>NC_073726.1:8861666-9508958 GCF_023634155.1 Falco peregrinus | reverse complement strand
GAGAGAACATAATGACTTTTTCAAATACAGAATGTACTGGTTTTAATAAGATTTTTTTCCTTCTGCATGCATCATTATTAGCAATTTGATGATTCCCATGGGTTAAAACAAGTATAAAATCCCATGATGAGTCACATGAACTCTTAATTTAATCTCAGAGACATTTTAGAATCTCCTAAGTCTATGAATGAAAGTCATCTAAAATCCTTGATCCTCGGAGAAGCTAAAGATATCTGATAACAAAAAAAGTTCCCTTTCTTAGTAGGATTTTACTGACTCCCAGAAAACATTGTATTACAAACTTGTTAGCAAAAGAGGACATTTTGCTTTTGGATTCTCACTAAAGCTGTGAACAAAAGAATTTTCCATTTTCTCTCTTGATTGCTCAGACTGTGCCTCTGACAACATGGACTATGACTGCCTTTTTCTTAAGACCATTCTGTGTGCACACAATTTTTATAGCTTGGTCTGAATAGAAACATTTAAAAAAATATATATCTAACGTTGATTTAATAAATTTTAATTCTGTAGACTCTCTGTATCTAATCTTAGAGTGCTTATGTTCTTCAATTTTTCTAATATTAACTCAAAATATATTGTAACTGGTACTTTATAACATGTATTATTTCAGGCACAAATTACTGAGCTTTTATGTGTTCTATCAGTTGTTGGAAAAAAGCATGCACTTAAGTTTGGATTTAACTACCTCACTAGTGCTAATAAGAAGAGTTAATAGGCATCAAGATATTACTTTCAATGAATATTAATATTATGAGTTATGACATCTATGTTCTTGAAATTTACCCATGATGTACCCTCTCCACCTGTATATATAAAATCATACAAAAACAAGTCAATACTAAAGCAACACTGATTTGGAAACCCTAGAATAAGTTTAATGAAAATGTGCATGCTTCATGCTTAAAAATTACTTCAAGGGTTTTATGTTTTATTTTGCTTTTTCTGGAGTGATACCTTCATATAACTGTTGAGGTGTGTTTAAACACATGTGAATGACTCTCCTCCAAAGACTGTCTAAGCTGCTTCCTCCAGTCCTAATGGAAGCCTTCACAAGTACGAGATTGCTTTCATTACTACAGAATTCCCTCACTGGGCTTTGGTGCCTTGCATATTAAAGCAGATTATTGTGCTAAATTTAAATCTTAGCAAACAAAATTACTCAGGGTCTCCTTATTTATAGAAATTACTACTGAGGAATTGAATTTAAATTCTTTTAGATATGTGTTTCTTTGAAGTATCCCCACTATCACCTTGCTCCTTGTCTTTTTAAAGATAACATATCCATATTCAAGACTGAGATATAGAGGGAAGTATTGTTCCTTCCTTTAACTATTCTGCCTCTACAACCTGGGGTTTGCTTTTTGTTGTTTTGTTGTTTTGTTTTGTTTCATTTTGTTTTTAGTAAAAGGGCAGACAGACTTTATGGTCAAACCTTGTTCATGCAAACAGTCATCTTGAAACTGGTGAAAGTTTCAAAAGTACAGGCAGAAAAATTCCAACTTTCTCATATTTTGAGCAGTTACAAAAAATAACTGTTCCTAACAATTGGATGAACTATAATAAACACAGCAAGTGACACACAACATGCAAGATTTTTCAGGCATACAGAATGGAAAATGGAAGAGACTATTCAGAGTTTTAAAATACATATTTTGAAATCTTCCTTCTTTACACATTTGTTTTAATGAGCTACATCTTGTTATATATTTTTGTTTCCCTCTTATTGGCAGTTGGTTTGAAAGCTGATCATAAAACCAAATTGTGCCTCAATTTAAAAAAACCCAACAAATATTTAGATAAGCAAATAAAAATATTTCTGTAAGTCACATATATTCATGCCTCAAATTTTGCCTCAGGCAATACTCAAGTAAAGCAAATATAATAGCAATATTGTATTCAAAATGTGATTACATCATATTATACATGTAAGGTATAATAAACATATTTGTTAATATTTATATTTTTTAAAATAGTTGCTTTTATTCCAGAAGTCAATATGATTAGTTTAAAAGTTTTGTGGTTTTTTTCCTATATTCTGAATGATGAGAATATTTTCTGAAAGTTGAATTTAATTTATGTTAATCAGAAACAGAAGTAGAATGTTATTACTACTTACACAACAAGAAGCCATCAATGAAATCAGATGAAGCCCTCATGATGATTAAATTTGGAGTTATATTGACATCTAATTTAGATTTAGATTTAATATGCTAATATGTTACAGTGTAATGGGGTAAGATCAGAGTTGATGATAATTACTTTAAAAGTTTTACCATCATATTGCATTCATTTGACTAGTTTCCATGACTTGTAGATGACACGGGAATATTACTTCTGAAACAATTTACAGATAAAATAATCAAGGAGGTTGCTTCAATTGTTAAATCAGACTAGACATGGAATAATGGAGCATAGACTGCATAACGTGTCAGTGTGATCAGAAGCGAGTCAGTGTGATCAGAAGCGAGAAAAAAGGCTTCAAATGTACTGAAAACTCTTACCTGGACAATTTTAATTTGGATTATATATTATTTCTCTTGCAGTGGGTGCCACAAAATAAATAATCAGTTTTTGCTATGCCATTGTCTGTTATCTGTTGGGGTTTTTTTTAACAATACAGAAATGGAAAATGCCACACAGTCACAGTAAAAGCATCTCCTGTAAGCAGCAAATTCTCTCTTTAAATGGTCCTCACTTTAAAAGGACATCATTACTGATTCAGAGGAAGTGACAATCTGACAGGTTCAACATCTGCTTCCTAAAACATAAACTGACAAAGCTTCTATCCCAGGGAGTTTATTGTCTCAATTTGATAATGTAACAAATAATGTAAAACATAATATAGGCATTAATTGCTTGTAGTGAGCAGCTGAAGAAGGAGAAAAAAAATATGAACGTGAGAACTCTGATTTAGTTTCATAATTGTTTACATGTAATGAGATTAGAAGGGAGAATCTTTTTGTGTTGTTCCAACACAAAACAAAAATATGTTTTAAGAAACTGAATTTTTCCTTGAAATATAAGTTCCAAGTTTCAGATCACTTTGGTTGTGGTCTTTCCTTTAGTTCTAACAGAATTTTTCTTTTGGGTTTTTGACAGGCTTCACTTTAAGACAGAAATTAATTAAATCTAATTTCAGACATGAAGTTGCAGTGCCTAAGCTGGACATGTATGCATCTGAGGTCTTGTTCCAGTACTTATTAAGTGGAATTCTGATTTTAAGCAGGATGAATTGCCTACTGAAGTGCCTGCCTCTCTCCTTTCATTGTAACAGGAGCCAGTAACACCCATATTTCCTACTGAAATGATGGGGATGAACATGGACCTGCAATCAGGACCGTATCTGCCTTTACGACACCATAGATCAAGATAAATTTAGTCAGACCGCAGTGTCAAGGAAGACAGCAGTGAGTAGGATCCATGGGATTGGAGCTTCATTCGAGGTGGAAGAAAAATGAATAAGTCTACCTTTTCTGGTGTGTCAGGTAAATGGTGCACAGAAGTGAAAAAAATCTGCTACTGCAATAACTGAAGAGCAGTCTATTTGCAGGTGGGAAAGGATGTCTGTCTAATCACTCACTTGCCAGAGTTTCTATGTTTGGAGGTAATATATAATTACATCTTTTGGGTGTTCTGGGACTAAATTGGTGGTGGATTACAAAGCATTTTCAGAGATGGAAATGCATGAAGTATTGTCGTTAAGTGCCACGTTGCATCCTCTAAATGCTGCTTTTTGTGTTGCCTTCACACACTTTTATAATATGGTGAAAAAGATTGTACACAACAATTATCCAGAGCTGTGTCTGTTATGTTGTATATTTATTCTGTGAAATATCCTCTGTCCTGTTTCAATAACAGTCCTAAGGATATGTCTATACCAAGCAATAAAGGACTGTTCAAGCTCTGTTTAAGCCGGACTAATGCTGTACTGAGACCGTTGGTCAGACCTGCAAGTAATAAGGCTGTATTAGCACAACACAGCACCCAGATGCTAACTCAAATATAACATCAAACCATTTGCTTTAGTTCTAGAACTAGTGCAAATATGTCAGTGCTCTTCTCCCTGTGCAGCACAGAAATGTTCTCAGATTTTCTTTCTCTTTCTGTGGGTATCAATATATTTCCATATCTTGTCTTTACTGATGTCTTCGTCTCTTATCTGGAATGTTTAGATTTGTTTGGATCGCTGAGGTTTGGATAATGGTGAGAAAATGCGTCTTTCATGAATACAGGGAAGGAATATGGATTGACATGATATTATAATCATGCACACCTTCCTGGAAAATGCCAGGTGAGAATCTCTTTATATTTTGACTGATGCCAAGTTATGTATTTATTTTCGAAAAGATTTTCATGATTCTGTTGCTCTCGTGTGTATTTTTGAAAAACAAGACAAAACAAAACACCAACTTCTTTCTCCTCCTTCATTTATCGTTTCCTGCCTGCATTTTTGAAATCACACTCGATCCCCAAGCTCTGGCTAGCCACAAAGCCAACATCTACAGGATAATAAGAATGTATCTATTCATGCATTTCTGTGAACACCAAACAGCATAGCTCATCTCTAAATCTTCAGGAATCCTGAGGAACTGAAGTCTGAAAGCTGAGTCACCCTTCCACTTCAAAGTAACTTTTGTAAGAGGTGGGAAAGGTTTTTATGGAGTTTTACTAAACAGATATTTTAGAATCTTCACTAATTCCTGTGTCCTCTCTACTGTGTGGAAATGTGTGGGATATGACACTGAGTGATAAGTTAGGAGAGACTGATCTCCTGTTTCCAGCACTGGGCTCTCAGTCAGGATGACAATATATTAAAAAGTCAATCTAGATTGTCTTTTCTTTATTATTATTCTTCTCCAGGTAAAAGATTAAGAGAGGTAAAAAAAAAAAAAAAAATCCTCTGTCTCAACAAAATCATATTTATTACTAGAGTCATTATTTAGAACAGAACCATTCAACATAGTGACATAAAATCTGGAGTCAATTTGCTAATTGTGCAGCAGTTGGGTATTGGTTTCTGTCTGGAGATGTGCCCTACTACACACAGGACACACACTAGCCAAGACTTCTGTTAGGGGGCCTAGGTGTGCCTCTCACCTCTGAGGCTTGGGGATGAGGCAGCATCCCTGGCTGCCTGAGTTGTGGCAGGGGTCTCACTGCAATGTGTGGCCATCCCGCACAGGGATATCTGTCCTCAGCCTGCTGCAAGGTGGTGGAGCTCTGGGACCATGTCCACACTAAGGACTACTGCAGTTTATACCATCATTTTTTAAGTTAAATGATCAGAAGCACCTGCTAATGACCTTGTTGGACACATATCCCTAGCTGGTTTCACTTGCATCCTGTCTAAGGTCTATCAGCAGTGGTTGCCTGGGGTAGCACTGTCTTCTGATCTCCTGCCCAAAATACATTACCGGGATGGAATGTAGTTAACCACTTTTCTCTGATTCTTCCCAGTGCACATCTAAACCATTACAGGAAGGCAGAGGCAGTTCATATCTCACCTAGCAGTGCTTTCAGGTAAGCCTCCTCATGATAATGAATCTGCGCTGCTTTGTCTTCCCAGTGTATACCAGAGTCACTGAATCAGTTGGAGCTGGGCAGATGCAGACCTCGTTTTATTTGAGATGTGCTTTTGGGTAGGTTTCATCCTGTGACAAGGCTATTGACTTTTTAATGCATAAAACATTTCAAATTGAAGACTTTAGATAGATCAACCTAAAGATAACACAAATTGTAACGTGTTGTGCATGCTTGCTCTATCCCAGAAGCACCTTATTCTCTCTCCCTGTCCCACTTCAGCAGGGAACACGACAACTACAAGTGAAAAATCCTTACCTTTAGATCTCAGTTCAGCTCGTTTTTTTCAGTTCACTAACTTTTGTTTTCCCACTTCTGCTTTCCACTCCTGGGTAAGTAGCATACGGAACCCATTTATTCTGTTATATCAGGACCAATTTTGCTATATTTAGAGACTTAAGAGCAAAACAAAAAGTGTGTTTTATATAACTAAGACAGTTGATTCAGTTTGTCAGGGCAGCAAATAATACTGGGAAGATGCACAGAACTAGTTTCTCTTAATTTTTTCCTTCAAGCTTTGCAGTTATGGTTGAGGTATTATCTCTGAAGAATTTTGTAAATTAATTATGTGCAGAGTAGACATCAAGATCAGTGAGAGGAAAATAAGGATGTCTACTCTTAGATGTCTTGAGATAGTTAGGAAAGGAAGATAAAGATCTCCATGTCAATCTGTGAAGAAGAGTTTTCTCCTCACAATCTAGTGACACCTTTGCTTGCACATCTTGTGAAATATTCCAAATACTATTACTGTGTCATCTGTGCTGTTGCCAAAACAAATGCTGGTAGAAAATGTGTTGCAATGAACAATGTGAAATATACCACATGGTTGTCCATCTGGTCCCAGTTTTACAACTATAAATTGTAATCACTGTTTTTCATTTATCATTTCATATTGAGATTTAAAGTTTCATCTTCATTAATCTTTACTAAAGCACATATTCATATACATATGAAATTGTAGCTACTTATGAAAATGTTATCTTTAAAATTTCAGGGTGTAAGAAAAGTTAAGGGAAAAATTTCTGCTGAAGTTCTGTCAATTTTATTATAAAAGTAATTTGCTTTCAGTTATTAACACTGCTTTGTCTCTTAAAAATCTCAGAACCATGTAAAAATTTAGGTGACACATTTTTCTGTGCAGTCCTTCTATGTGCTTTAATTATTTAGTATAGATAGCTTCTAATTGAGGTACTGTCCATCTGCCATGGAAGAGAAGCAACAAAGGAAAATGGCAGTGAAGAAATGGAGGAAGAGTCCTGGTTTCATTTGACAAGGAGAGAAAAGTCAGGATTTTCCAATATAGGAGACAGAAAAATGCTGAACTAGGAAGTTGGATAAAAGATGCCAAAGGAGAAGGAAGAAGAAAAACTGTATCGAGATGTATAAGAAATAGTATCCACAAGATAGGTGTTTAAATTTGAGTTTACATCACGGGAATGCAAAATGCTGATATTATTTTAAACAGGATTAGAATGTTACAAGATTAGAAATAAAATAGATAATTTAATTTCAAACCTAGATACTACCTACCATAAAGGAAGAATATACTCTTAGTTTTCATGGTAAAAATTCCATAAATGGCTCACTAATATTTAAAAATTCTGCCCAATGCATATATATATATATATATATGCACATATATTTTTTTTTAAATTCTTCTGACTGAGCACTCTGTAATTTGCTTTTCTCTGCAAAAATTGATTTCTCTTTATCGTTCACTGTCCCACCTGTGGAAGCACATTGAAAGGTCAAAGCACAAATACTTGCAGGATTTGAATGTATCAATAATAATTGTCTCATTTAGAGTGCTGGGTGATGAAACGGTATAAATTATGCCACTACCATAGCCTTATCAAAACAGCTTTTTATTGACGGTCACGAGTCCCTTGGCACCAGTCTAAATTGAAACAGCAGTCCTTAGGTAGGCCTAACTGATGTCAGTCTATTTTTATCATGAACTATGAAACAGTCAAGCACCTTGTCATATCTTCTCAGTAGTTACAATGTGTTATGGATCATGTCAGTCTACAATGAGGAGAGGTTAATTAGGGGTTCTTTGACAGAATACAGAGAGCAAGGTTGTGCCACTGAGATGCTGGCAAGCAGATGTGTGATATTACGTTTAAGGCTAACTTTAGTGCAAAACCACTAAACTCTCTGGCGTTTAAACAAATTTTAACACCACAGTGGAAGTACATTATATGAGGTTATCGGGATTTTCCTGACAGTAAATTTCTGCTAATGCTTAAAATGCTGACTGAAGGGCATACTGTGTATCGGGATGGAGCTGATCAATTTGTTTGACTATTATTTCAAGGCCTTACAAATCTATGCATATTTTTTGTTCCTGTTTCTTTCTCATACAAAACCTTACCTAATAAAATGATGCTTAGCATATACACCAAATTATACTGACCAACGTCAGTTACAAGATGAATGTTGCAAGTTATTTATTAACTATTATCTGCAAGGCAGAACTCCTCACATAACCATGAAGGCATGGCAGCATTCAAGACCTCTTCTTCAGGGTGGGAACACAGACAGTTCTGGAGCTGAGACGGTGGGCTAACGCTCTATAACATTTCCTGAGATATCAGATTTCCCCTTAAATTCAACAAGTTAGCACACAGGAAGCCTCTTCCATAACTATGCTGTGACACAGTCGCTAACAGCAGAGGGGTGGCAGCAAGCATGTTCTAAAAGTGTTCTGGTGCTTTAGGCACTGGTTCAGAAATCCTAGCTACATGTATATGTTCTTTTGCAGCATAAAGTATGAAATCAGACATTAATGCCAGATACAAGGCAGTAGAGACCAGAAAATATCACTGCTGCTGTGTGTTGCCTCTGCTCTGTCAGGATTAATTACATACTTAGGGAAGTGTTTGTCACCCCTCTGACAACAGCCTACATTGCAATGGAGTGAAGAAGGTGTTTTCTTTTTACAGAGGTCTCAGGTAGGAAAAAGTGAACTAAGTAACACCAATAAATAGTATCTCAGGTAGCGCTCTCTGCTTCAGCCGAAACAGGTGATTTTCTGGAGAAGGCACAATACTCAGACTGGAGGGCACTGGATCTTAGCTGGCATTTGACAGCAGCGGTGAAACAGCAAAAAAGGAGACAGTATGAAAGACTTCATTTTAGAAGCCAGCCAAGCACATGAATTCCGATTTGAAATAAATAAATTTGATTTTAACTCACCCAATTCGTTTGTTCAGGAACGCTCACGTGATCGGTTACTGCCGAGGTGTGCTTTAGAAATCTGTGCCTTGCTGCCTGTGAGCTCTTACTTGCCTGGTCATGTGAAAACTTGTAGTCTTCCCATCCTAGCTGTAGCTTTGGTTCAGTCTTTTCCTCCACACTGCAAGCAGTATGGCTTTATTCTTGAAATCAGAGCTCGTGACCACTCTTACAGTGCAATCACACTGCTGGTTCTTAACCTCAGTAAAATATGCAGCCAAGTGATTTACAAGACTTTCAGAAGGCTGGTAATCTCAAAAACTTAATAAGCAATTTCTGAATCAATAGTTACTGAGGTAAACTTCAAAACTGCATACTTCTTGCTGGACCTATGTTTTGCTGGATATTTGTATCCTCCTTTTACAACAGGGTTTGGTACCAATATCTGATTAAGAAAATAACAACAATAATACAAGTAAAGTACATATCTCTTTCGATGTCAATGGTATTCTTCTCTATTCACTCCCTGCAACTACTGCCTATAAACACCTTGACTTGCAAGGACTCAGTTGAAGCAATGCAACAGCATGAATATTTTGTAAGGCAAGCTGTTCGTACCAGGTTGTCTCACAACTGACTACACCTGCTGGCCCATACAGATGGCTGAGCTATACTTTGTGTATATATACTTGGTGTGGGAAGGTGAAATTCAAGGTTCAGGAGGAAAAAAAAATAAAGGAAACTGTGACTGTATCACTTCAAAAACAAGCAGATATGGACACTATAGCTGAAACTCTATGTAATTTTCAAAGTGAATATAATTTCAATTGGTAATATTACTTTATTGAGGCGGACCAAGTATATGACGCATTAAAGAAAGGTCTGCCTTTTTTTTTTTTTTTTGTAGTAGTAGTAATGTAATGCCAGAATGGGTAACAAAATAATTAAACTAGTGTTAAAATTTGATTAAACATAACAGGAGGAGGCAAAGAGGGAAATGAGGACAGCAGACAGCAATTCATAATTAACGTTTATCCCTCTAACAACCATACAATTAAGATCTGGCAGGAACGACAGGAAAATCTAATCATCTTCCAAAAAATCAGGATCAGATGAAGCAGTAAATTACTGGTTCTTATTTGGGATCCAGATGAATACACGGGTCACATAAGCCAAATCATAAAATGAGTTTTCCTGTGTCTGTGAAGCTCACTTGCTGCAAACAAGATTGATACAGTGACATCTTCATTCATTCTTCATTCATCTTTTTTTTTTTACTTCAACTTTTTCATTTATTTGCTGCCTTTGATGTTGTGCAGCAGGATTACATCAAGGAAAATTAGCAATTTATGCCCATCAATAATTACACTAACTTTCTTGCAAGCTGTACATTATAATCTCTCCTAGGGCTGGTTTAGAAAAAAAAAAAATCAGACTAGTGAATTGGCACTTAGATAGATACTAACTGCTTGAATCAGAAGCTGTAACCCTGAAAATCCCAGTTTAGCCGCTATGTCACCCTAGCATAGGCATCTTATTTTTACCTTCTTAACACAGAAAACTGCTTCTATATTTTCAGTAGGCAGACACATAAGGGGAGAAAGCCCCTCCCAAGTAACACTTGAGACTGTAGTGTGCAAATCTGAACACCTCAACTACTCTTGCAGTCTAGCCATATCAATGCTTTACTGCATTCCAGATAATAAAGGTGAAATCTAGGGCTTTTTAATTAAAAAGGAATATCATGCTACTTCCAGGACAATGCAGCTATACATTTAGACTTGAGCAAGGAGTCTAATGTGCTGAACTGTGCCACCAACTTTAAGTATGCATGATCACCTGGGTATTCAATAAAAAGCACTTTACAACACAGCCACCTCACACTGGCTTCTGGGCTCTGCAGCAGGGCTGGGCATCTAAAACTTTGGTTCTGCACTCAGTAATCAAAGGAATATTTTCTAATGGTGGGTGTAGGAGATGGGCAGAGGAGAAATGGAGCTAAGTTTGTGAAGAAAGAAGATGAAAGTAGAGTAACAGTGTGGAGGGACCCATGTCTCTCAGAAGTCCAGCATATGCTTTTTCAGGTTTAGATGGTCTTGATGAATAATATCGTTACTGCCCTATGTCATTATATTTAAATAAATACAATTATATCCATATCTCTCCTACATTAGATTTTTACATGCATCTCTCCAATAGTGGATGCAGAGTCAATCCAGTAGGTTTTGTCCATAATAATCCCTTAACAAGGAGCTAGGAGAAGTACAGTGCAAAGACATTGAATGCAGTCACCTCTGCATGGCAAAGCTATGTTAAAAGTCCTTCTTTTGCCTTTCCTTGTCTCTAGGCTGAATTTCTTTGTTTTAAAGGGCATTCATGGCATTTCCCTACTTTGCACAGGAGAGCAAGCTAGATGTATTCAAATGCAAAATGTGTTCATATTCTACAGTTTTAAGTGCCATATGGCTAAATGAAAGTAGTCATAGTGCCTAAAATCAACAAGGACGTTAAGTTGAAGAGTTTCTATAACATAAAAGGACACATGTAAATTCTGGTAACATGAGAAAAAGAGCAGGTTGTTACAGAACCAGGGAGCATTCATTTCCCAGTGCTCCCACATTTTTCAGTCCTGTATAAAGGGAAAACATGAGATCACAGACTTTATTTTTTAAAAAAAGATTACCTTTAAAGAGCTGCAAGACTGGTTCATTTAGCTATAATGACAGCTGTAATTTTAATTCTATAATATTTAGCATGTTATTCTACATATACATTTATTCCATTTGTTATGTAAATGTTGTACTTCGTTATTAAAACTTAAATGTGACAGACAAGTTGGTATTTCAGAGGGTGTTATTTCAAACCAATGAGTCATTTTACTAGGCTTTAGACTGCTTCAAGAGGCTTGATGACATAAACTTCAACTTAAAAAAATTTTGGCCGTATGTAATACCAGTCTGATATACTGCAAAGTCCTCCTTTTGAGCACATGCTCTTGTTAACAGTATATACTTTCCCACTACAAAAACAAGGCACTAGTTATTTATAATAACTATAAAAGTATTTCAAGAACTTTAGAATGAACACACTAATTTTCTTTTAGACATGATAAAAACAGATGAGCTGAAAGGATATTTTACATTTCATAGTCTTTGCAGAAGCAGTATTGACACTTTTACTGTAATTGAGAGCTTTTATTTATACACTTGCTTACATACTAAGCATAAGTTAGCATACAACAGAATAGCACGTATTTGATTTGTTTCCATCACTTCCATATTCCATATCCTATAAAAAGTAATGTAGTATCAATTAGCAGTGTATTATGTCTCATTATTAAAATGAATTGTATCATTGCTTTAACATAAAATAATTGTATTCTACAACGTGTTTTTCATGTCATCATGGTCCGTTAACAGTCCTGCTGCCTATTTGCAAAGGCTCATAAAAGTTACTGGACACTGGGGAGCAGTTTTTGTGGCTTCTGAAGTACAATTTTCATTTAGACTCTTCCACACTGCCTTTAGTGCTCTTACAGCAATATCACTTCTCTGTAAATGGATCAAAATAAGCCTTGTTGATGGCTAAATGTGCCATGGAATTGCATATGCACAAGTGCTTGCTGTCATGCAAACTGAGAGAAAAATCAAGTATAAAAGTTGGCATTGTGTAAAAAGGTAGGATAAGTATTTGATGTCAAAACTGGGCACTGAAAGTACTTCTTTTCTTCCTCCTTCTCATGTGCAAAAATGTTTTTCTAGGTGCTCTTTAAATCTGGTAGTATATAGAGTAAAACTGCAGATTTTGCTTTCTGGGTGCTACATCATATAGATGTTATTGTTTCAGTCATTTTGTTAGATCGTAACCTTACTTGATTTCCATTCCAAGCTACAATAGTTTAAGATTATTTTTTGACAATGTAAATTCAACATTCAAAATATATGTATGCTAGCTATCTATAAATCATAATATACAGAGCAAGCAACATCCATCAGCTTCACATGTCAATGAAAATCTTTTGTTTGAATTAGTTCCAGTTCTGTGAAGTTTGTTGTTCCCTTCCCAGCATAGAATAAATCAAAACAATTTCATAAGATTTACTTTCTTTCTCCTGACATTCAAGTTTTTGGATGAATGTTTTTAGTGTTTGTGCAGATGTACCCAATACATTTCTCTGGGCTGTAGGAACATATGGGAGAATGTGGAAATGTTTTTTCTAAATAATTTTCAGACATTTTCTACAACAACTTGCTGCATTGGTCTGAGACCAATGTTGTGAAGATCACTAGTTAAGGGAGAATCAGAGCTGAAAAAGCAGGAAAGAACTTCATGCATTGAAATGAAAGGCATTTGCTTCTCCATTGTCTGGCAGTTTGTCGAGCTGTCTACCCCTCTGTAGTCTAAATCGAGCACTTGCAATCTAAATAATTTACTTAAACAAAAAGCTGCAGAAATGGAAAAGTTGCAGTTTTATAGAATTGTATTCCTTCTTTTTCTGACTGGGAATGAGACTGATGTGCCATTGGGAGCACATAAGAAATCCAAAAGCCACATCCTTTTATGAGTCTCCTAGCAGATGATTCTGTAACACTGGAGCACATCACCACATGAGCTGTAAGCTGTAAGTTCCTCCCCAAAAGAATGACTTATAAATTCAAGATCAGGCCCTATATCATGAGAACTTTTCCCAGTTTCATCCCTACTTGACCTACCATTACTTATAAACAAATAACTTATTTTTACATTTTTGTCAATTGGTCAGATTGTGTCTGACTAAAAAAAGGGGTCACTGTCATTGTAAGTATAAGAAACACTCAAATTCTTGGTAAAAAAGTATTGCAAACTTTAAGAAGAAGTTTAATAGAAGGGAAAAAAATCCATTTTTGGATGTTTTCTCTAAACTCAACTTCTTGCCAACAAAGATACTGAAATCAGACCAAAACTAAGCTAACAGTAACTTGAACTCCAAAGTAAGTCTATCTATGAATGGGAAATAATAAGAGGGAATTGAATGGAAAGATCCAAGATAAAGTTATTCAGATCCATGATGAAATATTCTCATGAATTGTTCCCAACAGATGGGTAAGGCAATACATAATTTTGTACCAATATCCTTTGATAATAATGTTATATATTGTAATATTGTATATTTATACTAAAATGGCTGTACTACCATCCTAAGAATTAATTTCCTCTTTTTATTTTTTTTTTTTCTGTTTGGGAGGTGTCAGTATATAACGATTAAAGGTAGTGATACTTTGAAATGTGCTTCACACAGTGGTACAGCTCCTTGCATAGCTCACTAAAGTATGAATATGATGGTAGTCAGACTACTTAAAGGTATAGAAACAGCTTTTAAATTGTTTAGTTGCAGCAGTGTGATTTCAAACCTTGTTGGTCATTCATGTCACAGACTGTCAATGGTTGATTCAAACTGAGAATTTGACAATTTTGAACTGGTTAATCAGAAGAGGCTAAAGTGCTGCGAGACATTCACTCCTCTGTGTGTCACTGACAGATAATACTAGATGGATGAAACGGAGAAGGACCAGATACAGTACTAGTGAGGTAGCTGAGGACTATATCCTATTTAACCCTTCTGATAACACTGTTAGAACCTTAACATTTATATTAACTCTTAATTGGATTTCTAGATCAATATATAATAGGTCTTCAAAAGAAAATATAAATACACATGGCTCTGGCCTTTTCTCATCCACCCTATCTTTGTCACCAGCTCTGAGACATTACAAAACTGCTACAGCTGTGTGGTCCTCACATGCCTAGGCAGAATAGCCCATCATATTCACTTATGGAGATGCCAGGTCATCACCTAGAGGAGCAGTTTAAATACATTAAGGTTAAGTGACAAGAACATGTTACAATTTACTTTCTCATATCTATTATGCACATAAAATATGTGGACTTAGTCTACTTTCTAAGTTTTTTTGCAGACAGCAAATGTTATCACAACCAGTAACTTCCCCAGAATTTGATCAGGAGGAAGGGAAGCTCTGCAATTAGTAACATGAATGTCACCCTACAATGAGAAGCAATTCAGAATTAACTTCCTACTCTTGCACACATCAGGAAGGATGCAGGAGGAATGTGTTGGCTTCTCTGAAAAAGTTAGATGCATGATACATACACAGTCAGACATTCCAACGGGCCTTTCATCTGTTAGTAGTAACCACCTCTTTCCACGCGTGTTCAGCAGAGAAGGGATTCAGCCAAATAGGGTAATGGTTTAAAAAGAGGGTGAGTTTAGATTGAACACAACAAAGAAATTCTTTTCAGTGAGGGTCGTGAGGCACTGTAGCAGGTTGCCCAGAGAAGTTGTAGATGCCCCATCCCTGGGAGTGTTAAAAGTCCATTTAGACAGGGCTTTGAGCAACCTGGGGTAATGGAAGGTGTCCCTGCCCACAGCAGGGGACTGGAACTAGATGATCTTTAAAGGTCCTTCCAACACAAAGTATTCCATGATTCTATGCTTCTATGATTTCATGATTCTATGAAACATTTGTAGCATTTTTGACTCCTTAATTTTTTGCTGCTTAACAAATGCCCTATTTATATCTTACTTCTTGATTTGATCCCACTAGTTGAGGATTTAGATGCTGGCCATAAAGTCAATTGTCTGAGCAGTTTTTCTGCCTGTTTGTGATGTAAATATGCTCCAACCAAGCAATATCAGGGCATCATGAGATGTCTAAACCAGACATCTTGATAAAGCTGAGAATATTTATTAAAACAAATAAATAAATAAATTGAAGCAAATGCCAGCATTACTTTGTCACCTCAAGCATGAATTTCCTGATGCTTGTACATACTAACTAGTTCAAACATAGCTTTACTTTCCAGGAGACGACTGCATCTTATTAAACATCAGTGTAAACCTGGAGCATTTTTTTATCATTTTGTCCATAGGTTTTATAATGTTCTTCCATGTCATTGTAGAAGAGTGTTTTCTCCTATCTTCCTATTAGAGCTAGTGAGGCAAAAAAAAAATTGTTTTCCAAGCTGTGTATACAGTCACTGTCCATAAGATCATAGTTCACAAAAGAAACTGAGCATCACAGAATACATTTGCACATAAAGTAATACTGCTTTTGGTTTCATAATCACTATATATACAAGAAATGAAATTCTGATGTCAAGGATGTGCATGATACTCCAGCTGAAAACAAGTGAAACAGAACACAGAAGCTGAGAGGAAAAAATAATCTATATATTGTAAAAATAAAGGTGTTTAAATCACTAAGCCATCAATTCTGTTTTTTCTTCAGAAACGTGCAGCAGAGGTATATAGTCTGAGGTATATTTTTAGCTTGGCACTTTCTCCTTATTTTTCATTAAAACATTAATCAGGTATTTCAGCCTGAATTTGTACTTTAGTTCGTCCACATATTTAAGATCCTGCCCCAGTTTGGGTCCTCAATACTGCAGCTACCAAGTATGAGGAAAAACTGGCATGTCAGAGCAAGTGTGAAAGTTGATGCTCTCAGTCCTTTCCTGCTAGCTGAAAGTGGTGCTAGACAGCGAAAGCTTCTCCTCCTGTCCATGCAAACATACCATCAACTAGCTGAAAACACAAGAATTAAAATAACCTAATTGACTCTGTGTTTTAAAAAAAAGATGGCAAAATACTTGCACATATGGCTGGGACACAAGATGCTGATTAGTATGCTAAGAGCAGTACTGCTTCTGAAACTTTCCCTATTCCCATCCAAAACTAAATGGTTCATCTTAACACCTTTTATTAACTGAATTATCAGGTGGGTATAACAATGCCTTTGACTTCACATTAGGAAACAAGGTGGAGGAGAAGCAATTGTGTTAGCTTGGAAACATAATCAACAGCTAACCGATAAATCACTTCCCAGCTGATGATACTCTCGCATCTACATGTCCTAATTTTTTAAAAAGTCTATTCAGGTCAAAGTTCTACATTATGGTCTAATTGGCACATGCTGTGTGTTAGGATCAGATCCAATCTACCCATTGTATATACCAAACTAATCACAACACTCAATGAGAATGTTGTGAAAATTACTAATATGCATACTTGGGCTTTCTTGTATGTAAACACTTACTTTGTGACACTGTACTTGCAAGAGATAGAAAACAGCAAAAAACCCAATTAATTGGAAAAACTAAAAAAAAAGTGGCAAAAATTTTCAAATGTGTGAACTCACTTTTGGAAAAGAGGAAGGGAATAATTCTCAATGTACAACCTTTAAAGTTGAGCTTATATCCTTAGTGAAAAAATGTGACCTTACGACAGATCATTAGATGAGGTGAACTGACCTAGTTCTATTGAATTAAATGAAATCACACTGATTTACCTTTGGTGAAGATCAGGACTTTAACCCATGTGTGTAACTCAATACTTGTAAGTGGCCATCTTAACTTTAGTGAGACTACTTGGGTGGTTCTTGCATTTCTCAGGTTATTCTTTCATTTCACACATGATTAAGTGATTTCCTACATTAAGATCCCAAAGAAAAATCATTAAATATTGAAAGCTCAATATTGTATGGTACTTAGCACTTTCAGTTCCACAGAGGTCAATTCAGACTGAAGAATCCCAGTATATGTAGGACAAACGCCTGGAAAGCAATGAACTCATAAGAATTATGCATACTATTTTGTGAAATATTTTAATTATGTTATCATTTTTAATGTCATATGCATATATTTTCTTTAACATCTCAATAAACTGTTTTACACACTGAGATTTTATTTCCTAGTATATGTTGATTTTAGAAGAGCTTTTACAGATACTCATGCAACAAAATTGAGAAATGTGTATAAATTATTCTGCAGAGAACAGTCAATGGACTGAAATCTGGCTAAAAGTCTGTAACAAAGAGTAATGAAAATTAGCAATGAAATAAGTAGATGTGCTAGAGGCACAAGGGTTCTGACCTTCATTTAACATGTTCATTGATAAACTGGAAGAGAGATGAGAATGTTAATAAAGCACACATGATATTAAATGAAAGGATCTGAGATAACTATTCAAGATCAAGATCAACGCCAAATGTTCCTGGATAAGTGGGAATAAGGATACTAAATGAAGCTGACACACAGCTTAAGCTTTGCAAACTGCTTGTTGGAATATATTCCTGCTATGGCTTTCTGCTGCAATCACATATTCAAAGTTGTTAAGACAACTTTGCCTTTGTACTTTCCCTTTCAGATTTTTCTTTATATAGGTGCTTCTATGATTCTTCACTGACTAGTTCCTGCATGAGTCTACAGTCACTTTTCAAAAATTTCAGTTTATTTTTCCTAAAATTGGTCATTAATTTATAGCATAATAATCTCAAGAACTGTTAATGCACATATAGATAACATCAGACTCTATTTTACACAGTTTTCATTAAGCGGTGGACATGCATTAGAAGAAACACATGGACCATCTAGAGAAAATTCCAGATATAACTAAAGAATAAGAGTTTATTTCTCCAAAGTACAAAGAATAAGAAATCAGATGCAGGTTTGACAAGGTACTGAAAATATCCCCCTAATCTATCTGGGTTCCTTCTGTATAAGCAAAAATTAAGAATTAGAGCAGTGTGAAAATGACCAGCCCTTTACTATTCAGCTTTCAATTTTTTACTTCAGACATTGAATTGCTTCAAGATTCTGTTTTTTGGAAGACAATGTTTTGTTTGGATGCTAATCCAGGTAACATAAATTAAAAAAAAATTATAAATATTACTGTCCTAGAAAACCCAAAATAAGAGAGCGATTCACCTAGCCAACTATAAAAGCATACGTCTGAGTTTTTAATCTATGTTGCTTCTGTAATCAGTGGTAAAAAGCAGGCCTTTCTAAGGCTTCACTCATCTTGTTCTAAGGTAGATGTTTAAAATAAGCCAGAAAAAGTCTGGATTCCTAAAGCAACTGGTTCTCTAATTTTCAGATAGAAACACTTCATTCCATAAATACGAAAGCAGAATATTTTGAAATTTTTACAGTATTTCATTCAGGTTCTTTTAGTCAAATAAATTTTCATTAGAATAAATGGATTTATGTAAATAATTAGTTGGCACAAATTTCGGGAAAATAATTTTGATACAAACTTTCCAATCTTCTCTGGTTATTTCTTATATGCATAGAGTTTTAAGGCAGGGTCATATTGTTTCTAACTGCTTTCTAAAGAGTATACTTACATTCAAAATTAAGGTAAAGAAACACCAGTGTTGATTTTTTTGGTTTTGTGCCCTATGGCATGAATAACGATTTGTAAAGATGTTGTATTGTGTCCAACAGAGATCACCTCAGAAATTTTCACCAAAATTCTTAATAGGATGCTTAAGATGATAGCTTCAGTGCTGCTTGTTTTTTGGAGTTGTTTTTTTTTCATTTCATTTCCTTTGCTTTTCGGAGTCACTAAAGCTTAAACATTTACATGCTTATTGAATCTCTGGATGTTGAATCACTAGCTGGTTCTTGGGTGGGAAACTGATTTGGTACAAATAAGCAGACTATTAAATCATTTAATTTAAAAATAACCTCTATTTAATGCTTTGAAGTCCTTTTGGTTTGGTTTTGTTTTGGTGATTTTTTCCCCTTTAAGTGTAGATCTTGTTCTTCTTTAAAAAAAATGATAAAAGCATAATCAGAGCTCTCCACAAGTTTCTTAGGTCCTTCAGCATTGGAGTGTGGTGATGATCTTACAAAGCTCTTGAATGTATGCTATAAGTAAGTAAAGATTTTTCTCTATCGTTCTATGTGATTAAGGAAACACTATGGTCCAAAATAGAAGAAATTGGAAAGAGAGAAGATAAAACTGTATATATTATATATATATATATATATATATATATAAAGTAAAAGGAGGAATTATTCTTCCCTAAACCTAGCTATCTAAAATGTGATATTCTGATATGAATTATTTGACTAGACTCTCTACAGACAGCAGAGACCTTGGAAGCCTGTCTAATATCTGTGGGAGTAACTATCTTCCAAATGCACTTTTTTGTTTCCTTTGATTGAAGAGGACAACAAGTTGGTTAGGTCAGGTTAGGCATTGAACTTGCAAATGAATATACAAATACCACTCAAAGATATTTATATTAGATTGCACCATAAATAAATTTGTGTGTAGATTCCCTTTATTTCAGAGTTCCTCAGGAAAAAAAGCAAAATATATCTATCTAAATTTATTCCTGAAATATCTGGTCTTCTATGGGAATAAAAAATACGTCAAGTTCTGTATTTTATTAATTTTCTGTATTCTCTCGTTTTTGCTGTTTGGATGTTCTCAGCTGCTAAATATTGTTGGTGGAAGTCACTGGACTACAGATATATTCCATGAGGACATGTGAACCAGCATTCATGTGCACGCTGCAGGTCTCCCTGGAAAACAGAAAGGAATGGACACTTTAGGGTTGTGATTAATTTCATTCTAAAGCAGACTTCTAAAACAATCTGGATTAATTCTACCATATTTATCTATATTTGACTACAAAGACAACATCAGGTAGCTAGTTCAAATGCAGAGATTACTTTATAGGCATCTAAAGTTCAGTAATCTTTTTCCTCTTCTGTGAGGCATTATTTCTTATTAATGGTTTATCTATGATATACTAAAGATTTGATTATGTCTTGCCTAGGTGTATCTAAGACAGGTTTAACTTGGTTGTATGAAATACCAGGAGCTATGTTCCCATGGCACAGCAGATCTCAGCAGAGAGCTATTTTCCCACCTTCTAAGGCTGCCTTTGAACCCAGCGTCTGCTGTGCTAGACTGTCAATGCTGGTTACCTCAAAGTTAGTCTCAGGAGTTTTAATCTTGTCTTAGGCTGCATCACACATAAAGCATTAAAGTTTAACAGTGCTTTGGGCAACATTCATTTCAGTAATTCTCATTTCATGTGAACTTTCTAATAACCAACCATTTTTAATCTCCTCTGTCCAGGTTATTTGGCTTGGAGAGTGCCTAAGGCCTACCAGGGTTAGCATATTTTTTTTTGGCTGGAGCATTCTTTGGGAATTGAAGTAGAAAATACTTAGTAAAGAAGTGAATCTGAGACTTAATGTAGTAAGTATTTCTGCTGAGTTTCAAGGCTGCAAAAAGCATTCTACTTCCATGGACTCTGAACTTTTTTAACCCTCTAACTACTGAATTGATTTCCTTCTGAACACCAAACAAAAAAGTATTCTGGTAAGAATTTAAATTAAAAGAGTAATTTTATGTATTTGAATAAATAGTCTGAAATGGAATCTTAAATTCAACTTTATATGCAACATATTAAAACCCCTTACTCCTTTACAGTAGTATAACACATTTGTAAGCCTCAAAGTATTTATTTCTGCAAGAAAGAAAACCTACAACATCACTTAAAATATCACTGTATCCAACTAACAGTCAAAAATCCAAGCAAGATCAGAAAAATCAAAGATAAAATAAATGCTCTTGCCTTATGTTGTGACAGTGTTTCCATGGGTACAGTCTCCAGGTGCTTTTGTATCTATCCTGAGATGAAGAAAGACAATGGAGAGTGCCACAAGAATGTGGCTTGTTTCCTGTGTAGTACAAGGAACACCACTTGTTCTCTTCACCAGCAAAGAAAAAGCTTCAGTGCACCTATTCAGTTAGGCACCTAAGGCTTGAATGTCCAGACCTTCTAGTCCAACACTACTTAAAATCAGAAACAGACTGTACAGTGAAATGGTGTTAAAGGTGCATTGCAAGTCCATTAATTGGTCGCAGGCATACTTTTAAAAACCCTAAACCAACTTTATCTTTCCAAAGAAAAATCCCGATCAGGTGTGTTAAGTTTCCAAATGCGAACAAAAATCACATTTCTGTACATATGAGAACACAAAGACACACCTGATAATATTCAGCTCTTCCTTTGCACCAAGTCTCAGCCATGAAATATAGAGGTCAAGTGGGAATGTGAAGGTTGTAGTAAAGATATTGGTAATAAAGCTGTTGGCAGAAAGTTGTGTGTAGTAAAAGTTTCTTAGGTTGGTTACTCCAGCTTTGCGAATGAATACGTAAGTATCAATTTCTGAAGAATAGAGAAACAACAGTGCTGGTCCTTATTGATTATTTTCCTTTGTGTCCCCATCACTCAACTCACCTATCGTCATGGAAGACAGGCAGGAAGTTTCTGCAACTCTGAATAAGTATACAGTTTTTATGAGCAAATGACAGTGGTGTGATTTATATAGATTCATATTCTGCCTGTAGAGCTCTGAACCTCTCTGTGGGTTTAAATGACTGCTTTGAAAACAATTGTCTTATTTAATGTCTATCTGCATAGGTCTTGGCTGCAGAGAGAAAAAAATGTATGCACGTGGAAAAAATAAACTCCAGGAATTCTGACAAGGATCAAATCCCAAATCCACCTAGTTCAGAATACTAATTTTGCCATTGACAGCAGCCATTATCAGAGCACAGAGAAAGATATAAGCCTCCAGCTCTAATGACTAGAGATTGGTTGAAGCAAAGAGCACAAGATTTATTCTTTCTTCTTTTTTTAAAAAATAGAAACTCTGGCTGTCTGCCGTCTGTTGATGATTCACTTTTTGACAAACTGGAAAGTCTTTCATTTTAGTCATGAATTTCATATTATTCACAATTGAAAGCAAATTGGTTTAGAAATTGAATTTATAAATCAGCTGGCCAAACCATCCAATATTGAACTTGTTCAAAAGTATAGTATTATTATTCCAATATGAATTTACCCTATTCCCTGTCCTCAATATAGTAAGTTTAAGAAGGAATAGTCCTGAAGTCCACTATTTCTTTTTCTTTCTAGTTCTACTACTGTTGTTGTATCCACATGTTTTTCAATAATAATAATAATAAAGCTTTATTACTTTATGACTTGAACATGATGAATATTAGTTTAGCATTTTGGCTGGCAGTCAAAGAAAATTATCATTTTACTTTTCCCAAGGGAGAAAATAAAAGAAAATAAAATAAATGTGTATGTTTTATTTGTTCTAGGGCACTTTAACCTTGTCTTTTTTGTAGGGTAAAGTTACAGCTTATCATTTTGCTGATTGTCATTGCTTAACCCCAGCCAGCAACTAAGACCCACAGAGCAGCTCACTCACTCTCCCAATGGTGGGATAGTAATTCCAGTAGCATGCAACTCAAATTCTATATTACACCAATTTAAAAGTATTTCCATTACAATCTCCACCCCTCGTCCCTTTGGACCAGACCACAGGGTTTAACATTGCAATGAAACCCCTGCTTCGGCTTGGATTTATCCACAGACTGCAGTCCCTAAGGGTTGTAATTGCTCCAAGTGTAGCCTTACCTATGAGCCCCAGTCTCTTCAGGGGTAAACCTGCTTGGTCATGAACTTATTCACAGCCACAGTCCCTTTGAGATGCATCTGTTCCAGCATGGCCTTCTCCATAGGCCAAAACACCTTCAGAGATATACCTCCTACGGTGTGGCTTTTCCCCTGGCTGCAATCGCTCCAGGGCTGTACCTGCTCTGTCGTGGGCTTATCCATGGCCATGTGCTTTGAGGTGCTCCAGCATGATCTCATGCACAGTCACAGAAGCTTCCAGATTTATCTTCTCCAGTATGAATTTATCCTTGGGCCACAGTCCCTTCAGAGGTATGCCTGCTGTGGCACACCAATGCTTCAAGATGTACCCGCGCTGGTGTGGACTTATTCACAGCCACAGATGCTTCGAGGTGTGTTGCTCCTGTGTGGGCGCATCGGCGGGTCACAGTCCCTTCAACTTGAGTTCATGTTGGAATGCAAGCCTGTCCAGTGCAGCAGCACAGAAACAGCCGTGATGCCCTGGCCATCTGCCGGCCCAGGCACATCATCATTGCTGTTATTAGAATGTTCCTGGGCACAGCACAGTAAGATGATAAGCAGTACAGCAAGCAGCAAAAGCAAAAAGCAGCTACTAATGAGCACTAGACTTGAAGATACAGTAATGCAAGCAAGCCACACGGCAAGCACAGGAGACTGCAATTGCAAATAGCAAAACAGCAATAACAGCTATAAATTCAATCATCTAGCACATTCTAATTAAACCTGTTATCTTGAACTCTTCAAGCCCAGTGTTTTTGGACACCAAAAAGGATTGTTGTGGTTTAACCCCAGCTGACAAGTTAGCACCATGAAGCCTCTCACTCGCTCCCCTTACAGTGGAATGGGGGAGAGGATCGGAAGAGTAAATTGGAAAACTCGTGGGCTTAGATAAATCACTTTAATATAGAAAGCAAAAGTTGTGCATGCATGCAAAACAAAACAAGGAATTCATTCACTATTTCCAATTGACAGGTAGGTGTTCAGCCATCTCCAGGACAGCAGGGCTCCAGCACAGGTAACGGTGACATGGGAAGACAAACGCCATCGCTCTGAATGGCCTCCCCCTTCCTTCTTCCCCCGGCTTTATATGCTGAGCATGATGCCCCATGGTCTGGCATATCCCTTTGGTCAGCTGGGGCCAGCTGTGCCAGCTGTGTCCCCTGCCAGCTCCTGGTGGGGTGGGGTGAGAGGCAGAAAGGGCCTTGGCTCTGTGCAAGCGCTGCTCGGCGGTAACGAAAACATCCCTGCGTTATCGACACTGCTTCCAGCGCAAATCCAAAGCACAGCCCCAGCCTAGCTACTATGAAGAAAATTAACTCTATCCCAGCCAAAACCAGTAAACTGATTTAATTGGTTCAAAAATGTTTATAAAGTAAAACAGACCAGCAGACCAGTATGTTCGTTCATGGTGTAAGCCTCTCAGTGGAGAACGGTTCTGTATAACATGTTAGCACTTTGAAATGCAAACAGCTAGCATATGAATGCGTTGTACGTTGAGTTTTTAATAAACAGAATAGTTTGATACTATGAGTGTATTCTTTTCTAGAATCACTGCCTATAGTCTTGGAGGAGAGTTATATTTATAGTTATATGGATGTAATTGGGTTTCAGAAATGATAAATTTGCAGGTGACTTATTTGTTTTTAACTGAAGACAAGTTTAAGTTTGGCATGGTTAAGTATGATTTGAGTCCTATAGTCTGAAACACTAAACTTACCCTAAATAATGACTTTTCTCTGAAACAAATTTTCTGTTCAACAAAAAGCTGAAAAGTATTTTGCAAAATTCAGTTAAAAATCCATCAGATCATGAAAGCTCAGCTGAAAATCTTGGAGCCAGGTCAAAACAAAAGAAAAATTGTGTCCTAGTTTTGTTATTTGCTCTTTCACTGCATTTGTTATTTCTTTTTAAAACTGGAAAGAAAAGCACCATCTAATAAATTAAAAGCTTAATTTGAAAATATATAAATTTTTGAAAAGTACGAGCAAGGGAGACAGTGAGACATTTTATACCCTTTCCTAAACCACTTTAAAATTATTTTCATATTAACCAGGAAAATAAAATAGCCATTTTGACATTTCTTTTCTTGGAAAGGATTTTAATTAAAAAAAAAAATAATAAATGGGGCTCTCTTTAAGGATAATGACCTTAGTGAGAGTATTCTGGTCTGTTTGATCCTGCAGACTGCAGCTATTTCTGCTTGACTCAAAACAGGGGCAGAATTATTCTTCAGCTACTAGATCTGCTGAACTACTGCTAGGATGTAGGATTTTCATAGGCAACAGCCTTCCAGGAAAGTAGTCTCAAAGCAATCACATTGAGTTTTCTCTGATCAAAAATAATTTCTTGTATTTGCTTTCCTGGCTTGAAAAGTCAATGCTTTCTCCAGCCCCACAAAACCTGGAATTTTCAAAAGGGACACGTGTCTAGTGAAAAATCCAATAAGCTCTATTTCAGTACTTCTCTGCACCACTTACAATTCCTCTAGTTATTTCAGTTTGTCTGTTGGGTGTCACTATAATTCCTTCATGTTAAAACATCTTATATAGGGAACCTCAGGGAATTTATTTTCTTTTCCTGACCAACTAGCTAACCATGGATCAGCCACATATGTGTTAAACCATAAATCATGAAACCATACATAACTGTCTGCAATTTTCTGTTCTATAGCCAGGCAGCTGATTTGAGGCAAAAGTCTCAGAATCTAAGTCACCTTAAGGGAGCATGTGACAAACCCAACTGCATGAGCAGTTGAGTTGGACATGAGGTTTTTCTGAGGATGTTTAAGACAAAGTTGTTTGTGCTTCTCTGGGGGATGCAACATTAATTGCTTTTACTAGCATCAGACCAGTTATGTTTGGGAAGGCGAGGTTTCACAGTTTTCATATTTGCTCAGACATGATCCCGTAAGATCCTCAGACAATTTGCTATCCTGTTAGTATCCTGCTCTTCATATTTAAAAATCAGAAGCATCAAGTGTTCTAGATAGCTTCTATTTTGCTCAGAACTGGTATTCAGTTTGCAGGAGTTATTTTTTCTTTAACACAACAGTTTTTAAAAATAAAGTTAAGCTGGGAATGAGAAATAGAAGCAACTAAATTAGGCACTGAGAAATTAATATGGTTCTAGGATTTTGTTTTTATATAAGAATAAAATTATAATGAATGCCAAAACTTATTATATGAAAAGAAATGAGGTGACATTATGAATATGACCACAATTACTATATAGGAAATTATACAGGAATTAAAACTGAATTAAAACTGACCTGTTTCTGGGATGCCTCAGTGTAATCATTTTGGAAGTAGATAGCTTCATAATCTAACAGACTGATGAAGGAGTTGAGGTTATGATATTGCCATGGAAAGGCATGGTGTGCTGGCTGATACATGTGAAAACTGCCAAGTTGTCAGCACAAACCTGAGGGAAATTAGCTGAGTACTAGGGGAGATCTCACAGCACTCAATGGATAACAAATTTTCATCTGGAGTCTCAGTCTTCTCCGCCTCTGACTTCATTAAATGACTTCCTCCAAAGACTGTGGAGGTTAGTGACTCCATCTGACTTCACAGGCATTGATTAAGCCCTGAACAATCAAATGGCAGTTACCCTGTTGTGTTTGGCTGGAGTAGGGGGAAAAGAAACCACAGCTGTGTTAAATTGCAGTAAAACATATCACTGATTCACAGTCAATATGCAGTTGTACTTCACAATTGATTTAAGCTCCTGCCTGCAGCTTCCACTCCCATATAATTGTCTTGGTTTAGGCTGGGATAGAGTTAATTTTCTTCTTAGTAGCAGGTGCAGGGCTGTGTTTTGGATTTGGTGTGAGAATAATGTTGACAACATTCTGATGCTTTTAGTTGTTGCTAAGCAACGTTTTTACTTAGTCAAGGACTTTCCAGTTCCTCAGGCCCTGCCAATGAGAAGGTTGGAGGGGCACAAGAAATTGGGAGGGGACACAGCCAGGATAGCTGGCTTCAGCAGACCTGAGGGATATTCCAGAACATGGGACGTCACGCTCAGTGTATAAAGCTAAGGGAAGAAGAAGGAAAGGGGAGACATTAAGAGTGATGGCGCTTGTGTTCCCAAGTGACCCTTATTGCATGATGGAGCCTGGCTGTCCTGGAGATGACTGAACACCCACCTGCCCATGGGAAGTGGTGAATGAATTCCTTGCTTTGTTTTGCTAGCATGCACACCTTTTGCTTTCCCTATAAAACTGTCTTTATCTCAACCCACAAGTTTTCTCTTATACGCTGTAGGGGAGTGAGTGAAAGGCTGTGTGGGGCTTAGTTGCTGACTGGGGTTAGATATAGCCACCTAAGCTGTCTTACACTGCCATTATGTGGCTACCCCATTATATCTCTCCTTCCTACTGTCCTATCCATAATCAACAACATAGAAAAACTAGTTATTATCTATTCATGTTTCCTTGAATACACTTTCATGATCAATGCTCTCTGCTCTACTTGAAGGACAGTAGTTGAGAAGGAGAGAAAAAGGGCATAAATGTATTACTGTAGAACAAGAAGTTATTTACCCTTTCACCCTCCTGTCATGTCCGATCCACTCCTCTTCCACATGAGCTGTTCAGGGCATTTCTTACGCTTTGTGATTGCTGCTAAATTGTTTCTCTCCCATCTATATTGCACTTTTTTCTCCATATCTGTCCCTTCTAGTTATTCGTATAGCTTTTTTGTCCTCTCTTGGCCCTTCTCTGGACAATGTTTTGCAAAAATACCAAGACCCAGTGAGCCACATTATGCCTCAGAGCCAGCAGAATTCACCACACAGTACCAACAACTGTGCTTTTTTGTTGTGTGACTTTCTCCCTTCATTGGTATTCAAAACTCCTCCTTGTTAAATGCTGTTTGTTAATTCATTAATATTCCATTTATTCCCTCTTGCCAGTCATTGATAGAGATGTCAAACAAGGCTTGGGACTGATCCCCAAAACTGCTCCAATACACACGAGTCTCCCAACACATATACTGCAGTGAACTACTGCCCTACAGCCTTTCTTAAGCTTTGTAGTCCACAGGACAGCAGCCTTTGAGGAGCAAAGCTTATCAACTAAGATGTCATGTGACAATGTGTCATGCTGAAGCTTACACCCAATTTAGCATTTTCTAAAAGCAATTTATTGAGTGCTAAATTATTGCAAGACACATTTTGCTTTCAGAGAAACCTACCTAATGTGCTACAGTAGAACACCCACTTGTTTTTTTCATTTTTTAATACATATATTTTGGTAGTACCATAATTTCTTCTCATAATCAGCCAGATTTCCATACTTGTTTGTTGCTTTTCTTTCCCCTTTCCTCTAGCTCTTGAGAGCACAGACAGAAAATGCACCACTACAGCAGTGTTTATCCAAAGTAGCTCTTAGTTTTTAAGTGAAGCAGGAATAATTATGGAAAATGTTTATAATTTATAGAAACTCCAGAAATTCCCAGTTTGCATCTTAGAGCATTCATGGGTTTTTGAGGCTTAGCCCTAAGTCATGAAGTTAAATTTCATGTGAAAGAATATCCCAAAATGTGAGAGACAAAACTTAATTCTAACAGGATTTCAGTGTATTTTATTTCTGCTCAGTACTATTCTCCTCCAGACTCATGAAATCAAAGAATACCAATTTGAAATGTGAAATGCAACTTTTTACTGTTACGAGTTTTGAATAGCAAAAATGAATGTATCATATTATATATTCCAAGTTTAGCCTTTGTATGTTAATTCTCCCATTTGCTATTATTAGGACAAACAGAATGTTCTAAATCACTCATCACTTGATCCATAAAATAGGTTTGTTATTTTTTTCTGTTCTTATGTATTTATTTTGTTATTTAACACTGTTTGCTGCATGAATATTGAATAGCTGTATAAATGAATAGGATATTACTTTCCTTTTCAAATTGTTGTTTTGACCAAGTGATTATATTGAAATGCTTTTTATTCTCACAGAGATGTACAGAAGTCTGTGAAAACAAAATAAGGAATAAGTCAGAAACTTCCTGGGGATAACCTCCGCAGAAAAATTTTGGTTGGTACACCAAACTCATAAAAACTGAGACCTGCATAGGCCAGCCCTGCTCAAGGGGGTGGTTTTAAGATGTTTAGCACAATACTTGGAATAAATGTAACAAGCTAGAGTATGGGGATGTGGGGTGGTAAGGTTGGGAATTTATTGAAGAATGCTTACCTGTTCCTTCTTTGTAAAAGGATGGGGTTTTTGCTTCCAGATGACAATGAAACACAGTGTAGGATGATGGAATATTAGTAGTGTCCTTTAACTTTACTCACAGATCAAAAATTAAACACTCAAAAACTTCAACCATGTTAACAGCTGTAAAAATGCTAGTTTGGCTGGGAAACACTCAGTTTCCCAGAGTCGTCATGGAGCGTACAGCATGCCCTGGTCCTACTAGACTGCACGCCAGCAAACAGCAGCTGTCCTAAACTGAGACAGCATTTTCCATTTTTCTCCATGTTCCATTGCCTGGATGGCCTTGGTGCCAGCAGCAGCTGGCTTCAGCTTTTCCCTGCTGTGACTTTCACTCAGCTGTTCAGGGATGAGGTTGGAATTGCCTGCTGTAGAAACTGAGAAAGACATTCATTAGGGAGCAGGGGAAGCAGCAGCTGAGCAGCTGCTGGAAAGAAGCCTGCATAAGGCTGACATGCCATTCCCAGAAGGCCAGAAGCAGCTGCTGGGAGGAAGAAAGGGAAGGACATTCCTCAGATTTCATCTTGCTCAGAGGAGTATAGGCATTTCTGAATATTGGTGACTATGTGAAAATTTAGGGTACATCTCCTCTGCCAGTTCGTACTATTCCTTTATGCAATAATCTCCATATAAAACTGTGTCCCAGGAGACAGGGAAGTGAACAGGGTGTTTGCACAGCAAACAGGGTGGATGCACTGCAGCATCCAAAGATAACGGTGGAGGAAGAGAAAGCCTTGGAATCAATTTATAACATTGTCTCCAATATAAAACGAAGTCTCACAGGTGAGGTCTCTGTTTCCTAGGGAGAACATCACAGCTGGGGAACACGAAGGGTTCCTAGGACCTGCTACTTAGACCTCCAGAGTTATCCTGACCAAAAACTTAATAGTATTGTAATAGTTGTGGATGGGATCTTCCCTCTTGTTATTGTGAAAGATTAAAATAAGAACTGTCATCGTTAATCTCTCTTCTTTGAGAGAAGGAAAGACAAAGAGTGACCAAAAGTGGCTAGTAAGCATATAAAGGGATGGGGAAGAAAAGTCAAAATAGAACAGGGTTTATATACATAGGCATCTTTAATCTTGCCACTTTTAATAGTATACTGTCACATCCCTCGCACATGCTGTTGCTGAAGTTTAACATGATTGAGGGATTAGGTAGAGGATGCAATTACTAGGGTGAAACTGCAAACACAAAGGAAGAACAGTAGGAACTTTGGGAATGGGAGCAGGTAAGATAGCAGCTGGAAGATAATGAAGAACAGCTGCACTTCTGAAACTGCCTTTTTAGGCTGAACACTTCCAATTCTCTTGATGGCACAAACATGTTATTTTAACAGTCACTGACTGAACTTAAAATGATAGGGGCAGAAATGAAAGACAAATATTTGTTTTCCCTCATCCTACAGGACACAAGACAAACACCCTGCTTAAATAACAGAATATCTCCAGTATATGACTTAATTCAGCTTAGAGAGGAGAAGGAAGAAAACAGTCCAAATAGAAGAAATAGAAGAAGCCTAACTTATTTACATGCTTTGTTGCTACTGTGTCTGACTGCTTGTTTTGTCTTTCATCAACCTCTTGTCTGGTAATCCCATTGAATACAAACTCTGTGATGTGCTAGGAATTCCACCAGCAAATCTAGCTTTTCTTTCTCTGTCGGTCCCTCAAGAAGGTAGCATAAGCCCTTTCATGTGTATTTTTAACATAATTTATAAGTTAAGGAATTAACGATTGTCTCAATTGTTCATAAAATTCCTGAAGCAGGCACTCAGGTAACACATATTGTTGACTGAAGTTTTATTTCAATTTATTCTCGCTGAAGATCTGAATCCCTATATATTCTCACTTTACGTATAATAAGGTCCCGAACGTAACAATCAAGTATGATAGAATCCAATGACTTTTTAAAGTTGCATAGAATAACTAAATATTTTCTAACATAAAGGAAAACTTTTCTTGTTTTCCACTGTTTTAATAAGTAGTGTAGATTATTAACCGTTAATTTTTTATGGTATTTTTAAAGCATCATGATAATAATTTATTTTGTGCTATACTAAGCAACTTTTAGAAATGTATTCTAAAAAAACTTTGGAATATGAAATAGGTCAAAAGTGGGATAAAAATAAATTCAGTTAAGACCAGGCAACAGTTAGTAAGATGCTGTAGTTTGTGAGGTTTGCTGAGTTTGTGTTGTGTGGAATTCCACCTCATTGGAGACTGATCTTTTTTCTACAGGACTTTTTGGGGGTTTTGTGACAGCTTTGTTTTATAACAAGAAGAAAGAAGAAGTATTTTAAAAGTAAAAATATCATAGTGTGCTAATGGATTTTATTGATCTTTAAAAAAAAAAAATTGTTCAGGAGCTTTCGTCTGTACTATTAGACATTTCTCTTTCTATCAGGTAGGCACAGTAAGCCATATATGAGCCAAAACCACCTGATAACCACCCGACTTGCCCACACACACAAAAATAAAATATCCAAGAACATGCTTTTAGACTAAGATGGTAACTCATTTATAATTTATGTCTTGATATCCTTTGTGACCAGCTTTATTGCAGGATAATATTCACATCAGTAGACATTATTCAGCTGTTGTCCATGCATGGAGAAACTAAATGATCTGAAACAGTAAAGGTGTTTAATTTTTTTTATTAGGGAATTTATTTTGGTTTCCCAAGCACAAGAACCAAAGAGAAAAGTAATTTAAAGTAGCATAGGATTTTGAAATGGATCACATATTTTCATCAGGTTTGATTGTATTTGATGATTGTAGGAACAGAAAACTTTACGTCTTCTCAAGTAAGTCCATTTTCCTTAAAGCAGTAGTTCCTAAGTACCTCTCAAAACCTCTTCATCCTCTCATTGATTCTTCACTTATCACTGTTCACTGATTTCTGCTACCTATCTGGAATTTGCTCTCAGCAAACTTTATCTGAATTGATTTCTTAGAGGACATTAAAGACAGAAACTACTGCTTCTCAGATTTGCCTGTAAGACAGCAATAGCGAGGAATCTTACCTCTTTATCATGCTATTCAATGTGATTTTGTCCAGTGTCATGTGGAAGAACAGCCCATGGGCTTCTAAGACTGTGGATATTTTTGTTATCTTTAGCTCTCCCACAGAGGGGTAGAAGACTGATCTTTCCAACTCCTAGGCAAGACTTATCAGTAATACCAGAAGGCAATACTCATCCATACCTTCTTAAATATTGTTTTTTTGGTGTTTATTATTCTTCAAAAGTCCCAATGAAGACCAAGCTATTGCAGTTGAAAAAAATTTCATGTTAACTGAAAAAAAAAAAAAATCAATGGCCTGTACACATTGTAAAGCATATTCAAAGACATTCTTGTCTCTGGAAAAAAAAAGTGCTAGAATTAATGGTTCTTCTGACAATCAAGACAGAATCACAGAAAAATTGAGGTCTGCAGGGACCTCTGGAGCTTCTCTGCTTCAGGCCTCTGCTGAGAGCAAGGCTAGCTAGAGCTGGCTGCCCCAGACCATGTCCAGTCAGATTTTGATTAGCTCCAAAGATGCAGACTCTTGAGCTTCTCTGGGCAAAATCTTCCATTGTTCAACCATCCCCAGATATATTTTTTCATATGTTTAAAAGGAATTTCCCATGTATCAATTTCTGCCCATTGCCTATGGTCCTGTCACTGCGCTACTAAAAAGATGCTGGCTCTGCCTTCTTTAATATCTGCCATCAAGTGTTTATACACATGGATAAACTCATTCTGAGTCTTTCGTTCACCAAACGGAACAATCCCAGCTCTCAGTTCCTCCATGTAGCTTAGATGCTCCAGTCTTTTATTCGTTACTCTCTCTGGTATGTATGTTTCTTTCTTGTACCGGGGAGCCCAGCACTGGGCACAGTACTCCAGGTGTGGCCCCATCAGTGCCGAGTAGATGGGAAAGATTACCTCCTCTGACCTTTACAACACTTTTGCCAGTGCACCCAAGAACACTGTTGGCCTTCTTTGCCTCAACAGCATAATTCTGGCTTATGTTCAACCTGCTGTCTATCAGGACACACAGGTCCTTCACTGCAAATATACTTTCCAGTCCCAGCCTGTACTGGTGCATGGAATTATTCCTCCCCAGGTACAGGACTTGGCTTTTCCACTTGTTGAACTTCATAAGGTTCCTGTCATACTATTTCTTCAGCCTGTTGAGGTCCCTCTGAACCCTCTGATATATTAATCATGCCTTCTAGTTTTGTATCATTTGCAAAGTTGCTGGATGTGCACCCTGTTTCATCACGGGAATCTTAAATGAAGATGTTAAACAGTATTGGTCCCAGTATGGACTCCTGGTTATGCAGCTGGTGACTGACCTCTAACTGGACTTTGTGCCACTGATCACAGCCCTCTAAGTCTGGCCATTCAATCAGTTTTCAGTTGACCTCACCTTTTACTTACCTAGTCTTTACAACAGTTTGTCCATGAGGATATTAGGAAGGCAGTGTTGGAAGCCTCACTAAGGTCAAAATAATGAACATTCACTGCTCACATCTCTTTTGTTATCACTTCTGTGATTTCTTTATGCATGGCCTAGCAGTGCAGTTCACAGCTAACTCGCCAGAAGCATCCCTTTAGATATTTGGTTTAAGTTAAGCCTCATTTGTGCTTCCTTTAAGTAAAATAAATCTTGTTGTAGATGGCAACTGGGAGAATATATTCCTGGTTCAACTATTAAGGGCTGTACAGCTGCACTGGGAATTTATTTGGCTCACTAACTTATTTTTATTGCTCTTTGACATTTAGCAATGCCGTTAGGTGTGCATTATAGCAAGATTTTTTTCTTTCTTTCTTTATGGTTCTACCTGGAGCAGTATATGAAGCTACCAACTATGGAAAATCCGAGACTAAAAATAACTTTTGTTAACTACTTTTCGTACTAGCATTCTCTAATATCTTTGGTTGGTTGAGACATTTCCACCATCAAAGTTTGGAAAGAGACTCACCCCTAAAACTCTCTGAAGGTCTACTCAGGTCCTTCACTTTGGCTCTGGTCACAATTTCCAACCAGATGAACTTTAACATGAAAATTAAAATCCCTCTCCTCTTCAAAATTCATATTTCATTTCTAATTAAACTGTAAAAACATACTGGGAATACAGGAGCACTTACTCCTTTGTTTTCCTAAACAAACAAGAAACAGTAGCATTAAATACAGTAAGAGTAGATATAGAAGTTGTACATGTAAAAATGGTGCGGGTTTGGTACTCATATGATGCATTAACATTAAATATCCTTTTAAATATTTTCACTGAAATACACAGGAATAAACTGTATTCATTTTTAGGTGTTTATTTTTGCTGCTTATACCTGTAACAAAATCACAGTTCTTATTCATTTCCAATAGTGCCACTGCTGTCAAAATCCGACTCCATTTCAAAAGGACAAGAAGCTTGCTTATATTTTTAATAACCCCTACACTTTACCTGCCATCTCCTAAATGACAAGAGCAGACCTAAAAAAAAAAAAACACAACACCCCCCCCCAAAAAAAAACCCCCGACAAACACAAACACAAACCAAATAAAAAATATGTAATGGTTTTTATTTTCAAGACCATTTCTTAAATCTCCTTGTCCATGTCACTGAGGTGATGGTATGAGAGGGATGCTTGTAGCATTCATTACATTAAAACCATGCCAGCTTCAAGCTCTCTTCTTTTATATGGTATCTAAATATATTCTAGACTGCTTGTATCCTTCTGACATCCTTGCACATAATGCCTCTTTAGCTGTTTGATTTATCTCCAGACCTGCAGATTGCCTTTATAAGAATTCCCATTGACTGAAGTGATGCTTAATCATGTGAGCAGAGCTGATAAACTGCAGGCCTCACCATTACTGAACACGAACACAGAGCTATGCTGATTATGATGCTACAGATTTTGTTTTCTTTCAGTAGGCAAAATAGGTTTAGAAACACATTTATCCTTTATCCCTCAAAGGAACTCACAGCAGAGTGGCTGAGATCTGAAAACTGGCTTTTCAGATGACAGTAAATCATTCTGAATGGTTCCTACTTCACCTAACAAGTCTTGATCTAGAAAGTATTTGCCACAGTAACAGATATTTTCAACCCAGAGAGACTTAGGCATCAAGCTCTTGCCTGTTTTGTGTAATGGTTAGTGCAACTTTCCCCATCTACCTGAACGGGTTCCCTGAACCATCCTGGGAAAACATTTATGAAAAAATAAATTAATGTTGTATTTAGATGAGATTTTTAGTAATGAAAATATAACAGACCATTTTAATGAATATTCAAATATACACAAGCAAACAAATGTCTTGATTCAAATCTGAATATCTTCCCTCATAGGACGGGTATAGGTGGCTTGGATAGTTAGCATAATAAATGGAAAACAACCTAAGTTCTTGAACAGCAAGTCATAATATCTCTTCTATGTCTTTTCAGAAAGCTGTTATAGACACTGAAATAAACCTAAATGTTGATCTTCATCTAGTTCTTTTACTATACCTAGGAAATACGGAATCAGAAGAAAAAATTATGTTCTTCTTGACCAGAGAAATCAGAAATTAAAATGTGTTTAACATTTATATACACTAAATACAGTGATATATGGGCACAGAATTTGATTTTGAGCAATGGGATTTGTAATAGCTTCATATAACTCTCATATAACAATGAACATCTCAGGTGTTCTTAAAGAAGAAAAGAAGAGAAAAAACACCCCCCACCATTCATCTGTCCTTTTTGACTAGGAAGAAAAATTGGAATCTGAGTTCGTGTGTGTAATGAGGATTTGATGAAGTGCAAGAAAGCTGACCTGAAAATCAAGAATTGGAGCCAGCTACTCATTTCCATGCCGTGGTTCAAACAAACCAGCAGAGTCTTATTTTACCCAGTGGCTCCACCTTTTAAGGGAACTCATCAGTGACATGCAGTTATTATATACAGAGGTAAATGGAAGCACATGGCCAATCAGCTCATGTTAAAATACCTTTGTGAGTACATGGGAAGCCAAATAAAGTTATTTTGAAAACCACAGTGCTGCCTGTTCTTTTCCTCTTGGCCTGTTCGTGTTTATCCTTCTCATCATTGCTCACGTGTAGCTCATGCTTTGGGCAGTGTTTTAACTGCAGTGTTACTGGCAATGACAATATTGTTTGCTTTGGAACAACTGCCCAAGTGCACAGTACGTTACAGACCTAAAATAAAGTTACTAATTTCTCCCTCCCCTAAAAAAAAAACTGACAGAAAATTTTATAGTAAGCACATTCATTCTGTAACTGAGGGGTACTCTGACATATGCAGTTTTAAAAGTCATGATTAATCACAGTTTAGCTTTTTTCACCCTTTAAAATAAAACCTTGTAATTTACAAAATACTTTTTTTTCCTTCTCCTTGATATGGATAAAGTCATATGCCTTTATGTATCTTACATGAAAAGCAGTATTCTCATTGTTTTCTTCTGGTGCACAGCAAACTTATTTGAATGAATGCTCCTCTAAATAATCTGCTTCATGCAGTCACTGGTGTATTTGAAGTGTACAAAGTGTGTTTGGATGATCTCATTGACCAAATGGTAAAGCGGTACACTGGAAGAATAGCCTATAAAATAGAATTAACTGCTGTTTACTATGTGGTCATGTCTTTTATGTGTAACTGGGGCAATATGATTGTAAAGGAGAAAAGGTTTCCCATTAAAATAGAAGCTTTGGTCTTTAAAGATTTTTATTCTTAATTGTAGCATTACCTCTTTTTTTTTTTTTTTTTTTTTTTTTTTTTTTTTTTTTTTCCAAGACTACTTCTAAAATCACAGGAATGAAGTAAATGAATACATCTCACCTGGAGAGATAGACGTCATCTACAGCTCATGAACTCCTACAAAGTCTGTTTTCTGGACTATACTTGTGCATTTATAGGTATTACATAATCTTTTGAGAATTATGTGATTAGTATGATTTGGCATAGAACTTCTTTTAGGAAGATTTTCCCTTCCTTTGAAAAATCTCTCTACTGGTTGTATTTTAATGTTGATAATATTACCATGAGGAAAATATGGAATAAGATAGGACGATAATATTTTTTACAAAAACTGCCACTATGAAGACCCTGACAGTCTTTATTTGATGTGCAAGGCATATTGATTGACTAGCACTTTGCAGAAAATTGAGAAATCCGGACTCAGAGCAAGTTCAGATAACAAATAAAAATCATAAGTCTTTTCAGAAATTATGCATGAAATAAACATGATGACTGCTTGAGAATACAGCCTTCTTTCATGATAACCATAAAACTTAACCTGGTCCCATGTTCCTAACAAGTGCAATAAGATGCATCAAACTAAGGTTTTTGAATACAGACAACTGTAATTTGTGATATCGCTTACAGGCATAGCTGCTATTGCAGATAAAATAATGTTTTACTCTCTGTGACTATTAGAACATGTAAATAGAGCGTGTTGACCACTGTAATATCTTTCGTGTTAAGTGATGACATTCAGGTCTAAGTCACGCTTGGATTCAAATTTTGCATTACACCCACACGCCCCCCCCCCCACTCCCACCCCCTGCTAATTGGATACAATGTAAAACCAGTTTTATTTATGAGTATTTAAAAAATCTAGAAATGCCTGGCTTATGCTTTGTACTGTGTGTCTGTGTGTTTTGATTTTATTGCTGTTGCTAATGCATTTGATGCAGACACTTGATAAAATCCTTGAAAGACATTGCTTACCATATTTTGGGAAGGATGTCAAAACAGAAAGCTTCTGACTAGTTTGGTAAGCATTCAAATGTTCTTGTAATATGTATTCCTTTCGCAACTCATTGGGGAATGTGAGTAGACTTCTTGATTTTATTTGTGTGTTAAGTCCACTGGGGAAGTGAAAGAAAGAAAAAACTTTGGAGAATTTATATGTTGATTTGTACATCTGTTTCTTCTTCACTGAAAGAAAAAAGAACCATCTTTGGCCTTTTGATTAGGAGTAAATTTGGTAACTCTTAGTTCACTAGTAATTTCTTGGTCTATAGGTCTGATCCTGCAAATTCTTACTACTTGGCTCAGGCTTTATTCAATAGTGGATAATAACTCATTTACATAACCTAGCAAGAATGGATGCCATATTGATGCTTCTAACTGTTCCAGTAATTCCTATAATGTCTCTTCATTTGCCTTCTGTCATGCAAGTTCACAATGATTAGTCCTTTTCTTAAAAAAAAAATATTAAAAAAAAAATATTCTTTAATGTTTAATTATGAATTATTTAAAACCAAAAAGCACTGTAGGAAGATGAAAGGGCATTATGTTTCCTTCACTTCTAACTGTAAAGCATTTAGCTGAGAAGGTTAAGTTCTAGGTGCTGGGCAAGCCCTTTGGTACCCAGAGAGCTTGTGAGCAAAAAAGCCTCTCCAGAGAATGGTTTAATTACTAAATGACAAGCAACACCCATTTCTTTACTGACAATGGAAATCCCAAGCCACTGTGCTACTAAAATTAGCCGTTCAGTTAAGCTAAATTTATAAATTACATGGGATAGATGAGAGAAAAACTGTTTTCTATCATCTTTCTTGCTGAAACTGAAATTATACTTCCCACTTTCCAGTGAGGCTGACCCAACTGATATGGAAACTCAGTTATCAATAAATACTAAGTTAAACATTTAGATACCAATTAATCTTCAAATACTTTATGACAGGAGTGTCAGCAGATAATATTGCTAATTTCCAAAACGTATGGAAAAACCCTGACTAGAATGAAAGACTTTTTTTTGTGGATTAATCATTACAGACATGGCTAACATCACCTACTTTTATTTCGCCTCTTTTTACTAATAAAAAATGCTACAGTGTTTCTGTTACTTATATGATCAGAAAGTGGAGCATGTTAACACTGAAGATTTTCACTCCATGGAAAATCATGATATTCCAAAACCTATTCTTCTTCTTTTCAAAGACCTTAACAGATACTTTCTTAATTTCCTACAACATGACAATGTCAATTAATTTAACTATAAGGTGACATTTTCAAAATATGGTTTTGTATTTTAATTGAAGTTGAATGTTATGTTTTTTATTTATGTTGCATTATCATTTATTTTTACACTATTTTATAGCTTGTTAGCAGAGTAGTATATTATAATTCTGTAAACTCTATGGAAATACACATTTGCTCAAATATCATAATCTTTTACTCTTTAAATAATGAAAGGTCAACCAATATTTACTATCGACTTAAATATCTTACCTGTCTCAAGTAATTTTCAGCTTGTTGTATGAAAAATATGCTGATTAGATTAAAAATAATTCTTCTTTGTTATACATTGAGAATGTTTCATTATATCAAACTAAAAAATCTGATGTAGGAAACCTAATAGGTCCAATCATTACCCAGCAGAAGTAGTCCTTTATTATTTCTTCTGCTTATTAAAAAATAGTATATAGAAAATGCATTTAGTGACATATTGAGAGATATCACAAATTAATATAGGAATACTATTAAAAAAATATATATAAATAAACATGTATGCAAAGAAAAAAACAAGACACTATTTGCCATCCTTATGTTAAAATTAGTAATAACTGTAAATCCAAGAGGATGTTTTTCTACTGTGCCCATTACGGTTTTACAATATTTTACTATGAAATGTTATGCAATCAACAATATTGTTGCCCCTTTACATCTCCTCCCCCAAAGAGTTGCATGTCCCTGCAAACATCTCTGATTAAAGTACGAAAGTGTTATAACAAGATTTGCCATTCAAAAACACTTCTGAGGAAAATTTTCACTTGGGTCAAAGTGTCTTCTATTTGAATTAGCTAAATGATTTCTTTGTTGTATCAATTATTTTCCCTCAACAGAAGGCTAAAATATGAGATATATCCAAAGAAAACACATTTTTGCTAGTATAATTTTTACTAGAACACTGGAACAGAGTTCAGGCAGGTCAGCAAGGGCAGATATAACTTAAAAAAAATGGTGTATGTCATTATAATCGTATGAATAGCTAGGTAGTATGAACAAATACAGAAGAGGAAGCATTGCGAAACTCGTAAATATAGGAAACTAGTTTAATTTCCGTAGTTAGCAAAAAATTTTCATAAAAGCCCTTGATCACAGGTTCTTTAGGTTAATATTAATCTCACCTAACTTTATAAATCTAAACATTTAAAATTAATTAGCTGCTTGGGTTCCCTCAACAGTTAATAGAAAGAAATAGAACTTTTAAAACGTCTCTTCCTTGTCTGTTTTCAGAAGAGAAATGTCACTTCCTAAACACAGGCATTTTCCTCTTTGGTCGTGAAGATGTCTAGCTTATATGCAGATATCTAGATGTTAAAAGTCTAAGTAAGAACAGGTGACTTCTAACTTTAATATTTACCAGTTATTTTTTACAAAATTTTATTTGGTATGTATTGTGAAATCCATTTCTGGTGGCTTGCCTTGGAGACAGAATATCTGCAAAAAGGAATCAGAAATCTGTAACCCTAATGTGTTCAGTGATATGGATTTATTTCAAGCAGTTTGAAATCACAGCAATTCCTAGGTCCTTTAAAATACCAGGAATAATGCAAAATAATGTATTTAGTCTGAGTGAAGAAGCAGAGTAATTAAAATATCTGATGAGGTATGACATGAGTGACGTGAGATATCATTACTGAGTGATATAAAATTAAATGTAGGTGAAATGCAACTTGAAAAATCCTAGAATAAAACTTTCAAAGAATGGAGAATGTAATGGGAAAAAGAATTCCAAAATACGGAAAGAAAAATATACTGTCAGTGTAGATATGTACCAAATTAAAGGTCAAGTTAAGAGAGTACATCAGATAGTCCACTGTATGACAAGCAACACATGAGCAAAGAGGAGAGGAATGCAATTGTCTGGAAACACCAACACAGAGTATACAAAGGCAACACCGCAAATTCATGTCAGAAGTTTTTTTTGTGTGTGTGTCTGTCTGATCCTGAGAGCAAGTTTAAGAATGATTGTGTATCCTATGGGCTAGGCCACTCAGATGTAGAATATCCAGATCCTACCTCCTCTCACTCTTCTCCATTTAATTACAGTTACTGCATTGCCCTCAAGTGATTTATCTAAAGAGACTAGGGTCAGCAAAGGAGAATGAACCAGACTATGACTTTAAAACTAAAATGTTCTCCAGTTAGAAGGTTGTCACTAATTCACTTGATTAGCAGTTGGTGGCGTAACTGATACTGTCCTGGTTTCCTAAAAATAGAAGGGGATGATGGAAGAGTTCAAATTTGTGATTTGAATCAAGAAGAGAGTAAATTTTAAAAAGACTTTCTGATTTTTTTAATTTGTAACTTGGGAACATGGGCCAGTGCTCAAAATAACTCTCTCTCCTGTAATGCTATTCAGTGTTTTTACCACTCAGAAGAAAAAATGAAATAGAAGAAAAATGGAAAGCCACTTCAACTTAAATCGGTTTTACTGTTTTACATCAGCCAACTGCCACAGAATGGTTATCATGTTGTTGCCATGCTCCAGACCTAATCTCATTGCTTTTTTTCTAAGGCACACCAGAATCTTCCCACTTCAGCTGCCTTAATCTCTCTTCCTACAGTTGTAGATGATGAGTCACCTTTGCAAAATGTGGATTTCACTAATCACTCGTTCCACAGTGTCAAGAAGTGCCAGTATCATTTTCTGAATCTTCCTCACAACATTGGTCAGGAACAGTTAAAGGCATATGTCACATCAGACTTGTATGCACGAATACATTTTAAGTGTATATATATGTGTGTGTATATGTTTCTATATCTTCGGCTGTATAAATACATACATACATACATACATATATATATATATATATCTTGCACACATAGTTCTGTAGGTACACATGTATATCCATGCCCCCGGCAAGATAAAGAAATGAAAGAATGAGTCATTCTAGCAACTTGTAGTTCACATCAAGGGCCAGGAGGGCCATGTGTCCTTCCTTACTTACTCCTATAAGTAATCATGACATAGGACTGTGGCTGCACAAAGAGATCCCTGAAAAAAATTCCTGAAGATCTGAAATTGAGGTCTCTCAATACATTCCTTTTCTACTGTTCCTCTGCAAATAGAAAGTCTGAGATCCTGGTGTCAGGATACATGCTTTAGTGCCCATCTTCATAAACCCAGAGGAGCCCAGAGAAGCAACGACAGGCAGGGGGACTTGTACAACCTCAGCAGAGCAAATGGTGCCTCTGAGCTGGTTCTTTTCCAGGTGATTCCAGGGGAGCCTCAGACCATTGCCCTGGAGTGACACCAAGCTGAGCCGACAAGAAACACTGCTTCAATCACCTTCCAGTCTGAGGAAGTACGAGGGGTGGGAAGAGGGGATGACATGGGTACAGCACTTTTATGGGAAGAACACTTGGGGATTATACAAGACTTCTTACAGGGAGAAGGACCAAATGTAGGAGAAACATGCATAGCAAATAGAGGAAAAAGGTGGTAAAAGTAATAGGTGGTGTGTAAGCAGGTTGCTAGACGTTGTACTTGTATCATCACTCCTGATTGCTGTAGTCTGTCCTATTTAAACTCTATTTCTATTTTATTGGATGAGAGACTTGCTATTCTGTGTGCACATGTATGTATAGAAATCTAAGTCCTGGCAACTCGAGTAGGATAGGGGGGCAGTGGTCTGGGATGTCAATACCTGGAGGCACTGGAGTATGTGCCTGCTGTAGGGCTATGCATACCAGCATGTAACAGCTAGCAAACATCAAGCCAGACCAGCTTTCAAGTAGAACAAAAGACTTGGAGCCAACTTTTGAAGCAGCCATAAGTCTGAACAGGATCCTGGAGAGACTGGGGCTGTCTGAGAGTTGGCTACTGGAGGAACCAGGAGGTTCAAGCCAGCTCCTGGAGACACCACAGGCTCTGGGAGATGGCTACAGGTAAGGCCAAAAGTTGAGACCAGCTACAGAGAGAGGCATTTGTATGTGTGTGTCTGTAGATGATGTGCACCTTGTAACCCTTTATTGAGCCAAGACAAAGTTTTGAAACAACCAACAAACAGCAGAGTGCTGAAAGCCTGCACACCCTGCTAGGGTTAAAACCCCTTCCAGTGTTACTTCTGTCCCTGCCCTTGCTAGGCAGTCAGTGATGTACCTCAAGCCAGAAATGAACACAAGCCTTCATTTTGTTTCTCATTAGAAAGACTTTTATTTCAAACAAATAAAGAAAAGAAAGAGGAAAACCTTGACTGAGTTTAGCTATTCATAATGATGAAAATTAAGCGTAAACATGGCAGCACTAGGATGAGAAGGCAGAATTTTCACTAGATTTAAAGTAAGTTCTGTTAACATATTTTTGTCACAAAGCAGCCTTTAAAATAATCTATCTTAAACAAAAAATTTAGACTCACAGCCGTTCATTACCAGCCGTCATTTACAACAAATTTTGCCAATGAGTGGTTATGTCTATACACACACGTGTTTCTACATATATTACATATTACAAAAATATATAATCATGCTTCTAAGCATTTTATAACATTCACACCTATAATGCATACACTTATATAACAAAAATACTATATTACTAGAAAATGCTTAGAAACACTATTTCCATTTATAACATTTAAATATTTCTCCCCTTTTAAATAATGGAAAAATAAAACAAGGGAAAAAAGTGGAAGCTGTAATTGAGCAATAATGTATTAAGATGAGATGGAGGTGCTATCAGCTAGCCAAAAATTTATTTATTTGAATGACATTTTCACATAACCAAAAGGCAAACAGAACCTGACCTTTAATCTGCCCATGTGAATAATAACACTCTAGCATGCGACCTAGTCACTGATCCTTGCTACACTTTGGCAGCAGAATTAAATATTGATAGTCTGAGATAAGCCAAAGATCAGTATTAATAATGGAGATTAAAAATGAATGAAAGCAAAACAAGAAAGAACAATAAGGAGAGAACTAAAAATAAGTTAGGATAATTAAACATGAATACTCTGTAAAAAACCCCAGAATCATATTGTACTTGCATAGTATATGGGACTTGCATAGTAGATAATGCTAAATCAAAAATATATTTAAGGAGGGGGCAGACAATGCATTATGTGCATTGTCAACAGAACTCAGTTCTGTAAAGAACTAACAGACTCTGCTTAAGCATGACATCACAAGTAGTAGACACCTATTCTGAGGTGCTCATTATTTTTCCTGACTATTTTGGTGTTCAGAAATCATCTTGTATCCTTTAGATACTTTTTCAGCTCCATGCTCCTGTGTTGGCTAATTTGTCTTTGGTCCTTATTTTTGCTTTGAGGCAGAGATGAACGGAAGTTGACCATGGTTTTGATTTGGTTTTTTTTTGTTTTGGTTTGTTTGGTTTTTTTTTTTTTTTTTTTGGGGGGGGGGGGGGGGGCGGAGAGGGGTTGTTACTCTTCCTTTTTTTAAAAAAAGATTATTTCTTGTAACATTTTTGAAAATTATAGGATTTGTTAATTTTTTATTGATTTTATTTGTTTATATTATTAACAAAAGATTGTTATTTTTTTACATTAGACTGTTCTGAATATCACCACTAGTGGAATGTAGGGCTTTTTCCTGCAATAAATTTAAATGATACATAGTAATTATCTTTGTGGGGAGTGGTTAGAATTTTTTTTCAGCAAGGGTTTTAGAAGTTTACTCTCTGCAACACACAAAATTGTTTTCTAATTAATTTTTATTACAAGTTGAAATTTTCAGTTGTCAATTTTTTTTCATGAAATATTTTAAATAGAACTCTATTCTCATTAAAATTCATTTTAACAGTCCATTTGAATACTTAGAAAAAATATGAGACATCAGATCTAAGTGAACTGAACTGAGGATTTCTATTCAGCAAGTTGCTTTTTAGATATAAGTTTTGCAGCTCTTCAGTTAAGAATCAGCCACTGAAAGTGATGTCCAGCACTACTATTCATGATACCTAATCTAATTGAACTTTAGGCCAGATTCAGTGATGTGTGAGTCACACCCTGGTATTATGAATGTTGTACAAATAACTTCTCTTGATTTCATTTTTCACAGTACTATGCACTGAAGTAACAATTTATCATGCTTATTAACAGGCTTAATTCAAGTTTCTATTAGTATTTATTCTATTAATTGCATCTAAAGAAATTACAGTGCTGATTTGATGATATGAGACTTTTTGCAGTGCAGTCTTTTTTTAAAAAAAATAATTATTGAAGCTTTATTTTTCATACATTGTTATTAATGTTGCTATTTCTGTTATAGTTCATACACTTTGGAAGAAAATATTTTAACTGTCCTGAATTTGGTTATAAAATATCTTAGGTGACACAAGGTAAATCTTCAATATTTTGATTACATTTGATTACAAGATTATATGTCATAGTAAATATTTCCAAAAGCCTACCTGATAGGAAAAAGACAATATAAGGAATTGGAACAATAATTTTACAGAAATTCTCGACATATGAAAAAAATACCGACAATTAGAAAAAGTATCCCCTTAAAATGGAATAACTGTTTTAGTCCCCTTCATGATTTCACAGAAAACAGGATTTGGAATGATAGGAATTATAATTAGATATAACCAATTTGAACAAATATAAATCATCAAGTTATCTACATATGCATGCTCTGAAATTCTCAGTTTTAAAGAGCAGGAATTTAATCACACCTTTCTCATTTGCTCATATAGTTATGTTCTCAGAGTGCTTTAAATAAACATAAAAGTAATACATCTTCCTATAGGTGTATATTAAATTTGTAATTTAACATATTAATCAAGCAATCCTGTGCTTGAAGGAGGAGAACTGGCAAACTTTATCCCCATTCAGTCTTTTCTGCTGTAAAAGCAATGACTTACGTGTGTGTAAAATAATAAAAAATAACAATATGCTAATCTGATGCTGCTTCTAGATTCTGAAGATCTCTGTAACTCACCTTGTAACCTCTTATTAGGGGGGTTTCTTGTCTATGCAGCTGTTGTGGTCTTCTACATTCTTAACATTTTGCACAGGAAGCTTATTTTCCTCTCTTACTGTAGAGAGTATTTATTGACCTCTGTAGATTATGTTAATCATTTTCAGAGGTCTTTTATGCTGGTTCCAAGCATACATTATTGATTATTTTTTTTCTTGATAGTACATGCTGCTGTCTATGTCCAAGTAAAAGTTGTTTTCTACATGACATGCCATTGTTTTTAATTTGTTAAACATGAAGAAAAACCAGCAAGAAATCTCGATGTGTATGTTATGTGAATTGCCTTTGAAAGTATGTTTTAGCTGCTGTTTTAACAACTTTCTGTATCAGAAAAGTTCCAGTACTAATCTTGGTTACATATTTATGTTAAAATAGTCTGAAATATTTATCAGTTAATTGTTGATTGTGGCGAGACAACAGACTATGCTGTAACAAATGAACATGGGTAAAATAAACTGCTATCTGCACTGCTAAAATTAATTTCATAGTTTTCTGAATACATATTGCATTTCATTGGATATTTATGAAACAAACATTCCATGAAAAAATTGAATTTTACTTATAAATTCATTTTCAGGCCTTTAAATGGCTTAGATGAATCTTTCATCTGAAGCTGCCTAGACTGACTAGGTTTCATGGCTTCCCATCTCAGTGATTTCAGGTGTTTCTCCTGCAGTCAGGTGACAAGCAGAGAATAAAAGTCCAACTTGAGAGTGAACTGAGCTTTGTGTTCATTATGATGGGGGCCAAGTGGTCATCTCTAGCACTTTATCTTACTTTTTTTTTTCCATTATTAATTAAGTAAAAAATATAAAACTAGAAGAGAAAAATTATTTTTCTAAAATGCTAAGACAGAGATGTACCTCAGTTTGCTGTACGCTACTTTTCATCTTCAAGCTGTTGCTTTTTCAGATGAAGCACTGATTTGACCCTAAAAAAATTATTAAATCAATGACTAATTAACACAGAGACTTCTTTTTACTTTCTTTAATGCAGAAATTTCCCTTTTAGTTTCCTTTTGTCCAGTGGCTGATATAATGGGGAGATGATTCATTACAATGCTCAAGTTCTGCATTATTGTAAATTCATCAGTTTCATTAGGATGATACAAATACAAATTATATTAACACAACAATGAGTCACATGTGTTGACCTTACCTTCGCCAAAATCAGGAAGCTGACAAAACAGTTGTTTTCTGGCTGAGCAAAATGTGCTCTGTTTAATAGCTTTTCCTACCTCTTTTAGACCTCAGTTGATTTCCTGTACAAACTGGCTGTTAACTACAGTTGATAGAAAGCATGTTAAGCTTAACTGAAAAAACCCCACACCCAAACCCCTAGGAATTTAAAGAGTCCTTCAATGACTAGAGTTGAATAATATGATTTTTCATACTGATACGTTTTATTTAGAGTATAATGCTAACATACAATATTTCAGACAAAGGTATGGACAACCCTTGCTTATCACACTGGCAAAGCAAACCGATGTCTCGCAGGCACCATGAAACAGGCACCTATTTTATGAAAATGAAAAAGATATTGACCATCAGATGGGAGGCCAAGACAGCCAGCTCCTGTTGAGGTTCTGCAGACCAAGTTTTCACTCTTTTGGAGAGGTGGTAACCAGCCTCTATTTGCTGAGCGCCTCTGCAGTTCCAAACTTTGAAGTCAGCAAGTGCTTCTTGTGTTGAGCTGTTTGCTTCTGTGCAAACCCGTGGTTCCTCCACATCAGCAGCACTCATAAAATACATGAATGTACAAGCAGTGAAAAAAAAATAAAAATCAGTTATTGCTAGAAAGGTGTTGAACTATAATAGGATATGTGATAGCAACAGAAATAAGGTTCATCTCACTTAACTGAAGACACTCCTGCTATAACCAATTGAGAGAAATAACTGTAGGGCATAATTGACTGAGTCTCTTTTATCTGGGTGAGAACAATGACTTTGCAGAAGGAACTGTTTTTCTTTCTGTTGCAACTTCAATGGCTAAATTATACGTGAGCATGTGTGTTTTATCAAATAAATACCACTACTAGTGTCTCCAGTTGCCTACTTCAAATACCGTGTGACTGAAGATGGCTACTATTACCTAATCTTGTAATGATTTAGTAATCTTAAACCATTGGTAAGCAAATGACATGTCCAAATCATATAAAGTCGGTGCAGATTTGTTAGTATTGGCAGGTAATCAGTGGGGGTCCTGTCATATTTCGATGAGGTTTCAGTTGGAGAGTCAGATAATCCAGATCATTGATACACCTATTGAAAGCACATTTTGTGAGTCTCTCATAAAGCTGTTTCAGAGTTTTAGAGAATCACCACTGGTACAACCCGTGACATCACTTTTTGTAGAGTAAAAGGGAGGGTGTCTGTCTCCATAACTGTATTTTATTACAACACTATTCATGAATATTGCAAAACCTGGTTTAGTGCTCATCTTTTCTCAAAGTGTTTTTATTAACAATCATTTATTAGCTACAGTTAAAAAACACTGATTGAAAACAATTACAGTCATGGCTATGTATTATACAGTATATTTAAATCGAACAAGCTGATTACTTCTGATTACAAGCATAATAACAAATAATGGAAAAGAAAGAATGGATCATGGGATTGCAACAATATATATTTTTCTAATCAGTTGTGATGACTGTTAAATTTAATTTTTGTCTTCCATGTTCTCATTATGGATTCCACAGTAAGACTCTATAGTTGAGGCTGAAAACAATTTCTGTCATTTTACTCCAGTAGTCAACATGTACTTTCTAATAAGGATTGTCTTTTGGAAATGTTTCCAATGTATAACTGTACTTTGGTTATACTTAGGAATTAAAGAATAAATATAGCACCAAACTTCATCATTTTTTTCCTTGATTGATCAGCTCTCAATAAAGGACCCTGGTAGATCTGCAGTGGCAAATTTTTTAGGCTACAAATTAATGTTACTTACAAAGGCAGACAACTTATTGAGCTCCATCAAAAAAATGCCCCAGTTTATTAGTTCATCTTCCTCATGCGACAAAAAATATATGTCTTAAATCACCTTCTGGGTGTATCTTTGTAGAGGAATGAAGCTGGGTTAATTAGCATTGATAATATACAGCTGTGGGTTGGCTTCAGGGGCGGCGGGTTGTCAGTGTAGATAAGGTGCAGGTGTGGCTGGTTAAGTGAAGTGGTTGAGAGTCAATGAAGAGAGAGAAGCTGAGGAAGAAGAGAGAGAGAAGAAAGCAAGAGAAGAGAGAGAGAGGGCCCTGGATGAGGTGAAATGAAGAGAAGGCAGCAGAGGGACTGGCATGAAGAGGATGTTGGTATGAGATGGTAAAAGACCTTGTTGCAGCTTGATAGTTTGGAGAGTGCTGTAACATATCTTCGTGCTGCAGAAGGGAGTATAATAGAGGTATGTAGCCCTCAGGCCATGGTTTCACATTACAACATATTTGAAATAATGTTAAACCAATAACAGCCTGAAGTATGGTTGTGTTTCCCTTTTGCATCCTCCTAGTACAATGATGCAAGCACAATAACAGCGATACCACAAGGATGTAAACAATTTAAATAAACATTGCTTGTTTATCCTTGTAAGTGAAACCAAAATTTTAGATAATCAGTAATGTCCCTGCTCTCATACATGGTAAGCTTCTAATCTGGAGAGCTTTGAGGTATAATTCCTTGCACCCTGCACTAATGTGGGTTCAAATGCATCATTCTTATGTGTACACCAGTTAATATTTAGCTAATATTTACCATGTGAGAACTAAAAAAGGGAGCAGTTACAGTGCTACCCCAAAGTAACCAGTAATCTAGTGATTACAGCAACAAGGCTATTTCCAAAGTATTTTAGTCTTTGTTTCAAGTGATTTTTTTTTTTTTTTTTTTTTTTTTTTGTGACTGGAAACATTCTAGTTTCATGAAAGACTGAAATTTTTCACCAGAAGGAAACATTCCTTAAGAGAAAAGTTAGTTTAATTGAAAAATCATATGCCTTATTGGAAGAAAATCCACATAAACCTCCTCTTACTATTACGATGATGGGATGGCGTTTCTGGAAAAACTCTGGTTCTGCTGAAGAATCAACAGATCACCTTATCTAATGATTCATATACCAGATTAGGCAAAGAATGACAGTGGACAAGCATTATGAAAGTTTTTTTTAACAATCTCCCTGCTAGAGTCATGAAAAAAAAAAAAACAAACCCAACTTTTTTACTCCTGGAAAGTATTCAGTCAACAATGTTTATGTCTAAAAGTTTAAAACCGCAATTGTTCTTCAGTTGCTTATTAAGCTGATTACAAGAGCAAGTGGTCACTCCTATCCCAACAGACTGATTTAGGTACCAAGGTTGAAGAGTTACCGATAGCAGAGCTCTGTGTAACTTTCTGCAGTGAATTAGACATGATTATCAGTGTGATGGTAAGATAGGTGTGTATTTCAGTACGTCAGCAGTATGACATGTTGAATTAATGGCAGTGACTGCTCTTTCATAAATCAATCAGATTATTAGGCCTTGTACGGAGTGTCTATGCCCCGGTGCCAGTGGTGGGGCTGCCATGGCCTCTGTGGGGGGCGGCCAGGGCTGCCCTGGGCCGGGCACAGCCGGTTTGAGCTGGCTCCAGCCCACCTATCGCTGGGCACCACTGCCTCCGTGGTGGTGCCTCTGGTAAAGTGTATTTGAGAAAGGGCGAAAACCATCACAGAAAGAGAGAGGAGAAGAGAACAAAAAGAATTATGAAAAGCAGGGTCACACCAAGGTCAGGGATGGAGGAGGCACTCCAGGTGCAAATAAACTGCATTTTTTGGAGGACCAGCTGCTGGAGCAGAAGACATGCTGTGTACTGACTATATGAACTGATCACACACCGCCATCACCTGCTACAGGGCTCGGAGGAGAGGGGGAGATAGGTAGAAGAGTCTGCAGTGAAGAAGAAAAGAAGACAGATAAAAGGGGGAAGAAAGGTGTTGCTTTATTATTTTTTTTTTTTTCTCACCACCTGAATCAGTATCTATTTTGGTTGGCAATATATTGAATCATTTTTCCCCAAGTTGAATCTGCCCATGATGGTGATCAGGAAGCAACCTCGCTGTCTTTATCTCGACCTTTATCTTTCACACTCCTGATCTTCCTAGTTTCTCTCCCTGCCCTGCAGGGGCTGGGGCAGGGAGTAAGCAGCTGGGTGGGAGTCTGGCTGTTAGCCTAATCCACTACACACCTTTTTTCAGTTTATTGTGAACAGTTTGGTAGGGGTGCTGCACAAGCAGACTACTCCACAGTAAATCTGATCCTAACTTCTACTGCTTTTAGAGTCCTGGGATTACTTTTTCTTGTTTATGGGAGCTCTGTAGAATATTTTTCTAAAGACCTCGTGAAGTATTTGAAGAGGCTTTATACCTTGTCCTCCACTACAGTTTTCATGCTAAGTTTTACTCTTCTATTGTATGTCTTGGTGTCCTGGTTCCAGTCAAGACAGAGTTAATTTTCTTCTTATTAGCTGGTGCAGTGCTGTTTTTGATTACGTGTGAGAATAAAGTTGATAACAGCTGATGTTTTTGGCTGTTGCTAAGCAACATTTATACAGAGTCAAGGACTTTCCAGTTTCTCAGGCCCTGCCATCAAGAGGGCTGAAGGGGCACAAGAAATTGGGAAGGGACACAGCCAGGACAACTGATCTGAACTAGTCAAAGGGATATTCCATACCGTAGAATGTCGTGCTCAGTATATAAAGCTGAAGGAAAAAGGAAGGGGGGAGGGGGGATGACAGGACATTCAGAGTGAGGGTATTTGTCTTCCCAAGAGACCCTTATGCATGATGGAGCCCGGCTGTCCTGGAGATGGCTGAACACTCACCTGCTGATGGGAAGGGGTGAATGAATTCCTTGTTTTGCTTTGCTTGCACGCACAGCTTTTGCTTTCCTTATTAAACCGTCTTTATCTCAACCCATGAGTTTTCTCACTTCTACCTTTCTGATTTTCTCCCCTCTCCCACTGCAGGGGAGTTGAGCGAGTAGCTGTGTGGGGGTCAGTTGCCAGTGGGGGTTAAAACATGACACTTGGCTTTCAAATTTGTTGGATAATTGGCATTGTCACTTTACTCTGACTGGATGTAAATAATATATGCATATTTATGTGTTCTAGCTTAAAAATTTATTTGTTTTAAAATTCAATAGGGAAGTTTGAAATGGGAAATGTCACCTGTTGAGTAACTGTGATTTTGAATCAAATTACTTATGGGCCTGAAATATACATTTCACTTTAAATTGCATTTGCCTTAGAATTATAGGAAATAGGTGCATAAAATTTCTGGATTGTTTACTGACCTGTAGTCCTAGCTGTCAAAATTTTCTTTGTTTTGTTTTTCTCCTAACCCTCTCAAGAGGAATCTTTCAACCTTTTCTTCACAATAGTTACTGTTTTCTTTTAAGCTGACTTCTTCACATCTGTTGAGTTTCTGGTGATGTGGAAAGGACGAGTAGAATCTTTGGTCTCTGTATAAAATGACACAAATCCAAAAGCCACTGATAACCTACATACATGATTCATTCAGACATTTCCTAATATGTAGCATCTTTAACAGTAGAAGTTTCCATTTCCATTAAATGTATAAGACAAGAACTATGTAAGGAACTGTCTTGATAATTGCTCTCTTAAAAATCCTCTTTTTTAATTTTGCAGGCTTCATGTGGTGAATATATCCTTCATTTCTTATAAACAGAGAAGAGTGAAATGAACCTTTGTCAGCATTATGTAGCTAAGCAGGACAAAAAAGTTTTTAATGTGCAGTTCCCAATGTTCTCCAATTCACTTAGTTTCATTCTTCTCATACGTTTGCATCGCCTTAAAAGTTTAATTGCCAGAATAAATTTTGGATTCTTGTTGCAGAGATTGAGTAGTTCTGCTGCTGTCAAAGCCAGAGAAGTTCATTGTCCTTCTGGTACTATATCTGTCAGTAGCAACAATTTATCCAGCTGCTAGTAAGCTTAAATCCTGGAAACATGTATATGGGCTGTACAGACCCACCTGGAAAAGGTATTAAAAAGTAGTTATTAGATCATGCTGAGCAGCCACAAAAAGAAAAAAAACATTCATGTGTACACCTCATTTATTATTTACAAGGCTCGTGGATTTATTTGATGTAGTAAACTGTGACCTTCACCAGTTTCCCCTTTTTAAAAAAACAGTCTATCAATATAAATAAATCAACTAATTGAATTACAAATTGTGTAAATTCCCCACTCCCTAGTTCTAATCCAAAGCTGAGACAGCAATCACATCAAGTGGCAATTCTGAGAATCATAATCTTTTTTCATCATAGACTAAATGAAAAGTGGCTCCTGTCTCACAATTCCTCCCCCTGCACTATGATTCAAGGCATTCCACTTTTTTGTAGAACAGCTTCCCTCACCCCCTCATAGAAATTATAGCATTTAATTTATTATTTTTGAAGCAACTAAAGTGGTTTTAATTTTTTTAATCTTCACTAAAAATAATGGATATTTTTGAATAGTCATATGATCTGAAACCAAAACTGTTACTATACCACACTATCAGACAGAGAAGATGTGATGTTTAAGGATGTCAAAACTAATTTAAGAACAAAATTGAAATGGAAAATCTACAAAAATAAATCTTCCTTCCCCAAAAAAATGTGTTTTGACAAATTAGTATTTTCAGAGGGAAAAAAATTATTCTACTGAAAACTTCCTGACTTTTTTCAATCTCCTTTACCTCACTTACTGGTGTGTGTAGAGCAACTGTATGTCTATTCAGAGGCAGATTATTTCTTGCTCATGCTGACACATTGACACTATATTGGTGGGCAGCCAATTCTTCACTTTGCTTATTTTCCCCTTACATAAAACCCCAAAGTACTCAAAGCACTTTTATTTGTAGGTTCCAAAACGATTTTTTGTCCCATAAATTCTTTGAGGTTTTTACATATCCTTGGTTTATTTTCATCATTTTTTTAAAAAATGTATTTAATTGTTTATGTCTTTTCCTTTGCTGGTATTCAGAAGGAAGTAAGAATCCATCATTCCGGATCAAGGTGTGGAATTACCTTAAATAAGGTAAAAACATGAAGGTAAAGCATAAACCTTAACATAAAGGTAGAAAAAAAAAATAGCAGTGCCATTTGTAATTACACATTAAAAAGATAACAAAACATATCTGTTAAAGAGAAATACAATGAATAAAAGAATCCAAACCTGTAGTGCTATCCCAGCTCTATGCATGCATCTGAACAGTAAGAATCATGTCTATTTATACATACTTTCTGTTTTATTATTATTTTTTAATTGGAAAGAAAATCTATTGTTACTGAATGGTAGTGAAGAATATATTAACATTTCAAAAGTCATGAAAAGCTAACAAGTGAAATGTAATATAATTTAAAATTACACTACTGTGATTTCAGAGTGATGCATTTGGATTATATAAAACTGCTTCAGTTTAAATTATTATTAACTGAGAAAGTAATTTACCTGTTTGTAGAAAAGTAGCTATCCACTTTAGAAAAAACCCCACAAACTACTAAATTAGGAGACTACAAACAAAACTGGGTTTTGGTGTTAAATATTAAGTTTAAAGTATCTTATTGTAGGCAGTATAATGTAAATATGAAATTGAATGTATGTGATGTCAATCCTGTTAAATACAGAGGTTAAAGCTGGACCCTTGTCCTACAAGACTTTTTAATTAAAGTCAAAATAATTTTGTAATTAAAAATAAGATGCATTACTTCGTCTTGCCTCCTGAAAAAAACATGTTTTTTTCTTAACTCGGTTACAAATTTTTTGCTCCATAGATTAAAAGTGCAGTGTTCAAGTTAAGTTTTGGTCATTGTCAGCAAATTATTTGGTTTTTATGGGTCATATAGTTGTCAACTAATTATTTTTTTTGTGTATGTAACCTTGCCATTTTCATATTGATATGACAATGTTTTTATATGGAAATTATTTTTTCACATGGGAATTATTCTTGGGAAACAGTAAGCAGGCTAGATCCAAAGCAGCAAGTTTGATTTGATGGGCTTTTTTGATTTTCAACAGAGAGGAAAAAAAAATCTAATAAAACTTGTTAACTGAACAGCTTTTTCCATCATTCATATAAAATCATTCTCAAATGATTTTTTGATGGCAATGCAAAATAAAACTAATTAAATAGTCAATGGTCCTTAAGAAAATTATGGAAAAATATTGTCCTAATTCCCTACCATTCTATTTTCAACTGCTTGTCTGCTAGAGGGAAAGAAAACAGCACAGCAGAAAGGAAATTCTTTGTAATTTACTGTTCATATGCTACCACAGTTGTACTTCTAGAATTAAAGTCTGTGTGTTTTATGTACCAACTATATCAGTGTCAGGCTAACTATGAATTTCAGGTTAAACATCCTGCTGAGAAGAAATCACAAAAAATTCACAGTCACATTCTTTAATGTCTTCAGAAACACCATGTGACTGGAAGGTATTTGTCTAAAGGTAGTCCATGTCTGAATTAGGTCATTAGAAAATGTAATCACTTTACAGCACTGTTTCTCCCAGTAGCTGTGGTATATACTATTTGTTAGCTGCAAATGTCGTGTTTTGTAATTGTATTTTCTCTTCTCACTATCCTTAACAGAAAGATGTTCCAAAAAAAAATATCTAAACAATGTTATAACTTTCTTATCACTTGTAGCTATCGATAATTATCTTGGAAGGCAATTCAAAACAGAGCATGATAAAGTTTTTTTTGAAAGAAATCATCACTACTTAGGTGTTCAATACTTAACAAAATATAAATGTATTATTACGTTACTAATAACATTGAAAGGTTGAAGTGATTGAACATTGACATCGAAGTGATTCTCCCCTTTTGTTCTGCTTGGAGAGACCCCACCCAAGAGTACTGCATCCAGCTCTGGGGTGCTCAGTACAAGAAATAAACAGACCTGTTGAAGCAGTTCCAGAGGACAGCCATGAAAATGACCAGAGGGCTGGAACACCTCTCCTATGAAGACAGGGTAAGAGAGGTGGTGGTGTTCAGCCTGGAGAAGAGAACGTCTCTAGTGACACCTTACTGTGGCCTTGCAGTACTTAAAGAGGGCTTTTAAGAAAGACACACACACACAAAAAAAAAAAGACTCTTTACCAAGGCCCAAGGTGACAGGACAAGGGGCAGTGGTTTTAAACTGCAAGAAGGTAGATTTAGATTAGGCATAAGGAAGAATTTTTTTATGACGAGGGTTGTGAGACACTGGAACAGATTACCCATAGAAGCTGTGGATGACCTATCTATCCCTTGACAGTGTTCAAGGTCAGGTTGGATGGAGCAACCTGATCTAGGGAAAGATGTTCCTGTTCATGGCAGGGGGTCTGGAGTAGATGATTTTTAGAGATCTCTTTCAACCCAAAGTTTTATATGATTCTATGATCACTTCAACACCTTTTGTTTAGAAATCTGAGGAAGCAATGGCAGGAAATTACAAGCTTTTAATTCCTCCCTTTTTCCTCCAGAAGGTGCTGTACCAAGGCAGTTTTGCACACTGTTAAATGCATCAGGATTATCTCCAGGCTGAGAAATGGCTTGTTGAGTTGTCCTTAATACGTAGACAGATACATTTTCAAGATCACCTGCTGAATAGCACAAAAGAGGATTCACATCCCTATATACTTATATAGATTAAATCCATTTAGCAGGGGGTCCCAGCCTGAGTCAGACCTGCCATTTTAAAATTTATTTTAATTTAATTCAGTTCTATTAACAGCTTTTTTAACTGCTCTGAAGAAAAGGTGGGGGGGTTTTCTGATCTCCTTATTTCCAGGCTCATGATCAGATCAGAATTTTCTTTTACTGAAATGCATTCAGCAACTCATCTGTCCCTGCTTCAAATTCTGTCTATGTCAACCTGATTCTTATTACCAGCTCTGCATAATTACTGTCTCAAGAGATTTATACTGTTACTGTATTGTCTGTCTCTTAAAAAAGTCTTTTTACACAACTAGAAATGAGTGTTACTGTGATTTCTTAAATCAAATTGTAATTGTGATACCTTTTGGTCCAGCTGCTGTCTCAAATGAAGTCAAAACTTGCTCTAAATCAGATTTAAAGAGTAGTTTATCATCATTGGCATGAAGCAAAAGCACATAAACACATTGGATCTGATATCAGCCATTGCCTTATATAATGCTGTGCATTCTGGACAGATTTAGCTAAATCACAGCCCAGCTAACCTCTTCTCATTTATGGTAGGATATTACTAAATTCTTACTGTTATGTCTGCAAAGACCTGTTGACTTCACTCCCTAGTAATTTTTATCAGTCAAAAGAGGTCATAGCTACATTATTTTTTCTGAATCACTGAATCATTCATAATTTTCTTCAAAATTTTGAAAAGTTAGAATATTTTTTCTTCACTATTTTATACATTACTAATTCAAGTCTATTAGACATAAACTTATTCTTTAATCTTTAAAATTAGGATCCTAGAATTCTCATAATCTAAGCTTTCCTACTTTTTATGCACACAGCAGTATGTAAAATGCATATTTAAATAAAATTATCAATGATTTCTTCCTTTTTCCTGTTTCCTTCAAAATTCTTTGACAATTCTATTGCATGTAAAATGAACAGTCAGATAGGCAATAAAGACATTTATTTCCTCAGAACACCAGAAGAGAGTTCCGTTCTCTGTCAGTTCCCTGGAAAACAGCAAGGGAATTAAGAGGACAACTGCCAGTTTTCTGAGAGAAGATCTGTTAATAAATATAAGCCAGGAATTAACTGACTCAAACCTTCTCACTGTCATTTATCTCCCTGTATTAATTCCAGACTATAAGATGAGAAATCCTTAAGGTGGAGATCAGTCAGGAGAAAGACTTGCTGATACAATTTCTTTGGAAGATGTTGGATGTTGGAAGATGGGATCTGTTGCCAAAGTGTGATAATCCTGCAGTAGAAAAACCTGGGATGTTCTATAGGAATCTCCAATATAGATATGGAAGTGTCAGTGCCTTTGTTCTTTGAACAAAGTATTATAAGATGTCATCTGGAACATTATCTATTTTTCTGGTCATCGTGATAATTCACTCAAGAAGGCATATGTTCTTTTTGATTGCTATAGGCCATGAAGAGCTTATTGTAGCATAGAAGATACTGATCTTTCCGATCTACAAAAGTGAATGCTGAGAGGAGATATGAATGCTGAAAAAATATGCATGATTTCAGCATATGCCTTAAGAAGTAAGCTGAGGATTATGTTTATATTTAAATATTGATATTGAATTTAAATGTAAATTAAATAAATACCAGCAAAAGAGTAAAAGTATACAAAATGATGACACATAAATTTAACCAAGGAAGGACAGTGAAAAAAGGCTTTTACTGACTCAAGCTGAGAGGATCCATACCAGCATTTCAGCAGGCAAAAGATTATATTTTTACTTTTAAGATGGAGCACCAGGAATTTATGAAAGAAACTATGTAATACCATGTTAGAAGTAAGAAAAAGATGCAGAACTCAGTGATCCAGAAGGTCTTTCAGTTTTACAGTCCCTGACACTAATTACTGTTTCAGGGAGTTGTACTCTGGTGATCATTTCAAGCTATGATGACTTTTTTCTAATACCTGTATATTTACACCTCAATGGAGCAGAACAGATGAACTTTAAGATGAGAGCAGTGACTGGCACAAGTTATACAATACCAGACATAGGTACTAAAAGTGAAATCAGGTGATACCAGCATAAAGAATACTTTTTAAAATTATTTGATCTCTCCCCATTCTATATTGTGTATATTTCAACCTATATTTTCTGAGAATTAAAAGAAAAAAAGGAAAAAATTATTTCTAGTCTCTCTTGCTCAAAAATCTTTTGGCTATCATAAGCAAATTCTTTGTCTTTATTATATTCAAGTTTTTATCATTGAAATGATTTCCCACTTTGTTGTTGATGTCTCCCTAACTACTGACCAGAGGGATTCTGTTTTAAGACTTATCAGCTACAAAATTTCATGATCAGGTCTGTGCTTTGATTGTCATGACAGTGATGTTCAAATGCTGTAGTATTTCAATGTTAGATATTCTATCTTGACACTGACTATCTAGTTCCTGAAAAATATAGATGGCATGGATCATGGCATTTATTATATTGACAATACATAGTCCCAGTCCTGCAAGCATGAAGTTAAGTGATGCCAATAACATTGTGGTAAATAGCAATCTTTCTCACAGGCTCAACCTGTAGCCCTTCCATATACAGTACCACAACCACTGCTCATCGTGTTACTACATTGGAAATCAAGTCATTTCAAGAAAAATACCATATCCAAAAATAATCTCCACTCAGCTCAAAAGTATTGAGCTGAGTGTTCAGCTGTGAACAGACGGCATCCAATTTACAAAGCTAACCTTTTACTGAAGTAAGATAACACACTGGAATAAGATAACTCCTTAAATGTTTAATTTCTCAGGTTGTTAACATAAAAGGTCTTCCTGTTGATAGACAAGAAAAGATAATTCTTCCTCATCCTCACTGTCCTGAAGACCAGTCTTTCTTCCAGCTTTGTTGTCCAGTCCAGTATTTTTAAAGGTTTCCAGGGCTGACCAAATTCCTTATAGCCTCTACTGGGTGTCTGTGTTACTTTTATTTATGTTTTATTTAGTTTTTTTCTATTGCAAGTTTAAGATCTGTCTGCACTGTATTTCAGCATAGATTTCACAATCCATATATTTAAATATACTAATAAGTACTTACAGAAAAAGGAGGGGATCGTTGCATACCATCTTTAACTTCATTTGTTGCAGTAGCAGCTCTTGAAAAACGTCTCTGTGATTGAGAACATGAACCTTCATTCCTGTGCGAAGAGAAGCAATGAAGTTGTCATGGTTATTACAGACCAATTTAGGAAGCAGTACCCTTGAAATATTTTGACTTGCTGAAGCTTTAATGGGATCAAAACTCACTGTATGTAGGTCTCGATTATATTCATAGCATTTTTCTTGGATACGCAGACATGCAGAAAAATCACACCAATTGTACCATGCTCAGAATGAAATCACATTACTTTCTCTGTAAGGCATTTTCTGTAAATTCATCAGTTCAGCAATTTAGCATATGTCTAACAACTACCTTCCTAGATGTAGTTGAGAGCAAACTATGACAATGATTGCTCCAAAAAGAATGGCTTCCATTTTCTTTCGGCAAAGGGATATGTTTTTTTTCAGATGCAGAACATTTGTAGATGTCAGAAATAAGCTTTTCTCACCATTGTTTCAACAAACCTTTTTGATTTCTTTTTCCTCTTCATGGAAACAAGAACTACTGCATATGTGTTCACAATGTCTCTGTGAAGTGGCAGGCTGACTTAGCATCTTTCACATAAAGAAATGGCAGTAAATTAGGCTTGTGAGATTAGATAGCTAATTTGAAATACAAAGTCAGATACAAATGCAAAGCAACATACAAAGACCTTTTAGAGGCTATTGATGTAGAGACTATTGTGGTCAAGAAGGTAGTCTCATGGGAGGAAGGATATAATATTCCAATATACAAAGAACATGTCAGTGACTTGACCATTGTTTTATCCATATAGTTTCCTATTTTGTTGCCAGTTCATGTTAAAGATTAATAATCAGGTGATTCATGAAAAATTTAATATATATTTCTATTTATATTCTTCTTTCCTATAAAAATGTTAGTGTGGAGCAATTTTTTTTTTTAACCTTTTCCAACGATCACCTCTGCCTGTACTATAATCCACAATTTAACAAGCTTGTTTGCAGAAATCAACTTTACTTTATCTAGGTTTCCTAATTGTAAGTTCTCTGCATACACCACTGCGGATGACTACGTAACAGAGTGATAATGGTTTCATAACAAGCTAGTGCTAAACTTCAGTAAAGGTTATGGGTTACTTGTTTATTTCCCCCAGCAAGCATTTGACATTTGAACTGCAAAACCCCAGCCAAATACATGATTTACTGTCAATTCAGTGTATGTAGTACCAGCTTTCTTCACACTGAATTTTCTTGGAAGGAATGTTTCACATAATGTAGCTATCTAGATACAATATTTAACAGATTCTTTTCACTAGGTACTTGTTCATCGATGTACCATCACAGTCAAAAAAAAGGTACAGTTTCACAAAACTATATCTGACGAAGTGTTTGTTTGATGACTGTGTTGTTTTACTGAACATTTTTAGTTAGGGTGAATCATTTAGCAAATCAATTATGTAGTGAGTTACGTTTAGTGTTGGTTTCCCCGTTACAAGTCAGGTGAGCAGTGCTGTCCTTAAACAGGCTGCTGTTTATGAATGAAGAGTATGAGATGAGATCTTACTGCAGTTCTGCACACAGGCTAAGCGTGACGAGATACCAGTGACACATTTCACCACATATCTAAGCAAGACTGGTCTTGCAGGGTGCACCCTGCCTCATTGGCATCCCCCAAGAAACTGCTGGCTACAGAAGGTCATCCTTGCACAAACAAGGATGCCAGGAAAGGCGAGTTTCATTTGTGTTTATTGAAAAAATCTATACTAATTGGGAATATTAAACAAATAGAAGAACGATTTAACTTCCTGGGAAGGTTATTTCTGTAAAATGACAAAAGATTCCAGAACTATGGGACAGGTTTTCTAACTAACTAGTCTGTGTCTGTGCAAGGAATTCAATAAACATCCTAAAACAAAGTCACCATGTAAGTTTAGCAAGATATTTAAATTAATGGTTTTTAAACACTTGCAGAGAAGAGGTCTTAAGCCCTTAAGGAAACCACTGTTAGTACTTTTCTCTGTTCAACTCAGCCTGTACTAAACAGGATTTGTCACAATAAGGATTTCAGCCACAAAGAGATTGCTTTTAAAAATACAAAATCTGGAATGTTTTTTTCTTTGCTTTAGAGAGGAGTAGGACTTGAAGGGAAGAAAGGTTTTATGCATTTGTTTTTAAGTAAAGACTATTTTATTTTTATTTTCATGTTTGACCTTGAAACCTGATTGGCTTACCCACCTTTCTTTACTGTGTCTGAAGTCCAGAAATAGTAAAACTGTTTATCCTATATTGTGACAAACTATATCTCAGAGAGGTGGAAGTGATCTGAGACCAAATTTTCCCCTGAAACTTCCTCAAAATAAGAATTAATGTATTATTTAGACATTGCTTAATAAAAAAGTCCTCTAATGGCTATTGGAGGGCATTAAAATTTTAAGCCTATTTGTAAAAAAAGCACAGAATGTGCATGGCATTACTGTGTATTATACACTTACAGAGTAAAAGAAATAAAGATTAAAAAAGCCTGTTCTGAAACATGGGCCAGACAGTACAGTTGATTTAATGCCTATCAACAGTTTTTTTTATAGCTCCTGGGTGGGTAAAGTGTGTATCAGTTACACCAAACAATTGAAACATTAATTAATAATTGAAAAGGATGATATTCCTTGGGTGGGAAATGTAACCACCACTTTCAACACTCTCCAGAAAGCTGAGTTGCACCAAGGCCTTTAAAACACAGTGGGTTTTTCACTCTCATCTTATTACAGATCCCTCTTCCTCTGTGCAAGTGACTTATTGGCAATTAAATAATCCAGAGATTAAAAATGTTCTCATAAATAAATATTAAATTTTTCAAGCACTGCTCAGAAACTTTTGTCAAGTATGCAGCCTATCATTAAATCAGTAACTCAGATGTATGGAAAAGTATTTTTACATCTACGTCCCCTGACATTTCTTTTTTATGAGTAGAAATGATTCTTACAACAAAACCTTTCATGGTTAAGGCAGAATACTCACAGCAAGAGTTTTTCTCACACCATGAACCCTGCAATGTTATTATTCAAATCAGTCCAATCATAGTATTTCACTATCACGTTATAAGCTCAGTGACACAGAAGTTTTTCGGCTCCCTGCTTTTTTTTATGTGCAAAGTAAAACAACAGTAATGTTGGGCATTTGTTTTGTTGGGTTTTTGTAGTAATATGGGGGAAATTCACAGTATTTCTGAAATGCCATATCATTCTAAAAGTAAACTAATGAATTATAAAAATAGTTCACTATATTTAAATAGCTTTAACCAATGGGTAATTATTGGAATTTAACAGTGTACTCTCTAAGATGTTAGCTGATCCTCCTCATTAAGCCAATGTGTTGATGCATTAATCTATAGCAATGCTTTGAAGCAGATTGGTTAACATTCACTTCTGGCATCTGAGAAATCTAATGCTGATTTATTCTGACACAGAATATGTGAACTGGGACTTACTGTTATAAGGGATTATGCTACAGGTACTGTTGAGCATCGTACTGTTGAGCATCCTCCACTTCTTGTATACAGCTGCACCAAATTTGTGTGCTGGTATATGGGAAAGGAGCATATGCATAATACACAGTTGTCTCTCTCCACACTCCTTATAGACAACCTCTAGTGCAAGGATTTCAGACTACATAAAAAATTTATTGCTTGCTACCTCTTAGAAAGAAGTGCTATACACATAAAACAGCATATCTATGTGAAAGTGAGATTCCAGAAATATGGTGACAGAAAAAAGAGGTGCATTCAAGCAGAATAATTCAGACAGCTTATTTCATAACATATGAAATCTGTGTTAGAAATCTTGATTGTTTATTTTAAATATTCCTGGGTTATAGTAGCATTTCACTTAGCCTTTTGAAAGTTTTTAGGTGTCCAAAATAATTTCTTGAAACATTATTTAATTCTATATTTACAATGAAATGCTATTAGTGCTGCACTACTGTATCCCCAGTTGGGAGAAAAATAGCAGGAATAGAAGAAAGGCATTCTAAAGATTCACAGGTCCAAAGGCAGGTAAATTACAATGCTATATATCACGTAGGACACACTATTTATGTAGGATTTCTACCAAAAATAAGAACACTGATTCAAGAGTAATTAGGCCAGATAATATTCACTTGGAAAGGTTTGAAATATCCAACAAAATTTCTGCAATGCATAGTAAAGGTAATCCAGCTATATTTTATAGATATGTTCTTGAGTCTGTGGCAGATGTCCTCATACTTTCCACTGTCTAGGAACTGATGTTATGATGGGATATCCTGTATCTATTTTCTGATCTGCTGGAGAAAAGAACCAATATTCCATGGAAGAGAGAAAATAACTTGGAATACTGGTAGCTGATCTTTCTGCTCCCCAAGCCTGCTATTATTATCTCAGACTGACATCAATTCTTATCCCCCTACCACTTAAGATGTCTATATAAGAAAAGTCTTCGGAGAGGAGGCTGGAAAGGAAAAGGAGAAATAGCTATGAATGTGATTTTAGTAAGCTGATACATTTCTAGTAATAAGCTTAATAATCTTAGTGCTAGAGTACTAGTTTACATCCTTCTCTACCCCTGATACATTGTTTGTCTCTAGCGTAGGAAGTATGTCAGGTATTAAGAATGTAAGTTTTCATCTTGCTATTCTTCTGAACTCTTTGCCTTACTCACTCAGTAAGATGTGATGAAATATGATGGTTAACCTAAACAGATTTCTCATTAATTCACCAGAGCTCACCTTCCTTCAAACTGTCTGCTATTTTTATGTCTGATTGTTCTTTGCAAGGGTGTAACACAGCACAATTTCATTGAAAGTCAAAGGGAGCTGCTGAAATTAATACCTGAGGGGAGAAGAGAAAAATCTGTTATCAGTTTAACATGAGTAAATGTTGTGGGAAACCACAATTTAAAGTATGTTATTATGCTTCCACATGGTGTGGTCTAAAATTAATCAATTAAAAATAATTAAAAAGTCTATCTGCAAATAAAAAAATATCTATTTCTGTCCAGCAGATCTGCATCAACCTTGCCCAGATGACAATCAACAATCTCATAGGATGCAGGTGCCTCTTTTACATCTGTTTCCTTTATTTACTGTAGTTTTCATTCACTCCTGTAGCTGATTTTAAATATTCAGGCCTGGTCAAGTTTTCTCTGTCTCTGTTCTGACAAACAGACAGATATAGTGGTTTACATTTAGGATTTTTGGCCTCTTGCTGTGTGGTAATGTGATACTATTTGCACAGTATCCTGTTATAAGCAACTATTTTATTATTGCCACTGTTCAGCCTTCTGTTCAGAAATAGTCTAAACATTGTGTGAAATGAAAATGTAATGGAGTGAAATTCATAATTTTGTACTCCATGAAAAATTCCCAAACTGAAATGTGTTTGGTCAGGATGTAAAACTGATATTCACAAATTCCTTAGAAGCAGAAATTGAAATAAAAAATGAGTTCTTTAATTCAGGATGCAAATGCACAAAAATGGTTGTAGTGGTTCAGAACAAGGTACTTCAACAGTGATCATTATTAGTTGTCTAGGAAATAATAAGAAAGTACATGATATATACCCCTCAAATTTTCCAGGCTTCAATTATTGCCTGCTATGGAGATTTTCTAAGCATGATATTATTTATTACTTAGTAACTCCACAATGGGTGTCTCTGAAAAATATCTTTTCCGGTATTCCTGCAGACACTTGTAAAAATTCTGACAACCATAATGTCTTTGTAAGTCATTAGAAAAAAACCTTTGGTTTGTTTGAATCTGCACAAAATTGTATTTTTGGTGGCCTCTATTTCTGTATCAAAATAAATTGTTATAAGCTGATTCCTATTCCTGATCTCCAAGCAATCATGCCCTGCCCTAATGCTTACTGAGTTTATTTACTCTAGATTTATTTATTTGAATATATAACTAGCAAAGAACTGTATGTTTCCACCAATAAGCAACTGATAGAAATAAGGAAACCCAAGAATTATTACTTCTGCTTTCTAAATGAAAGGTGACATTCCTAGGAATATTGCAAGATAAATATTTCATCATTTCACTATGTCTACTTACTGTAAAGCCTGCGGGTCAGCAGCAGGGAGGATATCCTTTTTCCTAAAAACGTCACGTGGTATGGTGCACAGATCTGACAGCAGACCTGTAAACATGCAAAAGTTATATTAAATAGATTTCTTACTTTTGTTGGTATAAAACATTGTCCTAAAGTTGTATTTTCATCAGTGTTACCAACAATTCAAACTTCAGTCATTTTAAGAAGAAGACATCAGTAAATCCAGGTATTACTATCACTGACTGTTTTGGCCAAACAGGGACTATGACTAAGGTGATAGCTAAATATATGTAGCTTGCTATAGTTTGATCCAGAGACTATTATTCAGGGTTGAAAAAGACCTATATTTCTGGGAAGTAGATCTAGACAAAAATATGTATTGTAAAGGGACCACAGAGTTACATATAACAATTATAAGTGTCAGAATTTCTATTACCTTAGCCTTAGGAAAAACAGAACAAAAAATCATCATTAGTAGTATTCTGTTTTAGCAGTGATTTGTACTTCTTTTGTTATAAATTGTAGATCAATGGATACAATAACCTAGATATTTCACTGTAATTTTCAAGTTCTGTTAACATGTATCTCGCTTTCTAAGTTTACAGGAGATAAGAAATCTCTTATCAAAGTCATTTTGCCACAATCTGTAACAAGAGTTAAGGCTTATTACAGAAATGCTTCACCAGCTCAGCATTGGGTTGCACAGTTGTTAGAGCAGTGACTATATGAGCTTATTATTCAGGGAGAGTATTTTCGAAACAGTTTCCAATCATTGTAACATTTTTCTGGGATTATAACTTGGGGGGAAAAAAACCCAAAAAACCAGCTAAATCAAAATTATGCTTCCCAAAACAATATTATCCCAGAGATAATTCACATTTGACTTCTTTTGTGGCTATAGAAAGGAAAAGGAAAAATGAATTTTAGATTCAAATGTATGAACTTGTATTCAAACCCACACATAAGTAAGAAGTCCCCAGTGATAAAATCAACATATTTTGATAACATGTTATGCCATGTAACAAGAATGCTCAAGGGAGTGTTCCTATATATTTTACACATATGATCATGAAGATGGTATTTTTGTTTACAAACCTCTCAATATGCAACCAGTTGACAAATGGTTTGAATGCTATTATCAGATATATGAAGACACTTATAGTGACTTTTTTCCTCACCTTTTCATTTTAATTTCATTTAAAAAATAAAGCAAAATCTTTGGTGCTGAAAAAGCTTCACAGTTTAAACATTTCAGGAAGAAATGAAGTTAGGTTATATAAACCTGTTGATAGAATAGCCCAGGTTGGAAGGCTTCTTGAAAGATCATCTGGTCCAGCCTTCGGTGGGAAAGGGAGCATAGATAAGATTATCTAGTGCCCTGTCCAATTGCATCTGGGAAACCTCCAGTGATGGGAACCCTACCACATCCCTGGGGAGGTTATTCCAGTGAATGATTTATCTTACTGTAAAAAAAATTTTCATTATGTTGACATGAAACTTCTTACACTGCAAACTGTATTATTCATTGCCCCTGTCTTCTCTACATGGCTTCTTGTGAAGAAAGGGTGTCCTCTTTGTTGTTGACGTTTAAGTACTGGAACACTGTGATGACCTCCCACATAAGCCTTCTCTTGTCCAGTGAGAAAAGACTTAATGCCTTCAGTCTTTCCTCATGGTGCAGGTTCTCCAGTGCTTAGATCATCTTTGTGACCCTCCTTTGGACCATCTGCAGTCCATCCATGTCTTTCTTGAATTGTGAGTACCAAAACTGGAAACAGTACTCCAGGTGCAGCCTGAGAAGCACTGAGTAGAGTGGGAAGATTACATCTTTATTTCTGCCAGTAACACCCCTGCAGATGCAGCCCAGGATCTGATTTCTTGATCAGATACATCCATGTTAGACAAAAAAAAAAAAAAAAAAAAAAAAAAAAAAAAAAATCCACAAAAACCCAATCAACTAATCCTTTTTTTTTTCTTTATCTAATGTTAGAAACCAGATATAGAGTTTTCTATTTTATTCCACCCGCTTTTCTTACTATCCTAACATCTATCCCTTTCATTAGTCTGAGAAATTCAGGTTTTTATAAATAAGAGTTCCACCATTATGCTAGAAGGTCTAGGCAGCCTTTCTGTCTTATGATTATTCTTACAATATAAAACCTGTCTGAAACAGCTGTGACTCAATGCAATTTTATAGTAGCTAAAAAGTTTCCTGAGAGGCATGTTGGTCTCAATGACTTTTTCAAAGAAAAAGTTTTCTGCATTCCAGAGATCTTTGGTCATTTTAATGAGAAAAGAGAGAAAAAGATTAATTAAAAAAATCAGTTATTATATTAGAAAAAAAATATATTTCTTACAAAATTTCATTCTCAAAAGAACATTTGTGGCAATTCCCATGTGGAACAGAAACAAAGTTTAAGGTTTTGAAAGGGTTTTTTTTCTGCCAAGCTCTCAACCACATGTGATGATCCTTACCGAGAACCATCATTTCCAGAATACTGTATCAGTTTACAGTTCAGTAAAAGCAGTCTCTTATGTTGTAGGTTGTCTCCTGACACAGTCATCTATATTTTGATACCTGTAACCAGGAACTAGAAAAAAACAGAAAGTGAGTACAGAACATAAACTATGAATTTCATATCACAGTTTCTTAGTATACTGTCTGTTAGCAAGGAAAACAACTTAACAGTCCTCAATTGATGCTCCATTGTGGGGTGCACTTTCAGCTCTAATGCAAAAAACCCCAAAACCAGCAAAGCTTCACAGGTCAAGATCTATGTCCATTGTTACCTGGAAAAGTGATGTAATTTAACATTTCTGAGAAAATAGTCAAAATTGTTGTTATAGAAATATACAAAAATGGATAATAATATAATATAATATAGTTAATGTTATAGTAAATGCATTTAATGGAAAGATTGACATGAACCCTTACCAAGTACAAGGGATTTAGTGGCCTGCGTCCAAGTGAACTGAGGAAATTTAACAAGGTCCTTGCAAACTACTCTACAGTTTTTGAATGAGATGTGTGTGGAGGCTGGGTAGGTCTATGCTGACTACAGAAAAGCAAATGTTTCACCCAGTTTCAAAAAAAGGCAAACTGGCCAATCTGGGAAACCAGAGGTGGGTCAGTTTTATTTCAGTCCCTGGGAAAATCATGGATTTCCTGGCAGCAAATTGCATCTGTTGAACCTGATTGCCTTCTATGGTAAACAAACTAGAACTGTAATTGGAGAGAGCAGGGGATGTAATTTACCTCAGCTTTGCAAGTTTTTCAACACTGGCTCCTACAATAATATTGTATCCAAGTTAGGATTTCCCATTCAAGGTCTAGATTGATGGACCAGATGGGTTAGCATGATCCAGCTGTTTGCATGACTGGACTCAGAGGACAGTAGTTAACAAGTTCTACTCTACCCAGAGACCAGTAGCAAGTGGAGCAATGCACATTAGCCTGGGGAACCAGTATTGTTTAACAACTTCATAGTTGGTGAGAGGATATCAAGTTTGCATATAACATCAAACTGGGGTGACCAGCCAATATGCTAAAGGGTAGGGCAGAGGGACCTAGACAGGCTGGAAGAATGGACCACAAGGAACTTCACAAAATACAAGGAAGGACAAATAAAAAATGCTGTGCCTGGGAAGGAAGAGCTCCTTGCAATGACACAGATGACTGAGGGATGGGGAGCAGCTCTGCAGAAAAGCCTCCAGGCCTCTGCCAGACAGCGAGCACCATGAGCCAGCAGTGCTTTAGCACCAAGGAGAGCCAGCAGCCTCCTGGGCTGTATTAACAGGGGCAGAGCCAGCACGTAGTGCAAAACATCCAGGTTTGGTCAGTGCAATGGAGGCAAGATATTGTTAAACAAGAAGCTCAGGCAGAGCAAAATCCTAATGGCCTTCATCTTACAAAGTTTCAGAAAGAGCCAGAGGGCAATCTGCACTGCATGGCTGGTCAGATGGCACCAGCAATAATGCCACATGCTGTGCCTGACATTCTACTATTCCGTACTCACTGCTATATAGTGAGTGTAAGGCCCCAAGAGTGATAAGGTTAAAATTGTTCCATAAAAATTACACCACTGAAAAAGTTCACTTTATCTGGGAAGTGGCATTAATGGGACTCATGAAGGAAATTTTTGTGAGAAATTCTTTGTGCTTTATTTCTGTCAGGAAACTGGGACCTGAGTGAAGCTTGTGGCACCACCACAGGGACTCACCACCACTACCCGTTGGAAGTGTCAGAGATCTCCTCTGGCACAGGGGCTGCAGCAGGATCTGCAGAGAGTCAGGTGCTGGCACAGCTGGCACACCGATCCTGTAGCCAGGCACAGGAGGAAAGGAGGAAGGATTCTTTTGTACATACTGCTCTTAAGGACCATCCTTTGAAGTAAAATAGTTTTGATGTGAGTTCAGCGAGTGAAAAGGGGAACTACCCCTAAGCAAAATGCATACTGCCAGTGTAGCTCGACTTTGTGTAAGACAATAAGAAATTAACGAAAAACAAAAAAAACCCATGAAAAGTTATTATAGTGTAATTACGCTAATGTATAACTTGAAAGGCCTGTTTGGACGCTTATGTAGAATGGTTATGGAGTATGCAAAAATAAATGGGAAGTTAGCTGCTTCTCTCTCTTTTCTGTGAATATGCTTGTTTCATTATCAACTTTTTTCCCTCCACAGCACATTTTATAGCCAAAGTGTCATTGCATTAAGAATTTTAGCCTCATTTGCATAATGTTAATAGCGCAAAGGCAGGTTTGCTTAACTACCCATACAGGAACAGGATTGCTGCAGCCGTGAAAGAAATTGATCCACTTACTAAAAAATAAAGTTGCTAATACTAGACTGTCAGCCAGAAACTGATTTCACTGCTAATGTGAAGAGTTTTATTATCTCAACTAAGCAGACATGTGTCATTAACTCAAAAGAAAACATCCTAACAATTCTTTACCTCACGATGCTCATATTGTGCAATGGGATGTGGGGTACTTGTAGAAATAATATAACAGAACTTAAGTCCACAGGAGACAAAAAATCCAAAGTTAGGACACACTGTATGGCATTCTAATTTTTTCCTTTTTGAAAAGGTAATAAAAAATCTTTATTGGCATCCAAATAGTGTTTCAAAATCTTGTAAATCAAAATTAAACTGGAAGAAGTACAGCATGCCTGCAATGTCCTCATTGCTGTTAGTGGGAATTCAATGAACGGAGTAAGGGAATTAAGATTTTCTTAACATTATTATAATGGGAAATTTTCACCAGGTTCAAATTGTTAAAACACTCTTAGTTGCATTGATTGACATCAGCTCTGGATGTCGTCTGTTGAAGAGAATTTTGATCTTTTAAAATTGTATATATCAGTTTCTGCTTAAACAAGCAAACACACAATCAAAAAAAAAAAAAGTCCTTTGAAGGAATTACAAAATAGTTCTATTTACTAGAAAAAACATCCAAAATTATCTGGATATTTTCTGACTTTATTATAGTGATATAAACTATACTCTAAGGGACAAAAGAGAAATTTAATCAGATTACGCACCTTCTAACCAACAAAAAAGAAAATATTATTTTGAAACCTGCTACATAATTTTTAGCAAGAACTTGATGTAAGAACATTTTCCAAACAAAAATGCAGTCAACATGGACAAGTTAGTATGGTGTTCTATAAAATATAAAAAAAGTTACATTTACCATCTGGTCATCCTGCAGAGGATGTCTTTTGGCTTTTCTTCCATTTTCTCCAGTTGATGTTTGTAGTTCCTCAGAACATTTTAGAAAAACAAAATAATTCAAACCAAACCAAGACAAAACCCCATCCTTGGTTCTCTGAACTAGTCCACAGGAAAGAAAATTATTTTAGCAATATGTGAATAATATGAAAGCATATAGGATGCTCTTTCAGGCATACAAAAAGAAAATTATCCTATAAGTGGCCACAAAAGGAGTTTTCCTCTTTTTTAGAAGCATCTGATAATTCTGGACAGATTTCAAAGACTGATGAAACATGTAAATTGTAAATACGGTTTATTATTTTAAAATTATGTGATCAAGTACAGGCCATGGGTCTGAGAAAAGAAATTATGGAAGGATTGATACCACTTAGCAAACAAGCATAACTGTGAACTGGTCATCATGATGGCGACTTAGAAATACAATATAGGAGCTTATGAAAGAAAAGTAAGAAAAACCAGTAGTCTCAGAAGAATTTCAAAAAAGGAAGAATAAATGTGCTGAATTAATGATTTTTTTGTAAAGAGAGGGTTGGTTCTTGTTCAAAACAATCTGTGTCATTCAATCTGAAATTACAAAAGATACATGTATTCTAATAACACCATGTAGTCCAAACCAGCCCAAATTAAAGGCATTTGCACTGGTTAACTACTGAACTATGTTCAGTTGTGGTTTATGCACTGCCTCAGGCAAGACAGAGAAAAAGGATGAGCAAATGGATTTCATGCAGATATTCTTGGGGGAATCAGGAGGCTAACATACTTGTAAAGTTGGGGGGGGGGGGGGGGGCAACCACAGAAACCAAAAAGCTAAATCAAAAATAGTAATGTAACAACAAAAAAATTCAGTTAGAATCATTAGTGCAGGGGATGAAAAAGGAAAACCAAAGGGATAGGCAGAGAGGGGTAAATGAGAAGAGTTGGCAGTGGTAATGAATGGAAAAGTAATGGCCAGGAAAAAAGTTAGAAATAACCTTTACTAGATAACATAAAACACATGATCCTTCCCCCTACTCCCTTTCCCCCTGTAGTCCTTCACCGTCAGTTATTGCTGGAGGCAGAGGTTCATTCTGGTTTTTGCAATTGGTGATACAGTAGAGTGAAGATATGAGACTTTGTTCTAGGATAATCATGTGAAAATCAGTGGGAGTTTAAGGATGAATTTATCTTTCTAATCCACTTGGCTTGAAATTTGTTTTTATATTGTACATCCCAAAAATGTAGGTGAGAAGTGTTCATTGAGAAAAGGGATTACAGTGGATTATTTCAGGCGTTAAATGTGTATCTTCAGGATTTGAATCTATTGTTTTCAGTATTAGAAAGTGATGAAAGATTTTCTTTTTGAAATGCATGTTTCTTGTAGTTTGTTAGACAGTTTGTTAATTGCTTTGATTATGGAAATTGTACTTGATCTAGCAAACTTACTGAGAAGGAAATAACTGGGTTAACATCTGAGGATTCTGCTTGACAAGACATACATGATGTTATAAGGTAACAGGATGCTTTTAAACATTTCCATTTAAGTGAGATGAAGTTTGGTAATCAAATTGGCTGGGTTAAACTTCAGACATTTTGCAGTTAGAGCCTGAAGACTTCTATTCACAGCTTGATTTAGTTGAATTTCTTGAGTACAGGCTATGGATTTTTGTATGGGCTTACTGGAAATGAAACATCTGTTTATTCAACAGAACAGTAGTAAGTAGAAAAAAACTGAAGACATCGCTGTAGTAACACAGCTCAGGCATGACATACTACCCAAACGGAATGACCAGTATCAACCAACTGGTGTTTTTCTGGACATCTATAAACAACAGACTGCAAATGTTATTTGGCATTGCAGAATTATTGAAGAGATCACAGATAACTCAGTGAGTGAGAGTGAGGTCAAAACCAAAATGAGCTAGTGCTAGAGTAGAAAGTTAAAATCAGACTATAAGAAGAGACTATCTAGGAGTTCTTTTCTTGGTGTATGAACCAAGCATTTGTTCATTGAGGAAGCAATGTGCCACTGTCAGTATCACATTTCATTTTTCAGATTGTTTTATATTTTGCTACTGGTATTTTATAGTTTCAATAGTCTTACTAAGCTTTTCCTTTAATAAGAATAAATAGGAATAGACATTGAAGGCTGTCAACTTCACCTACAGCTAACCTCAGCAAAAAAATGCATCCAGACAGGCATAGGGTAATCTGCACTACCACATTGTAAAATAATTTTGCATGACAGGAACTTTGACAAATGAAATAAAATAGTTTTGTTATTTAGCTGTCAAATATGACAAAATATTCATGTAGAATATTATTTCCAGTCTCAGCTATAGCTGAGATTGGCCACCACAGTAAAGCAGTCCAGAGAAACCTTGAAGACTCTGAGGTCAAAGCGGTTTGGATGAGGCAGATGGGTGTTGCAGTTACAATCAAACCAGTAGGCTGCAACAAGGCTTTACCGTTGGTCAAATTCTACTGCCTGCTGTTTCTCCTTCCTCCAGAGGCCAGACCACACTGCTCCTCCTCTATCCAACTCCCCTCTCCCCCCATCCTCAGGGCTATTTAACTACTTAGCAGGAATGAGCTACAGCTGCACATCATCCATGTCAACCAACCCACTGCCGTGGAGGCAAGGTCACAGCTGCATGTTATCAGTTCTGATCAACCCACTGCCTTCAGTCCTCTACAGATGGGTACTGTCACCCTGGGTAAAGCAGGGTGTATATGTGCACATGTATGCATGAGAACCGTTTGGGAATGGTTAGTAAAGGGTGTTTAGAAATTTGCAGGTATGTGTCAGTGTTGCAAGTGTCCAGAATTTTGGTTTATATTTTGAATTTTTGTTTTTCTCATGAGTACGTAGTTCTCTAACTACTATGGGCTGTTAATAAATCAATACAACTATTCAGTCCTGAAGGATTCAAGGATGTGAACTGAAAGGTTTTTATTTATTTATTTTTTTCTGCAAGAACTACCTCTACAGCCCAGAGCCACCGGGGATGGCAGTGCAGTACTGAATCCTCCAGTTGCCTGTGCTGTGGAGCACTGGTCTAAACACATATATATTCAAGAAAAATATTTAGAGTAAAGCTTATTTTAAAGAAAACAGCAATCTTCCCTTCACTTTTGAAAGAAAAGTAGGTACACACTAGTAGAATAATACTGTAGACTTTGAATCCTGAATGAATTTGAGCATACAATCCTATCTCAACATGACAGGTTTTACCTTTTGCCAATATCCAGCTCTAGCTTCCCACACATGAGCCAGGCTTTTTTAGCTTCAGTTCTGAGGCATTCACTTCTTTCCATGAAAAACTTGACACATAATGCATTGATCTGCCTTGCACTGTGGAGATAAACTTTTCAGTGGTTAGAACCCATCATTTCCAGCCCTACTTGTCTTATGTATACCAAAAGTTAGCAGAGTAACAGGAAATTGTTATATTTCCCAAGATCTAGAACAGCTTTAAACTGGACATTTTTCCTCTTTTTTTCATTGTAGTAACTTGGTCGTTCCTATTTTTGTTCTGTGTACATTTTATTTGTATTCCATTTCCAACAGACTTTCTATAAGTTTATATTAAAAATTTGTGCTGAGTAGCAAGAATGATGTGAGCAAGATCTGCCTCAAGAAAGTAAAATTTAGCTTTTGATAGAAGCAATGTATCTAAGGCATTTAAAAAATACAGATGAAATGTCTGGGAAGTTCAAAAACAATGTTACCAAATATTACCTACTGTTTCTCACGTGCTTAGAAAAAAAGGCATGCTGAATTGACCTTTAATCAATTGAATTGAACTCAGTCAAGTCAGCTAAATATTACCTACACAGAGAAAAAGAAAAAGACAAATCTTAAAATTATGCTCAATTAAAAATAGAGGTCTCTTATTTATATTTTCATTTTATAATGTAAGTGCTACTTTAATGGTATGCCAAGTCTTTCCCAGGCACTTAAAGTGTGTACTTGAACTACACTTTATTTTTCATATATTTTGAGAAATAATTCTCCCTTCAGGTTAATAAGTGTCTGACAAACTGTTACACACAAAAGTTCACAGTTTTTATTTTTACAAGAGCTTCTAGAGAAGCACCAAAATAATATAAAGAACTTTGGGTGAAAATAATCCATGAGTACTGTCTAAGTCTGAATATCCAATTGCACATAGGTCAATAGCAAGGGAAAAATGTATTGCTTGAGCTCTATTATTAAAATTTCTGTTTCTAAGCATTAAATAGTTGGTCCTTATGCATTTTTCCAGCCTAAATGCAAAGCCTGCCTGAAGGAGAGAAGTTAGAGTAATGCAGAAAACTAAAAAACTGTTTCCTCAACTGTGCAAGATTGCAAAAACTATCTTCTTTCTAAAATCTGCTTCACAAAGATTTTTCTTGTTTATGATACAATTGAGAGTCCATATGAAGAGCTTATTGATCCTTTCATTGGGAAAAATTCAATGAACAGACATTCAGATCTTCACAATTTACCATGCTTAATGCAACTAAGCATGTTGTTTTTAACTGGTTCATGAGCTGTATTGCATGAAATTGTTTAGCAGTATTTCTGTCCACTGTTGAGATATCCATCCTAAGATAGGGGATCCTCAAGTAAAATTTTGGTCTTGAGTGGTCAACAATTGAAGCCAAAATTTCACCTACAGTTTGGGAAGTGTCATTTTATATTAATGGCAGACTTATACATATGCTCTGATTTTAATTCTGAATCCAAGCTTTAATACTTGTTTAAGCAAAAGAAATACATAGATTATTTTCTTGAGTCTCATAAAAACTGTTGATACATAAACTAGCACTGCCCAGATGATTTATGACTGCCTGGGAAAGGTGGGTGTTTGGTTTGGTTGTTTTCTTGTGTAAATAACACACGATTAAAAAAAAAAAAAAAAAGAAAAATGTATGTAGTTGGTGAAGAGGGACAGGAATATTGTTTGAGGTCCATCTTTTTTTTTTTTGTTATATGGTATACAATACAAAGAAAAAAAATATAGATTATACTGCATTATTTTAGTGTAATCAATGGAAAAAAAAAAAAGGTGTGAAAAGGAAGAATCTAAAGATAACATTCCCCCAAAAGACTGAAGCAAGGTTTTTTCTCTTTAATCATACTTTTAATCAGTTTTACTTTCTGAAAGATACAGTCTCAAAATCTGTGTACCTATGCGAAAGTGAGTATTTTTGAAGAATCATCACTTTCTGACAGGAAAAGAATTATCTTTGACCTTATCTTTGTGTCATTTTAACCCCAGACATGTCTATCACGCTCACAGTAGTTTTCACCCGCTCATACCATGTCTTACCTATCTTTTCTTCCTTCAGCCTGAGTATTCCTGTTGGTAGGGCTAATGTTTCACATCTCTTGGATCATGGAGGCTTGTCAGAGCATCACTGGTGAAAAACCTTCACTTTGATCAGTCCTTCACCTCTGTGTAGACATCTCCATGTTGTCAGTCTGACTGCCCCTTGTTTTCTCGACATCTGACCACATACCAAATTTTAACCTCAAATTACAGTGACAGTGTGTAGTGACTCAAAGCAGGGTTTTCCCTTCTGCAGCGGTTACTTTTCACCACTCTTGATGCTTAGCAATAGCTTGTCTGCACCTAGCTTTTTTTTTTTTTTTTCCACAGAATACTTGAAACAAGTATACAAAAGGACTGCCTGAGCAGCAATTTTTAGCAGAAAATAACTTATTTACAGAAAGCTCTGTTGTTAGTTAATTACACCTATTTATACAACAAGTTTTCTGAAGAGTAAAAAAGTAAACAAGGTGAAAAAACCCAGATACTTTCAGTTGCACTAGCAGGGAAATTTCCTGAAGTCCTCAGTTAGTGTAGGTAACCTAGATGTTTCCTTAGTTACGACGTTATCAAGATCATGACACACTTTTCTGCTACTCACATGAAGTTTGCTGAAAATATTTTACCTTTTCATGTTCTTTCTGATAGGATTCAGATGCAGTATCATACTGATTTATTGGAGTATCTCCTAGATGAAAATGCTTACATATATCATTAAGGAAATGAGATTATGATAAACTGAGGTGCTTGTGACATGGATCATTGTGCTAATGATCAATATCACCGTCTTGCAGAATTTGCCACTCCTGCACAAGACATTTGTACATGCCGATTATAACCTATTAAGGTGTCATTTCAAGCTACTTTATTGCAAATTCATTAATATCAGCTGTTGCAGAGATTTTAGTGTAAAAGGAGAAATACATCAATTTCAAAAAGTGAGATACTGAATCATGAGAGAAATAACATGCAGGCAGCATAGTCTTAAAACAAAACAAAACAAACAAAACACAAAACAAACCACAACAAAACACCTACATGGTTTTGCTGATGGTTGAACAATCATTTTCATGAAAGTCATGAGGTGTATGCAACATAGTTACCAAGAATACACACACATAGGCTATGTTAAGTTTGCAGACAGAAAGAAATGAGCTTTTAAAGTGAGAATTTATTTCCCTTTTGTAGGTCTAATTAGCATGCTTTGATTCTTTGGCAAAAGAAGGTCATGTGAAAAAAAACAGTTATCAGACTAGGTGGTGGAAACATCTGTGACAGCTGAGTTTAGCATCTGTGACTATTACATAAAGGCTAATAAATTATTTTACAGAGTGATTTCAAAGAAAGCATGGTTGATTAATTACTTTTATAATTTATAATTAATTTTGTAAACTTGAGACATACTTTCATAAGGCCATGATGTGATGCTGTTTTCCTTCTGTTACAATGTTTATAAAATAACATGGTTCAAGTATAGTTGCATAGAACTGACTATGTTGATAACAATGGGGAATATTTTGCCAAATCTTTAATTTCTTTTCCTTTCAGAATAATACAATATGACCATGAACAGCAGACAGAGACTACTTGTCAGTTTGTATATGACTAATACTTACTGCTTCAAGCAATGAAACTCTATATTTTGGCTGAAAACATCACTGTTCAAACATAAAAGGGAATAGAACAAATTAGGTTGTGGCAATTTTTATTTAAAAAGAGTAATCCAGTTAAATTCCTTCTTTTTTAGTCAAGAATATTCTTTCAACTTTAATATCCATCTGTTCATCTGTCCATCCATCCATTGGAATTATTATTCCTATTTCATATTTTTTTTCTTTTACTACTTAAATGTGATTATTGTCCTGGCAAGTCACTCATCCACCTGTTAGATGAGATAATAGCATTTAGAGCAAGAGAGTTAAGCATTGACTGGTTGTGTCTTTGCAACACTAAGATTAAATACCCCAGAAATATTTTAACTGTTAGTATCTATAGGAGACAGAGTTGAGAGAAAAGAAGAAAACAAACCCATACACAGTGCAGGCTAAGACATAATGCTTTGATTTTGGAAAACAGAGACTGTTGGTAAACAATGGTTGACTAATCAGAGTTTTACCATATTGCATTCTTGTCTCCAAGCTATTTTGCAGGCTGATTCTACAATTTTATACAGTGCCTTTAGGGGGTTAGCATGCATTATCCTTCTTAGGCCAACATTTTCTGCTACATATGTTACATACAGGTATGTCTTGACAATAGTGCCTCTCAAAAGTCCTTTTTAAGGTCTTCTTTCATTTCTGGAAGCTGTTTCCATTTTCTTCAGAAGTCTTCAAACTCACTTTCTTATAGGAATAATTTGGTCTGAATGTTTCCCTTTAATTTACCTTGAAGCTAAGTTGTATTTCTGTGGCTGATTTTCTAGATTTTGTTTTAAGGCATCTTAGGATACTTGCATATCTAAAGTGTTATCAAATCAATTATTATATAGTATTGAAATACTAGCACTACATACTAGTGCAGCCCTTTTTTGCTGTGTCCTTCCTCCATTCTCTGCTTTTACTGTGGCATTTATTCCTCAAAATCCTACTTCTGGCTAAGCAGGAAATACCTACTTCAACATTTCTGTATCAGGTACAGTAAAATGCACAGGACTGCATATTACAAAGCAAGTATAAATTCCAGTTGCCCTAGGGTGGGCTGAGTAAAGGAAACCATCAGCGATCAAGCCAGAATCTGCAGCACAGACTTAAGAAATGTTAATTGTTCATTGCTGTCTTTTATCTTCTCTCTTTCTATTTCTGTGGGTTTTCCTCATTTATCTATTGGCAGTTTCACTGCGCAGAATATCAATGAAACAGTATTTAATGAACTCTCAGAAGTCTTTGGAAGCGACGCATTGTCAGCCTGGGTTCCTCTATTACAAATATTGACCCCAAAACGTAGAGACTAAAAGCCAAAATTAAAAAGCTTAGCTGTTCAACTTCAGTCCTGATGCCAAAGCGGCACAGAGTTAACTGCTCAGAGACAAATTTTGTCTTTAAGCAGCAAAGGTATTTATTTCGTGCAACGCTAGGGAGCTAGCCGATTCGCACTGGACAAAGTAGCTTCAAAGTTTTCAGTGAAATGTTAGGTATTTTATACAGTTTTCGTGAGAAGTTACACATCTTTACATACATACTCATTTGATTTTGACACCTAATCATTCCATTCATAATAGGTGGGATCTAGGTGTAGTAGACCTTTCAATTTTCTTTGTTCAATGATTTCCTGACTTGATGGTCTCCTTTTCTCCTTCAGGTGCCCACTTTATCTTTTCTATTTATTCCGAGTACATTCCTTTCTCAACACAGAGCATCACCCAGAGCATTGTACCAAACTCATCCTGACTAATCTTTTTATTTTAAGGCCTTGTTCTGTTTCAGTCCTCTTAAATGTTTGTTCTTACTATCTTGTATACAACTTTTATCAGTTAATCAAGTAACTCAAGTTTACATGTATTGAGCAATTTAAAAAACCCATTCATGTAGATACACTCCCCAGTCTAAATACTTTCTTCACATACTCTTGTTTTTCCAAACACCAAAAGGTTTAATAAAGATTTACCTGAGCATACTGTCCTTCCATTCATAAATGTTCTGTAACATTAGAGGTATGATCCTTGTAGTTTGAACTGACTCTTTCATTTTACTGGCTACCCGAATTGTAGGAACTAATTCTGAGGCTCAGTTATTTCTATTGACCGGTAAATGATTATGAGAATGTCTCCATGACATTTGCTAAATGTAATGTGAAATTTTCTAATGAATTATAAGTATTAAATACAGAATAAATCAGTTATATGGTTAAAAGATGTCATGAAACACACTCCAGTGGTAACTTGCTATGTCAAGGCATAAGAATATTAACTAGATAAAGCTAAAAGAGGTAAGAGTTAGCAGGAAAACTCTGTTTTAAGAAGTCACAAGAGCACACAAAGATTTGAAGATATATACATAGGTGCTGTATACACTTAAGTCTGTTTTGAGTTTAAGTCAGATCTAACAATGGGCCCTAGTTGGAAGAAATAATAATAATAATAAAATAAAAATAGGGTTTGTCATAGAATCATATAACGATTCGGGTTGGAAGGGATCTTAAAGAACATCTAGCCCTAACCCTTTTCCATAGGCAGGAACATCTTGCATTAGATCAGGTCATGGAGAGCCCCATCCAACCCTGAACATTTTCAGAGATGCATCCACAACTTCTCTGCGCAACCTGTTCCAGTGTCTCACCTCCCTCATAGTAAAAAAATTCTTCATTATGTCCAATCTAAACCTGTTTTTTTCAGTTTAAAACCATTTCCCCTTGTCCTGTCACTATGAGCAATGGTAAAAAGTCTTTGTCTTTCTTAGAATCCCCTTTTAACTATGAAAAGGCCGCAATAAGGTGTCTTCAGAGCCTTTTCTTCTCCAGGCTGACCAACTCTAACTCTTTCAGCCTTTCTTCACAGAGGCAGTGTTGCATTCCTCTGAATCATTCCCCTCCACTCCAGCTCTCTAATAATTCCCCCATGTTCAAGCATATATTTTACAGTCACTGTGCTTGTAAAAGACTGTCTGAAAAGAGTTCTTCACTGGTGTGAAATGCCACCATGCTTTTCCAGCCAGGAACTTGTGTACTACAACAATTTATTTTGGTAGTAGTCATTCGTCTTAGTTTGTATTTGGTTTACTAATAGTGTGATCAAATTTGAAAAAAATGTGGGGGCATACTGTCTATCCCTCTTTCAACAAATGTCCTCTGAATCTTGCAAGCCTCTCCTGGTCATACTATAAATGTACTTATTTCATTTTGTGGTCATATGATAGATGTGTTCATTTCAGTTTGGAAACATCTAGACATCCTAATGACAATCTACATAAATGTTGGCAGTCAGAATCAGAATTGAGCTAGAGAAGATCAGATTTCCTCTTCAGTAATTTCTGTTTTCTTTTGCATTTCTTTAATAGGTTTCATTTTTTTGGTAGTGAAGCAGTCAAAGCGATTTCATCAATAGCTAATTTACCATGTCCTTCTCTATGTATTTGTGATAGCTGCTAAACAGTGTACAGTAACACTTCTACACCTAACACTTGTTCTTTTCCCAGTCACTCCAAAACATAACATTGCAGCCCAGCAGTATTTTCCTCCATATGCTGTTGTTTCACATTTTTCATATAAGATCTTAAACCTGGCAGTGTACTTGCATTGCTGTGAATGAGAGGGCTTTGTCCTGTTTTATATTGCCCTTGCAGTGGAGACAAGGCTCTGTTGTGGGCTTTTGGCAGCAGAGCTGCATTCTCTTTGAAAAATCTGTAATTTTACAGCCTCTGAATGTAAAGGAGAAGAGAAGAGAAAATACAGTGCTGTACTGGGAATGTACATAGATGTCATTGCTGGAAGTAGAGAACTTGTTTTCTTTGTTTCTTTTCCCCCTGTTGCTGCCTTTCATAATGAATACACACCTGCAGTAAGGTCTATATGTGCAGGCACTTTTCCTGGCATAGATAGAATTCAGATCTGCTTGAAAATAAAGGAGAATGAGGTTTGGTAACTTGCACGCAGTGGATGGAAGAGGGAAATAAGGAGGGGCATGTTAGGTTATAAAAGTAGGGCATGCATATTCTGAGATGTGTTAGTTCAGTTTGTTCACCGTTTTGCTCAGGTAGTTGTCTCTTTTAGGTGTTTTAGATTGGCACTGTTTATACAGAGGATAGATAATGTAGACCACAATCTATTTGAGGTAAAGGCTATTACATAGCACCCTGAGGACCTCATGCTTGTTATCTGAAGAACAGCATATTTCAGGGATACTACTCCTGTTGTAAATATATATGTAATACATATAAGATCTATAGTTCCAGCCACCCTCAAGAGAAAAAATATTGAATTTAAAAATGAAATATTCACTTCTGAAAATGATCTATTATAGACGGAGATCCTTTTGATTAACTTGTATCTGAATTTCACTTCTGAACTCCCTCTAAACACAGGTCTAGGCAGATATAACCTTAAGTCAAATAATTTCAATTAATTTAAACAGTACATAGAAAAGAGATATATACTGTCTGTCTTTCTTCTGCATGAACTTGTTCCGTCATTTAAATATGAGCCTCTTTATTTTAAAAGTTTGTATGACAGCCCTAAAATTCTACAGTATAGCACTATAATTTTGATTAGGTAAATGTACTGCGTCAAAGAATATAATTAGACTATTTTTCTTGGACCTATGCATTTCTTTATTTATAAGACAGTTGCAGTTTACAGTAAGTCTGTTGATCAGTAACTGAGGGATGAAACTAAATATTCTTTCATTTTTATATTAAAGGAAGACTACTAATAGTGTCTGTATGAGACAGACCAGTGCAGCACAAAACCCAAAAAGTAATGTAACAGCACAAGCCAATTTCTGAGAAATCTAACTAATCAAGCATCACTTCCTCCAAACTCATAATCGGTGCATCCCCATGAGTAAGAAATCAAGCAAAGGGGGCAGGAGGCTTGCATGGGTCAAGCGAGGAACTCCTGGCAAACCTCAAACAGAAGAAGGAAGTTTATGGGATTTGGAAAAAAGGGACAGGCCATTTGGGAGGAATATAGGGATGTTGTCAGAACATGCAGGGAGTTGATGAGAAAGGCTAAGGTTCATTTGGAATTAAATCTGGGGAATGAAGTCAAGGACAACAGGAAGGCCTTCTTCAAGTACATCAGCTGGAAAAGAATGACTTAGGGAAAATGTGGGCCTGCTGATGAGTGAGGTGAGGTGGGTGCCCTGGCGATGAAGGTACAGAGAACATGGAGATACAGAAAGCTGCCTTTGCTTCAGTCTTTACTGCTAAGGTCAGCCCTCAGGAATCCCAGACTCTGGAGGCAAGAGAGAAAGTCTGGAGAAAGGAAGAATTTCCCTTGGTCAAGGAGGATCGTGCTAGGGAGCACTTAAGTAAACCTGGCACCCACAAATCCATGGGCTTTGATGGGATGCACCCCTGAGTGCTGAGGGAGCTGGCAGGTGTTATTGCCAAGCCACTCCCCATCATCTTTGAAAGCCCATGGATGACAGGAAGGTGCCTGAGGACTGGAGGAAAGCCAGTGTCACTCCAGTCTTCAAAAAGGGCAAGAAGGACAACCCAGGAAACTACAGGGCAGTCAGCTTCACCTCCATCCCTGGAAAGGTGAAGAAACAGCTCATCCTGGAGGTCATCTCTAGGCATGTGGAGGAAAAGAAGGTCATCGGGAGTAGTCAACATGGATTCACCAAGGGGAAATCATAGCTGAACAACTTCATATCCTTCTATGATGGAATGACTGGCTGGATAGATGAGGGGAGAGCAGTGGATGTTGTCTACCTTGATCTCAGCAAGGCTTTTCACACTGTCTCCCGTAACATCCTCACAGGTAAGCTCAGGCAGCGTGGGTTAGATGAGTGGGCAGTGCGGTGGGCTGAGAACTGGCTGAATGGCAGAGCTCAGAGATTGTGATCAGCAGCCCAGGGACCAGCTGGAGGCCTGTAGCCAGCGGTGTTCCCCAGGGGTCAGTGCTGGGTCCAGTCCTGCCCAACCTTTCCCTCGGTGCCCTGGATGAGGGGACAGAGGCACCCTCAGCAGTTTGCTGGTGATACAGAACCGGGAGGAGCGGCTGATCCCCCAGGAGGCCGCGCTGCCATTCAGCCAGGCCTGGACAGGCCAGAGAGCTGGGTGGAGAGGGACCTGATGGAGTTCAACAAAGGCCCGTGTGGGGTCCTGCACCAAGGGAGAAACAATCCCACGTACCAGTACAGGCCAGGGGCTGACCTGTTCTGCAGAGAAGGACCTGGGAGTTCTGGTGGACAGCAAGCTGCCCATGAGCCAGCAGCATGCCCTTGTGGCCAGGAAGGCCAGTGGGATCCCGGGGGGCATTAGGAGGATCGTGGCCAGCAGGTGGAGGGAGGTGATCCTGCCCCTCTGCTCTGCCCTGGTGGGGCCACGTCTGGAGCGCTGTGTCCAGTGCTGGGCTCCCCAGTTCAAGGGAGACAGGGAACTACTGGAGAGGGCCCAGCGGAGGGCTACAGGGATGGTGGGGGGACTGGAGCATCTCCCCTGTGAGGGAAGGCTGAGGGAGCTGGGCCTGTGTAGCCTGGGGAAGAGACGGCTGAGGGGGGATCTTGTCAATGCCTACAAATATCTTAGCGTTGAGTGTCAGGAGGATGGGGCCAGGCTCTTTTCAGTGCTGGCCAGCGACAGGGCAAGGGGCAACGGGCACAAACTGCAACACAAGAAGTTCCTTCTGAATGTGAGGAAAAACTTCTTTGCCTTGAGGGTGACAGAGCACTGGAACAGGCTGCCAGAGAGGCTGTGGAGTCTCCTTCTCTGGAGATATTCAAAACATGCCTGGCTAAAATCCTGTGCAATCTGCTTTGGGTGAAGCTGCTTTAGCAGGGGGGTGGTCTAGATGATCTCCAGAGATCCCTTCCAACCGTGACCATTCTGTAATCTTGTAAATCATGAAAATTTGAGAATAAATCCCTTAAGAGCCATAAATATACCTTTAAAACCATATAGCAGTGGACCTATGAGGAGTTTTGGCTAAGTCAGTGCAACATTTATTTGAAGGACCTTTGCTACCTTCTGAAGCAATAGAAGTAACATGTCTTTGACAGCTGGGGTGTATGCCTGTCTCACACAAACAACATAACACAGCAAAACTGCTAGGGAAATGCAGATGTGACATAAGGAAAGCTGTGACAGAAGGAGAAGAGGCAATTGTAGATTATCCTGAAAAAAAAAATAATCTGGTAGTCTAGGAATATTATGATTTAAAAATAGAGTTTTGTGTTTTGAAGGAGAGAAGCTGTTTTTTCTTCATCACAAATAAAAGAAAGAAATAAGGAAATATCTGAAAAGTATTACCCATCATCAAGAGACTGATTTTTGCCTCTGACCAGTTAGTTTTCTAAGATTATACATCCAGAAAGCGAATTCACTGTACGCCCTCAGGAAAATAGTTGCTGTTTTCTTCCACTACCTATTAATTTGGGCTTTGTTATTTGTTTGTTTCTGTTTTTCCTATAATTTCTGCCTATCACCTCATCACATGGAGATGAAAATTTTTGAGATTGGGAAACAGCTTTTTCCCTCCATTTTTGTAGTCAACTGTGATGTGACCTAGTTCTAGGCAGTACATTATTATCTTTATTATTGTTAGTATCACTAGCCATGTCCTTTCTTACAGTACTGTTTGGATGGGAAGTCCTCACTCAGAAAAGTAGAGAAGTGGAACTGTTGGCAATTTTTCTCACATAGAAGCAAATAGCCTGCTCTCTAATTGCTATCTATTGTTACTCTAGTCACAGTTTGAAGTAGCCTGAGCTAGGAACATTAAAAGCTCAAGTTCTTGCCATTATGTAAAATGTGTAAAGGGCTTTCCTTCTGGTTGTTTCCTCTACTAAGAGTTCTGCCTCCTCTCTGTAGCACAAGGTGTCTCTGAGAAGAAAGTTTGACTGTGCTAACAGGGTCTGCTATCTCTGGCCTTAACTTGGGACTGACCCTGAGTGTATAGGTGCATGCTTGTATATTTGCCTGTAACATGTTTCCATGTCCTTTACTTTTCCTGTGATGCTCATCTTCATGGACATTCATAGAAGGGTCCAGGACTGTATTTTACACTGTCTAGCCTAAAAATCAGCCCAGTACAATTAAGATTGAGGATTTGGGGCCCTTAAGGAATATTTCTAATTGAATAATAAATATATATATGGAGGAGGTTAGATGTAATTATTTTAGAGCTGGCTGTCAGACTTGCTATTCTTTGAAAAGACGTATTATTAACAAAGGCAAGAATGCACTGACAGAATTACTTGTCTTCTGGAATAAAGATGTCAAAAATCAGATACAAGAAGGGGATAGATACACATGGCTGTCTGTTGTATTAATTATTCTGTTTGATAATAAGGGTAGAAGGAAGCAAGGAAGTAAACTGACAAACAAGAGTATTCCAGGAAGACTGATGAGTGGGCAACACAACTTACAGCTTCAAATCATAGAAGAAAAAAAAAAAGAAAAAAAAAAGATAATCCTAATAACACTAGAAGAAGCGTGGTGAAAAAAAAAATGGCAAAACCCCCAAAACTAACCAAACAAGCAAAACGCACACACACACATACAAATGGCTTAAAGAAGAAAAAGAATGCTGAAGGAAGAGGATTGGAGAATAACGGACTGGACATGAACAGGAGAAACCAGTGACAGAGGAAATACCAGCATGGGTCACAGAAAAACAGCCAGTACAAGGACAAAAGGTTTGCATACTGTGTTTGGAGAAGATTTTCAATAAAAATAAAAAAGTGGTAAAGAACAGAGCAGTACAAAACAGTGTGTTAGAAACAGTGGGAACTAAGAATGAAAAATAAAGTCAGGAGGTTCCCAGAGGAGCTACATCTTGCTCAGGCACACAAAATGGATGAGATAGCAGTTGATATCACCTTTGAGGCTCCAAGTTGAGAAGGGAGATTGCTTAGCATTTTGCTGATAAATTATGCCTAAGCACAGTCACTGATAGAAAGGAACATCCATGATCTTTTACTAGATGGGTAACCCAAAATTATATTTACTATACTTTTTTACAGATTTTTAGTCTTGTTTTTATATTAGTTTTGCTGGAGTGCTTGATGAAACTTCTGCACATGAGAGAAAGGCAAATGTCTGAGTGCACAGGCCAGACTGTCTTGTGCTTTCACCAAATATGTAAATGTGTACAGCGGTACTGTGAGCAGCTAATAAAGTTCATATACCTGGACAGTAAGGTATTAATGAAAATCTCAAGTATGGGGATTTGTCTGGAAAAATATTATTTTAGTGCCAGTGATACTTTTTCTGCAATACAAAATGTTTAACTGCATGTTTTTTGGACTGCATGACATCAGATGTTTCCTTCTTTTTTGTGTGGATCCTCACCCATCTGTTAATGACAGTACAATAAGAATTCTATTTGGTCAGCAAGATGCAAACAATAACACGATGTATTTCTGTTGCTGCAGTGCTATCACATGGTAGTCATCAGTAAGTGACGTTTCCACTCTTGCTATTGCAGATGCCAAATGATATGCTTTGTTTCAGCTTGTAGACCATTTTGCATTGACCGTGTATTTCCATCTCTCAGTGCCAATTAAGAACTGTGCATAACATACAGTAACGAAGAGAAAATTCTATTTTTACAACTAGAAAATAATCCCCTAAACTCTTCTTATTGAACAATGCATAATCATAGCTCTGCTAAAGAAACTCTTTCATGCACAAAGTGAATGAAGCATCAGTCTAGCTAGAAAGCAGTTAGTTGTTCCTTGTTAATTTGCTCAGAAATCACAGAATTGCAGAATGGCTATAGATGCAGAGACATGTATAAATGCAGAGTATAGAAGGGACCTCTAGAGGTCATCTTGACCAACCCCTCTGCTCAAACCGGATCACCTAGAGCCAATTGCCTAGGGTCACGTCCAGAGGGCTTTGATGTATGTGCAAGGATGGAGACCCCACAACTTCCCTGGGCAACCTGTGCCAATGTTTAGTCACCCTTAGAGTAAAAAAGTGTTTCCTGATGTTCACAGGGAACCTGCTGTGTTTCAGCTTTTGCCCATTTCCTCTTGCCTGTCACTGGGCACCACTGAAAAGAGCCTGGCTCCATCTCCTTTACAACCTCCTCAGGTATTTGTACATATTTATGTGTATTATTTTGTGTTTTCATGCTGAGTGCTCCTGATCACCTGTTTTATCCTTGATTGCCTAGAAATGGTCTCCAGGATTAGTCCCTTTATTAGCTTCCCAGAGACTAAGGTGAGGCTGACCAACCTGTACCCAAGTCCTTCTTTCTGCTCTTTTTGAAATAGGAGTGACATTTGTTTTCCTTCAGTCTCAGGCACTTCTCCCAATCACCAGGATCATTCAAAGAATATCTGAAATGGCCTCAAAGTAACATCAGCCAGCTCCCTCAGCATTCATGGGTGCATCCCATCAGGGCCCATAGATTATATATGCCTAGTTTTCTTGAGTATTCTTGGACTTGAACATCTTCCACTAAGAGTATGTTTTCCCGGCTCCAGATTTTCTCCCTGGTCTTCACTTTCTGTATACTTCCTTCATATGTCTGAGTTTTGCCCAGCTCAGATAGAAGTGTCTCCTTGGTCATCCATGCAGGCCTTTGAGCATTTGCCTGACTCCCTGCTTGTTGGGATGGACTGGTCTCAAGCCTGGAGGGAATGATCCTTGAATATTAGCCAGCTTTCTTGGGCACCCCTTCCTTCCAGGGCCTTATCCCATGTGAATCTTCCAAGCAGTCTCATATTTTTCAAGAAATCTTTCATGCAGTCTTTGGACTGTTTCCAAGCAATCCTTCATATTTTTCATGGTTTTGTTCTGTTGAATCAACCATAGAAATTATTTCCTCTTGATAATGACAACTTTCAAAATCTTGCTTGTGTCTCGTTCAGTTGACTTCTAACTGCTTTCTTAGCAGGGGATTATGCCTAAGGTTTTGGTGTGTATTGGCTTTGTTTGGCAAGGTTTTGGTAGCAGGGTGGTGGAGGCTACAGAGATGGCTTCTGTGAGGAGCTGCAAGAAGCTTCCCCTACATCTGGTGGAGCCAATACCAGTGGGCCTAAAGATGGACCCACCACTGGTCAAGGCTGAGCCCATCAGTGATGGTAGTAACACCTCTGTGAGAATGTATTTAAGAAGGGGGGTGAAACCCCTGTGCAACAGCAACTGCAGAGAGAGGAGTGATGATACATGAGACAAACAGCTCTGCAGACACCGAGGTCAGTGCAGAAAGAGGAGGAGGAGGTGTTCCAGGAACTGGAGCAGAGATTCCCCTTCAGCCCTTGGTGAAGACCTGGTGAGGCAGTCTGTGCCCCTGCAGCCCATGGAAGTTAATTGTGGAGCAGATATCCACCTGCAGCCCATGGAGGAATTCACATCGGAGCAAGTGGATGTGTCTAAAGGAGGCTGTGTCCCTGTGTGAAGCTTGCACTGGAGCAGGCTCCTGGCAGGACCTTTGGGCCCTATGGGGGACCCACAATGGAGAAGTCTGTTTCTGAAGGACTGCACCCTGTGGAAGGGTTCCATGCTGAGGCTGTTTGTGAAGAGCTACAGGCCATTGAAAGGACCTATGTCAGGAGAGTTCATGGAGAACTGTCTCTCCTGGGAGGGATCCCACACTGGAGCAGGGGGAGGGTGTGAAAAGCCCTCCCCCTGAGGAGGAAAGATCAGCAGAGACAACATGTGATGAACAGACCACAGCCTCCATTCCCCTTCCCCCTGTGTCACTTGCAGGGAGGAGGTAAAGAATTTGGGAGTAAAGTTGAGCTGGGGAAGAAAAGAGGGGTGGGGAAGGCATTTTAAAATGTGTTTGTTTGGTTTTTTATTATACTTCTCTGATCCGATTAGTAATATATTAAAATAATTTCCCCAAGTCAAGTCTGTTTTGCCTGTGACAGTAATTTGTGAGTCATCTCTCCCTGTCCTTATCTTGATCCATGAGCCTTTCATTATATTTTTCTCTCCCCTGTCCAGGTGAGGAGGGGACTGATGGAGTGGCTTTTGATGGGCACCTGGTGTCCAGCCAGGGTCAAATCACCATGTTTTTGTTGTTTTGTGGAGCTTTTATGTTTGTTTGGGGTTTTTTTTATTGATGAGGTTTGTGGGTTTTTTAGCTTGATCACCCACATGTTACTAGTTTATGTGTAGCGCATAAACTAGATTAGTCTGGCTGTTACTAGTATCTGTTTTTCAGTTACTTGACCCATTTTCAATTTCAAATAAATCTAACTCCTGTGTAAGTTTCAGACATACCAATTTCCAAAGATTTCATAAAAGTCAGCAGCCGTTTAGAAACAAAAGATTCTATTAACTTTTCTAAGGAGAAAAGATCCAAAGAAAACAGCTGTTTTTCATTAGTCGCTGGGTGGGTGGTGGTCTTTGCCAGAATACAGGCTGACCAGTTAGTTAGCTTACATGTGTCTCCACAGGAGCCATGCTATATTTCTTTACCTCTTTGCTGAAACAAAGTGAGTGACATAGAAGTGAGATGAGTTATAGGAGTCAGGAATATGGGAGGAAAAGCAATTAAGTCTGGGTTGAAGGAGGGTATGGAAATACCATGTGAGAGTAAGTCAGAGGTTTACAAAAAATCTTAGAGGAAAGAGCATGTGGATATTGTGATCCAATGAGATGGAAAAAGACATAGCTAAATAAATAATACATGCTTTACTATTTCCCGTACCTACAGAAAATGTTCTCTAGTCAACAATATTAGATTCTAGAATCAATGATCAGACACTGACCGTTTGGAAAATTCACATTTACACACAATAAATTCAGATTCATATAGGACAAAAACATTTTAGTGGTGATGACATTAACATTTTATCCAAAATGTTAATGACTGATTTAATGAAAGTCTAAAACTGAAAAGTAATTTTAAGTAGATTATGGTATTAGTTTTAACATTATATTAACATTAACTTATGTTCCTCTATATAGGGATAGGAAAGCCCTAAAAAATGGTGTTATGAACTATCTTTTCATTAAGTTCATTACAGTTGCTACTTACTTAAGAATTCCTTGTGGAGGGTAGGGGAGATAAATCTTCCCTATTGAACTGTTCACTTTATTTGAATAGCCTGGATATCTATAGATAGGACTCAAACCTTGGAATTGAAATAGATTTATCTCCATTGAGGTTTGCCATTGCTTGTTTCAAATAAAATTAGTTTTCATATGACCTAGCTAAAAGTCTGTGAAAATCAGGAAACAAGGATGCTCATTTTATTTTAACTGGGCTTATAATATGCAGTTTGACAAAAGGGTTCACTTTGCTTTCTTTTGGTACCATTACTCTTTATATAATGTTCTTTACTCTGTCTGGAGAGTAATTTAGCTTCAGTGGGAGTTCCGATGAAGGACACTCCATTCTTTCATCACTGTATAGAGATAAAGTAGGACTCATAGTCCTGTGAGTAAGGAGCTAGACCCCATCAGATATTGAACAAAGTCTTGGTAAAGCCAGAAACTTCCTGATTTAGGGGAAATTACTCAATGAGATGCATCCCAATTAATGATTACCATCTAAAAAGTAAGGCATATAATCAAAGTTGTCTGGAATCAATGGAGAAAGAAAAGCATATGAAAAGAATGGTTCACTATTTCTGTGTCAAATGTTGGCACTTTTTTCTCATCTTCAGTTAAAGAAATGTAAATATGAATTATAATTTTCCCTTTTTTTCTACTTGTCTTTTTTTACTAGTTAGGTTTTTAAACTTTGGGAGCAGATAACTCTGTTGGTATTTTTTTTAATGCTTCATGCTTTATGTCAACAAACCTCAACTGGTAAATATGAGGAGGTCATAAAATAACTGTATGCCCCAGTCTTCTACAGGATCAGTTCAGGAGATTAGGAAAGTACAAAAATTCAATTTCTGAAAATACAGTGCATGATTGATTCATTTGAGAAATAACTTCTGGTAATTTAATTGTAGTGTGTGTTTACCATGATGCATTCTATGGTCTGTTGCATCACCTGACATAAGGTGTATAAACATCTTGTAAGAAATCAGAATATAATGTATTCTGAATTACTGATTTCCTAAATAGTAGTAAAATAGCAAAAGAGTTTATCTTACAGGTACAGTATTAAAAATGGGATTTCTAGACTTGTTTATTGAGCACATCTTTAAACAGTCTTTTGTTAAAATGTGGATTTAATTTCTTCCTACTTCTTGTAGTCTAGTTAGCATCAATGCACACAATCAACTGGCACACTCTTCTTGACCTGTACAGGTTCCTTTGATAGCAGTAGCTTGTAATTGTGAGCTGGTGATGAAACAGTTAAAGCAAAAGTGTTTTTTTCTTGTTGCTCACAGCAGTGAGCAACAAAAGTTCAAAAGATAACAAGAACTTCTTGCTGTTAAGGAATTATAAAATGTATTTGCAAATAAGTGTCTAATGGCAGTTGTCAGAAGCAATTAGTTTCAAATACATTTCACAGTTTAATCATGCTGAGAAATGCTTCTGAACTTTAAGAATCCAGACTAAATAACATGGGTCTACTTTCCTATTAAAAAGCATGAAAAATACTGGAGGAAGATTATTTACCTCTGATTAAACTATGTATATTATTTATGTCTCGTCCATTAGTTTATAAACTCTGGCTTCTCAAAAGAGTATCAAATATTCATATAATACCTTCAAGTCCTAGGTTTTTCATTTAGAGAGCTTTAATTTAATGGAAGACATGTAAAATGTTTTTTTATTTAGGTTTACTTTTATACTTCAGCTGGATAATAGGTCAAATACTTATTGGTGAGACAAAAAATATCATATGCATCAGTGTTCTTGATAAGGGCTCTAAGACATAATGCAGCCTTTGATTCTTGTCCTTATCCAGAATCCTGACTGTTAAGACTCACGTAAGAATAATCTTAGAATAGATCCTAAGGAAACATGTAGATTGTGTGAGTTTCATGAAAAAAAAATGGACGGGTGTAGGTATGTGTGCTCATTTTCATTTGCAAAATGTAATTAAGGGAAGATACAGACAGCAAATGGAGATGAAAGAGTAATGTTGGAGACCGGACACATTCTGAGATGAATGTGTAAAATAAGAGAGGGAATATTCTATAGCAAACAGGTGCTGAAATAGACCTAGTATGGATAGGAACAGATACAAAAATTAGAGAAGGAAAGAAATAGAAAAGAGAAATTAAAGTGCATCTTATATTACTTAAAACCAGCAAATAGTTTAAAGATAAGGGATTTATATGACATGTATTGCTTAACTCTAATATATAGGAAAGCTTTATAATATAGGTGCACGTAGAGGAATTACAGAGGAATGAAGCTGGGTTAATTAACATTGATAATATACATCTGTGGGCTGGCTTCAGGGGCTGTGGGTTTGCATACGTGGATAATGTGCAGCTATGGCTGGTTCCTGCTAAGGAAATTGCTTCAAGATTTCTTAATGGTTTCTTAAAAAACCATTTTACGAGAGAGATATTAAACTATAGGAGAGACTCCTATGAAGGGCCACTACGGAGATTAAGGGATTAGAGCACCTCTTAATGTATGGAAAGAGAGAGAGCTGGGACTGTTTAGCCTCAGAAGAAAAGACTCGGGGGATTTCATAAATGTATACAAATACCTGAGGAGGTTGTAAAGGAGATGGAGCCAGGCTCTTTTCAGTGGTGCCCAGTGACAGGCAAGAGGAAATGGGCAAAAGCTGAAACACAGCAGGTTCCCTGTGAACATCAGGAAACACTTTTTTACTCTAAGGGTGACTAAACATTGGCACAGGTTGCCCAGGGAAGTTGTGGGGTCTCCATCCTTGCACATACATCAAAGCCCTCTGGACGTGACCCTAGGCAATTGGCTCTAGGTGATCCGGTTTGAGCAGAGGGGTTGGTCAAGATGACCTCTAGAGGTCCCTTCTATACTCTGCATTTATACATGGCTCTGCATCTATAGCCATTCTGCAATTCTGTGATTTCTGAGCAAATTAACAAGGAACAACTAACTGCTTTCTAGCTAGACTGATGCTTCATTCACTTTGTGCATGAAAGAGTTTCTTTAGCAGAGCTATGATTATGCATTGTTCAATAAGAAGAGTTTAGGGGATTATTTTCTAGTTGTAAAAATAGAATTTTCTCTTCGTTACTGTATGTTATGCACAGTTCTTAATTGGCACTGAGAGATGGAAATACACGGTCAATGCAAAATGGTCTACAAGCTGAAACAAAGCATATCATTTGGCATCTGCAATAGCAAGAGTGGAAACGTCACTTACTGATGACTACCATGTGATAGCACTGCAGCAACAGAAATACATCGTGTTATTGTTTGCATCTTGCTGACCAAATAGAATTCTTATTGTACTGTCATTAACAGATGGGTGAGGATCCACACAAAAAGAAGGAAACATCTGATGTCATGCAGTACATAAAAAAACAGAAGAAAAATTAAAATTAGGCAAAAGTCATGGATCAGGATAATGACAGGGCGATCACTTTACCAATTAACGTCACATGCAAAATAGGCTTGGGTAAGTTAATGTAATTTTTTTGACAATTAAACAGAGAAAGATAGTGAGAAATAAGAACAAAATAAAAAACAGCTACCCACTACCCTTCCCTTTTCCTGGGCTCAACTTCAGTCCTACTTCTTTACCTCCTCCTCTCAAGCGACCCAGACAGATGAGGAGTAGGAGTTGCAGTTAGTTTATGACATCATCTCTGCTACTTCTTCCTTCTCACACTATCCCCCTGCTCTAGGGTGGGGTCCCTCCCATACAATAGTTCTTCAGGGTGGGGTCCCTCCCATACAATAGTTCTTCATGAACTTCTCCAATGCGTGTCCTTCAAGAACTGCTCCAGCATGTGCTCATTCCATGGAGTGCAGTCCCTCAGGAACAGACTGTTCCAGCTTGGGTCACAGGTCCTGCCAGCAGCCTGTTCTAGTGCTGGCTCTCCATGAGCCACAATTTCTTCAAGACAGATCCACCTGCTCCAGTGCTGGGGTCGTCCACAGGCTGCAGGTAGATATCTGCTCCACCATAAACCTCCATGGGCTGCAGGTGTCAATCTGTGTCATGATGATCTTCACAAGGGCCGTAGGGGAATCTCTGCTCTGGCACCTGGAGCACCTCATCTTCCTTCACTGACCTTGATGTCTGCAGAATTGTTCCTCACATATTCTCACTCATCTCTCCCAGCTGCTGTTGTGCAGCATTTTTCACCCTGTCTTAAATATGTTATCATAGAGGTGCTACCACTGTCACTGATGAGCTCAGCTTTGGCCAGCTGCAGGTCCATCTTGGAGCCAGCTGGAACTGGCTCTGTATTTCATGGGGGAAGCTTCCAGTATCTTAGAATCCCCTGCTGCAGCCCCTCCACTGCCAAAACCTTGCCACATAAACTCAGCATGTATATGAAAAGATACAGAAGACAAAGCCATCTTCAGGGACCACCAAATGAAGCACAGGATGAAAGCAGAATCCATCATGTAGAATTAAGGAGTTTGCTCTATTCAGCTTAATAAAGAAAAGAACGATAATAGAACTGATCATTGCAATTATTCATAAGGTACTTAAAATGGGGAAAAATGTTTTGACAATGGAAATAAGGCTGTGTAGCAGGCATTTCATGAGGACCAACAGTGGTAATGTACTGCAGTGCCAAGAAAATTTACCTAACCAACGGGCACTTTCCTCTCCTCTTTCCAGCTTGTCTGATCTTTTGTACTTCTGCTTTGGGTTGATTTACCTGCTGAGGTTTACATAGGGAGCAATGGGAAAGGACTTTTAGCAGAAAAATACAAAGGGAAACAGATAATGTATGTAACATGGGGAAGATTATGATCTGAGATGTTGCGAAGGGAAGCATAAATTTAATGTTTGTTTTGGGACAGATAGCAGCCCTTTGTGGATTTTCAGCACTACTGAAAAAGGATTAAAAAGAAAATTTCAGGGGCTTGTAAAAGAGCTTAGAAATATTTAACTTCAAAACAAAATGTACCTTCCTAGCAAGAAGGCTGGTTAATCACTGAAATAACATGTCAGGATGGATTGCTTAGAAATATACTTTCTAAATAGAAAGTACTTTGGATCAACTTTTGGAATAAATTTTTGAATCTCTCTGTGTAATGCAGGTGATTATGAAATCCGACTCACAATCTCTCTGAATTCACCTGCGTATTCTCTTACCTTTTGGATTTTGACATACAGCTGCCTCCAAAGGCTGTGTTTAAGCACTGCTACCTTAGGGCTTCAGCTGGTCACATGAGGGTACGGGGTGATTTTCTTTGCTGTGTGGTTTACCTTCGGTTACTTGTTGGTGGTTTGTTGGTTGGGTTTTCTTTGCTTGTTTTGTTTTGCTTCTCCTGCAGGAATGAATATATGATGTGCTTAGAAATGTGCTATTGATAAGGTCCCTCTAGAAAGTGAAATCCCTTCAGATTTCTGTTTCTTGTGTCTTGCTTACTAAATTTAAATCCAAAAGAGCACTGACATTAAAAAATAATGCAAAGAAAGCACTAACATGCACCATACCTACACTTTCTCAGATCTGTTTAGGCTTTCCAAGTCTTTTCATTTAAACATTATCTGATTATATCACACACTGAAAAAGTATACAAAAGATGCAGGTAAAGTAACTTAAATCTTTACAAACCATTCATAAAAAGTCATCTTCTTGGCAAAATTATTTCCTCAGACCACAAAAGCACCTAGCACAGAAAGTGGCAGTTACATATCTCAGAGCACAACCAGCTTCAGATGAAGTTTCACCAAGTTAATTCCTGCTGTGGCCAGTTCCATCACACTGACAGGATTGATGGTGTAAGTCAATGACAGTACTCATTTGTTCACTCATTTTGCTTGTGTGTAAATACAAAAGTGTTGAAAGCACAGCTGGTACCATCACATCCCCTGGTACTAATTTTGTTCCTGTATTTGGATCTCCTGGCACAAACTTAATGACTTATCCAGGATTGTGCTAACAAGAGCTCTCATTTCCACTTGGAAGTATTAGTATAATTATATTAACATTTCATACATTTTAACATATTTCCCCTGATCTTTTAAGACAAAATGCATATTTAACCTAACCGTATAGGTTTAAATCTAATGTTAGGAAATACCAAAGAATTCCCTAAAGTTACACAAGAAGGTTGAGATTCATATCTTCTAACTTCAGCTAGAAGGTGATTGATGCCACTCTAAAACAGATATGCCTGTGACAGAAAGAACGATTTTTTTCTCTGGATCTGAAGCCTACACAGTTTGCTAAATTATAAACCTAACTTTTAGATGCCTAAAGCTGGTTGAGATTAATCTTCTGAAGGATTGTGCCTTAGTACCTGGATTGTCTTGTCATCCTTTTCTGATTGCTGTTTGCCATCATGAGTGTACAAATGAGTAAGTATTTTTATTCCATTTAAATATATTTTCTTATAATGTTTGCCTTTGTCTTCATTGTCTGAGTATATACTTCGAAATAGTAATTGCTGTCATAGGGGAATAGTCCTCCAAGACTTATATATCTTCTCTATCTGTGAGACATGTTCTTCTAGGAGAGAATTTCATGTCTTTGAAGAAAGAACTCAATAACATTGTAAGACCAAGCTATTCTTGCTGATATTCAATTAAGTTACTTTTACGATTTTCAAAAGCAAAAAAGGATATTTGCTTATATAATAAGCACGTTAAGAAGGGGGGTGTGTGTCCTTGAACCCTTTGTATTTGATCAGCCTGCCAGTTTCCCAAGACAGATGAGATCCTTGTGCCCAACCAGCCTGTCTACTACCTGCATTTTGATGGCCCGCTGTATCGGAAGGTGATTCAACTAGCCTACTCCGGGACCACTGCTGACAGCATCACCAAGTCAAATGCCTTACAACAACTGCACACATCTCTGGAGATTTATACAAAATGAACTCCATCTGATTTTTGCTATACAAAATACAAGTTTGTGACAGAGTACGTTTTGAAGATTGCCAATGATAATACACTGACTGCAAAGCAAGCTTAAAACAATACACTTAAAAGCTAGCATGAGTTAGTCATAGAATAAAGTTCTTACTCAATAGGCATTTGTATGGGGGAGAAGACAGGTCCAGCCCATTGACCAATCCCAGGAGTTACGATGGAGTCTTCCCTAACTTGTCCCCTCAGTTGTCCATTTTTTATACCTCATAGTACAGTGTGTATTCATTATCATACACAGGATTGGTTGCAAGTTTCTTGCTTCTAATGTAAATGAGTACACATCCTCAAATAGCACTACTGAAATTCTTTACTAACTATGCATGCTCTCCAAGCAGGGTTTTGCCCTCTTTCAAGGAGGCTATTTGAGTTGGAGGTCACAATCTCCCACTACCACAACTGCCTTTTTCCTAATTTCAACTAAGTTTCTGTTGAGGTATGGAGGTTGTGACACCTTATCAGCTTGTCAGCCAGAATTTACAACTTTAGAGGGTGAATCAGCTTGACCTAACCTTGTGACACTAAATCAAAGTGCAGTATTTCGGGAGTTTAAACAACAACTCCCACCCTTCAGATTTATTTCAGTCTAGGACCATGGATCTTGAGTGACTCTAGTCATACATATTTTTGTTACTGATTGGTATCATCACCCAGTGAGGTGTAGTGGTATCTTGGAGGCAGGTAACTTTGGGATAGACGTGTGTATTATTATTACGATGAGATTATTTCATCTGAGGAAAGTAATTTTGCCACAATGGTAGGCTCAGCAGCAAACATCACCTCATATATTCTTTATGTGACAACTGCTATGCATCTTATCACACCCTCAGGTTCCCCTTCCTGCAGGGAGTACAAGAGAGCCTGGCCTGGGCGTCCCCACTCTGCTCCACCCTCGGCTACTCCGACCAGCAGGCATCGAGATGGCAGGGTGTATTGCTTAGGGAGCTCTGGTAGTACATTCCGTGCGCGCCAATCGTCCTGAAGGGGATAGCTGTATTTTACCCTAAAAAGTTTTCTGTAATACTACGCTTCTGTTAGGTCCCAGTTTTCTCTAATTCCCTCCTCAAGTAATTTTCCCACAAATACAAATACTTAAAATTTATTACATTATTTATGCAGTATAAGAGATTTGAAATAGTAGGTTATATCATTAGATACCATTCATGTTGACTGTTAGACAATTCAGCTGAAATTAGGGATACTTTACAACTGCAAAAAGAGAAGCAGAAGTTTCAGGTTTAGTCACGCTATTTAACTTGAAATCCACTTTACATTTGGGGGTAATGGTTCATTCTCGTCCCCAAACCCTCATTCTAAATTCCATTTTTCAATCCTGTCTTCAAGAAAAACAAGAGGACCAGAGGAAGTATAGGGCAGTAAACTTTATTTCAGTCTCTGGGAAAGCAATACAGCAAATTCACCTAGAAGTAATTTCCAAATATAGTAAGTAGAAGAAGGTGATTTGAAGTAATTAGCATAGATTTACAAAGGGGAAGTCATACTCAACCAACCTGATAGCTTTTTACAACAAAATGTATAGTTTGGTGAAAGATGGAGGAGCAGGAATTCAGCCAGGCTTTTGATACAATTTTCCATATCACCCTCATGGACAAACTGATGAAATATGGACTAGGGCAGTGTGCAGTGAGGTGGGCTGAAAACTGGCTGACCTGATAGTCTGGAAGTGTCGTGATGTGGAGCTCAAAGCGCAGCTGGAGGCTAGTCACTAGTGGTATACCTCAAGAGTCAGTACTGGGTCCAGTCACGTCTGACATCTTCATTAATGACCTTTTCCCTTGATGGTGGGACAGCGTACACCCACAGAAGCTTTGTAGATACTACAAAACTGGAAGAGATGGTTCAGACCAGATGGTTGTGCTCCTATTCAGAGGGACCCTGATGGGCTGGAGAAGTGGGCTGACAGGAACTTCATGAAGCAGAATGAAGTCCTGCACCTGCAGAGGGGTTGGACTACATGATTTCCAGAGGTCATTTCCAGCCTCAAACATTTTGTGATTCTGTGATTCATATAGACTGTTTTCTGGGTGAGGTAATTTCAAAGCACATAAGCATAGCCAGGATTTCATTTGTTTAAAAATATTTATTTTCAGTATTATTGTAATTAAAAGGGATTTGAGGAGTTTGTAAAGATCAACATAGCAGTTAAGGGTTCACATGTAAGGCATGGCTAAACTAAGTATTGGAGTGCAAGGCATAGAACACATTTTTTTTTAGCTTCAGACAGAGAAAGAAGTCTATATGAGTTGGAATAGCCCTCCTAGCACAGCTTCAGTGCTCAGATACAACCATATGCTAGTACAGTTAGGCTGCTTTGAGTCTCAGGATACTGTATATGAACATATCACTCTGCAATGAATTTCCACTACTGGGACAAACTCACATATTTCCCAAGGCAGGAGTTGTCTGTTCAAACAGCAGAGACATTAAAACATCACAATTAGGCAGAAAATTCTTCTCCATTTGAACTGGTAAGACCTTTCTTATTAATTTCACTGGGGTCAAGATGCTAATCATAACTTCACCAGGGCACACTGCCACACATTAGAAGTGAAGATTTTAAAAGCCATTCTTTCCCATTGCTTTCTGGACACATTCATTAATCTCTTCTCACATACCTAATCCTGACCTTCTTATCACAGTCAGAGTTTCATGCCTTTTTTTGCAGACTATTACATTTCTTTAAGGCAAGCCCATTTCATTGCAGTAAGTATTAACACTAGTTCGTCATTTCTTAAAACTACTGGTGGTGAAAGATTATTTGAAACAGTTGGTTATAAAAAAAGAAGATTACAGTCCTTAAAATGATCAAACATCAAAATAAGATCATTCCTAAAATCTGGAATGTTTGGATTCCTTTTGGAAACTTAGTTCCTTAGATTCAAATTTTTAATGGAATAATTGGTATTATGTTATTTAAAAGAAGTTGAAAGTCTCCATTATTTATTGAAATAAAACATTTTACTTAGATATTTTTCCATTTAATATTTTCCATAATTTTGGCTGACGTTCTGGTCAGTCATATTTTAGTTGCTAAAAGTCACACAAATGAAGAGGAAAACCAGGCACTTCTATACCTGGAATGTGAAAGAAAAAAAAAAAAAAAAAAGAATTGCAAAGCACAATCTTGTTATCATCTTGTTAGTAGTGTCAGAGCTTCGTTTTTTTTGGCTTGGCCAAAGAAAATGTTTAAAAGATTTTAAAAGGAACATTTTCAGGAAAGCTTTAAAGAGGAATTGCTTGTATATACATACCCCTTTGCAACCTTTATCACCTAATCCACATCTTCATTTACGTTTAGAGGTAGTTATATTATCTTAGAATAGGGTACCTTTGTAACTTATGCATTGAATTATATATATTAGGTCAGACCAAAGTTCCGGTTAACATAACATTTTCTCTTTATATATAATTATTCTGTAGTGCTTATAAAATGAGTTTAAGAAAAGCACAAGCAGTGATACTTCTCTGTTATAAGCTCCCAGCTGTAAGCTGTCTGACTTCTTGAATCAGAATTGAGGATCACAATGCCTTCAAAAATAGCTTGTCAAAATTCTTCAGTGTCATGATGACCTTAAAAATATTCAGTCACAATCGCTGATGTCAAAAACCACAACCTAATAAATATTATATAAAAATCTCCTTATCACTCACTGTCAAAACAGCATTATTACTTACCACATTCACATTCTAATCCAATAAATTAACATATGGCAAAGCCTTGTTTTTGTCTAATAGAATGAGCAGAATTGCTGTTATTACTTTTGTAACTTTTTCTCCCTCTCTTTCTTAACTGTGTGTTCTCAAGACATTTAGATTACAAAATCCTCGCAATTATTAAAGGAAATTAAAATAAAATTAAATACTCAACATGAATATTGAAGTAATATACCTCCCAGTATGTAATAGGGCACCACTGCTCAGTTCCCCTGAAACAGTCTTCTCCAGGCTGAACAAGCGCACCTCCCTCAGTCTTTCCTCATAGAACAAGTGCTCCAACATCAAGCCATTGTGGTGGACTTACACTGAACTCTGTCCAGTTAATTGATGTTTGCCTGATACTGGGACCTCAAAACTGGATGCAGTATTTGAGACATTGTCCAAAGTGTGCTGCATAGAGGAAAAGAATCCCTTCCATTGATCTACAGGTTCTGCTCCTGTTAACAGCTCTTTGCTCCCAGGTAACTACTAGCTCATGGTGATCTTACTGTCTGCCAGAGTCCCAAGGGCTTTTCTACAGAGTTCCTCTGCAGCCAGTCCAGCCACAGCCTGTATCTGTTGCAAGAAGCAATTCCTCTCCAGGTACAGCAGTTTGCATCTCACCTTCCTGAATGTAATAAGCTTCCTGTTGGCACATTCCTCCAACCTGTCCAGGTCCCTCTGAATGGCAGCACTACCCTCCCACATACCAGCTGCTCTCCCCAATTCGGTGCCATCTACAGATCCGATAAGAGTATGATCCACCACCTCCTCCACTGATAAAGATGTTAATTGGGAAAGTTCCTAGGACAGATCCCTGCATTACTTCATATGTTACTGGCCTCCAGGTAGAATATGACCAATTAATCATGATCCTCTGACTCCAATCATCCAAACAGATTTTACACATGTAATTTTTCACCCATCCAAACAGTAGTGTTCTAACTTGGATACAAGAGTACTGTGGGAGTCAGTGTCGAAATCAAGGTGAATGGCATCCTCTGCTCTCCCCTCAATCACAGATCCTGGAGTGACTGGCCTTTTTTGATGATGGGTGCAACATTTGTTTTCTCCAGTCATCCAGGAACATTCCTGATCTCCATGACCTTTCCCAGATGGTAGAAAGCAGCCTTGCAAGAATCATTTCTCTCAGCTTCCTTGAATGCAGCATGTGGATTGGTATGGGTCAGGTAATTCATCTTAATCCACTGCTGGGTATTCTCCTCCTTGAACCCTCCTTCTAAATAGAGAGGACTAGGAGACCTTGCTGGTGAAGACAGAGACAAAGTAGTCAAGGAATACATCAGGTTTATCTGTGCCTGCTGTCATTGTATCTACTCTGACGCTGCCTTGCTTTCATCTTGAAATTAAAAAAGAATCTTGAATCTGTTATATCTGAGATGACCTTCTCTGAACTACCTAATCTTGAATCATTGATAGGTCATTCAGCCCACATATCAAATTATTTAAAAGCTATTTGTAATACATAGGTTCATAACAAAGCTCTAGATTTTCACACCTAATGTTGGGCAATTCCTGATTTATTTAGGACTGAAGTTTATTTGGATTTTACAAAACTTCAATGATTAATAATGAAATATTAAAGAATTAATCTTCTTTCATAGCAGGCTTTTTTTGTGAAGGCTTTTAGTGTAATTTATTGTCTAGTGAACAAACTTCTTGAGAAGGAATTAAGAATTCAGCCATGTTCACATGGCATTTAGTGCTTTGTAGCTTAAAAATCTTTCTTATAAGATTTTTTTCTGAGTGCAATATTGCAGTATTTTTTCCCCCACTTATGTCAACAGCTCCAGCATACAGCAGATATCTTCAGTGCTACCTTTCCTATTAATTTCAGTTAGAGGAGAGATATGTTTGTCCTGAAAAATAACAGTTAAAAATCTCTTTCAACATTGATCCAGCTTTGATACTGAAATGATCTGAAAGATGAAAAGTAAGTCCCTGCTAGCCAGAGGAGACTGTATAAATATGCTGACATGCCCCATTATAACTTTTCCTGTTTATTTCTTTTTTTGTATTAGCAGATGCTGGGTACTGAGTAATCTAAAAACTATTCCAGAACTGGGATATCAGTAAATACTGTTATTTAGTATGATTTTCCATACCTTCCTGTGGCTTTCAGGGTCCTCTGTGTTATCCAGATGGGTAAACTCATTTTTCCAGTCACCTCAGTAATATCATTATTCTTCAGGTTATTCTCAGACAGCCAAGGTCTTGTGCTGTAGTGCAATAGAGCCTAGCAGACTACCCACTCAAGCCCACAGGATTATGTCTTTACAGTAAAAGGTTCCATAATTAGAAAACTGTGGAATGATCTCAAGTAAGTGTGAAATCAGAACTTCATGGTGGATTTTTAGATTTAGCCCCTCAGCCTTCATCTTCATAGGTATGACTGTGTTCTGCTGTGTAGAGATTTGTGATGGGGTGGGGGTGCAAGGATATAAAGTACCATTCTAGGCATGACCTGTACCTAAATGAACACTTATATTGATCATAAATGAGGACCATGTAGGAATAATTCTGCTACTATAAGGATTCACCAGAAGGGCTGACTTACAATAAAGTTTCTATACTAGCTTTTTATATACCATGTATAGTTATTATCACCTCCTGTGGGACTGCTTTTGCAGCTCCCTGGAAGAAAATTCAGAAGATGATCTGGAATAAACTTGCCTATGTGATTTTTGTGACCTTCTACTGGGGTGATGGTTCTCTACTTTTTGTTTTTACTAGAGTCATGCATTAAAGGCCCAGTATACTACTTTAAATACAATTTAGAGTGATAAAGGCAATCATGGGTGCAGAGCATCAAGTTTTTTGTTCAATTTGAGCAAAGGAAAACCTGTCACAGAGAGGGAAGGATGGGGGACTGGATCTAGGGCTGGATCAGTAAAAGCAGGTTAATGTAGCAACTGGGCTGGAACTCCCCATATGTGTGGTTGGGCCTCCCAGTCTATGCAGTAGTGAAGACTGGTGGTAGTTGTTTGAGTAAGCATCTGGCTTTGGAATGACACGTTTAAACAAACAAACAAGAAAAAAGCAGAGCCAACAGTTAATAAAATACATAAGTAGCAAACGAATTAAATGAAAAACAAATAAGGAGGGGAAAAATAAAAACAATAAGATATTACAACTAGTAAGATGAAAAAAAATGGAGAGGCTTGTGAAGCAGTGTTAAGTATGCTGGAGAATTTTTCCTTTAAGTGAACTTGCACTTTGGCAGGTATGTCTAAAATCTAATCTAAGATTGTCTTTCCACAGTTCAAGCCCATTACTACTTTTCTGTTCTCTGATTAATGACTCTCTCCTGAGATGTCCCTGTACACAGGATAGTTATCCCATCTTCTGTTGGTTATCATTTTGGCAGAATATTCTTGGTGGTATTCTGTCTACTTCAAAGCTTTTATATTCTAAAATTGTTAACTTTACCCCACCCCACCCCCCCCACCCCCTACAGCAATGCTGGTTTCTGATTCAATGTAATGCTTCACTTCAGGGCTGGAGTAGAGTACGATAATTCGTTTTGGTACTTTATATTCAGTTTTGGTAAGACTAGCCATTGCAGCAGTTTCTTTATCTGAAGTGGTTGCACGACTAACTCATACTCAGTCCTTAATCTGCTTTAATTTCCACCAGCTGAAACAATTGCATCTTCCTCATGAACCAATTGCATTTTGAAAGAGAAGTCACCAAACTTGTCTGTGTATCATTACCTTACTGAGGACAAAATAAAGAAAAAAAAAGATTATTCTGAAATATCTCCTTGAAGAAGTGAGCAGCAACAGACATTTTGTAAAGACTAGGACCTGATCTTTGCTCTGTTTCAATTGCTGATCCATGACTTCATGGCTCTTGAAAGAGCTACTTAAAGGACCCTTGTGCCTCATTGTTGTTCATTGTTGTAATTGAGCTCATTGGGTCATTGAGAGGATGGATTTACTTTCCCTACCTTTGCTTTCCATGTGGTACTGTTTCTCCAATAGCTGTTGAGGCATTAAAGAACCGTAGAATTGAAAATAATGCTACAGCAAATCTCTATCCATAATGAGCACTTTTGCCATCTCATAGAGTAGCAGTCTTTGTTTTTGTAGCTCCTGTCTAGAATGGCCTCCCTGTTTCTCTGCCTTGCTGAATTTTGTGTCACATCATCTAGTGGCAGAGCTGCAGTCTGTACCTATGCCGTACCATGCTAATCCAATTGTCTTTCCAACCTTCACAAATGCCTTTGTTCTTTTTGATGGCCCTGGCTAGAATCTGTATACTTTGCCATTATAATGTACTTTCCACATTCCCATACCAACATCTAGAGCAGGTATCAAGCCAAAATTGATTTAATTGTGATTATAAGCATAGCACCAAATAGGTTGTGATACAGCAATAAAGCAATCTGTGAGAAGGAATGAGGAAACTAAAAAAATTCCTGGACCACAGCCATTCTTGAAGTTTTCATAATATGCTGTAATAGATCAATGTGTTATTAATGCTTTCAGTCTACTACTGACTTTGGGTGTGTAGCCACAATTACTGACTGTTAGTAGGATACGGGAAGTTTGCCTCACTGTTCCTTACTTACAGAAGGCATGGAGCATCTGTCATTGCCCAAAATTCCCACCCTAATGAGTGGCACAATTATGTTCAGTTCAGCATGCAGGACTGCTTTGTTTAATTCTAAGTCAGCCACACACAGGGAAGAGTCTTAACCTACTTCCCTGCATAGCTGTCCCAGGACTAGACACAAACTAGCTTTAAATTCTAGGGAACTACTGCTTGAGTTGTGCTTGAATTCAGCCTCCTAAATAAAACTGAGATGAGTGTGCAACTCTAAGACAAAATGTGAATAAATTGCTTGCAACTGTGTGAAACAAATAGGTGACAACGAAACATGACCTGATTCAGAGTATGGATACAATACAGCCTTTTTATAATAAACTCCAGCATCTTTTTTTTAGAAAACTAAAGGAAAAAATACTACATATCTCCTGAATTTAAGTTAATAATCACATGAAGGGAAAAAGGAAGAAAATCCATATAATCACTAATAAGTTTTCATGTGCAAGGACAGGACCTTAAATTCACAAAGTTAATTAGCTGTTTCATAATTCCATAATGTTTTGTGTGTTTATATATGTTCATAACCAAGTATTTTTATTAGAAATTTATAACTGTTGAAATGGTTGCATAACAGATGTAGATCATACTAGAAAAGGACCTGAATCACAGGTACAGCTAACCCAAGTATGCATGGAAGTCTTCACCATAATACAGATCCATTTACAGGACTTCATGGCTGGTAAAAAAAAAACAAACAAAAAAAAAACCAAAAAAAAAAACACCAACAAAACTTAACAAAGCAGCCAATGAAAATGGACTCACTTTCAATAAGTGTAACAATAATGGTTAAAAAAATAAATAAATTAAAGCCACAAAGCAAAAAATGAAGACTTATGCACTTTGTGATTGATAGGTCCTATTTTGAATGCAAATTCACATCCCATTCTAAACGAAACCCAGATTATTTTCCATTTACAAGTGTGTCTCTGTTGAAAGGTCTTTGCATACTTGTTTATCTGCTTTTAAACATTCATTAAATTGTTATATTCTGCAGTATCTGGCTACTCACTCCTCTCAGTGTCAAAATTATCACAGTTTAGTAGTCCTTCTGAATGCACATCAGTAGGGTTGGGCCACTGATGAAATGCACTGTAGCTGTTCTTTTTCTTGAATTTCACAGTAACTAACTGCCAGTAAAACGTCAGAAGTAATTGTGGTAGCAGAAGCAAGAACCACAACTCCACATTGCCAGCTGAACACCTAAGCTAGGGAATTCAATTCCTGCTGATGCTTTTTCCTTTTCATTCATGAATCACACATTCCTTTCTAAACAGAACACCAATTTTTTCAAGAAGGCTACACATGTTCTACTACTGTAAGGTGTTAGGATGTTCTCTTCCCACCGGAACACGTGTTGACCATGAGGGTGAGAAAGACTTGGAATCCAGGTCTCTCAGTCCTTGAGAAAAGCTGCATCCATCTGGTACTTATAATAAGATTAGGAAGACGACACTGACATAATTACTTCTGGCTATGTTTTAAAAGGAAACTACTAGCCTTAATTAGTCCTTTGGAAATATAGTTACTAGAAAAACTGGTTTTGTATGGACTTATTAGTGTGACATAGATGTAAGATATCATTTCTGCTCTAAAAAAAATTGGGAAGGGTTTATACATTCAGTGCTTTGTTTGGAATTTGTAATCGTCCAAACCCTTTATTGGTTTTCTGTGCACTTACATATTTCTCAAAAATATGTACATTTATTTTAACAATAACTTTGGAAATCTTTTGCGAAACTAGTAATTGACAGTAAAGACAACATGATGCAGCTCTAAGAGTAAAGTTTAAGTGTCTGTTTATACCTTTCTTTCACAGCTGCAGAGCAATCTCTGCAGAGCAGAGATTCTTAACACAAGCCTAAGGGAACACAGCAAAATGGGCAACCCAGTTTTGCCCAGTCTCTTAAACAGAATTGTAATACTCAAAATTCACATATAGTATGACCCTACATGCACCAGAGTAGGTGTTCTTTGTCCTACTAAAATAGCTCAAAGAGCATTTAAAATTACTTCTCGTAGGCAGCTGAATGTACCTTCATATTTTTCCTTTAATGAAACAGATGTGTCCCTCCCACAGTGTGAGAGAATCTTTAATGACATAGAGCTATCTGAACATCACTTTTTCTTTTCTACCAAAAGAAGTGTATCTCAAAGTCAGGTGGCATAATCAGGGACTGAGCCAACATTGGCTGATATTGCCAGACAGCAAATTTCCTTGAATGTTGTAATTCAAACATCCCTGGTTCAAAGCTAAGGGTTGAAGGAGAGTTTGCTGTCATGTTGCAGCTTGTTATTTTGAAGATTATAACTGAGCAGGGCTGCTTAATTCTGCAACGGTTGCTGTAAGGTATCTGGCTAAGATGTCTAAGGAAATCTAGAAACTGTACTCTATTTCCACTTGTAGCAAACACAGGAGGAAAACAAAGAAACATTGTAATTGCAACTGTGAAAATATGTAGTTTTTAACATGGTAAATTAGTAGATATGTGAGATGTCACTGATTCACTATTATTAGACTCAAAAATCTCTTTGCTAAAAGAGTTATATGGGTCAGGTTGAAATACAATTGATTTTTATACCTGACTGATGTTACACTACAGTGTTCTTTATTTTCCAGCAGACAAGGAGTATCTGCTGAGAGCAGCTACTATAATCATACAGTCTTTAAAAACCTCATACTCTGCACATGCTAATCCTTAGTGTAAAATATGACTAGCTTTGTGCCCAGGAATCTTGATTCATTAATTATTGGTGAATGTGTGGGCCAGCTCTTTCCTTATTCAGTAGGAATGACCAGACATGAAGGTATATTAACCACAGAGCAGTTAAGATAGCAGTTACTAAAAAGTGTGTTTCCCTTGTCTACAGTTTTGCACCATAGTAGATAAAGATGGACAGATAATAAAATGAAAATATACTAAGATAGCAGGATGAATTTTAGATAGCAAAAAGTGTCACTGTCACATGTGACAAATTCCTTAACTTCCTTTAATGTTTCCAGTTAAAGAAAATTCATGTAAGAATCAGTGGTTTTTTCTTTCTCAAATGATATTTGTATGTGTACATAGCTAAATATATGCACATTTCATATGGATGTGTCTATATCAATAGTTAAACATCAGAAATGCATGCACATGTGTACACACACATATTTACATAGTCACCTTACATGCTATCATTGTATCTGAACTGCTGCTTCTGCTTTTTTATCTTTCATATCAAAACATAATGTGGCATACAAGGTATCCTTCAGGTTTGGTGAAACACTAAAAACTTGGTCCTATTATCAATGCTGTTCTTGCTTATTTACAAACAAGAAAGAAGCTGCCTCTTTTAGCATGAAAGGCTGTTTCCCTAACACATTTGAGAAAACAGGTCTTGTAGTGATAATTGTAGTTCAGCTTAATAAAGCAAAATTGTCACTGAGTCCAGAACAGCCATCACTTATATAGAATCAGGAGATTTAAAAGGATGCTCATTGTGATTATTACTTCACTCCTTACACTTTCAAGCACTGTCTTCCTACTCAGGTCTAGTTCAAATAAATGTGTGATCCAAGCAAGATAACAGGATCACAGAAGTGTACATAAATCCAGATTTTGGAGTGCTATGATATGTTTGAAAGCTCCTGGATAACTAAATTTGACAAATGCCTGCAGCCTCTTTATCTGCCCTTTCTTCAATAGTTGCCACTTCTGGTTTGGTTGTTTTTTTTTTTTACTCTTTTTTACTATTTCAAGATGTGACATTTCCTTTGGTCATTTTCCACACATTTTTATGTTTTAGTTTGGGTACAAAGTTAGAAACATAGTAGCTAAGAGATAAAATAATTAACCTTTATATTAGAAAAGAATCACAGAATGACTGGGGTTGGAAGGGACCTCTGGAGATATCTAGTCCAATATCCTGCTAAAGCAGCTCCACCCAAAGCAGATTGCACAGGATTTTAGCCAGGCATGTTTTGAATATCTCCAGAGAAGGAGACTCCACAGCCTCTCTGGCAGCCTGTTCCAGTGCTCTGTCACCCTCAAGGCAAAGAAGTTTTTCCTCACATTCAGAAGGAACTTCTTGTGTTGCAGTTTGTGCCCGTTGCCCCTTGTCCTGTCGCTGGGCACCACTGAAAAGAGCCTGGCCCCATCCTCCTGACACTCAACGCTAAGATATTTGTAGGCATTGACAAGATCCCCCCTCAGCCGTCTCTTCCCCAGGCTACACAGGCCCAGCTCCCTCAGCCTTCCCTCACAGGGGAGATGCTCCAGTCCCCCCACCATCCCTGTAGCCCTCCGCTGGGCCCTCTCCAGTAGTTCCCTGTCTCCCTTGAACTGGGGAGCCCAGCACTGGACACAGCGCTCCAGACGTGGCCCCACCAGGGCAGAGCAGAGGGGCAGGATCACCTCCCTCCACCTGCTGGCCACGATCCTCCTAATGCCCCCCGGGATCCCACTGGCCTTCCTGGCCACAAGGGCATGCTGCTGGCTCATGGGCAGCTTGCTGTCCACCAGAACTCCCAGGTCCTTCTCTGCAGAACAGGTCAGCCCCTGGCCTGTACTGGTACGTGGGATTGTTTCTCCCTTGGTGCAGGACCTTACACTTGCCTTTGTTGAACTCCATCAGGTCCCTCTCCACCCAGCTCTCCGGCCTGTCCAGGCCTGGCTGAATGGCAGCGCGGCCTCCTGGGGGATCAGCCGCTCCTCCCGGTTCTGTATCACCAGCAAACTGCTGAGGGTGCCTCTGTCCCCTCATCCAGGGCACCGAGGGAAAGGTTGGGCAGGACTGGACCCAGCACTGACCCCTGGGGAACACCGCTGGCTACAGGCCTCCAGCTGGACTCTGGGCTGTTGATCACAACCTCTGAGCTCTGCCATAAGTCCCTTTAATATTTCACTGACCAGCTACATGCAGTTCATGCTTTACACCTGCACTCATAGCTGAATGACAGAAAGAGTGCCACTGGCCAGTTTTTATATAGTTCCTTAGCTGTTAGAACATTCATTTCAACTATAGTTCTTCCAGTGTAAGAGTATTAAAACATTTATTTTATGGGAAGAGCAAATCACTATTCATAGACTATTCTATGTGATAGAGCCCTTCCTATCTCCTGTTGACTGTGAGCCACACTCCAGAAATAAATCAAAATGTAATAAATCCCAAAAGTATTCTAGAGAAAATGTATTCTGAAGTTTAATGCTTAGGACATCCAAAGTAGGGTAAATTTTTTCCTTCTTCACACTTCACACAGTGATTATTTTTAAGATAATATTATTAAAGTGCTCAAAACAAAGCCAAAAAAACCCTGCAGCAATAAAGATGGGTCTTTGGGATAATGGTGCCCATTATAGATCTGAATAAAAGTTTTCTTTTCAATTCTGTTTTGGCAGTGACAAGCAATGACAACAGAATGCAATGGAGATTTAAAGAACAAGATTTTTCAAAAAAATATTGTATATTTTATTCATTTTCCAGATAATACTAACAACATGAGAATAATTAGGTTTTGTACACATGAAATTGGAAAATGTGGTCTTGACCTTGTGAAGGACCTTGTAACATTTGTGAACTTTTAAAAACTAAATCACCACATGCATCTTGAAAATATTTAGCAAAATTCCCTCTGAGTTACAACTCGTAATAAGGTATAGTTTGCAACCAATTTCTATAGTTTTTTTGTTTCTTTGGTTTGGGGTGTTTTTTGTGTGTTTGGTTTTGTTTGGTTTGGTGGGTTTGTTGTGGTTTTTTTCCTGACACATAAACATATTACAGTGTTCTTGTGAGTTCATGTGTTTGTGTACTAGCCCTCTGTGGTGATTTTGCTAGCTATCACCAACTATTACACGTGTGAGTACGCATGCAGGTGTACAAAAATAAATCGATATATGTCTATTACAAAATTAACTGTTGAGATCTCCACTGGCTAAAAAGCATTATAGCTGCCACTGTTCAAATATATTAGTGCTGAAATAAACTATGAACCTGGTAGCAAAGGTGCTTGTTTAGGAGATTAGTGGTTTATTTATTTAATACTAATTTAATATTTAATATTACACATGACTCTCCCATTCATAGGCAAAGAAAGTAAGTTCGTAAGAAGGAGCGATAAAGCAGTCTTCCAGGGCATTTTAAAAGAAAACAGGATTGCCAATGCACTTGCTAGTATTGATCTCCATAATGTGTCTTTAGTATGTTTTAACAATTTAATGAGCAAGACACAATCAAGCCAGACAAGTCACAGGAAAGTAACACCTGTGTCCTGGCCTGAGCTTATTATTGAGTTTCTCAACATGTCAATGCTTGTGCAGTTCTGACCACATGGAAAGGTCTACCTCTAGCAGCAGAAAGTTTTAAAAATAGGTCAGATCTTTTCACAAAAATCACACAATACTTGATGTTGGCAGGGACCTCTGGAGACTGTCTGATCCAGCCTCTTCATTAGAGCAGGGTCACCCAGAGCAGGTTGCTGAGACATGCATCCAGTTAGGTTTTGAATAGCTGCAGGAATGGAGACTCCCAAACCCAAACTCCCAAACACCTCCGAGCCCCCTGTTACAATGTTTGACCACCTTAGAGTAAAGCTTTTTTGCCCATTGCCTCTTTTTCTTTCACTGGACTCCACTGAGAAAAGTCCGACTCCACCTTCTTTGCTGCCTCCTAATCGAGCATTGATACAGATGGGCAGGTTGTCACTGCTGCTGCCGCTGTTGCTTTTGTCATCCCATCCTGTCCCTTCACTCACCGTTGCCTTGCCCCCACCTTCTTGAGGCTAAAGAGCTATACTTTAAGAACTTCAGTTCTTATCTGGTTTAGCCATTTTGTTTTGCACCATGCACTATATTTTTTAATGAAACTTTTTTTGTTGCCTCAAGACTTAGTTGTCTCTACAAAAGACCAAATAGAAGAGCGGCTAGATGAAGAAAAATCCTTCTCTGATATCCACTGATAATTTTTTTTTCTATATATGTTCCTACATCACATACTTATGAGGCATGTAGTGGTTTTATTTCCCTCATGAAAGAAAAGAACAACAGATTGTGATTGAACAAAATTGTCTTTGGTTGCTGAGTAAAGGTTTCTTCCTATTCTTGTGTGTCTACATGGACTATTGCTCTGCTTTCAAAACATCTTGATGTTTGAGTAAATGTTTCCATATTTTTAACTTTCAATTGTGAAATAAATGCAGACTATTTGTCCACCTCAATTAGTGAAGCTCAATAATCCTTCAAACAAAGCCCAGTGAAATTGTTCCCATGTTTTAGCAATGCATTAAAAAAGAGAGAAGGAAAAATAAAAAAGAAAATTTCATTCAGCATTCTCAGATCATATTGGGAATTTACAGTGAAGCTAGGCAGCTGCTGCAAAAAGCATTGGCAGGAATACCAACTGCATAAAAGCTCAGTCCCAGACTGGACTCCAGCCATTCCAATTTCAGCATTAGATATGAAATTTTTTCACATTATTGCCATGAAAAATATTTCTATCAGAAATACTGATTGGGGGAATAAAAAGGTTTTTTTTCATTTCATTCTACATTTACATGAAGACATGAAATGTATAATATATACTAAATCTCTTTACATAAACCTATGGATGAGTTTTTAAAAAAGAAAACAGAGCGATGAAATATTAAGATTACATGATAGAAAGCAGACAGCTAGTCTCAAATTTTGACATATAATAAGAAATTCAGAGCTGAAACCCCAAAGAACAGGACAAATATCTTAAGCTAAGCAGCTGATACAGACAGTAGCAGGTATTAATGTCATGAAAAGAATAAGAATGTTGACAAGTCAAGAAGTGTTATTCCTATGGAATCTAACTTCATTGTAAAGTACATTAAAAAGTTTGGAGTCAAGCTATTATTCCCTCTTAACATAAACTGTTAGTCTGCAGTTTTGTAACATACAGTACCAATGAAGCAACAGTGCCAAAACCTCAGAGAGATTACACCTACCTGCCAGTAAATGGGCTGGGGAAGATTGCCCCAGCTTTTCATTTCCTCCTTGTGTGAATTTACCATGCGCTTCGTCTTGTTTCAAACTGATTCTCTTGGATAGTAGTCAAATCCTCTCATGCTGCCAGTAATTCTGGGACTAGAAGTTCTAGTTCAGGTCAAGGTGGGCTGACAAACATTCAGAGAGTGACTGTTATTGTTCAGAAATATTATGAATGTAATATACTACTGTAATGTGTAGGCAAAACCTCTTCAAATATTGCCTTGTAATAAGGAAATATAGCTATGGTTTGTCTTTCCCAAATGAATATCACTTTTTTTGGAACTGCCTGGGAATTCTAGAACAAAGCAAATAGTCTTTGAAACTGTAACTTTTCATGAAATGTATCTATTTCAACTGAGTTTTCCTATCTTCACAAACAATTTGAGCACAAAACAGCAGAAGCCCATCCTTTGCCAGTTTAGAAAGAGGACACATCCTTCTCGCTCTTACTTACTTACTAACTTACTGCAGTTCCTATTACTCCTTCAGAAGCCAGGAAGATCTCTGCTCCAAAGTGCTGGTCAAGCTGCCATTAGCTCAGCATTCTAACATCCTGAATTCCTCCTGCACTTTTGATTTAATGCATTATTCACCAGCTCCCATTTCTATAACTTGTTGTGTAATGATGTTACTCCAAAACTGCTTGAGTACTTATCAGCAGGATGAACTGGACCTTAGAGTGAATTATGATCTCACTAACCACGGCAATATATAAATCCAGGTAGGACAGTTCTGACTGAAAAGTTAATTCCTACCTCTCCCCAATAGTTTTCAAAAGGATTACAGAACTTACTGCCATTAAAGCATGTACATACTTGTATTCCATTATCTTTGAGATGGGTAACAAATTGGTCCTCAGCAAGCTTTTTCCTCTGAGAAGAGACCTTCTTCTAGGTAAATTACTGTTTCTAGGGGTTCCCTGTCAAATGCAGTGTTCAACCTTCTTCCACTCTCAGAGCATAAGGAGGGGGTGATATGTGGGCACTTGGCGCTGACTCCTTCAGTATCCCCTATCTAGGGGGGCTGATTGAAGACTAGTGGCCCCTCAGATTGTACTGCTTCAGCAGCTTTTTAACATGCAAATGCAGAGTCTTGTGCATGAATGGTTGCACAATGTGCCTTTATTCATTGTACATTTTTATTTAAATTCCAAAATACAGAAAGAGATACTGAGATACATATTGAGAAATCTGCCTAAAGTTAAGCAAAAATGTAGCGGAAGAAATTGGCAAACTGATTTTTCCCTCTTTAGAGGAGATATTCTTAAACATAGTAAAGCACATGAGTATCTTCACATTTAGAATAGTGAGGACAAAAGCAAACAGTAAGGTCTTTTTATTTTCTTGGCTAGGTCTGCTTTGTGACCTGTCCCTATTCCAGGCCGGTCCTACTTCTGGTTGGAAGGTCATTTAAAACCTCAGCAGATATTGGTGGATATCTGATCAATTCTGCCAGTGAGCTGCATTCTTTTGTGCTTTTCTTCTGGCAGTCTCTGGTTTAAGTTTCCTTTAATCTGAGTGTAGCCTCTGTATGTTTTGGGATTTTTTTCCACACATCTGAGAGAAAATTCCTGTACATCTCCATGGTATACAAGATTAGGGCCTAAATGAAACATGTTAATTCTACAGAAGACACAATCAAGTGTTATTGAGATATTTTAGATAGAACTGTTTTTCACTGAACAAATGCAGCTTCATCTGTGGAAATATCTAACAGGAATATAGTTTAATAATTTTATTCAGGAATGGGGAATAGGAGCTAATTACCTTAATATTAAATATATATTTTAAAATATTCAGATATTTGCATTATATAAATAATAAAAAAACTAAGGTGGAACTAGTATTATGCATATAGTTATTCTGTCATTTTATCATGTCATGCATATTTAATTTTCTCAGGAAACTTTGAATCCTTCTTCCAGGTCAAGGTTTGTTTTTTTTTTTTTTCCAAATGTCAGTATTTTTTATGAAAGGGAGATGTTGACTCCTGCCCATCTTTCTAAATTGACTGGTAAAATGTGGAAGCAGAAGAGGGATGGATAAGCATTTTTATATGAGGATGAATTGTAAATATTCCCAAATACAATAAAACTTATTTTTAAAGTATATGTAAAAGCACAATAGCATTGTCCAAATCTTAGTGTCACTCTCTGCATACTTGTAAGTAACTAAGACTAAAGCTGTAGTTGAAAAGTATTTTCTTTCCAGCAGAGGGACTGTTAGAGCTAAATGTGAGCATGTTAACTGAATTATCTCCATGAAAATAAGAGCCTATCAGATTTTAAAATAACCATAAAGGTCACTGAATTAAAACATTTAGAGAGTAGAATAGGTGTTTGGAAAGTTTATGGCTTTAGCAAACAAAGCGAATAAGGTAACAACGAGGACATTCACAGATTGCCTTGTGTTATGGGAGGAAAATGTGAACTTTACTGAAAATATTGCCATGAAAATGCCAAGTGGTCAGTGCTTTGTGTTGTAAACAGATGGCCACATACACTGTAAAATGAGCATAGTTATATAAATGATATTGCAACGGTTCACCTTATTTTTAAGTAAGAACATTTTTTTATGCAAACATGATCATTAAATAACAACAGGAAGATTGCCTCAGGAAGATCTGAACGTTTACAGAAGCATGTAAGTCGGTAGAACAATGCAGCCTGCTCCATTTACTTCAGTAGATGCTCCTGTAGAGACAGTGCCATGTTTTCATTGCTTTCTTCCTTTCAAGAATGTCTTCCTTCTTGTTGGTTTCTGAAGAGAAAGCAGTCTCTGTGTTAAGAAATGATAGCAATACAATTACAAAGGGCTTTTCCTTCCCTGCAGACTACTAGGAAATAGATGCAAACATTTTCATTCAGATCATATAAACTAGGATTTCAATTTTATATAACTACTCATTACCTTCATGTTGTTTTATATGAGAAGACCTTTTCCCTCACTTAGAGCTATGTAAAATCACTGCATGCAAAGTAACAAATGTGGGAATCTTTTTGAAACGTTATGACTACTTTTTTTTTTTGGTACCTAACTATGCTGAGATAAATACTCACATGCCCTTGATGTCTTAAGATGGTAGGGAACCAAATCTTTTGGATTTGTTCAGACCACTCAGGAACCTGCTGCAAAGAAAGAAAGGAATAGAAAGAAAACTTTTTTTCTCCCAGGGATAGAAAAGAGCATTTCTTTGTATTGTGCCTCGATCAAGAATACTGCATCCAGCTGAGCCTAATCAAACAGAGAGAAATACATGGCAGTGTTTGTGTGCAGAATACACACACACTCCAAGACACAGTATGAGACATGATGCCTGCTGTCAGACTTCCTCCCCTCTGCAGTGTATTACTTTTTAAACCCATTTTATCGCATACAGATTTTGTTAGTGATTTTGAAATTATTTTTTTTTTTAAACTGGATGCATCTAGTCATATTTTAGAAATCCATTAAACAGGCAAAGCTTGCTTTCTGTCTCAGGGATGAAGCACAAAGATGACAGTCAAGAGGCGGTTATTTCTTTCCCTATCTCTGATGTCAATTGAGTGTGTTACCTTGGAGAATTCACCTTCTCTCTCTGGACCTCAGTTTCTAACACAAAAAACTGAAAAAACACGAAAACTGAAACACGGCTATTGGCAAGTATTTATGTGAGACACTGAAAAACACATGAAAACACAACTAGGTTATACCACTGCCTCCTGCAGTTTCCCGTGATGTGCAATGCTCAGTAACACGAGATGATTAAGAGTATTCTGGACAAGATGGAAATCTGTTTTTAATATCTCTCCGTTGTTTTTCTTTGATTTTATGAATTCACACACTCCTTGAACCCATGTAAGTTTTTCACATGATCAATATTCTGTGCCAAGGATATACATTGAATAAAGACATTGGTTAAATTCTACCTTCTTTTTTTGGACGTTCTTATAATATTCATCTTCTATGCATTTTCTTCCTGACATACATGACTTTATACATCTTTATATAATACCCTCACTTGCCTCTTATTTGGGCTGGAAAGCTGCAATCTATTCAATAGTTCTTTCTAAAGTCTGATAGTTTAAATATTTTTATCACACATCTCCAGACTTTTTCCAGTTCTACTACAACATTTTCAACAGTAAAAACTATGCACAATATTCGGAAGTACATACACCATAGATTTCTACATAAAGGGCATAATGAATTTTTCTATTTTGCTTTTCATTTCTTTCATAATGATTCCTAGAATTACATTTATTTTCTTGACTGCTGCTGCACTGACCTGACATTTTCATAGAGCTATCTGTTATGACCCAGAGATCTCATTTCTCAACAACGACTGTTAGATGTATATATATATATATCTATATATAACTGTATACACACAAAGATTCGTCATTGTTTTCAATAACCATGTTCAAGTTCCAGTTGTGTCTGATGCACAATGTCTGACAAGATCCCAAGATTCTTCTATGCCCAGTGACTTTCCTAATTCTGATTTGGATTTTATTGTATTCATTATCCCCCAGTGGCTTCTTCTGGAGTAGTTCCACTCTGTATAAACAATTCACTAAGGGCAAGATTTAAATATTCAAGGCAGCCCCTCTGTGTTACCCCGGGAGTGCCTAATTATTTGTACAAAATGAAATAGTTCCAAAGGAAACAAACAGGTTGAAAGGAGGCTAATTTCCATATAATTCCTGTATTCAAGACAAAGAAATCTGTGGAAAGGGTTACCTGAAGTGCCCTAATTTTGTCTCTGTTGGCTATTAAGGACACTTTGCCTCTTGTATGTACAGCCACCTGACTCAGCTCAGTGAAGAGCATTCATCCAAGCATTTGCAGAGGTAATATAGGGATTCCAGTAAAAGTATCCATCATACAAAGTAAATGTCCTGGCTACAAGGAAAGTCACCTGTTTAAGGAAAGTCTTGTTCTTTCTCTGGTTTGGACAATACACTCTCTACTGAACCCAATACACTTTTCCTAATGAAAGTTATGGGATATTAAACTAAGATGCATGACCTGGTTTTGGTTGGGATTAACTTAACTGTCTTCTCAGTAGCTGGTACAATACTGTGTCTTGGATTTAGTATTGTTTCGTGCAGTTCAGGATTTGGCATGAACCTGAAGATCAACACTGAAAAAATAGGAAAGTTTATAGTGAAAAGGTATGGTGATTTCTCTATTTTCACAACTGGGAAATATCACAGCACTTGGTCATAGCTGCCTCTGCTTTGACCAAGATGTTGGTCTAGGTAATTTCCAGTTAAATTATCATATGACCTTGCAAAAGGTTGTGTATAGGGCTGCCTGTTGTGTCATTGGCTGAGCTAATATCAGCCTCACCTGAAAAATGAAGTCAGCTTTGAAAGCCTTCAAAGACTAAACGTCACTGCTTTGGCATTCACATTCCAGGAATTTAAACTGATTTTCTACTATTTGTTCAATAAATTCTCCTCTGAGACAGAAGCCTCCCAAATTTATATCTGAATGACATGTTTTGGGTGGGACAGAGTTCATTTTCTATGCAGTAGCTGGTACAATGCTGTTTTTTGAGTTAGTGTAAGAATAATGTTGATAACACACTGGTGTGTTCATTGTTGCTAAGTAGTACTTATTCTAAATCAAGGACTTTTCAGTTTCCCATGCTCTGCTAACAAGGAGGTGCAGAAGAAGCCAGGAGGGAGCATAGCAAGGACAGGGGACCTAAACTAGACTAAACTAGACAAAAGGATATTCCATACTATAGAATGTCATGCTTAGTATATAAACTGAGGGGAGGTGGCCAGGAAGGGTCAATTACTGCTCAGGGACTGGTTGGGCATTGGTAACACGTTGTGAGCACTTGTATTGTACATCACTTCCACCCCCTCCCACCCCCCCACCCCGCCTTTTTTTACCCTTGGGTTTAATTCCTCTCTCTTTCTCTTTCCTTTTCATTGCAAGTGTTGATGTTGTTGTTCTTGCTGTTATTACATTTCACTTTGTTTCTGTTATTAAATTGTTCTTATCTCAACCCATGCATTTTCTCTTTGTCCAGTTCTCCTCCCTTTCCCACTGTGGGGTTGGGTGGGGGGGTGGGGGGTGGGCCAGGAGTGAGTGAGCAGCTGCCTGGTATTTAGTTGCCAGCTGAGGTTAAAACACGACAATGTACTATCACAAAAAGGTGAGTATGGATAGTAAGAAAGTAAATGAGTAGATGAAAAATAACTCCTCTGGAGTTCAAAGGGAAATAAGATGTCATAACTATGCAAAGTTGAAGAGTTAAGACAAAACACGTTTGCAGTTCTATCCAAAATTTTAAGCTTACTGAGAGTCACTGATGAGGCAAACTCAAGCTTAAATGTGAATTTTTGGTTTTAATTTCTGTGGTTTAGGTTTGATTCCAGATGAATTCTTTGTAGGAAATGCAGGTCTAGTCTGGGGCATTGGGCACCTCCCTGGGCACCCAGGCTGGGATGTTGGCCCAAAGTTTGATGCAGTTCAATGGGTCCCATGACCAGGCATATGGCTATAGGATGACAGAAGCTGGAGCTCTGCCAGGACCAAGGTGAGAGCCTCAACTGAAAGCATCTCCTCAGGCCAGGGTTCAGCCCCATGGCACCTGGGAGCCTCTCCCTACAGTCATCACTGGGAAGGGGCCACCTTCAGTTGCATTGGCTCTGAGCTGGCCTAAAGCCCTGTCTGCCAAATATCCAGGAGCCTCAAAGATGCTTTTACAGCCCTTGCAAAATCTCCTCCAAAACTTCCTAAGTAGATAGCGGAGGTCACTGTCATTGTGCTTGTAATGTATGCAAAATATTCTGAGATTATCCACAAGGTGAAGCTCATTAAATGTCACAGACAAGGACCAACTGATTTCTAAATAGTCATTAGGCATTGACATGGTTTAGGTATGGATCTATTTAAAACTATCCAAGCTGAAGCATATCTTGGCAGCCTCATAAACAGAACTTCAGGTGTGAAGGAAGTGCTAGCATTGAAAATGTAAAGGAGGAAAGGTTTTGGCTGGTTTGGAATGAAGCAGTAGACGAGAAAGAAAGGGAATAGTGTCATAACTGGGAAATGAAGTACTTGAATTCCTCTTTTTGAGGTACATTGTTCATCTTCTGGACCACAGTTCTTTGGATCCTGACAAAATGATGAGCTACAGCTAGTCTTACAGACAACATCCTATCTGTGAGAGGTCTCTCTTCCTACAACACTATTTACACATTTTTTGTGTAGTTTCTGGCTAAAACCCCGGATTAATGCTGGGAATAAGGTTCCTTCCCTTGAATACTTGCTCCTGGAGTTTTGCTTCTTTGCTTGATTTCTGTTACCAGGAAAAATTGTCTTCTTTGTTATGGGATGACAGCTTTCATGAGCTTAAGAAGTGTAGGTGTCCCCATACTCAACTGCAGAGGAGCTGTTGTTTTCTCACAGGAAGGAATGATGTCAGGCTTGGAAGAATACTGAGATGTGAGTGCTCAGTGTCCTGGAGAGGTCCATGCCTCTTTTGTTATGGGCAATCTCCTCCTTTCATGACTGTATAACAGAAAAATGGTTACAATTGCTCTTTGTGATAGGCTCAGTCACACCCATTTAGACAGAATTCAGATTGTCCAAATTCAGGCACATAAGGTTTTATTACAAGTAAGACAGAATAATCAACAGCCTTCAGTGAAGCTCGATACTGGAATTTATTTAAGAACCATCAATACTAGGGGTTTTACCCTGTTTGTGTCACACACTCATTCACTTGCTCTACAAAGTGCTGTGTTCACTGGTCTCAGTTTCCCTTCCCCACAAGGATGTCCCTGCTGCCCAGGAAGGTCAGGCAGAAAGTCATCTCAGTTTGTGCTGCACAGCTGCTTGCAGCTAACAGTTTCAGCCTAAGTCCCTGGGCATGCCCCAGCATTCAACTCCACTCAGCTCTTTGATCTCCAGGATCATCCCTTACTTCCAGTATATTTCATATAGTCAGGACATTCACCACCACCTTTTCAGACCCTCTTTTTCTTTCTGCGACCACTTCTAAGGAGCCCTGCTTTTGAACACTAGCTTTCTTTCTAGAAACCCAAATCCTGAGCTTTCCCACCTAAACAGTGAATGTGCGTGTGATTAGCTTCCTAATTGGTGGTCCTCTTTCACGTCTCTTCATTAATTGCAAGACTCAGGATGTGTGACTTTGATCACTTTGTGCTGAATTAACAGAATTTATGACCAGTCCACGCTGGTTGCAACTAGCAGGTAGCAAGCTTCTCTTCGAAAATAAAAATTCTCAATGACAGACATTTGCCTATACACACACACATACACTGAATTATCTGCTGCCTGTTAGCATTTATAGTTTAAGCTATTTTTATCACCTACAACAGGTTTTAGACAGCTGCATCTATACTAATCATGGCAGAGTGTCTTTAAAGGCACTAGAGAGGAAAAGACATTCTTAGGATACCTCATCTACTTTAAAAGTGCCATTTGAAGATGTCAGGGGCTGAGCCATTGAAATGCCAGTTGTCTTCATCTGTAAAGGAAACACTTGGTCAGGTGGCTCCTCCTTTTCATAGTTGACTACAATTTAAAGATGTAAATATTATTCTGCCTATGTTTTGAAGCCAAAGGATCGGGCTCTGAGCAGGTCTGAGCAGGTCTGAAGACAGTGCAGCACTGCAGGTGCCAAGAGAATGCTGAGATAAATAGGGGAGCTTCCTAGGTAGCTTAGGCTTCTTTACAGACAGGCAATGGCTAAGGCAGATTTTTCTGGATCTCAGTTTTACATTTGAGCATGTAAGATACTCAGTTCCTCTTGTCCTTAAATCACTTTCCAGAACTGGCTTACATGTTATTTCTGTAGGGGTTTTTTTCTCAGCTGTTCCATTTCTAGTTCTTCAATGGGGAAAAAAATGACAACAAATTTAAAAAAAAAGGAAACCCCCTTGCTTTTTAAAATCTCTTTAATTATACCCTCATGATAATACAACTCATGACTGTTGTATTAATCTAAAACTGTTTTAAGTTGGAGATTTTTTTCTTCTTAACTTTCACAATAGTACAGTGAATAATTTGTGTTATAGTTTAAGTATGTAATGCTGCATAGTGAACTGGAGAGTTAAAAAAATCCTTTTAGTGCAATAGTTTTATTCAAATAATTATCTCTATGCCTTTGGCAGGTATTTTATGTATATAGAGATAAGGAGACACATACTCAAAAAAAGGTATTTTGTTATTCCTGTTGAAATTCATATCAGACATTAAAACAGCTTATAATCAGACTGAACTTTTCTATTGGCTTTAGGGAATGGCATATGTACTTTTTTTTTTTCCTTTTCTTCTTTGGCTACTACTCAAATGTCTATTTATTTAAAATTCAAGGTGCATTTACTAATTATTGCCAGAGGCACTGTAATCTTAACAGGTCATAATAGGTCATGTATGTCATACTGCTTTATATGCACCCAGGAATCTCATTACAGTACATAAAAATGAGATTAATGAGTTTCTTTTATATGTCATATTTGATAACAGGTAGAATTGTTTATACTTATGACTTAAAAATTAGAACACATGTCACATGGAAACCCTATGTGAGCCCGTTAGTATAAGAGATTGAGGTCCTGAATAGCAGTCCCAAGAGAACAACTTAGTATTCTCTTGTCCTATTGTTAGCATATGTAGTAAATCAACTTCAGCATATTTAAATAAGGATTATGTATCTGAGATTTTATTTTCTAATGTCTTTTGCATGGCATGGCTTTAGAATATAGGAAACAGTAGGAAAAACAGACTCAAAATGACAAAATGGTGCTTATAATTGTTGAAAAATTACCACTTGGGAAGAAGGAATGAGAAAGCATGTCATACAATTTTTGTATTATAGAGATGTATTGATCTGCACGTTTTGCTAGCATAAGACAGTCTCTGTTTTTGCAAATATTAAAGCTCATTTACTGAAAACAATGGAGAACTCTAGCTCACACTTCAGGACTGCTGGGGCAAAATATGCACTTCAAGTCAGCTGAAGGTGGTCATGGGATACTCTCTTCCCTAAGACACTATTTCACATGCTTAACACATATGTATTTGTGAGTTTGGGAGATGGAACATTTTTGAATTTGGAAGCAGATGCTCCTAACACAGTCTCACATGTGGAAAAGCAATGCCTTCAGCCTTCTTCCTTCCTCACTCTTTTTTGTGTGAATGGCCCCTGGTCCAAGGAAGGGGAGCCATGACATATGCTATGAGTAGTAGGGGGTTCCTCAGAAGTGAGCGCATGGGAACTGCAGTTTTTTGAATGTTCATAATCTGACAGACTTTATGTGCCTGGCAAAATACACGTTACTTTGTAAATGTGACCTTTGTGTCAAATTGTCCTGGCATCACCTCAGATATAGGGCTGTTCAAAGAAAAGGTGTCTGCATGTATTTTAACATAGGTAACACCACATTCCTCTGGGTCTGATTGTTAAAGTACTTATGTAGGCTAAAATGTTTTAGAAAGGTACTCTGACTCTAGGTCTGTAGGCCATTAGTGTGAGCATTAAAAAACTGTGCACTCCAGAGACAACTTTATTTTGCCATTTTGCAGAATCTTAGAAGGGATAAGCCGTGTTAGGTCATCCAGAAAATACTTCTTCCAAAGCAGGAATCCTTCTTACACTAAGCTTTCCAACCCTAACTGTACTATACATCCACACCTGTTTTAAATGTTACAAGAGACAGTTACTGCTTATATTCTAATCTATGTAACCTTCTCACTGTCTGTTCTGGCAGTGTAGAGTGAAAAGAAATCCCACAAAGATGTAAAAGAATTAATTCTTTCAGGGGAGAGAAGAAATTAAATTTTCCCTAATTCACTATTGATTATATTGGCTTAGTGAAAAAGGCATATTTAAATTTTAATTTTTAACATAAAAAAAATTAAAGCATATTTTCTATGTTTATTTTTAAGAAGAATATTTATTAAATACTCTGCATGATTCTGGACATAATAGATTATGTCTGTTCATTCCATTATTTCTTTATAAAAAGCAGCTGAACCCCCTATAATTACTTCTGCTACTAGATAAATAATTCCATTCTCAAAGATTAAAAAGCTGAATAATCTACTCTGTTATCCAATGGAAAAGGCATTAAAGGAAAAATGAAGAGAAATGGATAGCAAAAGGCAAAAATTGTAGAAAGAGTAAAGATGGAAATGTCTCTGGGGAGGCTTTTGAATTTTTTTAGCTTACTATTATAAAAAACGAAAACTGTTTTGAAATTCATTTACCTGCAGTTACTGATAACTATTTCACTGCTCCATACTTGGGTACAGAAATAGATGCTGTCCATTTGTTACAGTAAATAGACTGCTGTCTGTCCTGGGATGTTCAGTATTCCGGAACAAGGAGTCTACACAGTTTCTTTCTTTTCCCTTTAATTCTGCAGTGTAGTTTTGTTGAGTAGAGGCTTCTACTCACCATGCATATATATATATATATATATAAATAACTTTGTGAGTCCAAAAACATTTATTAGCTCTTTACAGCTATTAAACTAAATTATGTTCCCAGCTATGTCAGTGTAACTGGCTTCAGTTCAACACAAGTAAAAAATTATGCTTGTGCAAGTGAGGGTAGAATTTGGCCCAATCAGTTCAAAGATATGGGACTGATAAAGAAACAGTGACTTTATAACTAACTAAAATGGCTTTTGCCTGCTGCCAATGTACTTTATGTACCACTAAAGATACAATCTACCATTGCTTCAGTGGCTGTCTTCCTCTGATTTTTAAAGTTACAACATTGATCTGAGTCTACATTTCCAGTCCTTCCTCAAAACTCTATGTTGACATCTTAAAGCTAGCGATTTACCCATTTTTATGTCCATTACTGGACATGACAAAGAATGGTTTAAATTGTTTTATTCTTTATATTAATGTTATGAATTTGAAATCAGTTCCAATGTCATCAGTTAGAATACTTTGCCCCAAATTATCTTTACACTCTATCACCATAGCAAAAAGCTATTCTTTTCCAAAAAAAACCCTCACTCTGAAATATTCTTTATATTTCAATACCTATGTCATCAAGATTTGTTCCTTTTTTCCAGGGCAAGGTTATATTTTGCAGTTATTGGCCAAAACTTTGTTAAAAATTTTGAACAATTCTGTGGAAAAATATGCTGACAGACTACACTACTCTATGAGGAACAGACTAACAGATATGCTCTGAAATGCCAGACTGATAATCTGATTCCATAGCATTGCTGCTGAGTTAAGAAAACAGCCATAAAACTGGCATTTTCTTCATTTCCTCTAATTCAAGATAATTATTGTGCATATTCCTATTTTATCTGTCTTGAACAACTGAAAATATAATTTAATTTTTTTTCACTTTCATCCCATATAGGAAGTAGTTCTAAAGTTTCTAAAGTTCAAGTTTCTATTACCTTACAAGTGAGTATTTGCTATTGGGAATAACAAATTTTATTCAGGTTATACTCCCAAAGCCTTATGGGAGGCTGTGGATCTTTATGCTAAGTATTGGCCAGAAACTTTTAAGACGTTATTTTTGGTCATATGTGTGATTTCCTGATATGGTTTATGATATATTTTGGCTGAATATTGGTCTTGTCAATACTTTAAAAATAGGAATATTTATATGAAAAATCCTATATAATTGAGGATCTAGTTGGATGAACTGCTTGATGTTTATGACATATATTAAGGGAATATACTTCATACTTCACAAAATAATAGTAATAGACTTCAATTTTCCAAACTTTTCTGTTAGATTAGAGGTAGAAAAGCCTGCTACAAGAATCATTAGTCAGTCTGGTTTTAATTTACATCTCATGCAGAATACAGTGGCAAACCTGGCTGTATCATTTATAAGTCTGCCACTGTGGCTGCTTGCTAAACAGAGCATAAAATTAAAACTTTTAATTCTTGTTTTAAAATTGCTTTATGTAAAATTCTTTATAGTTATTTATTGGGCAGAGATAGGTATTTCCAAACAAGAAATAGTCATGATCTTTATTCAAGGTACTATATTCAGCAAGTTTCTTACCTAAGACCTATATTGAAACTTTAGATCCCATTGTCTACTGTCAGATTACCTCTTCTAAAGACCTTAACCAGGTAACTAAAATTATTTTAGTATGGTTCTTTTTCTGTCATTCTGAGGGGTTCTCATCAAATATTGCTAAATGACTAACTCAAATGGTTTAAGTCTATCCACAGTGAAAAGAACCACACTGCTGCCCTGATCAACACTTTGAATGGATCACCAAGAGAGCTACTGGTAATACTTGACTTTGTGAATCATGTGTGGACATCTAATTTATTCAGTTTACATACATCAGCTGAATATAATAAAGAAGCAAGTAATCAAAATAGTGCATTAATTAGACCTGGAATGCAACTGTTTAGAACACACATATTTTACAATAGAGGGCACTGAAAAGTTCATTTCACTTGTAAGAGATACAGAGAAGCAGGCCAGCAAGTTCTTATGAAGCAGCACGGTCTTACGTAAATGTAAAGCTCACATGCAAGACAATGAAGAGGGTTTCTGGATGTATGCTGATGTACTGCTAACTCATGTCCCTAGATAATATTTAATACACAAATGTGGAGGAAGTCCTTAGATGAAGTTGCAGTGATGGATTCACACAGCAGTTTAGCTGTACTTATTTTGCGTCATAATATTTTCTCCCTTCCTTCTTTTACTCCATCTGCCCTTTCGTCAAAATGATTTTCTTGCAGCTTGAAAGGAGACAAAAATTATTGTGGCAGTGTATCTCCTAGATTCTTAATCTCCAATATATCTGTGTGCATGCTGACTCTCTGTTGAGCCAAAATGATTCAAGCTAATTTAAACATTAAGATATTAGGGTTCCCTGACATGGATAATTCTGATGGAACAAAATTAGGAAAAAACCTCTTATTTTGGCATATCTGCAAGACTAGTAACCTCTGTTGAACAGCTGTCGATTTGTGGAGGGCAGTAATCTTTACTTTCAGCTCAACAGCAGCCAAGACAGCTTCTCGGTGTTTAGCTTAAAACAATAGATAATTTCTGAATAAAAACCACAAAGAACTGAAAGTAGAAGTAATTAACTTCTGCGGGAATCATCTTTTGGTAGCACTGAAGATTCTTTTAATTCAGATCATGGAATTTTGCCTTGATATTTTCTTCAAAGCAGGATGATTATATTGAGTTCTTCTAAGACTACCATGCTCTTCCAAGTAATAGACTAAGAGATAACAAGCATGGCAACAGTAGATCCACTCAGCCAAATACATTGTCCCTGGTAGTGACCAATATTGAATATCTAGCAAGAGAACAGATAAGTATGCAGTGACAGCTTCCTAGCTTCTAGCAATCCATGATTCAGAGACAGTTACATTTATCTCTGTGTTTAGCCTTTGGTGGAATTCTGTTCTACTAATATGCATAATTCATTTCTGAGTCCATTTGTGCTTTTGGCATTCACCAGTATCCTAAGGAAAAGAGTTCCACAGCTTAAGTGAACACCTACTTTTATATGAGTCTGCAAAAAAAGTTTCGTTTGATGACCTTTTAATCACTGTGAGAAATTATGAATAATCACTGTACATTCACCTTCTCCTTGTTAATTGTGATTTTTGTACCATTACTGTTTGATTTAGTCACACAACACTTTTTCAAAATATTAATCAACTTCTCCAACACATAAGTTAATCCACAGCAATGATAAGTTTTCTATCAATTTTTCCATGCCTTTCTCTATTTCTATGAAATATTTCTGATGGAGGAAGTATAATTCTACCTAGCATTTAAGATGCAGATAATCTAGGAATTTATAAAGTATCACGCCTTCTGCTTTATGCTCTATTTTATTCTTAATAATTCCTGACCTTATCTTAAGATTTCTATTGAACATTGATCAGTTTGGCATTAAACAATCAAACATTAAGCAAAGAAAGCCCTTCTGAACTGGGATAGTTTTATTTAGAGTGCATCATAAAGTGGCATATTTAGGATTGTTATGTATCTTATAGTGGGAAAATTACTTGGAGGGGGGAAATTATAGACATAATAGAAGTTGTAGTTTTATAACAACCTTTTTAGGGAAAAATACAGTTTCCACTTTCAGATGGTTGGCATGCATGGAATCTACTCCACCATGGTTCCCTAGGCAACACAACCTAATATCTTAGAGGAGCAGTGGAGGGTGGTGCAGAGTGGAGACACCGCAGCCAGGCTCTGCTGTATTCCCTGCAGGACTGGGAACTTGGTATCATACAGCCGAAAAGCTGCATAGCAGCTGTCAGATGGAAAATATATGAGAAGATGTCATTTTCTGGGTCACCAATTTTGGCGAAACAATTCTCCTTTAGATGAACCTTGCTCATTATAATCTTGTTATAATACTAACACACACTTCCATCCTAAAGTTATCCACCTCCAAGGCACAATCACCCCTCACCAAGCATGAGCTTTCTATTTCTTATCAACTACGTCTTTAAATGAAAGCAAGAGAAGTTTACACCAATAAATAATGAAAGAACGTATGACTAGATTCACTCAAGCTCCACCAACTGAGAGTAGTTAAAAGTATAAAGAGTGAATGAATGAGGGGAGAAATTAGAGAAGACTCCATGGTAATTTCTGGCATCAGTTGATGGGCTGAATCTGTCTTCTACCCCATTAGGGTGCCTATCGGGTAAGAACTTTGACTTCTGCATGTTAAATGACTAACTCATTCTAGCTGTCATTAGTAACTAAAGTTTTGGTTGTATATAGTTTGGTTGTATATAGTTTGGTTGTATATCACTTCAAGCTTGTTTTTACAGACAGTCTCTATCACCAGCAATCATGAATCTTGTCTTGTCACAATTTTATAATAAAGAGTGTTATTCTGTAAACTGTTAGTGTTAGTCCTTTGTGGGCGCTAGCAGTTGCTGGTAGTGAGTAACACATTTAAACAAAGTGGGAAGACCCTCTGAGGGGTCCCCCTAATGCTGTTGGCGTGTTTCCCTAAACAAGTCTGTTGAATTGCCCTCCAATCCAGTGGGACTGTTCAGTGAAGGGTCCTTGTAACAGGATGCTGACAGACTGGTCAGGCACAAAGGTCTTGGATTTCCTGGGGCACTAACAGACAGATCAGACACCTGGGGTTGATAGGATTCCCCACCTCCACCACCACCACCCACCACCCCTTCATGTGACACTTTGTTTTATTTTTCCCCATGTGTACTGTTTACATTTCAACTGCGACTTTATTTCCCATTCTTGTAATATTGTGCAAATACGTGAATTAAGTCCTTCTACCAAGTCTTTGTGGCCAGCCTTTATTTTTAGACATTGTTATATATTTGTCACTTTTATTCACACTTCACTAAGTATATTCTTCCCACATTGTTTATAAATGTGTTGAATTTCACATATCTCATAGAAGGGTATGGTGAGGTTTATTCCCTGTATTTGTCAAATTCTGTTCTAGAGTTTTTATGTTATCTTTTCAAATGTACTGATGGCATTTACCCAAGAAATCTGATTTTCTTGCAGTTTATATTATTAACATTAAATTAAATTGAAGAGGAAAATTTATAGACTAAGACACAGAAGTTCACAGACCTACATCAGACAAGTGTCAGATCTTTCAGTACAGTCAGTGAAGAGCAAATCCTACAGCCTGAAGGGCTTCCCTAAACTGGACATTTTAGTTCCAAAATAATGGGATCATTTTTTGTTTATAATATCATGTCCTTCAAATAAATTTAGGAAATTTGGGGGGGGGGGGGGGGGGGGGGAAGTTTTTTCTGTAAACCCCATCTTGACTTTTCCTTATGATATTTTTCTTTGTATCATATTTATCTATGTTTCAGCTTTTTTTATTCTTTATTAGACTTTGTATTGATTTCTTTAATACAGAAGTCTAACTTACTGGTCTGTAGTTTTCCAGGTTCCACTGAGTCCTGTAAAAAAGTAAATAGTGTATTTGCCACATTTCATTCTACTAATAATGAGTTTGATTAAGCACTAGGTTATGGGATTAGTAATTTAACACTATCATTTATTAGTTCTTTCTGGGCAATGGATGAATATTTGACAATTGTTTAGTATTCATTTTAATATTTTGTTCTAAAATATCTTCTAGTGATATGTTAGTCCACAGCAGTTTCTTCAGTTTATCTCATTTAAAGAAAATTTCCACGAAGAACCTCCCATAGCTCCTTTGTAGTGAACATCAATGCAAATAATGCTTTTAGTTCTCATATTTTCATCTTACCGTTCTTGAACATTCCTATTACAATTTTCCCATCTATTGGCCTTACAGACTTTCTGGCACTCTTCCTGTTTCTGTTTTATTTGGAGGGGGAGGGGAGGAGGGGGGAAGCTTTTTTAGTACTTTTCATGTATTTAGCAAGCTGTTTTTCAAAAAATTTATTGGTCTGCAATTTTATAATTGTATTTTTATTTTTATATGAGCCAGAAGTGTGCACAGGTGTTTAAGAAGGTCAATAGCATCCTGGCTTGGATAAGAAACAGTGTCACTAGCAGGACCAGGGCAGCGATCGTCCCCCTGTACTCCACACTGGTGAGGCCGCACCTCAAATACCGTGTGCAGGTTTGGGCCCCTCACTGCAAGAGGGACACAGAGGGGCTGGAGCGTGTCCAGGGAAGGGTAACAAAGCTGGCAAAGTGTCTAAAGAAAAAATCTTATGAGGAGCAGCTGAAGGAACCGGGGTTGTTTAGCCTTGAAAAAAGAAGGCTGAGAAGACACCTTACCGCTCTCTACAGCTATGTGACAGGAGGCTGTAGGCAGGGGGGGATGGGTCTCTTCTCCCAGATAACAAGCAATAGGACAAGAGGAAACGGCCTCAAGTTGCACCTGGGGAGGTTTAGATTTGATATTAGGAAAAAATTCTTCACAGAACAGGTTATCAAGCATTGGTTGGAACAGGCTGCCCAGGGAAGTGGTTGAGTCACCATGCCTGGAGGTATTTAAAAGACCTGTAGGTGTGCTGCTTAGGGACATAGTTTAGTGGCGGATTTTGCAGTGTTAGATTAACAGTTGGATTCGATGTTCTTAAAAGTCTTTTCCAAACTACATAATTCTATGATTCTATCTTTAACCTGCCAGAATTTGTAGAGTTTTTTGTTTTGTTATTTTATTATATAATTTCAATGTTTTGAAAAGGAAGTAGTTTTAATTATAACAATGTCTTTTTAACCTGTCTTTTAACCAAGAAGCCTTTTGGGGAATTGCGCTAGTTGTAATTTTGAAGTTTATTTTAGTTTGTCGTATTTATGTATGCTGGGTGAAGTAGTAATGCTGAACAGTGTCCAGAATGATGGCAGGATTTTTAATCTTTTAGCATACTTTAAAAATTATTATTCAATTATCTTTCACATTTATTGTAGGTATTCTTTTTAAGTTAAAAAATCTAGGGTTAGATTTTCTGGATTTCTTTTTTTGCTCCTAATTTTGAGTACACTGAGGTCAGCAGATCTCCACTGTCATTAGTTTCTCCAAAAAGAAACCTCTTTTAATTTATGATTATATAATCTCTGCATTATGTCTCATTACAAGCTTACCTCATCTCTATGGAAACACTAAGATTTACTATTACGACTGTGCTTGCTGCTGTTGCAGTGTCTGTCATTTGCTTAAGACGTCACAATCATATGACATGCCATATAGGTACCTGATAGTGAAGTTGTCCACCTGTCATACAGCCCATATAATGTTTGTGTTTCTTGCTGATTCAATAAGGCATTGTCTTATATGACTATACTTTTTCATACTGAAATGTGTCAGTCTTCTTCTGAAAGGATAAACTGCGTTCTGAAGAAAGAATTCTGTACGATCAATAACCATTCTTATTATTCTCTTTGTTATCCTCTTCATACTGTATTTCTGATAATATTCTTGTTTAAAATCAGCTAGTATATTTCACCCACACTTAGATTTTTACTTCTGATATTGTATAGATTAAAGAATTCCTACAAACTCCTGTCATATTACAAGATGTCCAAGGGTTTTATTTCATGTGCTATGGGATGATTCATTACAGCTGGATGAGGAGGTCTGTTATTCATAGTTTCTCTTATATGAGAAAAACTGAAATTAATAAAGACTTAGAACACACACACATACACACACAAAAAATATCCAAACTCCACTCCTTTTTTTCTTAGTCTGGAACACAGAGAAAGAATCCACTGCTAGAACTAAGGTAGTGTAATCTAAACTGAAATTTGGGATGAAATGAGAAAATGGCAGTGTAAAAGTCTATATGGAAAAAAACAATGATTTTTAGTCCTGTGTGAAGACAAGGAATTAATGATTTTCACCTCTTTCCAATCTTTAATTTCTATGCCTGAATGGTTAAACATTAAAAAAAAAACCCAACAAAACAAACAAACAAACACACACACCCCAAAAAAACCCAAAAAACACACAAGCAAGCAAGCAAGCAAACAAAAAGAAGGGGGGAGGAGAGAAAGAAAGAGAACAATTAATATTTCATTGCTTTTCTCCTTTCTGTCCTCATACAGGATGGTTGGTCACGTCCATCCAGTAAGTAATATTTCTTCATTCATCAGTTTTGCTTTGAAACACAAGCTCACATTTTCCGGGACTCAGACACAAGGTATTTCAAAGACTCTGGCCCTCTGCTCCCAACATACAGCTCTTAGTCTCCCCATTGTAAGAACAACTTCATATCAGTTACTAAATTTTATCAAACTTTTCAGAAAAGTATCATAAATATGGCTCTAAGTTTGAAGTATTTTCTTTTGATCTCAATTTTTTAAGAGATCATCATTCCTTATTTCTTCTTTCGCATTTCACATATGTAAAATTACTAAATAACTAGCAAACTGCATCTGTGGCCATAGAAAAAAGGCAATTGAGAAAAGAGGAGGAAGAATTAATATCGCTACTTGTACATGTTTTGGTTTAACCCATGAACTTAAAGATATTTTGTAGTCTTTTATGTATAAAGTACCATACAGGAAAGAAAAAAATCTTAAGGGTTCACATATTGTGTTGACAACAGTCCTCAGTGGAATGGATTGTTACCTTTATATATAAGAAAGATTTTTTTTTTAATGGATGGATGTACTATAGGTAGAATTGAACCTGGAAGTATGTGTTTAGTCTAGCTAATACAAGGAGATAATGAAATCACTTTTTTTTTTTTAAGGGGAGCCACAGGTTATTTTCAAGGCTACCATTTGAGGACACCATAATAAAATCAGATCTGTTTTTAGTTATGCTAGTCCTTGGGGGCAATGACTTTCAGGCAATTGATGAACAATAGTCACAAAGTAAAACATTGCATTGAGTGGAAATTCTGTGTCAGTACTGTAAATGTATCATTAAGTGGAAAATAAGTACCAGAAACTTTGGTGCATCCAAAACAAGGATGTAGAGCTTTCTCTATGAAAAAATAAAATTGATTTAAGAGGAGAATTTTTATGATCATAAACAGCAATGGAAGGTAGAACAAAAAGCAGGAATTTGATGGAGCTATGAAAACTTACTCTGACTTAGGAACTGTCTGAGGTTTCTGTGTTTTATTTCTCATTACAATAAGACCCAGGAAAATAAAATAAAAATAGAGTTTCTCTCCAAGACAAGAAGGAGATATAGGTCTGCATTTTCAGATCCACAAGTGATTGTATATTAAGTGAAGCTGGTCCATGTGAGGACTAAGAACTGGCTCAGGGTACAGTGCAGGGCAAACAGAAAAAGAACATCATACATAATCAAGGAGTGTTGTTTAGGTTAATAACAGTCTCTAACAGCAGATAAAAACCTAAATTGTGGATACACATTCCCAGCATAACCTGACTTGAGAAATGTGGCAGTATGAAGAAGGGATGAGAACAAGAAGTAGAAAACACTCCAGAAAAAATTACATTTATTATCATGATTCACTGTCAGATGAATTCTTCAATGAAGTAATATCAAGAGCTTAACACTTTTACAAATATACATGATACCTCAGAAATCCAAATCTTGCAAAATTCCATCTTAGCACATTTACACAATGAGTTTAAAAGCAAACAGGTTTAGGTATATCAACTTTATAATAATTGTAATATAATTTTAAGGTCCTTATATTTAATTACAATCAGTAAGTCCAGAATTTTCTTTAAAAAAGAGGTATTTCAGGCTGCAGACATGTATTGCAGGTCTTTCTGATCCCACACAGTTATTAACTTCAATTGTTATTTATGAACATGCTTCTGGGAAGGAGGCAAAGGCACATACGTTAGCGAGTATATGGTTACTCTGTATATTCCTGTCTTCTCCACGATAAACACTGATTTAGGAGTGTTTTTTTGCATTGTTCTACAAGGCAACAGACAGGAATCCAGTATGCTTGTTATGAGCCAGGATGTGATTTTTGCATAAAGAGATGATAAATGTTAAACATCTCTTTGGTTAATTCTTAATTTATATTATGAAAAAACCATGAAATACAAATTCTACATCACATCTGTGTCTTGAATAAGCAGACAATAACTCCTTAATTAAATATAAGTTTTCTTTAATAATGTGGAATGCTCAATCTTCCTTGCAATAACAATTCTGACTGTTATACTAAAAAGGAAATAGGACAAATAATGTATTTAGTACAGGCTACTGGTAATGAGCCAGCCATACAAGCAATTTAAAAAATCCTTTAAAAGTAAATGTTCAAAAGGAAATACAGCCAAGAGCTACTATTTTTTTTTTAATAAACGTAATACTTCCTGCCCCACCCACCCTCTTTTCCCCAAGAAAATGTGTGATCACACCCTTGAAAGCCACTCTAATACATGAACCAGTATATAATGTATAGAGACCCCATATTTTCTTGGCCAGCTGTTGGGAGACATCAATACCACCTCTGTTGCCCCTGTAATATGTGCTCTTAGCATAACTGTTAGGAAACACGACTTTCCCCAAGGAAGTAAATTTTAACCAAGACAAAAATGTCCAGAATCTGTGAAATAAAGGCAAAATTCAACTGCCTGCAATTAACAAATATTACAAATAATTTCTACATGTGTCTCCATCTGAAAAGTCTGATTAAATCTCAAAAGGAAATCTAAACATACCTACAGTTCATTAAGTTCTCTGTTCAGATTACTGCTACGTGAAAGCAAATGCAGCTCTAACAGCTTATACTTAGTTGTTTTCTAGATTTCTCCTGAATGTCTTAAAAATTTTCTAGGTAAAAATCAACGTTGAATTCTAGGTTGTTTTATTTTCCACGTCTGTACTTTGCAATAGCAAACAAGTAATTCAAGCAAGATAGAAAATAGTCAGATAATAATAATAGATAGGTAATAGATAACAGATAACAATAATAGAAAGCAGACAAATTTCATCTGAAAGAAGCATAAATTAAGATCAGATCTCTACTCTGCTGACATAGATGTTCCACTCTATATCTCCAAAACCATCTGGCTCAAAAAAATATCTAGATTCATTCTCAGAAACTGCCTCAGAAAATGAGAATTTTTGCCTAAAACCATTCTGGCAGTCTCTAAAGAGAATACACTGTGAAGTCAGGAACCAAGATCAAGTCATTGTTCTTCAGTTGTTAAGAACACAGGATTTATATCTTTTATTATAAACTATTCTGCAAATGATTCAGACACCATGCTGCCCTTCCCCTTTTTCACCCACATAAAGACTATTTCTTTTGGTGGTTTGGGTTTTTTTTCGGTTGTGGGTTTTTTTCCATTTTTGTATTGCCTTTTATGTTTTCCATCTGCAGGGCATTTTACTCTAACACATTTTCATCACTTCTGATAAGCTGACAAGAACAAATCTCATCTTTGACTTTATGTGTCCAGTGCCTCAGTGAATCTCTGCTATTGGGTGGTAGATTCTGCTTCTGAGTAACAAGAAACCTTACATTATTTCTCCTTTGTTATTATGGTACATACTAATTCACTCTTATATTCATTCCTAGCTAGTTTCTTGGGAAACCTCCCATCATAACTTTCTTCTTGTCAGAAACAACAGACTAGCCTAAGGTTTTTGGTAAATGACAGAAAATTGTATTCCCTATCATAATGGCTTGGAAAGGTAATAGTGTACAATAGGGTTTGCTTGTGCAGCATGTGGCTGGAAAAGACAACACCATTTTTATAGCTGAAGCCCAGTCCTGGATCAATCTTTCACACGAGAAAAAAGTCAACACTAGACTAGAGCAAATGCAAAAGCTGGTTTAGTGGAACTTTCATCTTATCATCTTAAAGAGTCTGTACTCCCATCACTTTATAAGCCCAGCTTTAGATCAAATTTATTAAACAGGAATGTTCTTGTAACATTAGTACACTACGGACAGAATTTTCTAGCTTGTCAATTTATTGTGAAGATAAATTCAATGTACTGAAACAGCTTCCAGTTATCATTAGCTCGCTATTGTAGAGCTATGAAATGCTCCTTCATTTTAATAGACTTGTATATCTTAATAACTTTTTTCTACCTCTGTAATCCACTCAAAATATTAGTTTGCAGTAAATCTAATCGATATTTATCTGTTGCCTATAAAGATAATTTATTATAATTTTTAATCTATAAATCAACAAAATCACATTGTTCCACACATCTTTCTGGCACTCCTTTTATTCCAGAGCCTTGATAAGCAGTTTTACAGAACACTGGTCTGTGAATTTTTTCACTACCTCTCTTTCTCTTCTCCTCTCCATGTGGTTTTATACAGTATGCCAGTTTGAGCAACAGATAGTGCAATACTTCTGCAAGTAGTTACAATTTCCAAAACTGCTATCAAAAGAGGGAATTATTAACTATTCTTTTTTTCAAAGTCGTAGAAGCTGAGAGTACTTTTATGATTGCACGTGGAAGATTATGTTCATCTGTGATTGAAGTCTTAGAAGAATTAAACCACAAATTTAAAATGACACACAAATTGCTGAAATCAGTGTTATGAAAAGGAAACAATCTTTGCTGAGTGTGGATAGTAAACATAATTGATCTGTCATGTTATGATTTTTTTTTCTCACCCTTTTATTCGATCACCGTTCTATAAGCTGCTTTGATTTTGAAGGGGTTTTCCACATTCTTATCAAAGATGTGGCACTTCATCCATGCAATGAAGGTGTGAAGGTGTGAATTTCAATAAAATAAGACTGCTAAATGCTAATGAGGATCTGTTTGCATGATTTCAGGCATATCAAGTTTAATAGAAGTTTCATTACAGTTAAACAAAGTGATCGCATCTAGGGAAATGGTCCTGTAACAAAATTAATTATGTGCACTCAAAGCAGCAAAGCAGGTTCTGAATTAGCATGAATAAACTCAGGTAAATATTCAAAAAAGTAAAAATACTGAAGAAAAAATGTTTCTTTTACTGGGATCCTTAAAGAGACCTGACTCCATTGGTCTATGTATGCTTATGAGACTACAAACCTGGACGCCCATGACACATTTTTATTTGAGGGCTATTTCGTATGTCAGATTAAGTTTCAGGTATTTTTTAGAGATGGGGTTTTAGGAGGTTTGTTTGTTTGTTTGTTTGGGGTTTTTTTGTTTGTTTGTTTGTTTTCCCCCTTCATCTTCTTTTCTGTGCAGATTTTGGAGAAGCTGGAGAGAACAAAACATATGAAGATATGGTTCAGTGTCTGCCTGAGTATTGTGTTTGATTTTGTGGATGTCAGCAAACTCTCTAGGACACAAACTATCAGTTTGACAATGCTATCTGTTCTACATTTCTTTGTCAGTTAGTGTATTATCTGCCTTCAAAAGAGGCATGATTGCGTCAGTGGTACCCATTGGAAAGTGTGCTTTTTTCCCATGGAAGCTCTCTGTTACGCTGACACATATTTTATATTCCTTATGCTATTTACATATTTTATATTTACAGCACTGTTTAGATGCTTTTACCACAAATTTTGCAGTGCATTTTGTAAAGGTCAGAGTGAAAGACTGCCAGCAGCTCTCCTTAAAGGATCTCTGTTGCCTTTTTCTCGGTCACAATGTAAGCAATATCATTACTATGTGGATTTATGTAGTGCGGTAGACAAAATTGAAAGAACTGCCCTTCTAATTGTGTCAGCATGAAATACAGTATGAACTCCAGATTATGAATTTTCAGTTCTCCACTCATGAAAATTGTTCACCAATTCCTTTCAAACACTAAAATATATCTCTGGGAACCCGGAGCACCAAAAATAAATGATGGCACAGTGCAGCACTGTGTTTCGAATAGCACTATATTTTGTTCTTTTGTAAAGTCTGATTAACTGATACAGATTTTATATTCTTGGACTGATTTAACTTTACTACAAAATAATACTAAGTTGCTTTTTCTGATTTTTTCTTTGATGTAATGAAGATAAAAGCAGTACCACTTCCTATGTCTTTGAAACTTGGTTAACTAATGCCAGGAGTTAGCAAAAGCAGACTCTAGTTGAGCCCTGATGACACTTAACATGATTATCAACATCTCTGTGATTGAACACCAGTGTTTTTTAATTAGAATGGGCTTCACTGATACTCTACATTTTGAGCATTGTAATGTATGTCATTATTCTCTGAATCTTCACTGGCACTACTATTTTCTTCCTTGTTGAAATCCTCTTTGTGACACTAAGTGAACAAAACTCTGGTAGAAAACATTACTCAAACCATGTTGTTCAATGGGCAGCATATTTATTTACTTGTAAAAAATGTGTAGAGATTATTTTCTGCTGGCTTGACTAACAGGTGTCATATTCTTCTGCCAGTCATCAAATAGAATATCTCATGAAGACAGAAAGAGACTAAACCAGAGCCATGTCAGGGAAACAAGAAAAACCGTATGATCTCTCAGTCAAGGCTCTACGCATTTACCTATGAATATTTGTGGGCTTTAATGACAGAAGATTTATGTAAATATATCTAGAAAATAAATAGATGCTTGATCAAACTCAGTATAGATACCTGAGACGTCAACATCTTTGTTGTCTAGCCACCCTTTATATTTAATGAGGAGACAGAACCCTCTAGAGTGTGAGTAATCTCATCTTACACTGGATGATGTCCTCCAAAACGTTTATTTTTCCTCTTGATTAAAAACTGAATTCAAGACTGGTTAGTCCAAATGTGGAGATGCTTATGGAAGTCTGAGATTGGATAAGATTAATACATATGAAGTCTTTGGAAAAGGTTTTCAGGGTTTGTTGTTTGATTGGTTTGCTGGGTTTTTTTCTGTGTATATGTTGTAGACATCCTCTCTGAACACCTGCTTTCCATTGACAGTTGAATTTTTTTCTTTGTCACAACATAAACTTACAAATGTATGCTCAGCAAACTCAGGTTAAGTGTATAATCTTGGTATACTTTAATAAACTAATTACTCTGACAATCCTTCCCTCTTTGGAAATGTAATCTCCAGACCATAACTTTTCAGATAATTACGCAATACCACTTTTCCAGTATTTTGAGATGTAACTTAACAAACTTCGTTAAGGAAATTACCAAAATTACTTTGAAGAAATTCACCAGTGCTGTAACTTTAATGGGGGAAAAAAAAAAAAAAAGGAAGACTTTTTCAATCCATTTTTGTTACAGAACATAGAGCTTGAAATTAGTTTTATTATCTACAATTCAATTTTTCAGTTCAAAATCACTTTTCACTTTTAAACATAGATTGTAATAGCAATCACAGAAGACTATAGGGGAAACATGCTCGTGAATCCATTGAATTTACTGATCAATATGAAAAGTTTACATTGATTCCTGTCTTATGACATTTTTCCTTTTTTTTTTTTTTGCTTTTCAATCTGTTTTTATATTGTAGCATTATCCTAATTCTTTAGTTGGGAATACATTTTTTTAAGTCTCAGCTAAATCAAAGAGTAATCTTATGCAAAACCTTGGCATTTTAAAATCAATTTACCATTCAGTATGCAAATTCCTTCCCTATTACACCAATCATGAGGAACATTTGAGGGTTCTTTGTAAACAAAGCAGTACACTGCTGCTGATCAAAGGCTGTACCTCAGGTAAACGCTGCCTGAGTAAGATGGGGAAAGAATACAGCATCCCCATACAAATCTTCATACGTGAACCAATTACACAGTTCTTGCAAAAATATGTGGCATTTCCAGTCTGGAACATTTAATAGTACTCCTTTGTAAAAACTTTTTAAAAGGGAAAACAAAGTCTCCATGCCTAAAATAGAAATATTGGAGATGTTGTGGTCATGTTATTTACTTATGTAAGACGGTTTTAAGTTCCTAAATCTGATTTTTGAAGCTGGGTGATACACCTAAAAGTATTATTTATACTGAGTATCCAGTAGTTGCCATACAATTGGATTCATTCAATTGTCTGCAACTTTGTTAAAAATTCAGTTCAAAATAATTCCATGGAGGAAAGTCTCAAAACACAGTAACAGTAAACACCATCTTTCCATGTGGGAGCAACCTCCAGTTGGTCTGCATTCACTGAAGACAGAGTTGCTTCACAGTGCTTGTCATTTGCTCAGTAATCAATACATTAACCTTGAATATGCTATAACAGCCCAGTAAATGTTTTACATTTTTCATACTGAAGACATTGTGTGATTTCTCTTTCTTTAGATAGAGTCTATACAGAAGGAAAATGCAGACAGATAAATATATGAAGTGCAGCCTGCAGATTTTGCTGTGATTGACTCTTCTTTCTGGTCAGACGACTGAGCTGAATCTTGCCTTTTCTTGTTTTTGTTATGTATCTCCACGTCACTGACTAGTGAAGCACAGAAGGAAGAACTAGGGTTTGATTTGTTGCAAGCCTGTGGCCACACTGCATTTGCCTACACATGGTATGTTTGCTACATGTGCTGGCCTTGCAAACAAAATTTGCAGCAACTGCCAGTTGTGCAATTAACACTTTGCTGATTAACTATGTATTAGCTAAAGGAAATAACATTTACTGACAAAATTCCTTCCATTTTTTAATTACTGGACCTCCCAAAATGCTGGAGAAATCATACATTTATTCATATTAGTCTTTTCACTTTTACCTGGACAAGAAAGAATGAAGTTATAAACAGAGGAATATATATTATTCCCAAATAAAAAATATTTATAATTATTATTTAGTATTATGACAGGAGTAAAATATCTTCCACAATTTTCTGTACTTTAGGGGAGGTTCAAGATCAATTCTTGGTTGCAATGATTTTTTTTCTCATTTTAATCATTCTTGAAGGACTACATGATAGGAACTTGCTCTCATTTCTTTCCCTTGATTGTCTGTAAAATGAAGATTGATTAATGTAGACCAAGCAATTTTATTTTTTTAACAGGAATGATTCAGGAAGTATTTGTATGAGCAAAAACTGTGTGCTTAAAGCAAAATTCTGTAATGCATATTGAAAACATCTGAAGAAGATAATCTTTCTGACACAATTATTGCTTCACCTTTCTGTAAAATCTTCATAAAAATGCAGTATAGCGATTGCAATATATGAAACATGAAACCAAACACTGACAAAAGCAAATGCATGTATAGAAGAGACTTTTACTAGTATTCTTAATATATAAACAAACAGTAGAAAAAAGAGCATGTTTGTTCATTCTCCCCAGATACTTTTCCTTAACTACTTCTCAATTTCCATTAATTTTCTTTAGTCATTTATAGTAATGCCTACTACTTCATCACTCATTGACAAGGAAAGTTATGTCCAATATCTAAAGTTTTAAAACTGTAGACTAAGAGAAACTAAATTTCTTACAAACATGGGAAAAGGAAAATTCTTTCTATACAATGAAAACTTTAAGATGAAATAACGTAGCTGTTCTCTCTTACCTCTCCTCTCTTCATACAGAAGTTTACACCAAATAAACAAATTGGTCTTCTGTTATTTAGGACATTAAAGAAAACATGGGAAACACCATAAAATGAATGTCACTGTAAACCTTTTGCTTTACATTTTCATTAGGATCAAGTAACTTAAAATAAACTAGTTTTCACAGAAACAAGAAAACAGTGCATCCAGCTACATCACAAAGAAATCATAGGACAGTTCTGCATGCAACTCCAAAGCTGTTACACTGTTCCCTTGGGGATGTGCTAAGTAAGCAAATACTAAAACCTGGAAAAGGACTTGTATAGCTTAACATGTGGCCTTCATCATGGCCAATAAAGGCTTCTGGGGGTCCTCAGATGCTGTCCTCTTCTGCAATAAAAAGGGAAGAACTGGAGGGAATCATGGCAAAAAGAGACTGGAGTATTTTATTATGACCTAAAGCTATTAAAAAATAACTCTGAAGGTGACCTCTCAAGGCACACTAGTAATGATCTGCAAGATCTTCACTCAAATATTCTTTGTTCACTTCAGACAAAGCAAAACTATTTCTGATTATATGCAATGTTCACTGATTATTGTTTATATTGTATCAAGCAAATACTATATAGCTGCTTCTCCAAGACCACTTTTTATCACACATTTACTAACCTATTATTCTAAAGTACTTGTGGCTTACTTCATATTTAAAGGAACTTATCATATAGTTCTACGTAAAAGAATCCTTAGAATCATCCTCCTTAACTCTATAGTTCACTGTCACCCTTTCATTTTAGGGACCAACCGTCCCCTTTCAGTTTACACACTGAAAACACAATGAACTTCCCAAAGCACTCTTCTCAAATATGTGCCACATTTCACCTCTTATTCATTAATTTTATAGTAAATAAAGATTACCTTTAATTAAAGAACTCAGGAAAAAATAAGTACAATGGGAATGTTTAGAAATGAATGAAAAATATTTCTGCTTTTGACATTCCTTTTCAAGGACCTAGATGGGTAGAGGTAAATAAAGGACAGGCTACTGTTCCCTTTTATTCTCATAATCCTTTACTTCTTCCACAAATTCATTTACTCTACCTAGTTCAGAAGATACTCTGCATCAAGTGGCAGGGGAAAGTTAGCAAAGCAGATTTACTGCTCATTCCACCTTCTGTCCTCTGATGCTTTTTTCTTCATTGCCTGTGCTTTCTCAGGGGGGAAAAAAACTACCCCAAACCAAATATTAAGGCAAATCATCATGTTGTGACATTTCTCATACAGATTATTAGAAACAGATGTACATTATTGTCTGACGGTATTTTTGCCAATTTTAAAAGTACTTGTACTTTTTTTTCAGCATCATCCATAAATTTGCACTTTGCTGGGTCATGCTTTCAGTTAACATTCAAACACAATGAATTGAAAAACTTCACCTACCTATGTCAATGGGTTTTAAACTAACTTATTATGTTAGCCCTGGACATACAGCCTTTGAAAGGTGATTATTTTCGATTATCAATTGTCAACTAAAGCAGTGGTATTTAGTTCATTTAAACCTTCCTTGGATGCAAATACTTTCTTTTTGGATGACTATGACGATTGCTGTGTTAAACATGTAGTAGCATTGTGTGATGGAGTATTTAACCACAGTATATGACCCTTATGTGAAAGAATACTGAGCAGTTCTCAAATTTCATTTTGACAAGAAAACAAAATGAGAAGGAACCATATGATGAAATGTGATTTATCTTCAAACAGATTAACAATACATATGCACTACAAAGAAAATATTTTCTATATAATGTTAAAATTATATATATATATATATATAAAATTATATATATATATAAAAAAATGTCCTGAAAAAATACAGCCAAATTACTGGCAGCTGCAGTGCATGAGCACAAGATATAAATCAGCTTCTCTACTGTACATCAATTTATATTTGGTAGTAACTACTAATTCACTATGGATTTTATAGGCACTTTTATGACATTCACATTGCAACAAAGAAACAGTGCTGTAGCTCTACACAATATCTAAGGAAGAAATGAAAGTGAGTAATTGGACCCATGGCAATAGCCATCAGTAATTTATATTTTAGATACCCCATGTGAATCTATTGTATTTTACTTTTTCTGTATTGTAATCATCAGTAGAGCAGAGCAGAGCAAGGAACAGGATAATATGAGAAAAAGAGAGCTCAGTTTACTGATTAAGTATTTTGTCTTAAATCTATTAAGATGCATTTCAATTAATATATACATATTTTTTTATATTTTAAAATTGTGAAGATATTAAACTTTTTATCATATGAGTCCATATTTTATGCCTTCTTCCTCCATTAAAGTGTAAGAAGTTCCTATGCTGTTCCAAGATATACTGCATGTTATCCAAACCATTTTTGCTGATTTTGATAATGGGAAGATTACTGAAGAATTACAAAAATTGAATTCTTTACCTACATGTTTTCTTCCCTCAAAGTAAGATGTTCTAAAAGATTTTCGCATCTAGTCTTTTCTTTCCTGGTTTATACTTCCCTTCACCTCAGAGAATATTTCTTATACTTCAGTGTGGAGTTAATTAGATCTGGTCTTACCTTGAAGCAACGAAACTACTGGTGTGTCTGCATGCAGATTTCAGTGGCAGACATCAAGGAGATTCAAAGCAGAACTTTGTTAATTTGTCAGCATTCTAATTCTCAGGAATGGTGACATTAGTCATAATTGTCAACCCCCCCAAAAAAAGATTATATATTCCATGATTGTGTTTGATACATAACAAAGATCATAAGGGAGACCTACAATTCCTGAATACAAAAAGGAAGAAGAAAGGCATGGCAGAGAGATAAGAAAAAATTCTGCTGTTGGCCATGAAAATGCAACAGTTACTAAGTTCACTAGGTAATTATAAATTTACCTTAAGAGCAGAAATTATTCAGTTATACAAAGAGAGTGTTAGAAACACTACAGAGTAAAATATCAGGGATGAAATATTAGGAACTTCAGAGGGAAACCACAAAGATATTTAAGTACCTAACTCCCATTGATTTCAATGGTGCCTAGTACTTTTTGGATCTCATCCCAGATCTTTAGCTGCAACTGAAATATGCTCACTTTGTGGAGCAATGCTACATCCATGGTTGCATTTTACCATTATTAGGCACTTAGGGAAGGCTTATATGAAGCATAATTTAGAGAAATTGCAAGCCTGGTTTGTACTGTTTGTGCATGTCCTAACACTTAAGGTATGCACTTGATAGCTCCTGAGGATGTAGTAATAAGGCAACACCCTTTTCCTTCTGGGACCTACTTATTCACTAATGGTCCTGGAAATTATGTACTGTAAAGCTCACCTGCCAGCTTTACATTGCTGGAGGAATTTCCCATACAAAAGCATTTATTGGAAAAACAGTTAATCAACTTCCCAACTTCATTCTAATATGACACTGATGCACACAACTATGATGATCCAGTGATAAAACAGGTTTAAAACCTATAATGTTTGTGAACTAAGAATTTCAAAAGATAACTTTAGCAATTCTGAATCAGTGAAAAACATTACAATACTACTTTTGAGGTGAAATTGTCTATAGATTTTGTCAAAAAGAACATTATGGGTAGGAACATGTCTGCTTTCTATAATGATATGAATTTGATCCCTCATGTTTCATATTGAAATGTCTTTAACATTCACTGCTTATTTTATATCAGATGGAATAAAATGCTACTAACTATGCAATAAAGAAATGAAAAGATGCTAACAGAGCTGAAATGTTAATAGAGTAAAAATAGAAGACAGTTTTGTTTGGAAATTCTATTTTCCAAAAAACCAGCATCAAATCATAAATTTACCATTCAGTGGGCAGTTCATACCCAAGGCCTGGATGAAGAGGTTTAGCTGTTCTGAATGCTTTCAGCTATCGATCGTCTACTGATAATGAAGTGATTTAGGTAGGAAGTGAGCAGAAACACTTAAGTAGATAATTTTATTATATGGTTTATTAAAAAAAAGTTTATTTTGTCTCTTGAAAACAATAATTGACCAATAATTATTCTGAGAAACACTTTGCAGCATGACACGTCTAATTTAAAGAATCATATTAATGCAGTAAACAGTTATATAACAACAAACATACAGTGTAATTAAATAAATAAGAAGCTGAACATATGTTTTAAGGAAATATACATTGTGGTAATATCTGCTTAATGGTAACATTTTTTTCTCCTGGGTGAGTGCACAGTAAGAAAAATCATTCAAAGAGGTGCCTGTAAAGAGGAAACCCTAAAATAAAAGCAACACAAAAACATATGAGAAGACATTAAAGCAGGGAGAAGCATTTGAAAAGCCAAATGACTTTGTAGGGGAAGAAGAGACAGCAAGCCATGGCAATAAAGGCTGGGAACAATGTCAGAGCTACTTCCAGAACAGCTACTGCAGCCGCCTAGGAATTACAATTTCTGTTACCTTTTACAAAATGAACACACTGATTTTATTTATTTACTTTAATTACCTATTTTTTACAGTTTAAATCTTAGTCTTAAGACCTTAGGCTGAGAGCCACGAGACTTGCAGTGCAGCCCTGTGCCAGCACAGAGGCAGGAAGGGGGGGGGGCAGTGGGGTTTCCTCACAAAGACCTCTGCCACTCTGGGGCCCGCCAGGCTGTGTGACCCCTGTCACCAAACACTGAGCACAGATCAGGCTCCCTTTTAAGAAGCAGTCTGTTTTCTGGACTTTGTGACTCCTGGTTTGGTTTACACTCTAAGATTACCCTAAGTATATGCATTTCCATCACGTGTTTCTGTGCCTGTGTGCCAGCGGTGGGGATAGGGGCCACCTCTGTAAGGGGCAGCCAGAGCTGCCCCAGGCTGGGCACAGCTGGTTCCAGCTGGTTCCAGCTGGCTCCAGCCCACCCGCCACAGGGCACTGCTGGGTACCGCGGCCTATGTGGCGATGGCTCCGGTAAAGCATGCTTAAAATTATTAAAGAAAGGCAAAAATAACAGACAGAGAAGGAGAGGGGGGAAGAAAAGTGAGAAACAGTGCGTCTGTGGAAAGGGTAAATCACGGCATGGCAGTGAGGACTGAGAAAAGAAAGGTGTGAGAAACAGCCCTGTGACACCAAGGTGAGAGAAGGAGGAAGAGAGGCAGTGCTACAGGCTCCAGAGCAGAGACTCCCCTGCAGCTCGCAGAAGAGACCACATAATGGCATGTGGTATTTCCTGAATGACTGTCCTTCACAGGGAAGTCCCACACTGGAGCAGGGAGAAACTGTGAGAAGGAAGGATCAGCAGAGAGGAGCTGTTATGGAATGACTACAGACCTCCATTCCCCATCCACCTGTGCCCCTCAGGGTGGGAGGAGGCAGAAGATTTGGGAGTGAAGCAGTGAAGCTGAGCCTGGAAAAAGGCAGGTGCAGGCATGGCGTTTCATACATTGTCTTTGTTCTCACCATCCAACTCCATTTTATCTGGCAGTTAATCTTCCCCAAACCAAGTCTGTTTCGCCCATGACGGCAACTGGTAAGTGATCTCTCTGTCTTCATCTTAACCCACAAGATTTTTCATCTTATTTTCTCCCCCTGTCCTGCTGAGGACTGGGAGTGAGAGAGCGAGTAGGTAGTTGTCTGGCAACCAGCCAAGGTCAACCTACCACAGTTTCCAATGTATTACTTAATTATGCACATTTGTGTGCGAAAGCATATATGGGGTCATTTGTGAACAGTGTATCTACACATATGTTTAGAACTGTACTGCTGCTTACCCTTCAGTGTGAAAATTGACAAGTATTTTTTACATGTTTCTTTTATAACTATTCATTCCATTATGGATCAGTGAGATAGAGGATGTTCTCTTTTTATGGACCCATGACAATTCAATTTCTCATGACTTGTGGGAATTAAAGTTCGTCCAAGGCATTGTCACAAACTCTTCTGAACATATAAGTATACAGTATCAAAGTATTCACACACTTATGGACAGTTTCAAAGAATTTTTAACCTGTGAGTCATGCCTGGAAACCATTATGGCCTTGTTTACCTTGCCTTTTTATTAGAACAAACATCCATGTATATACCAATTTAATTGTTGTTATGACATCTGCCTGTTTGGCTAGCATGGGAGTAAGACTTTTTGATCTGTATTTTTTTCTTTTCTGCCTTGGGATGAATTGATGTAACCTTGCTACTTGATGTTCCTTAATATCAAGAGTACTTTTAGCTACCTGTTTGAAGCTTCCACTAATAATTTATAAGTTTGACTACTATGCCTTTATAGAACATCTTCATGAACGCTGCCTAGTCTGGCTATTTTTTTCCACTCTTTTATTGATGTATTTTAAAACCTATACCTTTGATACTTTGGGATTTCTTAGAACTTTTTCCAAAGGAAGGGTTCTTCATGAGACATCTCTTAAGGCTTCTCTGCAGTGAACACTGATGGGATTAGTAAATGTAAATAGCAAATATTTCTGGTTGGGCCTTATCTTGTTTGAAAACTCCTTTGTGTTCAGCAGTCATCTATAAGCTTGGTGGACTTTCTGGCAGACGTCCTATTTCTGATAGGGTCAGAAATGTTTTCACTGATATTTATTTTGGTACTTGTCCTTCAGGCTATTTTTAAACTGTTTTATTATAGTCTTATATTTAACTTCCCAAACTGTATGCTCATTTCCCTCTCCTTAATTTAAACACAGTTTTCCCACTTTAGAAACAGTTTCTTTAACAGCTGATAGTCATCTTTATTCTACTAATCAATGATGCCAGATTTCTGTGCTTTTTTGAGGTGCTTGTGATACTTTTAATTTTTCATAGATTATATGATTTTATTGTAAATCTGAGAGTGCTTTAAAACAGGTATCATATTTACATTTTCTCATTTTGTCTGCTTGTTTTTGTGTTTTGGGGTTTTTTTCTTTTATGTGGCATGCTCTAAGTTGAACATTACCCTAGTATATTTGTACTAGTTTTATTCATTTAAGAAATGAAAAAAGAGCTAGCAAAGCCAGAGTAGAAAAAGATACTGAAAATTTGCTTATCGATTTGGTGTTGTTTTGTTGTTGTTGTGTTTTTGTGGTTGTTTTCCAAAAAGCGAGACTTTTCTCAATCAGAAAAAGAAAAATGGAGTTCTGGGCATTTTTTTGTTGCCTTTTGACCATTTAGAGTAAAAAAAACCAATGAAACCATAAGATAAAGTGAAAATGTGAAACACTAGCTGTTCCTAAAGTCTAATTATATACATTCAGAAACATTAACCCCTGGATAGCTAGATTTTAAATAACTTTAAAAGTAAAAATGCACTTTAGGTTAAAAGATTAACTCAATGAAAAGTAAACATTTCCCTTACTATAAAAATCATTGAAGTATAATATTTATTAATGAAATTTGCGGTAGGACTATTTTTTAAAAAGATTTCTATATTTTGTTAAATGTAGGTGAGTTCTTGTGTCTGGTCCCTAACTGTGCTGTGTTGACATTTATCTCCTTAAGATATGCAGTAAGTCTTTCTTACATGAGAAAGAGGTAGCAAAGATCAAAACACTGATGAAAACAAGCTGCACAGGTTTAATGGTCTGGAGACCATCATTTTCTTATTGTAGTAAGCAATGTTATAGCAGTTACTGTAGAACTGTTTTACATTTCAAAACCCTTATAAATCCTTCAAGTATGATCTGTGTGTTTTCAGATGTCCTACAGTTTATTTTGACCTTTGAGTTTGATCAAATGTGCATCAAATATGTATCTTACAAATATCGATTTGCTTTCTTTTCAGTATTGATGGTCTGGAACACCATGCGATTTGAGTATCTTCAAAGCCATTTCCTGTGCACTTACCAGTAAACCTCATATTCAGTGAAAATGTTGCAGCAATAGCTCAATCCCATTGCTAATAACTAAGGATTTTGCACACTGTTTTCCTGCAGATTTCTTCCTTGGACATTATTTTATACTCTATCAGCAAAAGTAAATATTTCCCAAAAAATGTTAAATGTAAGGGAAAAATTAATTTCCACAATATGACGAGACATCATAAGAGACATGTAGCAATGCTGAAGAGAATACATTTCTTGCGTATTTATAAATGTCTTCCGCTGCCTCCTTTAAAATAATCCTCACAGTATATTTTTTTTCACATCTGCTTTGAGAAAATTTAAAGAATGACATTTTTAAAAATTTACCACAAGCATATCTCTAGCAGCAATTCTCATGCATTTTGTATCTACAAAACAATTACTTGGTGATCATCTTAGCAGAGTAAAAGGAAATGTGCTTTAAGTAGTTTATTTAAAGGTGAAAAAAGTGAGAGTTTTAACTCTCCAGAGATGAGATGGGCTGAAACATACAGATTGGCTGTGTAGCAGGTAGGTTATCTCCACCTCCTAGAAGTCAAGGTTCATGCATTCCTTTGACGGTGGTCTCATACAAATGTTATTATTTTATGGTGGGAGTGTTACAAGCATCTTAGGATGATAATACAAAAGAGACTTGTGTGTTATTCTGTGATACAGTTTTTGTTGTGGCTGTGGACAAAGTTAATCTCAAACAATGGAAATAAACATAGAGAGTGTAGGTATCTCAGAAATCTTGCTCTTATTCTGATGTATGGAATTCTGAACTGGTCTTTCCTTAGAAATATCAAAATATGTTTGAGCATAGTATAACATGATTTTAGGCTTTCCAAATATGGAATTAGAAAAACTGTCACTGTCTTCTGTGTGTGCAGGTTTGAAACATTACTGGAAGAAAATGGGAAGTAAATCAACCAATCAATGAGCCAAACAAGAAAAGCAGTGTGCAAAACCAACAAACACCAAAAATCTCACCACTGTTTTTTTTCTTATTTTTTCCCATGCTCCCCACTTCCACCTGTATGTACTTAAAGACAGGAAAAAAGAAATAGAACAGTTTTGCAATAGATCAGTGTTTAAAAAATAGCAGTTAAAATAATCAGTATATTATAGAGGTGGTAGGTGTGATGACATGTGGAAGATGGATGACAAAGGTCCCTACAAAATCAGAAATAAAAAGTTTGCATATATGTTTCTTCCTAACAATACTGATATTCAAAGTTTGATTCATCTTGTCTAACTTCAGTTTCCTAACAGGTAAGCACTTTAATTTAGTCATTTGCACTCGTCCATGACCAATGGAGACAGATCAGTGTCTCCAAAGGATGATCTGTTCCATTTCTCTTTGATGTTTTGCAGGATTTTCTTTAACCATGAAGGAGATCTGAAATCTCCTGAACTGAAAATCGGTGCCTAGCTTTTACCTGATTCAGAGTAATTGCTGAGCTTTTCTCTTTGATATCTGACTTCCTGAAGGACAGATAATTTGAAATAATTGCAGCAAGCAACCACTTTAAAGCAATATTTTTGTAATTTACACTGGTTTTCAGCTGATTTTGAAGTGTGAATTAAAAGACTGTTTTGACCAAACCAAAATTTTTTTTTGTTGCTACAGCCCAAATCACTTGTTAAGTGCAAGTGTGAACAATATGGAGGAGATTCACAGCTGATCTGAACAATGCCGTACGTCTGAAGGAGGGTTTTGAATCAGGTGGTAATTTATATCAAATACAGAGATAGATTGTAGGAGATAATAATTTCTCTTCTTGCAGGGACTTTATGGAGTAGTTTGCTTTGCATCCAAACTCTGATTCAGATCTCTTTTCTCTCCTAGGCCCAAGCTATCTTTGATATTTTGAAGAAATATAAATTTTAATGTGCTTTCCTGGGTGATGAGATGCTAAAGGGATACAGTAATGTGGATATCTGAATTTGAGAGAGCTTTTAATTAATGGCAGTCTGCCTTGCTAATAAATTTATGTTTAGTATTTATATTTTATTTGAATAGAACTTTAATGTTATACAATTGTTCCTTCAGACTATACAGTTAAAATAATGGGAAAATATGATCTCAATAATAAAAACAGAAAATATTTTTTATTTCATAGGTTGGTTGTTTTTTTTTTTTTCTTTTTAATTAAATAAAGATTCAATTATACAATCCTTGGATCAATTTTTTGTCTTATATTATACTGAACATTTGTCATGGTTAGCAAACAAACAGAACTGAACATCCTCCATGGAGAAATGGGCTACTAGCAGTTTTTAAAATGCCATCAATTAATCACATACAGCATTTACCCACAGTTCTCACAGAAAAGTATCTTTCTTTCTCCGAGATTAGAGAAATAATGTAACAGAAAAGTAAACAAATGATAGTTCTTTTAAAAAGCTGTGTATGTATATTCTAACTGCATCATAACACATCAAAACGAGGACTAGCTTCAAGATCAGGTATCATCCATTTCAGATATTATCTGATTCTTCTTCTATTATATGATACACTGGATGGATGTTTTTTCCCTACAAATATGTATCCAGTTGTGTATCAGAGATAAAAGGTGACAGCAATAGTCAATACAGGTAAATTACAGGTGAATTTCCAGTTAGGCTGAACTATATCCTAAGAAGTAGGAAAGTGCCCATCATTTTGTTCTTTGTATGAAAATCTCTTTTAGTTTTGTAACTCAGGACTTTGAAATGACTGGAAAACAAGATTGCTAAGTAGTACTATGTGAAATGTCGGGTATCTTTTTCAACAGACTTCCTCAGAGAGATGTTCTAATGTAAAGTGAATCACCATAACTTACAGTGAGCCTGTGACATGCTTGACAAACCATAAATACTGAAGTATGTGCTTCTATTTATGCAGTCCCACATTGAAGGAGATATCTAAACTCCAAGAATATTCACTTGAATAATGAAGTAGTCAGTAATTCTGTTGTTTGTGTAAGAGCATGTACCTTTAATGTGATTTCAGGATTTTGTTAGGCAGGATCTTTGCATTCTGAGAAATAGCTGGTAGCTGAGGTGACAGTCTGTAATCACATTACGTAAGGTAGGTGAAAAAGGGAGAATTTTTCAGAAGACTCAAAAGGGTAAAATCTTTGGACATGCTAAGTGAGTTATGAATCTCATTTAAATCTTCAGAAATATTTGAAGAAACTATGGGTTCAGTTGTGTAATTATGCCGCTGTAAATTGGCAAATAACCATGTGTCATAAGAGCCTGGATAATCTCTTCTTTTGTGGCCTTCATTAACACACTCACTTCAGGTCTTCAGTGGACTGAGATTTTCAGTAATGAAAGAAAACACAATACAATGGGATTTCTGAGCCCTAAGTCTCATTGCAAGCCATTCCTCACAATTTGTGTCATATTCAAAAATAGGACCCAGGCTCCTAAGTTTATTAGTAACTCTTGAAAATTTTGGTCATTTTGGGGGGTTTGGATTTTAGGGGATTTGTTCTTGTGGGTTGGTTTTTTGGTCTTTTTTTTTTTTGTTTGGTTGGTTGTGTACGGTTGGTTTTCTTTTGGTTTTGACTGTGAGTTACACTTTTCCTTCATATACCCTCTACCCCGACTTGTTTTCATTCATATAAAATGAGAACAAAAGATGCTGCTATTCTTCTTACATTTTCTTCCCCTGATCTTATTATTTTTCTCTGTTCTCAAATATACCACTTAGAAATATTTTTTTCTTTTCTGTGCAAATGTATGAGCACACACAAATCACAGTACAAGTTTTCATATGGATTAAAATACCTGTCAGCCAGACAAAATCATTAAATAAAGCCATCTGAGGCACTTTCTCTTGTCTTCCACAGCATTATCCTGACAGCAATGATTTAAAACTACAAGTTAACATTTAGTGCAATAATCAACAGTAATTTTTTTATTGCTTCTTCCTTTTAAAAACTTTTTTTCATTATAATTTTGCAACTTATCTTTCCTGACCTTCTCAAAAAGAGGTCCCCCCAGGAGCTTCAAGTTTCTGTGGCTAGCCAGTGAGTCATGCTATTGAATCAGCACAAAACACAAATTCAAGATCAGGTAAGAAAACCTCAGTTTTTTATTCTCCCAGTTTTCAGCCCTGTCAGAATGCGCACTTAGTAAATCCCTGTTTATGGCCTAGAATTTTTGATTTTACCATTATTACTCAAAGTATGATGATCTGTTCTCTCTACTGAATGACAGCTACCTATTAAAGCACTTATTACATGCAAATTAGTATTGCAGACCAAACAGAAGTAAATAAATTAAGAAAGAAAATAGGGGCAAAAATCACTATGGAAGTCTAACAGTTATACTAATTTCCCCTAATTGAACATTGCACATTCAGAATTCTAGTAGTCACATTTACATAAACTTCTAAACCTCTTATTCCAACTCTTTGTACTTCAGAATTATTGAGTAGAATTACTTTTTCTTCTAATTTCCCAAGAAAAAACTCTGTGCCAGAGACTGTTTTAGTACCTTCAGAGGAAATCTGATGCTGTGTTATTTTGAAGATGGTGCTCTCTTTCGGGGGAAGAAAACCAACAACCTAACAAAAACCCCTAAGTGAATTCAGAGTAGATGTTATGACTGAAGAGATTGTCTTATAAGGCCTAGCAGGCACATGAATAATTTAGATTATATACAGGTGGAATAACATAACCACCTTCAGTAAATTTTTGCATTTTTCTTCCAAGCCACTAAGCTTTGTCTTTCAAATGTTGGAATTTGTTAAGAAGTACTCCACTTTCTCACTCATCTAAATATTTTCCATTCTGGCAATGGATGGAGCGAGCTCTTAAGGGGCATGTAATTATGTCTGTAAGGAAGAGGACATGAATATTGGGATTGATTTACTGTGGTGCTCATTTAATTTAGAATTAAACAGGACATAATCAGCAAAGCATTGAGCAGAACTGACGTCTGCATCAAAGACTCCTTTTTTGTGTCTTTCAGTAGCCTAATCTATGTGGCAAATGGAAAAAGTGGATTGAATGTTTGTTAAAAACTCAGAAAAAACCTAGAAAAACATTGAGTGTCTCTCTAGTTTTACAGCAACCAGATCTGAAGCCGTTTTCCTGCTTATGAAATTCCTTCAGAATTTTATTTTGCTTTTAAAATTTCCCTTTTGAATACTTATTCACTACTTTCTTAATTCAGCACCTGATTGTGGGAGTTTCATGAACTAGACTGGAATAATCCAGACAAGTGAATTCTAATACCCTGCTCTGTAGCTTTCTGCAGCGAGGCACACTAATGAGGTTGGAGCACACTGTTCTGGCTCCCCGAAATAATCGGCAAACTACACTCATAGCAAGGGCTGATCACAAAGTAACAAGAATTTACTTAGAGTTCCAAGCTATATAGACACTACTGCCTGCACACTATTTTCAAGGAGAAACTCTTCAGAGCCTATGTTTTAAACCAGGGAATCTATTTGTACTACTTTGGGAGTAACATCCCTTAGGTCTATTCAAAATCATGTGGTTTTTTGGGGCGGGGGGGGTGGGTGTTGGTGTTGTTGTTTGTGCAAAAGCAGTCAGGTCAACCTTCTGGCACAGGCTAGGGTGATCAGTGTACTTAGAACCTGCTATTGCTACCAGGACATTTGAGTGTTCTGGAGACTACAGAAGGGAGGTAAATTGTATGGGAGCCACTCCATGTTCCTATCTCCTAGGAAGACTATAAGAGTAGTGCGGAGAGGCATAGCAATCCCTATTTCTCATCTATTTGTTAGCATTCCCTGATGTCGACATACAATGTGGTGCTCCCTCAGGTTCCTTTTTCTCCTGGACAAATTTAATCAGTTCCTTCTTCAATGTAGTTGTCGTTAAAATCACTCGCCATCATGGTCTACACCTGGAATGGGTAAAGCCATTTGATCAATGATGTTTTCAGTATTAACATTTCCTGACAACCTTTTGCTTGTTCCTGTTTTCAATCAACTTTATTTTGTAAGTGTATCCATTAATCAACTAACTAGGCATCTTGAGAGTGTAGAGGGAATTGCTTTTAAACCATGCACAAAAATGTTACTTTGTTCATTTCAAACCGTAAAGCTACTAAATATGTTTTCAGGAAAGTTGCCTAGGTGGGTCTGGATGGAGGAGGCTGGGTTTATATGGATGGCAGTGGATCTGTGAGTATGGCAGGCACCGCTCCTCATAGTCTGTTTACCTGCTCTTCCAGTGATGTGTCTGAAATAATTTTTCTCTGCATTTTCACTCTATTCAAGAAAGAAGTAAAAAAGCATAGTGCGTGTGTTTATATGTATGTGCCAGGGGTTGAGGTGAGTGCAGCATACACGTGTTCCCATAAAGCAAAATACAGCTCGTAAGTCTAAATATAGGCATATCAGCCTTGACACTGCCTTTCAAGATATTACGTTTCACTTCGTCTCTATTACATTAATCTCTTTCTTCCCGTAAGTGTTATATTTATTATCTGTCCCTGAGAGTAAGTCAGGCACATTTCTCACTCACTCAGAAATTCAAAAATATTATTGATCTCATATAAAAACTCTCCTGAGGCACTTGCATGAAACAATCTTCTAAAGGAGATAAATAATATACTACATAGTAGATGTCAGGTGCTTAGTTGGCTTGAATCCACACATACTATTTAGGAGAGGTGTGAATACCTTTCAGACCAGATGATCTTCTGGAGGAATTATTGAACAACAAATTCTCAAGCAGAGCTGTTAAAAATTCATTGGCTTTGGCTTGCAGCATCCATGCAAAGGTTACATTTTTTCCATTCCTGTAGTGTTAGTACCCAGCATTGTCTGTTCATTAAAAGCTCACAATTTGGCCAAATTCAGACAAACTGAAGTTAGTTTGTCTTTGAATTTAGCTACTTTCTGCATCTGCTGTATTAAAATCTGAATATATAAAACAGTGCTTGTTTAAAGTTGATATAAGCTACATTCAAATGTTTTGCCTGTAAATGACATTTATATTATTCCTTCCACTTCCCTTCCAGTGAATTTATGCTGAAATCTCACTTCTTTTTTTTGTAAAAAAAGAGCCACACAAAATATTGTAGGGGTTCCACTGTAAATAACTGTGTCTTGCCATGGTTTTCCAGAGGCACAGACTCCACTTTGAGAATATCTCAGGCACTGTCAGTATTCTAGTTTTTCCACAGCATGGTCTCCATTAGGAAATAGATGTTTCTAAATAGGGGCTCCCTGACAAAACCACACATGACAGCCTAATATCTAGCTTTTGTAATGTTGTAACAAACAGTTTAGTAAAACAAATTAAAATTTCTAAGGTTTCATGAAAATTATTGTAGTCCAGTAGTAGCTAGTCCATTTTTATGCCTTGTCTATTAAAAAGGGATGAATTTTTAAATATCTTTTGTATCTGGCAAGTAAATCTCTGGCACAATAAGTACAGGTTTAATCTCACCCAAATTTGGACTTCCAAAAGTTAGATCTCAAAGTTTAAGTTAATTGCCCTACATTCCCTTTCTGAATGAAAATGTATGGAAATAATGAGTCGTCTCACCTATCTTAGCGTCCTCTCTCGGAGGTGTTAGATTATTTATAAGAAATGTATATTTCTTTTCAGTACATAAAAGTAAACTTGTTTAGAAATAAATAATTTTTTAACTCTTAGGTTAAAGCAGACAGCTGCTATGCTAATACTGCTTTTCACAATAAAAAAAAAAATGTCCACTAAATGTGGATTTACACAGTGGATTAAAGCATAGTTTAAAACACAGATATCCTTCTGATATTTTAATGACTGTTTTTAAAAGATCTTTCTCTACATCATAGCACTTGAGCTGATTTATTTAGATCAGATAAATTATTACTTGTAAGTTCAATTCACTTTTATAAATTGAGAACGCTTGCATGTTTTGAGCAAAGGTAAATTAGTAGAGTAAAAATAGTTGAAAAAATAATTCATAACTGTTAGATTATTTGATATATCTTGCTTTTCTTTTTGTTTGAAGGTTATCCCCCCTAATATGAGCATATAAAGCCCATATCTTCCATGAATAATTATTGAAGTGCAGATAAGCCTAGGAGCAGTTTTTCAAAATCCTTCATATTTTAAATTAATGATATGTTGGTTAACTTTGACTGCACTTTTGGGTTACCTGCTATCGTTCCTGTCATTCTCTTTAGGATGTGCATTGCAAAAGTTCTACTTTTGCTATTACTAAATTATAACTCAAATGTTACAGGATCAAAACCAGTAATGTACTTTGTTTGCTTTTGCTGCTCCAGTTTAAACTGAGTTTTGAGGTCACATTAATGTGATAGTATACAGGTCAACATGGAGAAACATCTTTAAAACCTATTTCAGATTATTACCAAGTAGTTGTGATTAGGTTTTAATTCCATTGAACCACTCTTTTCACTTCATGCCAATGATAGATTTCTTTAAAAAATGCTCCTATTGAAGCAACCATGAAAACATTAGACTTTTTTGTAGAATTAGGGTCTTGAGAATTGTCAAAACTGAATTTTTTTTCTCCGTGATGTACTGATTTTTCCATTCAGTTGCAGTCATACCTTCCTAAACAGAATCTTGTCTGTAACATCATGACCAAACTTTTACTGTTCTTTTTTGTTGTAATTTTATAAACATTTTAAGTATGTTAAACCTTACTGCTTCTAGCCTCAGATTAACATCAACACAGACATCTAGTTTACTTTGTGGCAAACCACATCAGGCTGGCTGGTTCAAAAGAGTAACAGCTATTGTGTTTTTGCTGGGATAGCTTTCAGCTGCATCTGTTCCCTGAATAATTCACTGGATAGCCATTGCAATGCTTGTTGCAATACAGAGAACCAGAAAAAGCAGAGGTGGGGGCAAATGACTATCAGTGAAAAGTGAGGCAGACTGTTTCTCTTAGTAACAGCTTCATTTTATACCATTGTCATTTTATACTTAAACTGTTCACTGGGACCTCAGTGTGAAATGCCAGTTCTTTTATTGAGGATCTGTTGTCCACTGGCAGGCTAATATGACCTTAAAATTAAAAATTAAGCAGTAGATTCAGTTTAATATATAAGACAGGATACAGTGTTAGAATTCATGTCAATCAGCTCTTGATGTCTACCAGGTACAAAGTGAGTTTCTACTGAGCTAAAGATATTAAAATGTATAAGTGTAAATACCCAGATATGCTGGGTGACTGAACTCACACTGATAGCAATGCAAATGGATGGCTCAGGTTTTTTGTTTAACTGTAGACATCTGAAATGCTACTTAAGATGTCCTGAAGTACTCTGCTGCCATTTCAGAAAGGCATAAGGTTTTAGGGTCCATAACTTCCAGGCCTGGAAGGATGTCTCAGATACTGTAGGGAGTTTAGATTCTCCTTTTGTGTGACAGATATGTTATTTCACTCTTGATGTCAGCCTCGTCCATGATTTCTGTGTCTATTCAAGACTGTTTCTGCTAAATGGATTTTACTTACAGTACAATTTATCTGTTGTAAGGCAAAGTGCAATATGGGTCACATGAACTGTGCTCTCTGCAAAGGAATTCAAGACAACTAGCTTGGAGGCCAAGTTGCATGAGACACATGTGACATGATATGTCCTTTCAAGTAGTGTCTGTGACCTAAATTATAAGACTCAGAGTATGGAAAATAGTAAAATCACACATTCTTTCTAGCATATTGTCACATTATTCTTTATATATTTCACCTTGGTCTTCAGCAGTAAGTGCTCCAGTGACACCACCCAAGTTGCAGAAGGTAAAGGCAGGGACTGGGAGAGTGAAGAACCACACACTGCAGGAGAAGACAAGGTTCAAGGCCATCTAAGAAATCTGAAGGTGCACAAGTCCATGGGACCTGATGAGATGCATGCGCGGGTTCTGAGGAAACTGGCAGATGAAGTGGCTAAGCCATTGTCCATCATATTTGACAACTTATGGCAGTCCAGTGAAGTTCCCACTGATGGGAAAGGGGAAAAATGACCCACATTTTTCAAAAGAAAAATAAGAAAGACCTGAGAAACTACAGGCTAGTCAATCTCACCTCTGTGCCTAGCAAGATTGTGGAGCAGATCCTCCTGGAAACTATGTTAAGGCACATGGAAAATAAGGATGTGATTGGTGACACATGGCTTCACTAAAGGCAAGTCATGTGTGACAAATTTGGTGGCCTTCTATTATGGGGTTACAACATTGACAAATCAGGGAAGGGCAACTGATGTCATCTACCTGGACTTGTGCAAAGCTTTTGACACTGTCCCACGTAATATCCTTGTCTCTAAACTGGAGAGAGATGGTGTGGGAAACTGCACCAATGAGACCCACCATAGCCACAGCAGATGTATTGCCTCAGCGTTGCTATGGAAGGAAACTCACGCCATCACCACAGTGAATGACTACTGCTGCAGAAGAGATTTAAGGCAGGAAGATAACACCACTGCCACCGCACAGACTTATCTATACTTTGTCAAAGGAGGAAAACGACTGACGCCATGGAGCAACGGGAGAGGCTGATCCTGCAAAACTTAACCAAGCCCCTGTGCGTGTACCCAGACTTGGGGTCAGGAGGGTCAAGGTGCCTGGAGGCCCCTTGATGTTGGGCACGTACACCGTTGTTGGGGGGTGTGTGTGGCTGAGCAGAATGGCTTGTAGCAACCCTATAAAAAACGGAACCACCTAGCATCAGATGTAACGTTCCCCCACCAGACTTGAAAACGAATCGGACTGTCAGGACACCGCAGCTCCAGGGTGGTAGCTATTGCTTTGAACTCTTTCCTTTTCTTTCCTTCTTTCTTTCCTTCTTTTCTCTCTCTTTATCTCTCACTCTCTCTCTCCCTTTGCATTCACAGATTTATTGTTGGGCAAATAAAGTTCCTTGGCTCTTGACTCCATTTTGAGTCTCAATTCTGTTCCCGAGAATACAAACAGAACCACGCTCCGGTCTCAGACTGGCATGCGACAGATGGTTTTTATGGATGGACCACTTAGTGGATAAGGAATTGGCTGGATGGCTGCACCCAAAGGGTTGCCGTCAATGGCTCAACGTCCTGGTGGAGGATGGTGATGAGTGGTGTTCCTCAGGGGTCTGTACTGGGACCAGTGCTGTTCAACATCTTTGTTGGCAACATAGACAGTGTGATCAAGTGTACCCTTGGCGAGTCTGCTGATGACACCAAGCTGTGTGGTGCAGTCAACATGTTGGAGGGAAAGGATGCCATCCAGAGGGACCTTGACAGGTGGGCCCATGTAAGCCTCATGAAGTTCAACAAAGCCAAGTGCAATGTCCTGCATGTGGGTTGGGCAAACCCCAATATCGATATTCTGGGTGGAGAATGGACTGAAAGCAGCCCCAAGGAGAAAGACTTAAGTGTGTTGGTGTATGAGAAGCTCAACATGACCTGACAACATGTGCTTGCAGCCCATAGCTTGGGCTGCATCAAATGAAATTGGCCAGCAGGCTGAGGGAGGTGATTCTCCTCCTCTGCTCCACTCTTATAAGACCCCACCTGGAGTACTGCATTCAGCTCTGGGGCCCTCAACAGAAGGACAGGGACCTGTTGGAGCGAGGCCAGAGGAGGGCCACAAAGATGATCAAAGGGCTGGAGCACCTCTCCTATGAGAAAAGCTGAGAGACTTGGGGTTCTTCAGCCTACAGAAGGCTCCACAGAGACCTCATAGCAGCCTTCTAGTACCTAAAGGGGGCCTACAAGCAAGCTGGAGAGGGACTTTTGACAAGGACATGTAGTAATAGGACAAGGCGGAATGTCCTTAAACTGGAAAAGGATAGATATAGATTAGATATGAGGAAGAAACTCTTTACTGTGAGGGTGTTGAAGCACTGGAACAGGTTGCCCAGAGAAGTTGTGACTGCCCCATCCCTGGGAGTGTTCAAGGCCAGGCTGGATGGGGCTTTGAGCATCCTGGTCTAATGGAAGGTGTCTCTGCCCATGGCACCTCTTGGAAACAGATGATCTTTAAGGTCCCTTCCAATCCAAACAATTCTATGATTCTGTAGTATTTCAGAGAGCTGTCTCCAAACTCTGAAACCAGTTCATTCATACAGGAAGAGGTGACTAGCTTCAGGCACACAAATTTAAACATGTTGGACTTGATATAAGAAACAAAAGCTTCAGAATTAATCTCTAAATGATCTGAGTACCCAGCCACTGAAAATTAGAGGAGAATAAATGATCCTGTAATCATTAATCTGTTTAGATTCCACTATATGAGAATGAGAAGCGTAATGACTTCTGGCTGAGATGATAACTGCCTATTTTGAAGTTTATGTTTGGGAAATAATATTACCCTCACTTCCTGCACCTCTTGGTCTAGGAGCACAAGATCAGCCTTTGGAGCACCAAACAGCATACACACAAAGGCTGTCACACATATCTGCAGCTGTAATAGTTTGCATATCTGAAGGATTTTGCAGGTGGAAACAAACACATAAAGCAGTTTGTGATGTCTCTGTGACTACCAGTGTTTCTAGGAGTCATATTTAGTGTCTAACGAGGTATTTGGTTGCCAATGGCCCCAGAGAGAGCCTAGCCTATAAAATATATATTAACAACAATAACAAGCTATATATTATAATTAATTTTCCATTTCTCTTTGATTTTTTCTTAAAGCAATTTTAAGTTGGTGTCTGTTAATATTTCAAGCCAGTTACTGACTAATACAATGTTTTAATTGCATTATTCTTGAGGCAGCTGAATGGAATCCAAGCATAATAGTTTAAGCCACTGTTTTGTTTAAAATAACCCTGGCATCTTGAGATTTGGTCTCAAAACACTACTGTTCAAATTGCTGAAGAATTAGAAGGGATGAGCATCTTGTGTGAAACCGGAAATGTTATGCAGGCTGATAGTGGATCGATTTTATCTGGATACACATTAGAATACCAGTTAATATTTGGTCAATTTCTTTAAATGTCAGAGAGCAAGGAAAGACTTCGGCAGCATGGTTAAACACATAATCTTTGGATAGGTAAACCTATGTTTAATTCAGGATATCTGATAGAAATTATTTCTGACTATAAAATATAAAACTGATAAAAAGTGTAAATAGAAATACTTTTGTTTGATCTATCAAGCAGTATTCTAACATACACAATTCTTTGTTTCATAATGAAAGTAATGAAATAGAAAGGAATATTAAAATATGTGATATGTATGACAGCTGCCTTCAAAATGCTTGATATATTGAAAAGAACAAAAGAAAACATGGATTAAGAAAGATTAAAGCACTTAATTTTGAATCAGTTAAACAGTAAAAGTCACGTCTTCATAGGAACAGAGTCTGTTCTGCAAAGTATAGTTAAATACCACATGCTGTCACTGTTTCTGTAGAGCATTATGGCTGTATTATCTATGCTGAATATAACAATCTTAATTTGAGAAAGGTAGATTTGTACAATCAGAGGTGTAGGTTGTCTTGGGCTGTAGTTGTCTATATGGCGTGATAACACTGTTATGCAGGACTTAAGATCAAACTAAGCAAAAGATTAGGACAAGTAATATAAGTAGGTCTGTTTGGATCAAAATGAAATGTTTTACTTATTATTTTCCAATAATGAAGTTAGTTTACAGAAACCATATCTTTAGTTAAAATTACTGTTTTGATTTTAATTGGAAATTACTGACCAGTGCCAACTGCTGTTAGATAACAGGATGATTATTGTGCTATTTACATTAATTATTTCTAAGAGGCAGCTTTTATACACCTAATCACATTGAACAGCACCTTTTTTTCCCATAAGCATTCTTATGAGCATTTACAAAAGAATCCTTCTCACTGTGAGAAAGGTGTAAGAGTCAGGAAATCAGAATCTAAATTACTATGATAAATTCCATGATTAATAATGAGTAACCATTTCCATATCTATTTCCATGTGCTGTTTTAATCCTCTGTTGTCTCCAGTGTATATTTTTTCATTGACTTGGTGACTTGGACAACATTCATCTCAAGAGACAATCTTGTTCATCATCTTTGGCTCTTAGTGGTTGAATTTACTTAATCAGATACAGCTGTCTTCATCTAAACTGATACTTAAGACATCACTTACATCAGTGTGGACCAGGTGTTTCTTTGTCATATCCATAGGAGTTATTTCTCTTCATCTCCTATATAGTCTGAAGTTCTACTGATCAGAAGCCATTACTTAGAAGCAAAAATTGGAAGATAAACACGATTCTACATATGCATGCATGTATGTGAGTGCTTATATTTCAAATTTCTCTTTTATGAAAGGTAAAAAAAAAAATAATAAAAATTAAAAAGGTGCCAGATCTCTAAAGATCATCTGGAAAACTCTTGCAGTTTGATCCTCACAGTTCAGCCACTAGCTAATATGAAGAATTTTGTCCTCTAAAGAGGAAGATTTGATTTTTTCTCACTGGCTATAAATATGAACTGTTTGGAACCATGTCACAATGTGGTGACTACAAAAAAGTAAAATGGAAGACAAAACCAAATCACTTCAGTGTCCATTAGACTTGGGATTTGGGGATATGTCTTATCTGCAACACAACAGATGCTGAGAATGTGACTTCTTCCACAGCCACCTGTTTAATCTGTCACATTTTATCTACTCCCAGATGTAAATGTGCTGAGAAAGATCACAAAGGACCATTACTAAAGTGCTATTTGGCAAATTTGCTGGATTTGCGTGTCTTACTATTTAGTGTGCACAAGATCATGTAGGCTTCCACATGTGACTTTAATGTTTTGAATTCTTTGTGGTTTATCTCTCTGACTGCTTACAAAATCAAAGAATTAAAATATCTGGATGTTATTTTGAGGATTATTGGTTAGCTGTGACTGATTACCTGGAATCACACTGTATCATTTCTTTCTTGTATTCATGCCATATATTATGATTCATAATTGTTTCTCTTTGAGTTTTTACTATTTAATTTGTCATGTACATGACATTTAAAGTTGCCTTCCTACTAAACATGCATACCAAAGAACTCCAATTCTTCAAGCATTCACTTAAATTGAATAATATGGGGAGGTAAGTGTGGCCAAAAAGCTTTAGTTATAAATCAGAGCAGAAAGTCATGGAATCTATTTATTATCATTGTTTCTGCTTTGAAGCTACCATATACAGAATGAACAGAAAATATTTAGTTTCCTTTCAAGCCTTTAAAGAGTGTAGATATCTTTCCTTTCAGAAGCTGTTATATCCCCTACTTTTTGTGTGATATTAATGAAATATACTTGCTGATCTAATAGAAATAGACACAAGCCATGATGTTGTGCCAAAATATAAGATATAATAAAAAACCTTGTCCTTATCTCCTCAGTCACCAAATTCAGCTCATAAGCAAAAAAGGATTATTTTCGAACAGTCTACAGCATTCTTTGTAGCCAAACACTGATTACATGTTTTACAGTAGATGCAAGAAGCATTTCTACTGATTTTCCTGATAATGTGATGTGTTCAATGGTTATCATCCTTCAGCTATCAGATAGGCTTCTTCATCCAGTGATGACTCAAAATGCCTAAGTGATTGCCTTTAACTCAGTACAAATGTGATTTTAAAGAAAATCTTGCTGTGTAGGTGGCCTTAGGATTCTTTATGGAAATCACTGGTGTTTTTTGACTTAATGTAGGTTAACTGTGTTAATTGTGGTATAGCCTACCTCAAGACCCATAGATTATTTTAGTATTTTCATATTTCCTTCTGTCTTTACATATGTGTTTATTTTAGAATGAAATCTGCAAAAGCTATTGTTTTCAAGTTTTTAAGAACCACAGTTTAGTAATTTTAATCTGTTAATATATGCAAATGTTGCAGAATATAGATAATTAGTAGTTATATGTGATTATTACTGTTAATGGCAAGCAATTATTTCAATTGCTGAATTACTTTACTGTGTTGTGTGTTCTACATAAATGTTAACACTTTTCAAACACAATGGTTGCTTTGTTAATTTTATTTACAGCTCTTTGCCAATTTTCTCACATTTCCTTAGTTCCTTTGAAATGTTTTGATGGTTCTTCAGTGAATTTGGAAAACTGCCTGGGTTTTTAATGCTAAGAGTGAACCCTTAAATATTATACATGTCAGGCCCTACTCACTGAAAGGCAAAAAAAGAAAAGAAAAAGAATGTTGAATTGTGAAAAAAGTTTTGAAGCCCTGAAAAAAATGTTGTTTACAATATTCTTGCATAGTTTAACTCATACAAAACTTTAAGAGTATTTCGGTTTGTGTTGGATGCAATGTGGCTAAGTGTTTCTTTTGACATTTGCTCATAACACTGGATATATTTTAGCATTTTTGAAAAATACCGTAACATGATTTAAGAGTTTGAGCTATGCAGCAGGAGAGAGAGAAAAAAAAAAAGAACCTTACTCTCAGTCCTTACACAGCTACAGAAGGGCTTGCACTACAGCAATCTCTGGCATCTCTCTATAAAACTTAAACACAAATATGAAAGTAAATTATCTCCTCTATGTCAGATATATTTCTTCACTCCTTTAGCTTCTTACATTAATGCCAGACTTAAGATGGTCTGTAAACAGTTCAAGTTCACTATAAATAGAATGATCTTTTTTATTTCACTTCATCACTCTTGTCCCTGTAGTAATAATTAATTACAGTGTCCTGTCTTAGACCCTATTCTCTCATTTTCTTCATACATACAATACTTTTTTCCGTCTCAAAACTTGTCTCCCACTTTTTTTACCCACATATAGCCAAATCAATGACCATTGCCATTCATGTTTTGAGGATCAAGCCCACTGGACTGTAGACATCTCAGGAGATACAAACCCTATGAAGGATTGTATACCCATGCCAGTTACCCCATACTCCCTTTTGGGTCAGTAATAAATAACCTTTCAGTGGAAAGAAATTAGGATTAGATTAATCTGATCTATTAACACACCTACTATATGATACTGAGAATTATGATGCAGAAATATTTATTTCTTTCCATTTACTAAGAGGTTCTATTTGAGTTTCATAAATCTTAATTTGATGAGATTATTATTGCTATTCCTTCTCAGTTTATCTTTTTCTGTTTAGTAACCATACCATTCTTCTATATAAAAATAGTCAAAGTTTTTAAAGAGGAAACAACTTTACAGTTGAATATGTTGGCCTTAAAAGCTTTCAAAGGGAAGATTTTTGATCTAAGGCATTATGTCTGCTCAAACTGATAGATAAACCTATAGATTAAACAGAATTAACCTATAGATTGTGTATTCATTCTGAGCAAATACATGAATGCAGATATGTAGCCCAAGCAAGGGACTTTACAGTAGTTTTCCTGTCTCTTTCGCTAAACTAATAAACATGTAACTATTTCTACAAAAAAAGAACTTGAAAAAAATGAATGCAAATTCAATGATAATGGGAAAATTTCACTTATCTGGGGGAGATGAAAGAGTAGGGATACACACTCCAGATCCCTCTGTTCAAATCAGGTGCTTAACAACAGAATAGTAGCTTTATTGGAGTGATAGAACACAGGTTTTAATTAATGTAGATTAATTTGGTTTTCAGGGAATTCTAAGCCTCATTGCAACAAAAATAAATATTGGGACCTTTTTTTTTCTTTTCACTTTATGAAACTCTTGGGGGTTTAGTTTAGACAGGCATCTTTTGGGAGTCCTAATTGCTGCCAGCCAGTGAGTCAGTGTCCAAAAGACAGTCGCAGAGCTTGTTGAAGCTAATGGGTTTGTCAAACACAGTTTCAGGCTGAATGAAAGGAACAATTAAGTCTTTTTATGTACCAAAGATAGCTGGAAGCAATGGAATAATCCTCCAAGGCAAATAGCAGATCAGAGTTAGTTTGAAGACAAGCTTTGGACATATGAATGGATTAATTTATGTCAGTTCTAGTTCTCCTGATTTTTAACATACTTGTGAACATGTGACAAATATAAAAAAGTTATGTCACCACTTCTAAGTAAATGAGGTTTAAGCATCCTGGTTTTAAAAGCTCATTTATTAGTGAATATTTAGCACATATTTCATACTTCTTAATGCACTGCCTGTTTAGTTTTACAGAGTTGATGTGGTGTAATCTGTGTAACTTTTAATGGTCTAAATATTGACTCTCTACACATCTATGAGCCTGATTGAGTGTGATACTTGCCTATTTAAATTTGCAGACATTAGGCATTTGGGTGGCAAAAAGATAGGGTTTAGATGCAGAAAGTTGGGAAATGTCAATGTCAGTGTTCAGAGGTGCAAAATTTTTTAGGTAAACACTTCTTTTCCGCTCAGGTTGTGTAGCAAAGGAATAGTGTCCTCTTTTATTTCAGTTGCAATTGGGCAAAGAGTAACTGACTTTGTATTCCTGTTCCAAATAAGCAAGCCTATGTATCTATGGAATACATCTTTGGTATGTAATCAGTTCATCCTCCCAGCAGAAGCAATCCTTCTGCCTATCAGCCGGCTATTCAGACCAGTTTGATAATCTATGTACAAAGCTGCAGCCAACATTATCTTCCTTGCCTGCTGACTTTTACTACTCACTCCTCTCTCCAAATTCCCTTGCTGGCAAACGTCTACTACTCCGCTAAGTTTAATTTTCCAAGACTGTTGTTTTCAAAGCCCTGCACAACTGCCTGCATAGTCTTTAACAGACTTAGGTAAGCAAGCATTTCTCATCTTGAGTGAAGCTTGAAGAGTCTGACCAGGAGAGAACAGCAAGTTTTTTCTACAGCCAACTTTGCTGTTATGATTAAGTAGTCTTCACTGACCCCTTTGCATAGTAGATCTATTTCTCCTGACAGACAGCTTTGAGTCTTGCCACAGCTTGACATGAAAGCAGACACAAGTATTCATTTCACTTACATATAAAATTCCTAACACACAGGAACATGCTATCTGTAACCACAAAACAGTAAGTGATACATCCAATATTATGCTGTATATGTCTCTTTAGATATTTACATATTTATCAGTAATGTCAATATATTTGCTCCTTTGCAGTTTTGCTCCCTGTAACATAGCAGGAACTTGTACATATATAGTTTCAAGCTCCATCAGAGAGGAAATTCAATACTCTGAAGTAAACTTTGTTTCATACACTTTTTCTAGTTCCTGTCATTGCTCTAACTACTGCAGAAATACAAGTAATTAATTGATCTGAAGAACATTGCTCCATGTTTATTGATTTGTGGATGGAATCACAGAATTTTACTCGGGCATGGGATCGTGCCCTTTGCACAGCAGGATCTAGCACTGCAGGTATTCACTACCAATTCAAAAGCTTCTCATGGGCTCCAAAATCTGGTCATATGCTTTACATTAATTTGACACTGAAGAAGCAGAGATGACAAAATGATGATAATTCCCTTCAACATGCTAGCTGCTTGCTTTGATCATGAAAATACCTCTAATGTAAGGAGAAGGGTGTTCACATCCCCTACATGTATGCTTCTAACAGTAATGTCTGTGCTTTGAGCATCTGTATCTTGCTGATGATTGAAAAAGTTTCTCCAGACTGGGGTTATTGTTTGACCTCCAGGTGGACCCTCTTTCTCCACGGATAAGAACAGAATAATGTAGGAAAAGAGCTTTTGAGTATTTTGCACCTGGAGAAAGTACCTGAAATTAGATGGCATGACTGCCTGCCCAAATATGTTTCCTGCAGAAATATGTATCTTGCTTACCAACTTTCTTCAGCTTCATATTCTTACTTATTTCATTAAAATTACATTCACTGTAAGAAGAAGGTGAAAATCCCAGGTAAGAAATTATATTCTTCCTTGTCTCATTTCTGAATTTATTTCCTGTCTTCTGTGCTTTTTGATTTCTTGTATACATTGTCATACTTTTTTCCTAATATTCAGTTAAGAGTATGATAAGCATCATGCACATCCTGGGACTGTAACAGATTTTAATTTCTCAGACTGTTCTAACACTCCACAGGCTGGACTATCAGGTAACTTGTTTGGAGTATAAGAATGGAAGACTACCCTTTCTGCTGTTTATGTACCCTCTCCGTTAGATGGTCACTGTCATTGGTTTTCTGGACTGCTTTCTTAGGCTAAGTAGACTGTAAATCATGTAAATCTCAGCTAAGCTTATTGCTGCACTAAGTGAATATTTGAAGATATACCTTTGCTATCAGTAGTCATTTCCCCACTACATTTAATCCTAATAATTAATTTCTACATGGCAGGAAGCAAAACAGACCTGCATTTAAACGTTTTTTTTTTAAGTCCCCAGTGACCAGAGAAAAGGGAATATCCCACCCATTTTTTAAAAGTTCAAAAAGGAGGAGCCTGAGAACTACTAACCAGTCAGCCTCACCTCAGCGCCTGGTAAGATCATGGAACGAATGCTTCTGGAAAATATGTCAAAACATGTAGAAGAGAGAGAGATGATCAGAGACAGTCAACATGCCTCCACCAAGGGTAAATGGTGCCTGACTAATCTAGTGGCCTTCTATGATGAAGTGACAATCAGCGGACAAGGGAAGCGCTACAGATGTTACCTACCTGGACTTCTGTAAGGCCTTTGATATGACCTCCCACAACATTCTAGCTGCTAAAGGGGTGAGATACAGGTTTGATGGATGGACTGTTAGATGGATGAGGAATTGGTGTCATGATTTAGGATCACTCAAAGAATCACTGACAAAGTTATTAGCAGAACTGTTTTCAATATGAATTTATAAAAGTGCAACTTAAAAAAGTTCAGTGCTGAGGTTCACTCTATTACTTACTACATGGAAAAAAGCAAAGGAAGATCAAGTTAGAATTGAGCTAGAATGATATACACAGATACCAGAGATGCAAAAGGGTAAGGGAGAGCTTCTTGTGGAGCAACAAGGTTCAGAGAAGACCTCCTTACTTTCTAAACTCCTGATAGAGCTTAGGTGTAGCTAGGTCCAATCAGTCTCAGACCTGGACAATGGTTTATGTCTAAAGGAATTAGCTACATGGATTTCATTAGTATTAACTTAGCATGCTGTCTGTCATTCACTGAGGATTTGTTGCAAATAAAGGGTATCTCTTCCTTGAGTAAGGAAGGATCTCTCAGGTAAGGAATCCCAAACCTTGAGAAGTATCCCAGCTTAAGGATATCTCTGCCTTGAGTAAGGAAGGATCTCTCAGTCTCAGTTAAGGAATCCCAGACCTTGAGAGGTGTCCCAGCTCAAGGGGAGATCACCACCATGGAGCCACTGCCTAGCAAGGAGAGATCAAAGAACGCTCACTTAGACTGTCATATTTATGGCATAAAGTGCTTGACGTGTAGTCAAATTTCATACAATGGGAAAGGTATGCATGAGATTCCTTGTACCCACAATTTTCTCTGTTCTTTGATAAACGAGTTTTGAGAAAACCAACCCCTTATTCATGTGCTGTCACATAACTGGTGTTCCAAGCTCCTGTGTGTTGATGTTCACTGGGTAACTCTGCTCCTTTGTGGGTTTCCTGGAGGAGTTCTTGGCCCAGTTATGGTTCAGGCCTTTACCGCCTTTGGAACCTGTAACCAAACTACTTAGTTCAGATTAAGGGGGTTGAGTGCATCTATCACAATTGGCTGGATGGCCACATCCAAAGAGTTACAGTCAAAGGCTCAATGTCAAAACTGATAAGTGTTGTCCCTCAGGGTTCTGTGCTGGAACAAATACTGTTTAATATCTTCATCAATGACACAGACAGTGCAGTTGAGTGCACCCTCAGCAGGTTTCCTGATGACACCAAGCTGTGTGGTGCAGTCAACATGCTGGAGTAAGAGGATGCTGTCCACAGGGACATTGACAGGCTTGAGAAGTGGGCCCATGTGAACATCATGAAGTCCAAGGCTAAGCACAAAGTCCTTCACCTGGACTGTGGCAACCCCCAATACCAATACAGAGTGGGGGATGAATGGATTGAGAGTAGCCCTGTGGAGAAGGACTCGGGGATACTGCTGGATGAGCCAGCAATATGTGCTTGCAGCTCAGAAAGCCAGCCATATCTTGGGCTGTATAACAAGTAGTGTGACCAGCAGGTTAAGGGAGGTGATTCTCCCTCTACTTTGCTCTGGTGAAACTGCACCTGGAGTACTGCCTTCAGCTCTGGGGTCCCCAGTGTAAGAAAGAGATGGACCTGTTGGACCAGGTCCAGAGGAAGGGTAGAACACCTCTCCTAAGAAGAAAGGTTGAGAGGGAGAAGTCTGGAGAAGAGAAGGCTCTGGAGAGACCTTATTGCAGCCTTTCTGTACTTGAGGTTTATAAGAAAGATGAGATACTTTTTACTGAGGCCTGTAGTGACAGGACAAGGGGCAATTGTTTGAAACTGAAATGGTTTTAATCTAAACTGGCAGATTTAGATTGGACAAATTGAAGATTTTTTTTACAATGATGGTGGTGAGGCACTGGCACAGGCAGCTCAGAGAAGTTGTGGCTGCCCCATCCCTGGAAGTGTTCAAGGCCAGGTGGGATGGTTCTTTGAGCAACCTGGTCTAGTGATATCCCTGCTATGACAGGGGTTTATATTAGATGATCTATAAGGTCACTTCCAGCCCAAATGATTCTATAATTCTGTGAGTTTATGGTTATTTTTCTACAAAATTAAGGGGTTATTTTGTTTAAAATTAATATATAATTTTTTGGGGAAAAAAGGTTTAAAAACTGAAATAAACTCCAAAACAGGAGGAAAATTTTGTGTAGTATGCATTTTTGTCTCTGTTCTTAATGCTACTTTCACTGTGTGCAGAACTGTTTCTGGGGCTATATTAATGTAAGAATGAAATGGTGAAAGCCCCTAAATTAAGGACCAAAGTAGACTCAGCCACAAATTCCCAGGAAAGGGTGTCCCTTGAGGAGTTGAGTTTCTATGAGCTTTTCTACATCTCAGTAATTTCCTGTACTACTATGGCACAGCAACAATTTAGAGTAAGAAAAGAGATTTTTGGTAGTAAAGAGAGTAACAGAATTACAGAGAATCCAACACTTAAAGTTCAAAGCAAATTGTAAAAAGTAGGATATCAACAACAGATATGTGGTTAGGAGACAGAATTAGTAAGGAAACCATGGATCTGGAAGCCATTGCTACAAACTAACACACACAACGTAGTATTTTCTGTAAATTTAAGCATACCTGCATTTTGAAAGCTTTTTATTCTGTTATTTCTGCTTACTTAGCTATTTCTGTACTGTTAATCATATTACCTTGATTCTAACCTGCACCCTAAGTCTGAATCATAGTGTATTATTCACACCACTGTTTACACTCTAAGGAAAGATAAAGAGTGATTCCATACGAGGTCTCACAGGGACTAGGATGTGATACAGCAGGAAACACTGGAAGAAACTGATTTGCACCACAGATGTCTTTCACCTTTTAAGAGTTATATCTTAGATTAAACCCTTTCTCAATTATCAAAGAATATAAAAGAAATGTTCTTCCGTGTGTTTTGTAATGATACAGAGAAGGCATACTCATATTCCCCTAAAGTCATTAAGGAAACAGTCACCATACTAGTAGCACTAATCATAATGGCTGCCTGTTTGATTCTTTTCTCACATGCTTTTTTTTCAACACTTACATGTTTGTCTGTCTTCTGTCTCCATTACTCACACTATTTTTGTAGTTGGTCATTCAAAGAAAACACAGTGAACTAGACTTGGTCACTGTCTTTGAGCTCTGAATGAAAGATCTGATGCAGTTCCATGGAAATAGTCACATATTTTCAGCAATTTATACATATAATATGTTATTTAGAAATATTTGATGAAATGAACCCAAGAAGTCTCCTCCCTCATCTCTGCAGCTCCAGAACTGCTCTACTGAACAACATGCATGTCAGATGACGTCAGGTGACAAGGTGTGGTGGGGATAGGTGGGTCTTCTGAAACGTGGGAATCAGCAAGTGGCAATCCAATACAACCTCAGGCTACGCATTCCAAGCATGCAAGCAGGAAGCCTTGAATCAGAAGAGTCTGTCAAAGGCAGGGAACGAGTATGATTATCATGATTACAAGTAGCAATCCATATAAAAAGCACATGTGAATATTCTGAAGTACTTAAATCTTGGCAGATATACCTATGACAGCTGTGTGCAATATTTCTGTAAAAGAGAAAATTGTGAGAAAGGGATCTGCAACTAAAGAAAACATAGGTCTTCTACACCTAAAAAAGTACTAATTGCCGAAGTGGTGTGATTCACAGGAATAGACAAGTGTTATATATTCTCTTCATTAGAACTTTAAAGCTGAGCCAAGATCCATTGTGTTCCAATGGACACAATAGCTGGATCAGATAGTTAGCAGATACTTAATTTAAAAACATCAAGAGTTCTAGCTGAATATAGTAGATTATTGAGCAATGGTAATGTGTCAGCTGCCTGTACATGACTGCACTTTAAAAGTAATCCAGATTCTGAAGCAATACTTAACAGCTCAGAAACTTTAGGAACTTTCCATATATTTTATTTATTTATATATATATATAAATAATCTGAACTAAATGTTATTGGGAGGAAATTTTCTGTCATAGTTTTCACAGAGGATAATGAATCAGAAGGCTGCTTGAGAATTTAGTTTGTGGTAGTGGGTGAAAAACAAATAGAAAAGCAGGAAAGCTCACACTAAATGAACCTGGCATTACAAACCATGGACTAGTTCATCTCCATGATAGAGAAGTAGTTTCACCTCAGGATCACATGAATAATTAATTCACCTTTTGTTCAAGGACGGGCTCTGAATGCAAAATACATGTGAAGTGGTATGTTACCTTTACTTAAAAACACTTTTTTGTTGGCATGATTTAAACACTGAACTGTGGTCTGAGAGGAGAAAATGCCTCTGCTATTAATCTTTAATAGACTATACCAATAACAGAGCTGTAATTCAACAGGCTACAGCCAATAATTCCACAACACCTTGGATGTTATATAACGTTAATTTATTGAGAAAATATTGCCAATAAAAAAAGACAAACTGTTTAGACTGTATACAAGGATGCTAGTTTATAAAAGGTTGTGACTAAAATTTTATTAATAGTGGCAAAGAACCTAATTTTCCATTGCTGAAAGTATCATATATATTTTTCTGGGTTGTAATACTTCAGCTTTAATACAGTGAAAGAGATCAGTTTCATGATCTCTTTATGACACTTAGCATGCAATGACCAGCAAGGCAAGGCAGCCCAGAGCCAGACTAGTCCTGGCAGGGGAAGGCCTATTCAGACAGGCTTAAGTTTTATCTGTGTATGCCCTTCATTGGGTTTCTGTATTACTCAAATGGTGTCCAATTTCTTCTTCAAATAATTGAAAGAACTATTTCACATAACACTGAAATTTCTCCTTCATGGATTAAATGTACTGTTTTAGGAGAACGCATTCTATAGGCAGTCTTGAAACGCCCCAAATTTTCTGTATTGTCTACATTATGGTGATTCTCTGATGAGAAATTACAAAAGATTGAAAATAAGGCTAACATCTGCCTATCAGAATCTGAAGTCTGTACAGAACTTCTGATATTTCAGAGGAATTTGGTGGTGTTTTGGTCTTCCCGCAAACCCCCCCCCCCACCCCCGAAATAGCCTCGTATTTATATGGAACATTTCAGACTATATTTAATGCTAGAACACAGGCCATAATGCATCCATAAAACATGACAGAATATGTGTTTTAATAGACTTCATGAAAAAAAAAAAAGTTGAATGGTACTAATTGGAGTAATGATTTAAAAAATGAGGTCCTATGTGTTTAACAAACCCATGTTTTGATGACAAAAAGCCAAAGATGAGCTTCTGTAAAATATATCAGTCTTACCTGCAGAAATTCACAGTTTATATAAATTTCACTTTTTTTACACTACAACAAATACTGTTGAAAAGTAAAAAATCTGAACTAAAATTGTTCCTCTGAAAGGGACAGTCTGTTATATATATATATATATTAAAAATTACTTTTAGGAATGCCTGGTGAAAGCTATGTAAATATATTCTTTTCCTTAAGATAAATCAGTTATGTATTTCTTCAGAAGCTTGGTTACAAATCAGACTTTGAAACTGATGCACTATAGCTTGCTGTTTTAATAGCATTTCTCAAGATACCTAAAATGACCTCTGTTGACTTTAATGGCAAGAACAAATCATTACTCCTTTTTGTTCTTGTTAGCACTACAGAAGCAAAACCATGTCTATACTATTTCTTCTCAAGTGTAATTGAGAAAACAAAGTACTGATTTATAATCAGCAAAACCTGTGCAAGCCAATTGGTTATAATAATTTCTAGCAGGAGGAAGCTGCTAAGTTTTTCTTTTTGAAGTCATAAAATTAAGAGTATGATATTAAAACCTACTGGTTTTGCATCATGAGGTTTGTGCTTATGGTCACAGATTTTTATGACTGACCCAAATGAACTTCAAAGCAATGATTGATCTGATAAACATTTAAAAAACAACTGGAAATCTACCTGTACAATCTCCAGAATTTTTGAGATTCCTCATCATCAATAATAAAACACTGAGATATTCCCTTGTTTTCTTAAAGCTTCCTTATGCTATGATTCAAAAATTAATATATTTTCTAGGGTAAAGTCCTTCAAATATGCAAATGAATGATTGAAGCCAGTAACTTTATGGACTAAAACCTTTATGTGACCTTTGGCATGGATTGGGCTTAGCTGTAATAACATTAGCATAGGAGCTGCAGTTAGCCCTTAGTGGGCCATAGAGTAGGATTTTTGAGTGCAAATAAACTGTTGATCATTGTGAATGTTGCAAACTTGCCAAGAAGCTTCAAAAAAAGCAGACTGTGAGCTCCAGAGATGGTAATAGCCAACTGTCAGGCACCACAGGTCAGTCAAGATTAGGTTATATTCTAGTCAGTCCCATAACTGAGGGTGTCCATACTCACATGGGGAGAGATTTCAGGCATATATGAGAGAGGTGCCATGGCAAGAAGCCAAATAGATCCAGGAATCATAGAATGGTTTGGGTTGGAAGGGACCTTAAAGATCATCTAGGTCCAACCGCCCCAGGCATGGACAGGGACACCTACTAGACCAGATTGCTCAAAGCTTCATCCAGCCTGGCCTTGAACACTTCTAGAGATGGGGCAGCTGTTCCAGTGCCTCACCACCCTCACAGTAAAGAATTTCTTCCTAATATCTAATCAAATCTACCTTCTTTCAGCTTAAAGCCATTACCCCTTGTCCTATCACTACATGTCCTTGTAGAAAGTCCCCCTCCAGCTTTCTTGTAGGCCCTTTGTGGGTCCTGGAAGGCTGCTATAAGGTCTGCCCAGAGCCTTTTCTTCTCCAGGCTGAAGAACCCCAACTCTCTTAGCCTGTCTTACTGGAGGCTTCTTTTGGGGGCCCAGAGCTGAACACAGTACTCCAGGTGGGGTCTCACAAGGATGGAATAGAGGGGGAAAGTAGCCCTGGGGACTGGAGAAAAGAGAAAACAAGAATGAAAGAACCCTAGGGAACCCAAATCCCTGGCCCTGGACTAAGCACTGCATGGCTGGAAGGGCTGTGCTGACCTACCAGACTTTTCTTCTGGAACATTGCATGTCTCCTGTGGGACAGGGAAGTTGTACAGGGAACCACTGTGTTAACCTGCACAGCTTCTGGACTGCATCATATCTCCCACAGGACAGGTAAGTCTTGTAATTTGTAAAACAGTGTAGACCTGTTATTAATGTGTTTTGATATCTTCTTCCACTTATTCTCCACATTAGCACTTTGGTCTTAAACTGTGACACTTTTAGCTGCTGTAAGATCTGTACATACAGGGAGTATTACAGAGTCACAAATATGGCAGTTTTTTTCTGATCATTTAACAGTGACACACAGAGAGTTTTGTCTGATAATAAAGAGGTCATGTCAGAATAAAGGTCTACAGCTAGCTAGGATCTTGACAGATGCACGTCACATGCTAGAAGAAAATGTATTTTATAAAAATGGATTGTTTTGAAACATTTTTGAGAAATTGAAATGAAATTATATTAGTTCTGTTTAGTAAGAATGAGTGAAAAGAACAAAGTCCACAAACTCAACAAAACTGCCATCTGCTTGTCTTGAAAGTTTTCCCTACTCCCAAGTAGAGATTTTAGTGATAGCACAAGTGCTGGTATGTCATCTAAGCTTTACAGACAATGTAGGAAGCTGAAATAAAAGGTTTGTAGAACATTCCTATTTGTATCGTGAGTGCATAGGTAGTGATTTATTGACATTCTGTTATAATATTTATCTAGCTTATCAAAGATTGTAGGAAAAGTTGAAAAGAGTACCACATTTGACATTAATGCACTTTTAGAACAAAGCTATAAATGGAGAAAAGAAATTAATATATTTTAAATCTTCCACAAAATCACTAGGCTGTAATTGTGAGAATATTTTTAATGACTTTACCACAGACTACAAGAAAAAATGCTTAGTATTTCAAATACTTTTGAAATATATGTAAGACTTTTAATTTAAACTAATTTGAAATGTCATGCTTTTTATTTAAATAAATTTTATTTTACATAGATATTTTAATTGATTCTGTGATAGTGTTATTCCTCCTGCCGTAGACAAGTGTATTAGGCACAATATATTAGTGTAACCAAAACATGATCTCTACCTCATTAAACAGTTAATTGTACTGACTACCCATCCCCTTTTCTCTACATGTGATGTTCCTGCATGACCATTATATAGCCTTTGGTATCCTTATACTGTTTTCACCAGGAAATGTGACACTGTTCTCTCCTGAGTTTAAAATAACATGGTCAAATCTGAGTTAGCTGTTCCCTCCATCAAGATCTCCATACTCTCTGTTTTGATATTGAACTATGCTAGTGATAGAAACATGAACATTGTTGCTCAGACCCACAGACCAGGATCACCTAGGATGCTTCTGTTCTTTTCCTCTGCATGTCCACTCACAGATCCTGCTGTGTTTACTGCCTTGAAACCTTCTCTTGTCTTCATGATCCACTGCAGCTCTACCACTTGCTGCTCAGTGTCTTGTATCTGTCAGCATCATTACAAATTTACCAGCTTTTTGTTCATCTTTCCTCTTCTGATACTCTATCTTCGTTCAAAATAACTTTCCTAATATACAAAATCCTCCTGATCATTATAAATAGCCATGATTTTTGGCCACTCATTCTTCAAATTCTTAGTTCTGAGTTAAGGACAACCTCACTGAACTCACTATTATTACTTTTAATTTATAGGTTTTTTAGAATAATTCTTGAGAATTACCAGTCTCTTAGTTTGCTTTTCACTGTAAAGACATATGGTGGATGACATTCCAAATACATGATACTATGTTTTTCAAAATTTTAAATACAACATAATCATGGTTTTGGAAAAAAAAAAAAAAAAAGTAATCCAAGAACAATCTTGTGTATCTTGGTAGATTTTGATTACAAGAAAATAAAATTTATCCTAAGTTTTGAGTAAATATCTGTTACTTTTATTTTCCTTGTTTTATGTTATTTTTCTTCATCTTTGCTTAAATGTTTGGTGTTTTGTTGTTCTTTGTTTGTTATCTTTTCAGAGATCATCTTATGAGGTATAATTAAACCCCTACAGAGATCACTTAGAAACAACAACCATTAATACAATTAGTCAATTGGAAAGGAAGGTAGAATAGCTTTTCATTCATTCTGCCTAAAGAGAACTTATATGTAGAACTTGATAGATGATAAATGAAAACTAAAGTGTTTTTTCTAGCTAACTTATTTTGATTGAAAGATAAACACAAACCAACTCCTATGCTTTATAGCTGAATTTATGCAAACATAAGGATACAAATGCAAAGGAAAAAAAAAAAAAAAGGTAACCAGAGACATGGTAATGTCCCCAGGAAAAAGAAAAGTAACAAAATTAAAACTCAAGTAATCAATCTACATGGAAAATTCTGCCCCAGGCAATGGCTGTGTTCACAGACTCTGAATTTCAAGCTTTCTTTCAAAACAACCCCAGAGTGTGTAGAGATCAGCACCTTCAAATGAAAAAACAGTGTTTTTCCTAAAATCTTGGAAGAGATGTGATTCAAGAACTCAGAGAAAATGTAAGCAGCAGAAAGGACATGAAGATTTCTTCATCAAAAATAGCAAATTATGCTGTTAAGACACAAAGAACTAGCCAGCTATTAGTGACTAGACTAAAACTATGTGGTGTAACTATCTAGATAGCTGACTCCTTGGATACAATTATTAGATCTGATCAAAGTCATGATACATTATCATCCATCAAATTCTAAGGAGGGTGGGGAAAAACCAACAAAACAAAGCTCCAACATATAACATGGCAAAACAACATTAGACAACCAATAACAGAAGATTTTGGAGAAACTTAGAGAAAGAGACTAGGAAGGAGACGAAGCTAATTTAAAATTATCTTTGAAGGAAATAAACAAAAACTTGGTACAAGTGCACTAAATGTATCAGAGTTAATCTCCTGTTGTGGTTTAACCCCAGCTGGCATCTAAACACCATACAGCCACTTGCTCATCACCCCTCCCCTTGTGGCGATAAGAAATAGAATCAGAAGGTTGAAAGTGACAAAAACTCATGTGTTGAGATAAAGACAGTTTAATAGGTAAGCAAAATCTGTGCACACAACTGAAGCGAAATAAGGAATTCATTCACCACTTCCATAGGCAGGCAGGTGATTGAGCTGGAGCTGAGCCATCTCCAGGACAGCAGGGCTCCATCACACGTAACGGTTACTTGGGAAGACATACACCATCACCCTGAACATCCCCCCCTCCCTTCTTCTTCCCCCAGCTTTATATGCTGAGCATAACATCCCATGGTCTGGAATATCCCTTTGATCAATTGGGGCCAGCTGTGTCCCCTCCCAGGTCCTTGTGCTCCCCCAGCCCACTCACTGGTGGGGTGGGGTAAGAAAGGGAAAGGGCCTTGGCTCTGTGCAAGTGCTGCTTGGTGCTTACAGAGAAAATATCTCTGTATTATTAACACTGTTTTGACCACAAATCCAAAACATAGCCCCAGACTAGCTATTATGAAGAAAACTAACTCTATCTCAGCCAAAAAGAGTATAACATATTAAAGCAGTCACAAACTAAGGAATATTTTCTGATTTTGGAGAAAATAGAAGATGTTAAATTCAGATATAGAGAAAAAAAGTGGTATTTATCAAGGTTGTCATTGAAACATGGGTAAAGGTAAAGCCACTTTTTCTACAAGAGATGATCAGACTTCAGAGAAAATAGATTACACAGAAGGATAGTGAAGTAATGACACTTTATTATGTTTTCAACATCATGTCTGAAAAGAAACACCAGCTCAGCTCCTGGTGGTTTTATCAGAACTCCGTGAATGAATACTGCATGCCAGAGCAATGCTAATTATCACATTGTGAACTACTAGCCTATCTCATGTTTAACCACCATGAGGAATCTGTTGACAATGTATCAGAGCACATCTACAACAATCTATTTAGGCAAAGGTATTTCCTGTGAGATGCAAACATAAAACAATGGGTACCAAGGTTCAGATTCTGAGTGACAAGCTAGTTATAAAAACTGTCAAATCCATGAAGAGGAACCTCTAGGGTAGTGTGGACGGATTATAGCAATGTTTTTTATTCAGTCCTGTGTTTAGAAATGTTGAAAATACTGAGAATGTACATTTCTATGAATAACCAGCAAATTTTAGTTTTACTGATCATTACCAAAGACTGATATGTAGCTATTCTTGGTATCATCAGGGGATCCTTCAAGGAGGCTTCCCCCCCCCCCCCCCCCCCCGATTTATTCTTCAGTATTTACATTTTGACTCCCTTTTGAAAAAAAGTTGCCTGGACTTTAGTAGGAAAAAGTGTCTACTATTATATATGTAAAACCTAAAGTACTTACAAGATGAGATTAAGAGGACTGGACCAAGATGTAAGAAAAGATGGTCTGAGGAAGTAACAAATGGTATTTTAAAAATATACTTGGTGTGTCCTCAGTAAGGCTAAGAACAATGGATTTAAATCCGTGAACCAAAATGTCTCAACTATATAATACAAAGTCCTACACACAAACTTAGAATATTTGTGAAAAAGAGGTGAAACAAGGTATAGATAAATAAGATGGTAAACATGATGTGATGCTATGTGTATCATTAGCAGCTGTTCGTGGCCGATGCACAACAGACACCAGAAAAATCATAGAATCATACAACACTTTGGTTTGGAAGCGACCTTTAAAGGTCATCTAGTCCAACCCCCCTGTCATGGACAGGTATATCTTCAGCTAAGATCAGGTTGCTCAGAGCCCCATCCAATCTGACCTTCAATGTTTCCAGGGAAGAGGCATGTACCACCTCTCTGTGCAACATAGGTACCTAGATAAATTGTGTCCTTTGTGATGAGCACCACTTTTACAGGGGCTGAAAGGGGCAAGAATATTTCCTGAACACCAGAAATGATTAAATGATTTTCATATTGGATTTCCACAGGCTGTTAGAAACCAGATCAAACATTGTATTGATTCAAAAATTTTCCCATTCACAAAGCATACCCAATAAAGACTATAAAAGAAACTTTTTTCTGTGGACAAATACATCTCAGAGAAAGAAGAAAAAATCCTCCACAAATCTCCATTGCTAAGGATATAATCTGTAAGAAAAATGAGAGAAAAAAACCAAAACCAAAACAACAAACCACAGTTAAAATACTTGTCACACATAAATTGTTCTGTGTCTGAAAGGCATTGTGGTCATAATCAGTTGGAGTTTTCCTTCAGCCTACAGAATTTCTAAAAACCTTGATTTTCAACCTTTAAGCTATTTTCCACATCTCTACGACATATTGACCTGTAAGAATACAGCTGGCACTGACCACAGACTGTATTAAATCATATCAATAGGAAATAAACCAAAACAAACAACAAACAAACAAATAAAACCATTGCACATACATTGCACTCTTCATTAGAAAATGTTCCTATTACTCTGTGTGAAAACCTTTTAAATCCTACAGGTGATATCAACACTTCAAAACATTGTCAAGCATGGCTTTCTGCTTTTGCTAAGTAGAGATGGTAACTCAGAAAGAACAGTCATAATCTCAACAGTAGCAATTTCATTACATTGACTGCCAACTTGAAAAATACTGAGGCTGAAAGTGAAAAGTATACTGACAGCTGGTTACTCATACGAGAAGTAACTATGTGTCCTTTTTCAGAAAAGAAATACTTAATTTTTTTTTATTTTTGTTTATTTTTACATTCAGTGCTTGACTTAAGATAATACTTTGAACGAGCTCAGAAGAAAAAACAAATATTTTCTGACACGGATGAGTGTGGGAACAATGATTTACTAATACCTTTATCAGTACAAAATTAGGGGGGAAAAGTAAGAAAGTTAATGGATCGAATGCTCCCGTCTTTTCCAGAAGTCTGGTACTAGACAAAATGTAACATATAAAAAACCAGAATACAAAGGTGAAGTTTTTTTAGTATCAGGGTGAATTTTAAGTGGAAAGGTGTGAAATTAACAGTCCATTAAGAAACTGAGGGATAAAACGAAGCTTCCAGAATTAAAAACATCTTTAGATAAACTACAAAACATAATGATTGAAGAGTAAGATAAGTGAAAAAAACGTTAAGAATTTTTAAATGAAGTTATTTTGCAGTAGTTCTGCATTCCTACAGAGGAGTGCGGCCACCATCTCTCATGGGCTCAGCCTTGGCCAGTGGCAGGTCCATCTTGGATCCGGCTGGCATTGGCTCTGCTGGACATCAGAGAAGTTTCTAACAGCTTCTCATAGAAGCCACCTCTGTAGCCCGCCCACCCTTTACCACTAAAACCTTGCCACACAAACCCAATGCAGAAATGTTTTGTTCTTTGTGCCAAATTTTCTGCATAAATTTACAGTGTATGCTTATTTAAAAATATGGCCTCATCTGCATTTCAAAATTGTCCTCATTGCAACAGCATAGGTGTAGGAACTGTCAGTTTCATTTAAGAATGCCTAATACTGATCTTGTTTAAGAAAACTACCAATGTCAATAAAATTAATAAAATCAGAATAAAAGTGTCCCTACACAGGTTGCATCAACCCAGCCAAACATTCAAGAGATTTTTTCTCATGGGCACAAGCCTTACATAAAATGGAATATTCATGGACTATTGATGCTGGAGCATAAGATTAATAATCCTGTAAGTGCTTATATACGTAGTTCATAGAATATTCATAGACTAATCACATGGATCTAATAATTGAAGTAGATCTTAGATGTATGGAGTTGCATTGATAGTATATTGCTTTGTTAGGTGGACTCTAAAATATTACTAATACACTACTAATCAAGATACTCATTTAAGCACCTGAATCTAGACAAATTAATTCAACATAGCTTCAGTCTTTGTTGATACATACTTATTCATGACTAGAGTTCTTTAGGCACAGCAGCAACAAAAATACCATGAGACTCTTTTCACTGTCATGTTATTGCCATGTCGCTACTTACTAAGATACATCAATAAACTCCAGTTGTGTAGCGTAGAAAGTAAAAACAGTAGTATATTTATAATAAGAATTGCACACAATGCTATGTGCATTTGAAACAAAATTGCACAATAGAATACAGTATAGAAGAAAAAAACACACACCTTTTCTCATATCATGGTCATTCCATTTTTAATTCCCTTAATTCCTAAATCTCAAAAAATGGAGAGGTAAGGTCTTATTTTGAAAAAACAGATGCTGTCTCACCACACTTTTGTGTATAAAGAAATGCCCCTACAGATACTGGCAAACGACAGACACCTTTGTCAGTGTTATCTGCAGCCACCTCAAATAACTTCCTCAAAGAGCTTCCTTTTCAAGGGGGAAAAAAAAAATCTGATGCAATTAATGTATCACATTTACACCTAAACTAATGCAGGGCTAAGTTAGGAGACTGCATCCATTCTTTTAGATTCTTATTATTCTGAAATAAGTACTGATAATAATGTGACTTATACCATGTAATGACAACAAGCAAATATGATGTAAGAAAATCTATTATTACTTTATCAGCATCAATAAAACCTAGTTGCTGTTACTCTGAGAAACATGTTAGTATTTATATGTTTCAAGCCAAAGAATTAAGAATCTATAATCAGCAATGACAAGTTATGTGCTCTTATATCCTCTACTTCTCAGAAAAGAGAATAAAGAGCAGTTGAAAATGAATATGAGGAGGCAGTATTTATATCTGAATTAGATCTCATTACAATAGGGGAATCTCATATTTTATAGGAAATGCCAAATATTTGGAATGGTCTGTAAGTCTAAATAAAGGTTAGAATTAAAAATTTGGCAGACATTTTTTCCATCAGAAAGATAATACAGTAATGAAATATGTTCATCAACAAAGAAGAAATTATGTAAAAGCAGAAAGAAACCCCAACTAAATATGTCAAGCTTTCAACACTCAGGTACAACTTGTGGTTGAAAATCTTGGTGTAATCAGATGTTCCTAATGTTTGTGTTCTTTCCAATTGAATCTTTTCTACAGATAAGCTAGATGCTCCGGTTCTGCTGATCTAGGTCAACTCCAAACTATAGAGCAATGATGGCTAAGTCCACTGTTATCAGTAAGCATTAAGTCGTATTTTAATATGAATAACTGAGTTACAGAACCAGCCAATCTGAATTGAAGACTATAATGTCATCATTCATGAAATACGAATGACTATGTAATATGAGGAAAGTAGCTAAATCTAACCTCACTGAAATAACGAATAATTTCTCTTTGTAAAAAGCGTTCATGCAAACTTATTTTCTGGTTTGCAAAGAAAAAGTAAACTATTTAACATCTTAGTTTTATCACTTCAAAAATGTTTTCTTTTCAAACTGAAATTATATCAAGTCTTTAAGATACAACCTTTCTCATGCAAGTGGCTATTTTCCATTATTTACAGTTGTGTATCCTTTCTTTTATCTATTCTCATATAATTGCCTTCTTTTAATTGCTCCTTTTGATAGCCTCTGTCTTTCAAATTTATGTCTTAGGAATGGTCAGGATATGAAGTTCTGGTATAAACACAATTGCACTGATATAAAAAACAATTCTTTGAGTAAGTTTCTTCTTAACAAACTTCAGCTATGTAAGTAGTAGGCCCCTGACCTAAAGCTAGTTCATGAAGAGAAAAATGTACTTCCACAGGATTACTCATCCTACTGATATCAGAAACTTATTTTAGAATAGGGTGAATCCCTCTCTGGAGTTCCCTATATCTTCCTTTTATGAGTAGAAGAATCCTTCTATACTGCACTAAATATTTAAATATAGAAGGGCTCAAACTATGCAGTACATAACTGGTGAGCTCCAGTTACTCTATAAACAAAATTATTCTGAAGATTCATTCCTGTTGAGACTAAGAGGAAGGATCATTCTAGTCTTATCTGTAGAATCATGCCTTTCTCAAGCTTCTTCTGGCTGGTGTGCCGAGGGCCATACCAGTCTTTTCTAAAGATAGCTTCCATTAACAGGAATGGTGATCTACCTCATAGCAGCAAGAATTTCTCAGCAAGCAGATATACTCTACAGCTTTCATCCTGACAGATGTAGGCCCTGATCTGATCTGGTCAGCTCAGCACCATGTGCTCAATACCCCAAAACAGGGTCTCCATCCAGCTGCCTTTTCTACCTCATTGCTTCTCCCTCCCACAGACCACATCATCTGCCATGTGATAGGGCCCAGCTGCACTCAGTTCTTTAAAAGGTAACTTGTAATAGCAGTGGGGCACTTAAGGACTGGGTGCTTATTAGTTCTTGTCTTAAAAACATTCAGTGCTTGCACAGGCAGTGAATCCATTCAGAAAATCTGTACATTTTTTTTTTTTTCCCTCAGCATAAAACTTACCCGGGCAACTGTATGATAAATAGTAAATCAAGATACAAAGTCAACAAAATGGTGGTAAATGGGGAAAGGATAAATAGAGGTTGGCTATTATGTGGGAGGGAATGGGGGTGGTAAAGTAAGCAGGGTAAACCTAGGAGGACAAAAACTTAAATGGTGTGGTTGGGATTTTAGGGTGTTTCTTTTGAGCAGCCCTGCACAAGATCAATGGAGATTGCAGCAGAACAAAAAAATCTGTCATTTCTTTGATATTTGCATCTGATTTCATACTTTGGCTTGGGCACCTGGGTTGCTCTCCTTAATACTGGCAAGGGAATGCTAAGAGGGGGTGGAAGACACATCCTGATTTCTTAACAACTGGCACATAGACAAACAGGAGACATAAGGCTCATTTCCTAAAGAAATGAAGCTGAGGTGCCTCTCTGGCACCTAGTTGTTCTTTCACTGGGAATTGCTTCATATTATCATGTGACTATTTATACTGCTGTTGTTAATTCAAGTTTACATTAGTCTGAGGTAAAAATTAGTTGCCAAGAGAGTTCCTGTGGCAAAATACCTTCCTAAGGCTTTGCTCTTCCGTGTCTGTCTTTCCTGCAGCCAGGTGCCCTGCATAGAGTAAATATGAAGTGCTAATGTTTTTATAAGGTAAAGCTTTACATTGAAATTGGAAGAATGTGAAATGATCAAAATGTAAATTGAGGCTTCACACTCAGTGTCAGTGCCTTTTTTTAATGATTTCCATTCTATCTTAACTGTGTCCATGTCATTACCAAAGCCCAGTTAAGGACAACTTTACCTTGAATGTCTTTTCATAAAAAAGATTCAGCAGGGTCTGATAATTGGCAAGTGAGTTATGTTACATCTTTGAAAGTTTGTGGTACAGGGATACTTCCAAAATAAATGAGCATGCCCTTTGCATGTTCTCACGTTCTGATGATTTCTGCCTGTCAGAGTGGTGGCTTTGGACTGCAATTAAGGTAGCCACATACAAATGCAATTAGATCTGTGTGACACACATAGAAGTTGAATGGTGACAGACTTCGTAGAACAATTAGTGAAAATTCTCTTGAGTTCCTGAAGTGCAGCTGGCCAGTTCAGTCTGGTGAGTGAATATATCCAGTTTAACTTGTCCTCATCCAGGTCTGATGTCTCATTTTCCGTGACTTCCTCGAGTAACTTTCATCTGCTGTTTCAATGGCTGCTATGTCTCTTTCTTTTTTTCAAGGAAGCAAAGTTTCAAAGCACAAAGGGAGAACGGTACACATGAGCTACATGCTTTGGTCAGAGGATGATTTATGAGGCTTGACAAGGCAATTTACAGATTTTCTATCTCTGCATTCAGAATATGCTCTGTGTCTAACAGGAATGCCTATTAATTATCACATGAAACAAACTCATAGCTTTTGTGGCATGAAACATGGAAGATTATTTTAAAAAGTACACATTTGATCATATATCATACTTGAGTTAATTCAGAATCAGTGTAAAATAAATTTATTCATGATTTGTCCCAGCTTGTGGTATATAAACTGAAACTAAAAAAAATCATTAACAAATTACAAGGCTTGAATTCTCCCAGTTATATGTGTACAACACTTTCAATACTGTTAAGGTTATTTCGGTACCTTCACTGAAAGGTAAGCATAGCTGATTGGATTTTTCACTGTAATTTGCATTGTAGTTTTTCCTGCTAAGGGTTGTCTACTGGAAAATTGCATTTATTGTAATTTGTCATTTTTAGTGGTTTAAAAAATAAATTAGATATAAAATTTCTGTGCTAGAACATATGTGAATGGCTCCCAGAAACTTAATTTCTCTCTTCTTTTATTGCCTCCATATGCAAAATTCAATATTTGAGCAGTGTAACAGATCATCTAACTCACACAAGGTTATTCCTGCACCCTGTATGTACACCCTTAACCTGTCCTGATGTTTGCACTTTTCCTCCGCCTGGAATTCATCTGATCATTAAAAACCACACTGTCTTCTCAGTAGAGGGACCTATATCTCTCATAGAACAAAAATTATAAACCTAACTGTTATAAACCTCTCTAACAATAACTTTCTGTTAACACTTACATGTATATCTGTTGTCTGAGTCATGTTGTTCCTAATACTTAAGAACTTCTTTAAAAAATTACTTAAAGTTTAATACTTAATATTTTGGAAAGTCAGGATATTTACTCAGCAGTTTAAGTATCATTTTAGAAAACTGCTGTTACAAAAATAGAAATCTTGGTCTTGATATCATTTGCACCAGCTAGACCTATTTTATGGCAGCAATGGCTATATTATGTCTTCTACTAGGAAGGGGAAAATGTAAGCAGAGTTGTTTTAAGCAAGTAATTTGCAGGAAAAGAGAAACTAAATATTCCTCTCTTTTTGAAGCTGGACTAGCAGTGATATGTAATTTTGAAGAGGATTATTGATTTGTGACAGAAAAGTCATCTACCTGTTGTGCCACTTGTTGTGTCTGTGCAACAAAATGGGACTAGGTGTCTTATTTTTCCATGATGCAGAGTGGTTAATCTGCTCTATAGATCTCTAAGTATAGAAAAGGGCACTTCTTGAGAGACATCTGTTAATTTGGATGTTACTCAATTTCTTTTTCCTACCAAAATCATCATTGCCAATGAGAGAATGGGTAAGTCACTGGCAGCAAATACTCTGCCTGAGTTATTCTTATGTTGAGCATATGGCTCCATTGTCTGTCACCACTCAGACCTGTTCCACTTTATTTTGTTGCTGAAATACTTCTTGATTTCTAAATGTTCATGAGATACAAATGACTCTAATGGATCAACCTGATCACAAGGGCTTTGCTTCATGGGCTTCACAAGAACATATATATATATTTTTTTAGGACCATGAATTCTATTTCGAATTCAAAAAAAGCAAGTATAACTGATTTTTTTTTAAAAGAAGTGTATTATCCTTAATGCCACCAATTCTGTTCTTTTCTTATGAATGTCTAATTAATCTAGAGCTGCCCTTTGATACAAAATATTTCAAAACCCATTCAAGCACTTTTTCTCTGCTCTGCCAATTCTTACCTATTTTTTCATGTGTGTTGGATTTATATAATAGGACAAGAACTGATATTTTTCCCCCCCTCAAGCTTTAAGTAATTAATTCCAGAACTAGTTCTGTAAAAGTGGTCTGGAAAATAACTGAACTCACAGAAGTGCCAAATTTTAAAGCATATTAGGAGGCATCCATGTATGCTTTGAACACCTAGTTGAGTAGTATTCAACATGAAGAGCTGATGAAGTCAAAGAATAAAGTCACAAAGAACTACAAAATGATTGCAACGTGTCACTCTGACATGACCCAATGTACTGATGTATTGATGCAACATCACAGTGAAAACATTGCAAAGCAATATCAAGGCACCTGGCTGTGATTACTTTGTGGTTCTCCATGACTATTTGACACTGCAGTTTTCATCTTCCTTCTCTTTCCTCTTACTCCTGACTTGTAAGAGAGACTAGGTTGTTACTAGGTTGTTTCACATTGTGTATCTCTTTTGCTCTTTTTTTAACCCCTTTTTGACTCCCCACGCCACCCAACCCCACCCCCGATTATTTTCAGTGACCTGGGTTTATTGGTTCATAACTTTATGAATGTCAAGAAGCATTAAGACAGCTGCAAAGATCTTTTTCTCTGGATATTTTCTGGTCACAGGCAATAGAAAAAGAGCTTTATAAATTCTTACTGACTATACAGGAACTATAGGCAAGGATTAAAAAATATACATGCCCCTGTTACTCCAGAAGGATCCCACCTTCTGGTCTTTCTGTGAGCCTTGATATTACAATACAAATAAATACACTGGCTTTTTAAAAAGAAGAATCTTCAAGCTTTCAGTATCTCAGATTCAGAAATCTTAAATTTAAGTATCGCCTAGTGAAAGATGTGAGAGGTACAGGTTCAGTACAGCATATGGCTTTAAAGCTGTTATTACAGATTTAGAGCATGAAGTCATTTTCTCTCCTGAGAAATTACTTCCCATGAAATATAGTCTTCAATTTGCATTTTACTCTGCTATCCTCCATTATTTGATTCTCCATTTATATTTTAACTCCCGCAGCACTCACTACTGGATAATGCCAGCTGTTGAGTCAGCAACATGAATGCAGCTCAGACACTATGATTACTAGGTTTTATCTTCTAGTCTCTGAAGGTGCAGCCACCTACTTTGTTGCAAAAACAACTCATATTGCACATATACAGATACCTGGATACTCAGAGTGAGTTTTATGTGATGTTCAGTATGAACTTAAAAGGGAAATATAATGATGTATCCCACAGCAGGTATTGCTGCCACAATAGCTGAAGGTAAATTTGGGACATTTATGCTTGATGAATGTGCAAACTAAAATAAGGATGGGGAAACTTCATTCTCCCTGCTCATCCTTATCTTTTTACATTGTAGACCAAAACATTTTGGACACAAGGACAGGAGAAAGTTTCTGGAACAAATGGGCTATAAGTATCTTGGATGTGTTTCTGCCACATAGGCATGAGTGTTGCTCACAGGTCAGGAGCAAACAATGTTCATTTTGAGCTAGGAAGACACTGTTTTGTATTCTAGTACATTAGATGCTGCAAACAAAATCTTTAAAGTAGTAAAACATATCTGATGTAACCTGGTGAGTATACGAGGATCATAGAAAACCAGCAGAATTATATATTTCAAAGCTGTTCAATAAATATTCCACATCTGTTAGAAACTAGAGAAACTAGAAATTGAGGTTGAAATTCATCTGATATAAAATTTAAAGAGCTGATTTGTACAGCTTAGCTGGTCTCTTATGTTTCCCTTTACTGTAGAGATGAACCAGATCATCCATCTCATTATAAAATATATATCTAAAAGAGACTAGATTAATCTCACCCTAAAAAGCACTAATTCCCCTTTCTTTTTTTATTAAAACAGGCTTTCTGGTTAGCTGTGCTCTGGATGTATACATCACAGATGTTTAAAGTTAAGCTAGATACATCTCTTTGTAGATACATCTACAGCCCAATTCCCCCATGAATCTTTGAAAAATTTTAAATATTTTTATACCTGTAATAATTTATAAAAATGGAACTCAGGGGATTGCAACCTTTACATCTATACATTTTTTCCTAAACTTTACTAGAAAAAATCACAAAAAATCACAGATATAAATAAGTGGCACCAATATTCCACAGATATGTTATATCCCACCAACAGTGAATCCAAAAAACATTTCTGAATGTTACCGACAAGAAAGTAAATGAACAAAGTAGTATTATTAATGATAATGGTAATAGAAGAATTAATGGTGTGTTATAAATTCCTAGTAAGCCTTAAGTAAGAGTAAGATATCTGATTAAATTTTGCATTCTTTTAATAATTTTTTAAGAAGCAGTAAGTGATTAGAAACTATCACCTGCGTTCTTCTCCTCTGTCCTTCCTCTGACCTGCTTTCATTCCTTATTTGCTTGCTTAATATTTCTGTAATAACAGAATAAAAGAAGCAGCAGTCCACAGGAAACCCACATGGAGGTAGTAAAAATGATAAAGCACCATGGTTGTTTTTCCCCATTGAATCAAAAATATTCCTCTGTGTCTCTGACAGTAACATTCCTAAAGAATGCTACTGTTTTTAATTTTTCATACTATATATAAAATACTGCCTTTTTACTTTGTTCGTGATTGAATCTTATCTTATTTCAGACATGAATGGTTGCTGCTGATGCTAAATTTTTAAATAATTTCAGAGGAAAAAAGCATGGGTCTACAAACTTACAGCAAAGAGCATCTCGGTTATATGTGGTTTGGAGTGCAGTTTGGGACAAGCTTCCAAGAGAGCACCCAGTGACTGACACAAAGGCATTTGTTCTACCTATTGAAAAGAGGTATCACATTTTCCTTCATGTAAGTTGTAAACCCCGCAGCTTTGCTTTTCTTTATTTTGATGTTTTTCATGATCTTGCCTCTCTAGGTTGATTATCATGTGTCCCTGCAAAACCTCCCAGCAATAATTTTAATTTACTAATGATGACTTCCAAGTTCTACTTCTTCTGCCTCTAAAGCAGAAGAATAAAAGAGCAATTGACATGAAAGCCTCATATGGAAAATATTCCTATCTAAATGCCCTTATTCAGCTTCATTCATAGACTGTGTGTTACTGAGTTTTCCTGAAAGGGAGAAAATTTTTCTCTCAGCAAACAGCATGAAATAATAGGCTGTGAATACTTACCTGTGCTTCTTGCCCTCAGATTTCAGATGTATAATATTTACATAGGTATTCTTCTATTTTTAAAGTGACCCTAGACATTTTTTTATCTTTTTTTTAATTATATGTAGAAAAATGTGGCTAGATAGAAGAATATATCATAGCTTTATCTTCTGATAACATATTTAGACAATCTACTACAACATCATGTTAGGCATAAAACACCTGTAGTCATTCCCTCCAACACATAAAAACAGGAAGAAGAAATTCCCATTTCCAGAGTGAACACTCAACATTTAAAAGCTTTCTGTTTCATAAAGAAAATGTTACTCCTTTGTAACTGCATATGGGTTACACTATCTGAAGTCCAGTTGAAGACTAACTCTCATTCTGAAATAAATTCTTACCTAGGATGTCAAATAGGCAGATGGGTCCAGGAAAGCAATGCAATTTCAGAGCCTTCCTTTGCTCTTGTCCTAGGTTTTTCCTATCAGGTGGTTTGTGTGTATCCCACGTAGTGTTAAAAACACTGTTCTGAGATTTCCAAGTCTCCCCTTGTTCCATCTAAGAGGAATTTTGGCACTTACCTTGTCATTCTGAATTCCCCTTCAGAGCTTAGGTGACTGGTTTATAGTGGCTGCAGTGTTTATTTTGGCCATGCTGAAGTCTGCTTGTGAATATCTGTGGTGTTGGTATGTGGTCCCATAATGTAAATTGCATATAATTTTCCTAAAATCACACATTGTTTTTGAGATCACTTTTCCACTTTATTCAACAGCTAATGGAATCTTTCCCCATAAATCTTATTAATTCATATATCACTGTCTGTAAGACTGGCTGAGTTGTTTGCAGTGATATTCACATATGCAGTGATGATTCAGTGGTTCAGCTGAAATACCCTTCTACGGGCTTATAAAAAAGGCTGATTCTGAGACTTACTTGCAAACTTTTCGACAAACTATATTTTCAATTTAATCTGGACTTTACATGTTGAATGTCTCACTATAACAGCTGAACCAGAATACACATTCATTGACACAGATTCTTAAAAGCAGAAGACCTTTGGGTTAGGATAAACTTCTGTAGGAAGTGTACATGTACTTTTGTAGTTATGGTGTAAGCTTTTCGTGTAATAACCTGGTGATGAAAACAGTCATGTAGGAAGTAGGTCTTTAATATTTTTGAACCCACAGCCTAAAATATATCTTCCTAAATAAGTTATTCACCCTTTTGGTGAAGGTAGGCTGCTGAATATCCTGGGAAACATGAGGCCAGGATGGAAGCCAGCAAAGTAGACTTGACTTCAGCCTACTGATTAAGATATTTATTCAGTTGGTACTCATCCTATTTATAGTGATGATTTCCTATTCAAAATATCCTTACGCAGATACGCTGCACACTTCTCATCCCTTCAAGTACCTCAGCGTTTATGCATTTTTCACCAAGTTTTTGACAATGACTTGGTGACTTTGACAATGAATTCTGAGTTTGGGGCAGAAGCCTTATTAGTGGTCTACAACTTCTACAGCGGCATAAAAAGAAAAGACAGAGCCAAATGCTTCTCAGAATTTCACAGTAGAAAGATGAGAGGCAACGGTCACAAGTTGGAACATGGGAATTTCTGATAATATATGGGAAACTTTTTTTCCATGAAGCTGGTCAAAGATTGGAAAAGAGTCCTAGAGATGTTGAGGAATCTTCATCCTTAGAGGTACTTTAAGATTAATCAGACAAGACCCTGGGCAACCTGCTATAACTCCCACTTTGAGCAGTAAGTTGGACTGGATGACCTCTGGAGATCCCTTTTAATCCATATGTTTTTATGGCCTACTGTAGGAAAGTTCGGGAAAGCTTAGAGATTTCCCCTCCTTTTTAAACAACATTTACCTATCCACTTAAAATCTGCAGGCCACGTTTCTCTAAAGTATCTGCATATGCTGAAAATTCATAATAGAGATGCGATTTTTTTAAATTTTACAAACTTCTTATCTATTGAGAACAGGGTTCCACCAGAGATTCCTTGAGAACATAGGAGCTAAGACTGTTTTAAGAAAACACTCAGAACTGTGGTGAAAGGTGAGCCAAATAGATATAAATAATGATGTGGTGAGCTGGGAGACTCAAAGGTAGATGCAGATCTACTGTAGGAAACCAGACTCCTGATAGAACAATTTGTTTTGTTTCACCTTTACATACAGATACAGTCTAATCTAAAACATCTACAGATTGCAAAGGCTGGGGATGACTAGACATGCCTTCTCTTTGTGAAAATTGCTTACTCAATATTTGGCTCTGGGACTCTTTCATTCCTAGCTGCTCAGTGGTCCAGATATGACATTTGATAAAGGTTCAGTTCCCCAGAGTGCCCCCAGGGGTTGTTGATGAAGTTGTCCTTCCATACATAGGAGCTTTGGGATGTAATGCCCTGTGTTTAAGATGCTTGCGAGACAGAATTCAAAACATGAAGAAATTGTTTGCTTATTACTTAAAATAAAACCCCAGAAAAAACAAACAAAAAAAACCCAACCAAAAACAAAAAAACCAACCAAACAAAAACAAACAGGAAAACCAACCTCTCTCTCTGCTTCATTAGATTACTATTCTCAGGAGGTGTCTAGTGTTTCCTATCGTTACAAATCTGCATTTCCCAAAGAGATGACAGTGTGCACTGGAGAAGAGAGTCTTAGAACAGTAGGGCAGACAGTGCTCTCCCTATTTCCCACAGCAATTTAGAAAGTTTAAATAAAATTTACATAATTTTGTTTTAAGACTATTAATAAGTATGACCAAATTTAAAAGTATTATTACAATTATCACATGTGAGTGTGTGTGTGTGAGGACAGCTCAGAGAGAAAGGAAGCTATTAAGAACCAATCTAAAATTTATAAGATATTATTTTACAGAGAATAAAAGACTGGTTTATGACACCTCAAGGGTGTCACATAATGTTGTTAGAGGGAAATCTGTTGGGTAGATTTATAAAAAGAACTGCCTCTAGGACACATCACACTTAATTTTTCAGACAACCAACAAAAACAAAAGAAGTGAGCTCTCTTTGGAAACCTTCAGAAGCCCCAATCTCTTTTCATGTACTCTAAGCACTTGCCTTAGGAGGACTAAATGTCCATTCCTGTCTGTTTGTGTGTGTTTGGGCTGGGATAGAGTTAATTTTTTTCATAGTAGCTAGGCTGGGACTATGTTTTGGATTTGTGATCAAAACAGTGTTAATAATACAGAGATGTTTTCTCTGTAAGCACTGAGCAGCGCTTGCACAGAGCCAAGGCCCTTTCTGCCTCTCACCCCACCCCACCAGCAAGTGGTCTGGGGGGGCACAGGGAGCTGGGAGGGGACACAGCTGGCCCCAATTGACCAAAGGGATATTCCAGACCATGGGACATCATGCTCAGAGTATTATGCTGGGGGAAGAAGAGGGTTAGGGGGAGATGTTTGGAGTAATGGGATTTGCCTTCCCAAGTAACTGTTATGTGTGATGGAGCCCGGCTGTCCTGGAGATGGCTGCCCGTGGGAAGTGGTGAATGAATTCCTTGTTTTGCTTCACATGCATGTGTGGGTTTTGCTTTACCTAATAAACTGTCTTTATCTCAACCCATGAATTTTCTCAATTTAACCCTTACGGTTCTCTTCCCCATCCCACCAGGGAGTGAACAGCTGTGTGGTGCTTGGCTGCTGGCTGGGATTAAACCACAACAGTATGTCCAACTTAGATGACTTCAGTGCAGAGGTCTAAATCTGAGCTAAACTCAAAGATCTTCTTCATTGACAATAGAAAGTAATAGGAATTCCTGGAACTTAACTGAATTCCTACAATCTACTTTTAAAATAAGTAGGATAAATACCGTTCTACATATATATATATATATATATTTCAAATGCTTGCAACTCTCCAACTTCTACACGAGCAGGCTAAATGACTACCTTAGGTATAAACATGAATATTGCACTTATTCTGAAGATAAGTGAGATCCATCCCTAAAAGCCCATTTTAGGTGTCAAAACCCGGCATATCGTGTCTGACTGAGATGTCTCAATCAGGCTCAGCGGATCCCCTTTGCATTTCTGTAATTCTAACCTTGCAAAAGTTACCATTTATATAATGCTACTAAAAGCAACAACAGTTTTTTGTGTTTTCTTTATTAAGACTTTAGCCAAGTTTTCCCTTCAAGATTTTTATTATTTATGAAATAATTTATTTAATATTATAAAGATAATTATGTTTCTGAACAAATAAAAAATCTCTATTGTGGTGACTTTGGAAGTCTGATTTCCTCATGCAAACTCATCTACATTTTGTAACATTGTTCCCTAGCCGCTAACTGCTATGCAGAATAATCTGAAGAAAGCATTCCTTCTTAGAAATTTTGCTGTGATGAGTAAAAGGCTGATGCTGGCCTACATAATTTGTCATATCCATGATATCTAGCCATATCATCCAGTAAACAAGTGCTGAAACAAGAAAATCTGTTGTCATGATACCAAAGACTAAATGAACACTGACTGATATAATTCAGATTATTTCTGATTTCAAGTCCTACCTGAGCAAGAAACCCACCAAAACCTGTCATAGTGAATGTGCTATACAAAGCTCCAATGTAAAGAACAACCTTCAGGCATACCTTTATCGATGAACTTTTAGTGTGGTCAAGAACAGCCTACCACCATATTCTGGGACTTTTGCCAGGCAGTGGTGCCATTGCATTGAGCAGTCTACTTAGTTAAGTATTTCCAGGTATACTTCTATAGCCTTCCATGGACTCGCTGTTCATGGAAGAAACACTCATGGAGTTCAGAAATATGGAGGAAAACAGCTGCTGAACTGCTGGTAAAATAGACAAACTCAAGTCCCTGCATATTGGGAAGAATTCCAAGTTTCAGTTCAAATACTAACATGAAGTTATCTTTGCTAAGATCTGCAAAGTTGACCTGATCAGCTCTGCCTGAGGTTTTCTAACTTTATTGCTCTGAAGAACGAAGACCATAGTAATAAAAATACCTTCAAGCCTTGCAGTAACGTTATTCCTTTTAAAGTTAAATTTGGGGTTGATAACTTTTTTTTTTTTATATGCCTAATTTAAGGAAGACATGTTCAAGTACCTTCCCAAATGAAGGTGACAGATGAGGGTGATCTAAATGGAGCACAGATACCTTGTTAATCTGGTCTGTTTTTTTTTTTTAAATGTTTCCTATACTAGATTTTTGTGGATGCCACATTAATGCAGTATTTCAGTTTAATCAGAGTTTAAAATATTTGACTAAGATTTTTTTTTCATTTAATTGTTAATTGTTTTTTAAAAAAATTTCCCAAAAGTGAAAATTACCCTTTTTGGTATAAATTGAATCATTTCATTGAAGTGATGTTTTCGTTTCATGGTTTTTTCCCCTCTACTAACAACTAGAAACTAGGTAGTAAAACTCTTCTTTATTGACAAACTAAAAATTTGTCTTCAAGAAAAATTCTGACCAGATTTAAATTCATAATTTCAATCAAACCTAAATCATAGTACGCAATGACGAAAAACCTTTCGAGAGACAAAACCTGAATTGCATATGTATAGTACCTTTTCTTCTGATAAATTTTGGGAAGCTGGACATTTATGAATTGCTGAATATTGTAAATAGAATCCAGAGCAATAGAGGAATTTGTCATTTTCCCTGTACTGTATGTACAGCAGTTAACTGAGAGAAAACTACTATTACTAAAGACATACAGCTGGGCAGCCAAATAAACCGCAAGTGTGGTTGGTTTTGTGATTAAATTTGAGATTAATGTACTGCTTTTAAGTGTCTTCAAGTAAAAGTCTTTGTATGAGGTAAATATCTGAGCTTCTATTATAGTAAGTTGAAAGAGAGTAAAATAGTCAATGACACCTTAATTATTTTGCTTAAATATAATCCTCTACCAACATTTGAGACACCCTGGGATATCCAAGACATCTGTAAGGGTCCAGCAGTGGGAGACTGGTTACCTTCTAGTATGGTAGAAGGGTAGCAGAAAGAACACCCCAGGCCAACACAAATTACATTAACATCTCTGTGTGAGCTATTGAATCAAGTTCTAGGTTTCCACATTAGACTGATCCAATACTATTGCAGACTCCATGGACTGTTTTGACTTGGTCTCCACTAGCTGCAATCTATTTCATTCAGATATCTACAGACAGACACCCAAATGTAATTCTTGCACTTAATTATGCCCCTTAAGCTAAGTCCAGCTGTCTACATGTCATCATCGCATGGTGTATGAGATGCCATACAGTATACAAGATACTTATACAGTGCTGGCAAATATAGCGCAGTACATAAATATTATTGAATATGTGATCATCTCCCTCCAAAGAAGTGGCTAGAAGCCAGCCAGGATATCCTTGTGTATCTCAAATGGACCTGGATGCCTATGTTTAGATGACTAAACATAACCAGGATTTGAATTTTCCAGTCTAACTAAAATAGGTTGCTGGTTTCAGCATAAATGGCCACTAGCGAATTATGCTGATACCAGCCAAGCAATCTGAAAAATGTATTGCCTTCAGGGGTTAACGTTTCAAAATCTGACTATTCCCAGAGGGCTTATTTGTTCACAGAGTTTCTAACAACTGAGCCATCACATTTTCATTTAAGCTCTAAAAAATCCATTCAACAAATTTTACATGTTTTAGCCAGAGTATGAAGACTCAGAAGCCATCTCTGAAAAGACAGCAAAGACCTAAGTTAGTGCATGTATGTGCTAAAGTGAGTAGCCATAAATATGTCAGACTTCTATTTCAAAGAAGCAGTGCAGAAAAAAACCCTAATATTTTCCCTCCTATTGTTTTTTTTTTTTTAATTTAAAAGTGATTCATTGTGTTCTAAACCATACCCATGGTGTTTTCTTTCTGTATTAAATCTGTGCTTACTAAGAAAAAGAATAATATTAAGGTGTTCTGAAAAGACTCTATGCTTGTCCAGATGTTTAACTGCATAATCATGAAGATGGATTTTTTTTAACAGAAACCTAGCTTTTGATTCAGCAAAGAGTTAAACTGAGAAGCAAGAAAAAAGTCAGCTACCAGAAGTATAATCATGTGTGCTAAAAAAGTGTTCTTGATAATGTGGGAATATATGTGGGAACAGAAAAATAATGGTTGTTGAATAAAAACTTTCCATTACCTAATTACTGTAGCAGAAGTTATGCCTTGTAATTAATTCACGCTTTACTTTCTTTACCCATGAAATCTGCAATTGTTGATTAGTGTTAGTCTCCCAAAACCCCTATTTCCCTGGCTGTTGGTAACAGGTCAGTTGAAGGTTTCCCCATGTGTGGGACTGAGTAGATGAATCATCTGGACTGGCAGGAGCTTCTGCTCTTTACTTTTTTCCATGGCTTAGGTGAGTCTTTCCCTCCTTTCACGTAATCTGTGACTGTTTTGCTTTTTGCTGCAGAGAAGTTGGCAAAGGATCACCTGAAAGGAATTTTGGGTACCTTCTAATTTGTTTTGTTTTCCAAATCCTTCCCTTTCCCCAGCATGCTGCTTTACTTGTTGAAGATAGAAAGAAACTAGTCACCATGGCACCCATGATATTTTTGCAACCTTTTTGTAGACTTCAGTCCCACGGTCATCATGCCAAGAGCAGAAATGAAACAGCATCGAGTCTGAGTTTTATTCATTTTTGCAGGGACATTGGGATTGAGGTGGGGGTAAAAGAACTCTGTGCATTACATAAGAAAAATGTGAAAGGGTTGCTTTTCCTAATCAGCTATTTCATTCTTTTATTCTGTTGCAGGCTTGCTTTCTCAACAAAGCAAGCAAAGACAATTCAGGACTAACAGATTAGTTCAGTGATACAGTTTGTCAGATAATATGGTGAGGTTTTAAAGCCTACAATACTAAACATTGATAATTACTAACAGAACTGGCTCCTTAAAACTCAGTGATGTTCTGATTCAAACAAATAGCAGTTTTTATGGTACCTTGGCTTTACATTTGGCAGGGAAGAAAGCCAGTGATAACTCTCTCCCACAGTCGTCTTTCTCAGCCATACGTTAGTTAACACCTTACTCCATTGAAGATTGCTCAGATCAAAGCATTCTTTTTAACCACAGCTCATTGATACAAGTCAGAGTTGGAAACTGATAAAGAAGTGGAGAAAAAGTGAAGGAGAACATGAGCTATGAAGATTTCAGCATCACTCTTATTCTCAAAGAAGGCAGCAGGCACTAGAGATGGCTCAGACAAGAGGCCTGTCTCACTGGTTTGCAAATGTGCTACTGCAGTGCAAGACAAGCAAATGACAACTGATTTTTTAGTTTTATTGTTACTCTGCTTGCATTTTAATATTGCTCACTCAGAATGAGCTATGCTTAATGGACTATGTTAAGTGAAGAATGGTAATCCAACTAGGAGGCATTCCTTAAACTTCAAACTATATTGCCTTCAAAAAATAAATTATTGGGGAAAAAAGTCATACAAAAGAAGAAAAAACAAAGACAATTTTGAAAGATTTCTAACATCTGATTCTACTGGGTCAATAGGCCATTTTGGAAGGTATATTCAAGATAATAATCAATATTATAAGTCCTAATTTGAGAACACATTTTAAAAGGGACTAAAGACATCAGTCTCACAAAAAGACTATTAGAAGAGCCTGATCAAGATATTTTTTTTAAGCAAAAACCCACATTTGACTGAAGAACAGAATGAGAGTGATTGGAAGTTCTATCTGAAAAATTAGAAAATACCATGGTAGAATGAGGTACAAGAAGAAAAACCTGCACACATACATAACCTGAGAAAACAGGCCTGTTCTTTCCCTTTGACTTTTTTTCAGTGATTGCATTTGGAAATGATCAGAGGCTCTTTTTTCTTCTTCTGTTGTATAGCTTTGAGGCACAAATTATTTTTACTTAAACACACAGATGTAGCTTTCACAGAGTGTGGGTTCTTTAATTGAAAAAAGTCTTGAAACAAATTTGAGGTAAAAAAGTTTTTGTGTCATCACCACATAACTGATACTCCTCTAAAGACACCAAAGAATATGGGTATTAAATTATGAAATTAATATTAAAAAATAAAAAAGATACAAAATCCTAATGAAAATACTGAACCCAAGTTCATTTTTTTCTTTTTATTTTTTCCTTTTCTTTTGTCATTAAAACAAAGATTGGTACTGCAAAACCAATTTATGGAGCAAGAATATGCTGTTGATTAGAGAATCTGGTTTCCTTAAAAACTTAATTATAATCTTTATGTTTCAAAGTCACTAAGAGTTGTGACAAAGTCGTAAGTTATTGTTCTGATAATGGAAAGGATCAGGAAAGATATTTCTTGGAACACTCGTACTGAATTATATAGCTATGACAACAAGCAGTTTTAAGCCTTTGATGTTCTGTGATGGCTAGCACATCCACTGAGGCATTTTTAACACAGGCACATCTGTGAGAAAATGTGGTTTCGATTGGTGGCAAATAAATGACCCCACCACTTATCCATAGTAAAGTGGAGCTCTGAATTGGGAAAAATGATTCCCCAGAAAGTTCTACAAGGATGTCCCATAACAGCTTCATAAAAAAAGTTGATGAAATATGGGCTGGATGAGCAAGCAGTGAGGTGGATTAAAAACTGGCTCAATGGCCAGGAATGGAGTCATCAGTGACACTAAGTCAAGTTGGAAGCCAATAACTAGTGGTGTACCCCAGGGTTCAGTATGGGGTCCATCTGTTTTTGACATCTTTAATGATCCAGATAGTGGGGCAGTGTACACTCAGCAAGTTTGGGTGGGGTGGACTATGCATCAGAGGGTTGTGCTGTCATTTAGAAGGATTTCAGAAGGCTGGGGAAATGGACTGATGGGAACATCTTGAAGTTCAACAAAGGGAAATGCAAGTCCAGCACCTGGGAAGAAATAATATTCCTTTAACCTTTGACAGACCAGGAAAAGTGGTAAGATCCCAACAGGAGGTCCTGGGAGAAAGTTTGTGGTGTGGCTCCCTGACATAAAATAGGGAGAAAATGTGTTCAAAACTGTGAAGTGTATAACCTCCATCTTGCATGTTTTGCTCAACAGAAAAAGCAATGAAAATTCCAGATTTAGAATCAAAACCCAAATGATTTAATCAGTGTACATCTTGCTTCATTCTTTCCTTCCTTCCTCCCTTCCTTCATTCACAGGAAAAAAAAAAAAAAAAAAAAAAAAAAAAAAAAAAAAAAAAGTCCATTTTAAGTTTTCCTGCAATCACAATAAACTTCCTGGAGAAAAATCAGTAAAATCAGAAAACAGATAAATATTCTTGGGATTTTTTATTTTTTTTAAGAGCACATATCATACAGGTGAAAAGTTCTAACTAAAATATCTGAGTATACAAGGCAAACGTTTCGTAATGTCCACTATACAGTTACCACTCAGAGATACAATGTAATTAATCAAACTTTTGAAAGTCTTGAACATCTACATTTAAAAATGCAGTTTCATGCCATGTTGCTGGGACATTAATGGTTTCAGCCATATTTGATAATCATTTTAGGATTTAGTGATTTTTTTGACTAATTTTCTTACTTCTTTTCTCTTTCTGACTTGTTAATTCCATGGCATTTTCCCATTCCTGACTGATCTTAATCTCTTTTAAATCTATTTTTACATTACACAAAACCTCAGCCAAAACACACAGGTGTCTGCTCAACTATCTGCCCGAAACACTTGATTTCTTTGGTTCCTGGTTATGCCTCCCAACGATTCCTTGTTACACTTCCTTACACCAAACTGTTGATCTGACATCTTCTAAAGAGACAAAGTTTAAAAAAATATACTGGTAATAATAGCTAAAGGTTATGTAAGAGTATATTTTTATTGCTTTCTGTCAGATTAAGATAGAACTTAATTCAAGCATTTATTTTGTAAGTATTTATTTTGAGGGGTTTTTTTATATCCTATGCATTTTAAGTTTGATTCACTTTATCATGCTCCCTATTCACTTCACCTTCTTTCTACCCTTTTCTGCATTGTCTCTTACTCCTTAGCATTCTCAGTTGCCAGGAACTTAGGAATTTATGAACACACGGAATTTTAGTTCTTTTTGTTTAACATTTTATGACAGTGAAACATAAAACATGATATTCACATTACGAGCATGCTACTGCTTTTAATAAGCTCACATTGACTACAGTGCATGCAGGTTCTGTGTAAGACTTTCTCTTTCCAAAGATTTTTTTAAAGAAAAAAATTTTATTTAGTGTTCCCTTAAAAATAAACAGTAAGGAGCAATGAAGCTATTTCAGATGAGCCTAGCCACTGTTTTAGAATTTTTTCACACCAGTGTAGTAACTACAAGTGAAACAGGATGTCTAATGACAAACAGTGTGGCAGTCTGTAAACTCAACAAATTATTTTACTCTCTAGACCCCTATTCTAACATCTTATTTGCAGATGTGTCTGGAAAGTAACTGTGTTTTGGAAAGTAAGAGCTTAAAAACCAACCATATTTTTGATCGTTATTTGAGAAAAGCTGAGGATAGAAAAGCAATTCTTTTTCACAGATCTCCATTTGCTGTTAATAATGTCTTCGATTTTTTTTCTGTTTGAATTGGAAGGCAAAATATTTCAGCTGTAAGAAAACTCTTCTGGGTGGATTGCTATGGATCCTAGAAGTTATAAAGTATCTGGGTCTATAGCTTGAAAGGTAGACACTGATCATAGTCCATAAAAGCTTGGTCTGCTGAGCAGCTGGGCACTTGAAGTTGGAAGTGCAGGCTGGGGGGGCTTCTCAACTCCACCAGGCAAGCTGAAAGCAAGCCAAAAGCCTTGAAGCCTTGGCTAGGCTGAGCAGCCTGGGAGCCAGGACTCATAGCTCCTCAAAAGCCTGCCAGGTGTCCTGCTGAGAAGTTGGGAGCCTGGAAGTGCACCAATAGCCTTCATAAAAGGCAGGTGGGTGAGCTAGCATTGCAGATGACTATTGGAAAACTGCCTCCTTTCTGTCACAACTTTGTCAAAATTGAACCATCTCCTGCAAATACTTTGATTTTCATGAATTTGTATTCTCTGCTCCATCTGACAGTTTCCAAAACACTCTGATTCTAGAGCCTACCATTTGGGAAGTAAGGCTTTCACCAGGAAAACAAATGTTCTTGGGAAACACACAGTTTTATACAACTGGCAAACAAAAATCCACACTAAACTAAATGAAATATTCCTTCAAGCATGACAAATTAAATCTTGTTTGCCTGGCTTATTTTTAAGATTTTTGGTTTGTTGGATCACTGAGCTGCACTTTTGAGATGGAGAGTACTGTCACTTGCTTGTGCACTTGTTTTTTAGATATTTGCCCGTTCTCAATGTTATTTTGGAATGGGATGTTAGTAATGGAATGTGTTAGTGAAGCAACTCAGCTAATTACTACATGATTAAAAAATATTGATATTTTTACAGATACATCTAATACTGAAAAGGAAAGTTGAAGCACTTCAAAATGTAATTTTTCTTTTTCTTAATAGTCTACATCAATTTAGGTTTTGTATAATCTATATGAATCTTAATTTAATCAAATGGTTCTATAACTTGAAGGACAACATGTAAAGAATTAAAGTTTATTAATAAAGTATGGTTCTAAACTTTGAATTTTCATATATTGGGATAATTTTTTCAACAAAAGAAATGCCATGTTTTTCTTGCCCTTTTAAAATAAATTTTCTTTATAAACACAGAACAGCATATGATAATGAACAACATAATGATAAACTTTTTTTTTTTTATTATTTTTATTTACCCTTTCAACACAGAATGGCAATGAGATTTTGTGGGGTTTTCATGTCTTGTCTCTTCAAACACTATTTAAAAGACATATTCTATATCTGCATAACAGATTCCAGATAGTTCACCAGAACATTAATGTAAATAGATAACACAATGGTTATACTTCAGCAGAGGTTCAGTAGTTCTCAAGAGTGTCTTTGACACAACTGTAACCTGACTGCACTAGCAATTCTTAGATCTTTAGGATTTCAAAGGGACTGTTTGTTATGCATTTATTATGGTTGGGAAATTTAAAGGGACAAAGTGAAATCAAAGCCCATAAAAACTGGATTTTTGTCTATTCTTTACACATCCTTGAAGAGTTGTTGCTAATTTCATGCCATCTCTCACTGTGTTCTTCCCCCCCACACCCCCGCTGAAGTTATAACTTCTGTGGAAGTTTTTTTTGGTGGGATTTTTGGGTTTGATTTGCTTTGTTTTGATTTTTTAAAAATCTGTCAGTCAGTGTAATTTAGATTTCACTATACTTTCATTTGCCACACACCTAAAGTTAAGACTAAATTTTACAGGTATTGTGCAGCAGTACCTAACTATATTCAGTGCCCCATCTATTTTTACTTTTTTTTTTTTAATCACTAACATGGTAAAATTTATAGAAAAGTAGTAAAGATGCATCTCAGCAAAGCTTTATGGAGATATCAATGTCTGAACCACATGTTAATTTTTTTGATTCCTACAGGTTTCATGTGATAACATCAGGTCTTTAGAAATTGTTCCAGTTAACTCAGGAAATTTGTCTGAGTAACCTATATGTAGGAATTTGGAAGACCCATCACTCCTATTTTCTAGTCACCAAATGGTGTGTCAATAAATTAATTGGTTTCTTTTACAATGTATTAGTCATGTGTCAGAAAACAGAGGTGATGACAATTCTCCAGAAAAAGACACCAACAAAGACACAGTTTCATTTGTTATTTCAGAATGTATTTGCTCTAGCAAACACCCTGAAATCACCAGGAATTTTATTATTTCTAACAACGAGGGCTGTACCTGTGTCCCCCGTTGCTGAAAATCACCATACACTTACATAAATATTAAGTCTCTAAAGTTACCGAAATTAAGTTTTGCTCTGGTTTTGTTCGCAGTAGTGGCTATGGGTCACATTTACTTTTCAGCTGCTGTAGACTGCCCATTTCAAGAGGGCAGCCAAACAGCCTGGCTATTCCAGGTATTTAGACCTTACTCTCATGGTTCAAAGCACCTTTCCCTGAGAACGTAACACTTTGGATTAAACTCTCAGAAGATGATAAATATTGTGCAAACATGTTGCAGGAATTGAGGCATCAGTTTGATATATGACTACCAGAATGCTAGCTTCTTGCATCTCCTGCAATAAGAAGAAAAATGAAGGAGGAATAAAGAGAAAAGAGGAAAAGGTGTGTGTTGGCTAATACATGTATATTGACTTTGTTTCGTGGGAAACAGAGAATTAGGCTGTTATGCTCTAGTGTCATGCTGTTATGAGGAAAGTCACTGCAAGTGAGAAAAGTTTAAATTGACTGCTGTAAGAAACAAAAAGTTTCAACAGGATTTCTGTAGCAAATGATACCTTCTGATCAGACAATCTCCTCGTTTCCATGTTTGATGTTTGAACAGTGAGAAATTGTCTGTGCAGGCAAAAAAATATTAATTTCTTTCTAGTTTCCATTTTAATTTGTTCCAGAGAATATTTTGCGGAGTATGACTAACACGTTTTGAATGTGGAACGAAGGTATTACTTTAAAATCTCAAAGTAGAGGCAAAACTGAGTTTGCTATGGGTAGTAATATCAGGGATTCCCATTACAGGGCCAGAGCAGGAGACAGGGTTTTTCCATGGGTTTTAACTTTTACTACTTTCAAGACAAAAATATAGATATTTCATTATATTACCTTTCTGACTCTATTGCATTCTTTCCTACACTGGCAACTTTTGTCAATAAGTTTCACAGACTGCCTTATGTAAGAATTTCCTAAAAGCTTTTACCTGAACGTGTCACTAAATACTCATGTACTCTCCAATAAAACCCCTGCCTTTTTAAGGGCCAGTTTTTTAGACTTTTATTATTTTTTTGTCCCCACCTTCCTTCATCCTGCTTAATCCCCTTCTTTCTAAACTGAACAGCCTCAATGTCTTTTATCTTTATTAGTCTACATAAGTTCATGTCTGGTTTTAGGATATGAATTATATGAACAGGAGGCAGGGTAGATGTTGTGGCTTGTCTGCTAATCTAGCCTTAACAGACTATATGAATTTACCCAAGCATCCTTGAATCATTTAAAGTGTTTTGATAACATTGTCATAAAATTTGTTCTTTTCCTACAATTTCCACTGATCTTATAGCTAAACTATGAAGTGAAAGGAGGTTTTAGTCATATTGTTGCAGCCCCTATCCGTTCTATTTCTTTCTCCATTCTGTCTGACAAAGTTGAGTCAAATTGAGCAAATCCCTCCTCCCCTAGCCAAAGAAGGGCTTGGTACAAGACTGCACATGAGAAAGAATGCATGGCCTGACTTTCATGGACAGCTTTCTAAAGAGCTTTCAAAATGATGCAAGTGCAGCTACGGAATTCCATATCTGCTATCGAGATTTATCTCATTGATTGTACATCCATTTGTCTATCACTTGCTGCAGCACACCTAATCTAGGAGAACTAAAGTGTCTCATGTTATTCAACCACATCTCTAGAGTTCACACCTTTTAGGCTTACGAAATATAGGGCTACATATCTAGCTAGTGGCCATTTTCAAGGCTAAAAGACATCAGTGGTACTGAAGACTAACTTTTCAACATATACAAATTGGGTCAACATTTCAGAAGACACGCACCATGCTTAAGTGTTCCCTAGGCAACTGGATTTCTCTAAAGGGCTTAGTAACCAGTAGCTCACGGATCCAAAGCGTCTGCATGTTCATCACTAAGCTTCTTTGGAAAGCTACTTCTTAGTCAGTATCTAAGAGAACCATTCTGTTAAAAAAAACGCTGAGTTTTCTAGTCTACTTTTGAGGTTTGTGAGCGTATTGGTTTTGTTTTGATATCTATTTTCCTAACCAATCAAGAAACACAGGGATGTAATAGTTGTGAGACATTCAAGCTAATGAGTTCTATATGAAAATTCATGACTAAATAGTTGTAACAAGATTTCTGGTGTAGTACATATGTAAGATGTATACATATGCCTTTCATTTGTTATTGTAACTCTTTTTTTTCTTTTTTCTGTTTTATATAAATGCAATTCAGCTACTAAAAATGTTCCCCCACCCCCGGTTTATTTAACACATTCAGATTCACTTTCCAGTTTTGTAAGCAATTTTGAAAATTATGTGTTATTGTATCAGGTATTGCATTCACTGTGTATTTATCTCACTGAAAGATCATGTCAGCTGTCAGATACAGATTCTGCTTCATCTTTCATGAAGAATCTTATACTGTAAACTATCGCAAGATCACTGAAGTAAACAGAAGCTATTATTCTAGGGTGAGTTCTATACGTATCTATACCATTATACATATATGAATAGCTACAAAACAGAATCCTGTATATGCATGCACATAGTTTTAGGTAGCTTTTATTGAACACTGCAATGCAATAACTAGTCTTTCTTTTCTTCCTGTAAAGACAGATCAATGGATCAAAATATGTTTGTGCTATTTACAAGCAGGGAGTCAGAACAAATCTAATGATTTTTGAATTATCACTCTCTCACAGTGAGCAATATGATTATAGAAAAGTTTTCTTTTACCAAGTTGTACTGTTGGAAAAAAAATATTTTTTCATTTCAAATCACTAATCATAAAGACAGCAGAGAACATAAACAAAAGAAAATGAATTATTTCTGACTTAAAACTATCCTGAGCATGCTTCAGTTTCACATGTTTTTGTGTTTGTTCTAAGTTGGATTGAAAATGGAGGAAAGCAGAAAGTGGAAAAGAGAGGGAAAAATCCAGGGAGAAAAAGATAAAAGACAGAAAGCACTGAAAACAAATGTAAAATTAGACCAAATATAGGATTAGATAAGGAAGTAAAAAAATGACCTAATGAAAAAAAAACCAACAAAACAACCAAAACCAAAACCCACAAATAAGTCACACCACCATTTACCCCAACCTGGGTTATTTTTTTTTTAGCCATTAACAACATATAGCTTTCTCTTACTGCTAGCTATCTGTAATACTAGCTTTAGCTTTACTGACTTCCCTAGTGATAAATTAAATTGGGTGTAAAATTTACCCTTCCTTTTTCTTTTTCTGGGAAACAAACAAACCTCAAACAATTATGGGCTTGAACTATACTTTGGGCAAAGGATAGCTCTGAACTTCTCCTTTGGCAAATGGGTCTGTCAAAGCAGCCATCCTGCATTCATCCATGAACTATACACCTGGTTATATGGATGTGTTTGTGCAGCAGTGTTATTTTCAAACACCATCAGTTCCTCAGTTCAGTTCACCTGGTTCGTCTCACCCACTTTTTTTTTTTTTTTTTTTTTTTTTTTTAACCAGGCCAGCTAACAATTTAGCAGGGAAATGAGAACACAGGGTAGTGAACTTATAAACTCATGCTAAGATGACAAATGATTATCAAACTGTGGCCTACTCAGCAAGATTTGAAAATCTAACCATTTTTCAAGCCTTTTGTCATTCAACAATTGTCAACAACAGGTTGTCATTGTTTACTACATACAAGGCTAATACTTTGATTCAAATGTAATTTCACTCTACATCAGCCTGACTATATAAAAAAATAATCAGAATTCAAATGAATGCTAGATATTGTGGTTGGCATCAGACAACTCTTTGATTCAACAGAAAATACCAGATTGAGTTAAAGTCAATTGATTTGCAACACTTTTTTTTCAGACTGCAGAGAGCCTTAGCATAAAGGAGGCAAATGTTCTGTCTAAATTTTCAAGACTGGGAATTCAGAGAGAAAATGTGGGCTGAATTTTACTAAATGCAGAGCCTACAATATGGATTTTGTCTCCTAGAGGCATGATACACAGAGAATCCTTTGTGACTAATGGCTGGAATATTACACTGAAACTGAGGTTTGCCTGTAAATGTCATTTCACTAAACTAGAACGACTGTTGTGAAAATGTGCTTTCTCTAATGGACAAATGGTAGAAAGAATCAAGATCACTTTCTTCTATATTACTGATGGTGAACACAGGCTGCCCATGCCCTCGGGCAGCTTCTCCATGACTGACACCTAAGTGATCTACGCTTCCATCTTTGATTTTCTTTTAATTTGCACTCCTTTTTCTCTATTTATCTGTTCTTAGAGACTTCTATTGCTGATCAGCTTGTACTTTGTGTAACTATTACCAAGGCTTTATGCTATAGACAAGCCCTATGACTCACACTCTGCTGATTTTCAGTATCATAGTGATTCCTTCCAAAATTTCATGCTGTTTTCCCAAGTAGTGCAATGACATAACAAATTGACCAAATCTTTTGAGCAGAACTACTTAATACTGTTGCTTTGTAAAGAGTACCTCAAAATATCAAAAGGGGTTTGAAATTCTAATGTTTGATTTTATTAAAGCAAAAATTGGAACAAGTAATTCTTTGAATAAAGAAGATTCAGACCTTCCAGGGATTAGAATAAAAGGATCCAAACCCAAACTTTTCACCTTCAAACACCTCCCTACATTGCTGTTCTCTAGTCATTAGTTTCAGTAGCTTCATGACCTTACATCAAAGATCATGCAGACTCTTCCGAGACTTTAGAGAAAACATCTTTCCTTCCAGCAAAACTGAGGCTGATCTGTGTGTTCCCTTCTCCTTTGGAGATTTCCATTTTGTTTTTATTATTACTATATGCCCCATTCCTTGACCATTACTTGAAGTTATTTCTTCCAGCAGAGAAGGACTTCTATTCCATTTTAGGGCATACTGTCAGGAAAGGACCCCTCACGGCAGAGATTTTTTTCTAACCTTTGATGCAACTATGAAAACCATTTATGTCTAGCAGAACATGAGGTTTTCACAGCAGAAACAGTAGTATAAAATTAATAAATCAAGCAGATATCATGTGCTATGTGCAATGATATAGTAGACTCTCTCTCTCTCTCTCTCTCTCTCTTTCTCTCTTTCTCAACACATCAGCTTGTCCCACATGTCACAACATGTGTTTCCTTCACCTGTAACAATTTGGCTGTTTGTGTGGTTATGAACTAGACCATGAAATGAACTTTGGATAAATATGATCTTTTCCATTAACTTTTGTGGTGATTGACCTCACAGCAAAACCCTATGTATGCTGTTCTAGAATAACTGAGGGGCACTAGCCTTCTAAACTGACTTTGCATCTGGAAAGATAGAACATGTTTGCACAGCCTTATATAGTCTGCTTTTGGAAGTGCTTTTCTTACATCCTAGCCTGGGAAAATCAGACACAAGAAAAGATAGCTATGGTATCTCATCTGTTTTCAGTGTACTACTCCTGTTTAGGGCCAGGTCCACAGAACCAAGCTGTACAACACAGGAATCAACTGCTTTGTATTCTGGTAGCAGCCTGCAGTCATTCTTTGTTACTTTTTTGTGATTAAAGAGCCATCACTGAAACTTTTTCCACATCACCTTTCTCTCATTCATTCTCAGGGCATTTGAGCCATACTGAGAGTGGTTTCTTACCTCTGTTACACATAACTATTGTGTTCTTTTTAAGGTCTCCAAATACTGATATCGCTTTACAAGGTCTCCATAAGCGTAGGTGTCATGCTTCAGGCATGTGGGATACATGTAGGATTTGGGAACCATAATGAGACTCTCTCACCTTCTTTGAATGTAAAGTCAAAACAAGACTTCATAGAATCATGGAATCATTTAGGCTGGAAAAGACTTTTGAGACCATCAAGTCCAACCATTAAATAGGAACAGAAATTATTTTGCTTCATTAATAGTTCAAAAATTATTTAAAGAATAAATATCCCTGCCTGCTATTTAGTTAATTTACATGTGATGCTTTTGCCTTTCAAGAATAAATGATTAATTTCATACATACTGGCAGACATATTTTTTTCAGATCTTTCACTGGTGTCACAGAATGCCCACAGCTCTTAGTTTTCAATTTTCTTCCCTAAGTGGGAAAGTAACAAACTACTTTATTCAGTGCTGAGGACAGATTAACTTATTTTATTCCATTTCTTGGAAGACAAACAGAATGGGTAGCTAGGTCAAAATATAGTAAAAGGATTTCTAAACAGCATATTTTCTTACCTTGGGGGATTTTTCAAAGTCCTGTGATGTAAAGGATTCAATGAGCTTTTAGTGCTTCTTTCTGCCTACTACATGAAAGCTTCAGCCAAACATTCAGAGCTCAGTTTGGGATCAGCTGAGGAGGAGGGCCTGGGAACTAGCATGTGAGATGTTGCAGAGCTTCAGTGGGAGCTGGGAGATGAGGACAGAAGTAACTGATTCCATCTGCGTCACATGGAAAAATAATTATCAACATTGGGTTGGTGCAAGTTCTGAGGTGACAGGAACTATGACATCCAGCTAAGGTGAGTCTAATAAGGTTTAGAAATATTTTCCACATGATTGTCTTCCACTTGGCTAGCTTATTACTTTACAGTTTGTTGGTCTTTTGAGTTAATAACACATTAAAGGTAGATTTAGTGGAGGCAGAGAGGTCCTGAGAGGGCTACAAAACATCTACCAGCACTGTCTGATATTAAAATATCATATCTTTCTTCTCTTCAGGCATGGCTTAAGCCTCCTGGAATTTTTCACCTGTTGGGATTAGAGACTTTTAACTTCTATATAGATCTGCAGCCCACAGTCCTTCTCAAGGCTGGAAGTTCTCTGGGATTCAGTAATGTTTGCTGCATGGAAACAGGTCAAATAAATTGACGCATTACAGATTTAAATAACTTGTGATTTAATAGAGCTACTGCGCTTACCTCAATAGTCTGTATGGACCAAGCAAATATCAGACAACGATTAGAGAAAGTTAAAAAGAAACATGATATCACCAACAGGAAGGTGGCTGATACTGGGCCTGCATTCCAACCAGTTGTAGGAAATATGCTATTTAATTCTTTAGCTGATTTTTTGTTGCTATAAAAAAATAAACTATAAAAAAATAACTATAAAATCGTATTATACAACCATGCATGATGTCCAAATTTGTTTCCTAAGCTGGAAATGAGTTGCAGCTAGAAATAAGTATTCACAGTAAATAAGTTGCTTATTTTAAACAGAGATGCTAAAAATTGGATCTGGCCTGTACTGCTGTTACTGCTATTTGGAAGAAGGGTTGGATAAGTTCTCTGCACTTATTTCCAGTGTTTAAATGGAATTCAGCAGATGTGTGCAAATCTTGTTCATAAAGCTTTACATTTCTGCTTGAACTATTCATTTGTTCTAAACAGGAAGAGCAGATGAGGACTTCAGAGAGGACAGAGAGGTAACTGAAGGGCTTGTTGATATATAAAGTGATGAAGCAATAATGTAGTAAAATTAGCCACAGTCTAATGGGAGATGACAAGGAGCAATGTAAGAGGATGTGACATAGAGGTAGAAGAGACTGCATGAAAAATTGCATTCACACACAATTAATTACTCCTTTCATTCCTTAAAAAAATGCAAGACTTGGAAAAAAACCCTATAGGTCAAGTTGTGCCCTGCTGTTCTAGCCACTTCATCTCACAATCCCTTTCATAAACATACTGAGCTCCGTCTCATAAGTGGTGAGTGTTTTGCCTCCTCTCATCCTCAATAAGCAGTTCCTGAACTCTCTGATGTAATCATTAATAACTTGCATTTTACCCCAAAATTAATATTTCATCATCAGTTTGCACTTGTTTGTGATGTAATAGCTCACCAGCTGAAGTGCTGCTGGACTTTTCTGTGGGATCGGCTGGTTTCAGTAGTTAGTAGTTAGGAACACTGAATTCCAGAACCACAAACTGGACTGGACACCAGAAAGGTCACTCTGGTTTCTTTCACTGGGGCAATGTGGCTAGGAAAGCATTGGCAAAATGCTGGAGAAATTATTAAAAATGTGATATAATTCTTCAGCAAGGAGAATCTGATTGTGACAAGCCAATTTTTTATTTATTTACAACATGTCTTCCAATCTATTTTATGTAAAGGCATGCCTCCAGGTACAGTTTAAAGTGTATTTACACGGCCCAGTAGGAATCCAGATCAGGAGACTTCTTGACCACAATCTGGATATGGTCTTTTGAACTAGATGTAAGTACTAACGGTTGGACTTGATGATCTTAGGGGTCTGTCTCAACACAGTTGGTTCTACAATTCTAAATAATTCTATTCTACATAGTTTTCCCCAAGTCCAGTTTGGGGCAGCTTAATTGCATGTGAGGTTTTTTGTTTTGGGTTTTTCTTGGGGGGAGGTTGGGTGTTTTTTTGTCTTGTTTTGTTTTGTTTAATTAATCTGTCAAGGTTCACATTATCTAGCATTTCTCAGCCCTGTATAAGCTGCAACAGATGAAAATTTTTTGCTAGCCACTACACATAGTTTTTCTTATTAGCTACACTTATGTCTAAAAATACTTCTTTGTCACTAACAGATAGCAATCAAGTAAATTCTTAGCCTTCCTTAGGCGGATTAAATAAGTCACATTCTTTAGTCTCCTGTCAAGTGGTAGCTGCTTCATTCTCTGAACATCCTCCTAGACCTTCCTGTGTTTGTTCCATTCTGAGTTCTTTTTTTCATGAGCATGAGTAACCAGATTCATATTTGCATTCTGAGAGAAGGCTAACCTGGCCTAAATTGTATAGCGGGATTAATTTCTTCCTGCCTTTAGTAAAAGTCTCTGTTGTGTTTTACTAAGATTTAGTTTGTCTTTTTCACAGCTACATCAAATTGGCAGCTGGAAATTATTCTGTGATCAACAAACAGATCAAGGTCCTTTCCTCTGCTTTTCTGTAGATAAGCTCCTAGGCTGATGTCATGGAAGTTTATCATATTAGACCTGAAGCATATGATCCTGCATATTGATCAGTTGCATTATATCTTAAAGTTCCTGTCGTCACAATATTTTGTTCTTCCTGCATATATTAATTCTCTTTTTATGGACAACACTTCCCAACTGTATTTCATCACAAATAATCTGAGCCAAATCTTATCTTTTCTGTTTTAGGTAAAAATATAAAAAAGTATCTGTCCTATAAGTTGTTCTTGTGAAATATTACTCAACTTCTAGTTGATCTTTCAAAATCTATTTTCATCTTCTCTTCAGGCTGTTGTTCCTTCTTTTCTTTTTAATTCATCTATAATCCCATTTTCACTATTTTTTTCCATAAAGAATTTAAAGTGATGCTCTGCTCTAGTGCAAATACAGGAAGTAATGTAAGTCATCCATCTAAAATAAACCCAAAATATTTGCAATTTATGCAATCATGCATTGTGATGGATAAACCAAATTTATACATTGCGTTTTATATTATATATATATACTTAATAATTTTTTCTAAGACTGCAGGCTACAGAAGTCAGAGAGCTTCTGATTAAATCTCTTATTCTCAGGTGGCAACATCCAAATTTCTTGACTAAACTAAATTAAGTAATTTTATTTTTGCTTCACCTGGTTTATGATTATTTCCATTCTATACATTTCTTTGCATTAGTCAACTTATTTATTTTCTTATAATGATTTCCTCTTTTTTGAAGGCAAATACCAAATATTTGCTTAGTTTAAGTCTACATCCTAAACTTGAAGAAACTTCAGGATTTTTTCAGATTTAACTGCTCAAGCTATTACTTCCAACCAATTTCATTTGGTGGTCCTATTGTTAATAAAGGTCACTTTTTTAAACTGTATTTTACACACAGGTTTTTTTGTTCATTTGTTTGTTTCATTTTTCTAGTTAAATTCAAGTACTTTATGAAACAAAATTATGCTGGCCATTTTTATTGTTCATCCATTAAATAAGAAAATATATATATATGTATATATATACACATGCACATAGATATGTCTTATAAACCTGTGGGAGACTCTTAAAATAAAAATTCCACAGAGTTTTGAGACTCACTTGCAGCATAAAATTTCCCTGATTGAAATATATACCTGGTATAAACTTAATCAAGCCAGGATCCTTCAGTAGAAACTCGGCTACATGTTACTGAGAATGTATTGAATGGATTTTAGATTATCAGAAGAAAACGGGTATAGATAAATTGAATTTTGTCTCTGGGTATCTCCATTTCCACTTCAATACAAGAAAAAGTTTGTAACTTGAGATTTAGGTGGAGTTATTTGGCTGGATGTGAAACATTCCTGTGCAAGTGAACCTGAGATCTTTGTTACCTCTGTTACGTACTCTGGCCCTGTATTCAGATGCAGAAGTATTTATCAGTACGTTCTCTAAACCACCATTTGTGAAACCTTTTGATTACTATAATGTTGTTCCTTCTAGAGCCAGTAACCTGAATGCTGTGAACAAAGTTTGTTTAAACTTTTTTTTTTTTTTCTTTTCTTAATTAATGTAGTGGAATGCAGCTGGGTTAATTAGCATTGATAATATACAACTGTGGGTTGGCTTCAGGGGCAGCGGGTTGGCCGATGTAGATAAGGTGCAGGTGTGGCTGGTGAAGTTAAGTGGTTGAGAGTCAAGGAAAAGAGAGCAGCCCTGAAGGGTGAGCACACGCCCTGGATGAGACGAAATGAGGAGAAGACAGCAGAAGGATGGCATGAAGAGTATGCTGGTATGAGACAGTAAAAGACCTTGTTGCAGCTTGAATAGTTTGGAGAGTGTTGTGACAAATTAAGTCTTTTAAATCAGTTAGCCAGGTGTATGTGTTTTCTGATGCATCTGTGCTACACGTGGGCATTCAGGGATATGAAACTTGCTTACATTTTAGACAAAGGATTTATAGTTAGGCAAGACAATAAATTTTAGATTTTTGGAAGGAACTATTCTACTTGACACTGTCTATAATAAAAGAAAACAAACACATGTAGCTACATAATGCATATTCAGCACCTTTCTCAACAAACTCCTGTTACAATCTAATTTATTTTAGTACGACACTGAAGAACAGAAATTTGAGCAGATTCTAGGGGTGCCTGTGAGATTAAATAGTAGCACGGTATGTGATGGTATAAATATTTTTTAAAGTGTTTTCACACATCAGCTTTACGAATAACATGATGTAAAATATCAATATTTATTTTTCATTTCCCAGGAATGTGAAACTAGTGCATATATTTAATGATAGTAGAGACTGTTCTCTAGTACTGCAACATGTAGCCTAAGCATGAAGTAATGAAGACAAACTTCTTTTTTTAAAACTTTATTATTACATCAGTTCCCTTAAACAAATGTTCCTCAAAGAAAGAACTGGCAGCCAGTTGAAATAGGTAAGGCAACGTACAATGTATCCTGAAGCAATTTTTTTTATAATGGCTTACTTGCTAAGTGATCTGTTTACTAATTTGCTAATGTTGTTGTGACAAGAATATTATTTATTTCCTGGAGCATATAGTTTGTAATGTGTTTCTCAATAGGAAAAACTACTGCCTGAACTATGGTAAGATTTCTTTAGAGAAGATTATCACACTGCGTTGAGAACTGTGTATGAAAACAGCCTTTTGCTCTAAATATTCAGTATATTGCAAAACTACCTGACACATATCCCAAGTGGTCTAATCAGTTTTACTGAAATACAACTATTCTATTAATGATACCCTTAAATTTCATTATGATTGAGAATGAACTTTTTTTATATATTCAGTACGGGAAGAGAATTTTAGGTGATAAGCCCCATATCAAAATAAGGAGCTACTTACTACCAGAACAATTTTTAATTAGATGATGATGATGATAAGTTGATATATTCTGCTTGTACAGGTTGTTTTTTTTTTTCCTTCAACATAGGAAATTTATTGATTTAATCTCATTGAAATGTAGTGGTCTGTGTTGTATGTTAACTTGACTAGATGGTCTGACAGGTTCCCCTACAGCCAGCATACCTATGAATCAAAGGACTACAGACAATAAAGGCAGTCCAAATCAATTTAAATATTCTCGTTCATGGAAAATGACTAATTCTGCTGTTCTGATATTTTATGAAGGGTATTATAGATGAAAGAGAAAAGTAGTTCTAACTCACATCAAGTAACACCATCAAAAAGACATTTGCTCGGTATAATCCAAATTTAATACTCAAGTTATGATGTTGTATGTATAGAGTCTTGATAAGGCAAAATTAAATTGTTCTTCATTCTTGCTTCCTCTAGCTCTACTTTCTCTTATTTCTATTCTTTCTGCTTCTTAAATCTCAGGAATTCAAAACTCTTTGGGACTTCCTGGAAAGTCATATTCAATTTCAAAATTAACTGCAGTTTATGAGAGAAATAATGACACATTCTGATTGGCATAGCATTTTCAACAGTATTTGTTTCTGAAGCACCATGATACAGTCATTCATGCATATCTCTGTGTAAGTTTCTTCAGTTTAGTTTTATGTGAGAAAACACTTAGACTGTTAGGCATAGGTGTGTTGACTGTGTCCCAGTTCTTATTATGAAGGCTACAGTGCCTCTGACCTTGCACCTGCCTTTATTCAAAGAGCTTGTGATATTACATGGCTTATTTTAAGTCAAATAACCTTCCGGTTACCTACTTAGATAATTTTATACCTGTAGTTAGAGAGGCCTGTAAGAAGTTTCTTGTAGCCCTAGGAATTTAATCAAATTGTGATTGTGAATGATGTACAGAACAAAGCACTTAATTATCAGCTTTATTGCTTAAATTTCCTTTCCTTCAATTCATATTAAAAGGGGTTCAAGAAATATTTTTAGAGTAGCTTCTTCTTTTGGTGTTGCCAGTGCTGGACAGTCTTACAAGAACATCTCTCTAGAAAAAAAACATGCTTTTCTGCCAGTATATTCTTTTGAGAGTTCTGAGAGCTTGCAAATCCAGACTAACATGCTACAAAATGCCTTTTTAAATATTTTGCTTATATTTAAGGCAATTTCAACTGTTCAGACAATGATAAATTCTCTAGGGCACAAGAATTAGAAATATTTCATTTAATATTTGTCTTATGTAGTTCAGTTACACGTTCCATGTATGAATATTGAAAAATATCTTTCTTTTCTTTTTTGGTGTTTTAGCTTAAGTCTAGAAAAGCTTTTGGTTTGGAATTAATTTTGTTCTTGTTGGTCTTTGCCTTGCCACAAGTGTTAACAAGGGATTCTGATGCTTGGAAGACTTGACAATGAAATGTGAGTAAAATTTAGCATTATAAAACATTCCATTACTCAATATTAATGGACCTGTTGGCATACTTTTATATGTATTATTAGGTATGCTTTGGAAGTTTTTTTCTAGTTTTGTTTTATTTCTTCTTTTTTTTTAAAAAAAAAAAAAAAAGAGAGAGACTTTCTTTCATTTTACAGATCATACTGTAAAGTAAAAAATAAAAAAGATGCATGCCCAAAGCAAATAAGCCGAGATTTCAGTTTGGTTAATATGACAGGTTTTCGGTTTTGGGTTTTTTTTTTTGTTGATTGATTGGTTTCTTCTTTTTTATTTAATCTTAGGTTCAATTAGCAGCTACCGTGTCAATAACTTGGAAGCTATAGCTTTAAAGAACAGTATGTGAGATTGTGTAAAGCCTTTTATAGAAGACTAAAGACTGCACATATTCAGGTTTGTGACTAGAACAAAGAACTCCACTGTTGCTTGTGCTAGTCCTGTACTCAAAGTCTGTACTGGTCTGCACAACTGCATAACTGCATTGATCCGGAGAGGGTAGGAAATTATCTTCCTTTGACAATTTATTTTGTCAAAGCAGATTGCTTCCTGAAACGTTCTGTTTTCATATCCCCTTTATTCCTAAACATAAACAAACAAAAGCAAACACCCAAACAACAATAATATAAAACACACCCACAAACCCCAAAACAAACCCAAACACAAAAATGTTATGGGTAAATAAAAATGGGGACAGAGATTTAGCTTCCTGCTCTAAGTCAGTTACAAATCTATAGAATCAGCCTCTGCTTCCCTCTCCCTTAGACCTATTGTAATTTGTTTAAATAACTAATTGTGCCAGAGGTTCATAGAGATGACTCTGAGGACTGCTACTGAAGATAATCGGTATCCAAGCCTAAGTAACTGTGTGAATGCAGTCAGTGTCTTCCCTCTTCTGGTGATCCGCTGGTTATTTCTAAGTTCAATCAATACGTTTAAGAAACCTCTGGTAGCTGAAAATGGCCCTAAAGCTTTATAAGTACAAATGGGTTATGGAATGGGTCTAGATGCAGCCTACAGATGATCCTCACCACTTCTCTGTATACTTTTCTCTATTACATCACTGCATGTTTACATTGACACAGGGCCTTAACTCACTAATTAAGTGAATTCAGCTTATGCTGGAGATATGGTGCAGAGCAGCTGTACAGCATCAAAGAATCTGGCAGCTGATGCATGCTGTACTAATCTTATGGGACTCTGCTGCCTCCTGATTCAAGAAAGTCCCCAATGTTAGGGACCCAGGTGGAAGACGATTATACAATCTTCCATTTGTGATGTGAATATTCCCCAGTCCCCTTCATGGTTATTTCGGAAGGAAAGGTTAGGTGCAGATAGCTAGACAGTGCTTCTTTAGCTATTTTTTCAGCTTCAATAGACACAGCTTTAGCAACTCATCCCATTTTACCATATGTTATGACCTATATCTAGGTCATATCTCTGGAGAGTCCAGCTATGAATGATTTTCTAAAAAGTCTGATTACAAATTTCAAAGTTTTTGTATTGTCTATGAAATAAAAACAAAATTGAGGACTGCATGGGGAAATTAGCTTAAGATGAATAAGTCAAATAGGCAGGGGTGTCAAGGCCTGCCAAAATGTGAATATCTTTATTTGGACCTTTGGTAGAGGGTCATCCAGTAATAAAATTAGATTTATTATAAGGGGGCCTCAAGATATTGCCAAAGGCTTTTAGAAAAGAAGAGCTTCTAAGTCAATCTATGCAATTTAAGAAATTTTACAGGTGACTGAGAATTCTCTTCAGTTTCTAGAAATAAGATCTCTAAAGGGATATTCATGCTATCAGCACATGAGACTTTTAACAAAAGTAGTGGTGCTCTTATAACATCAGTAATAATAGTATTTTTCCTCTTTTTTTTTTTTTTTTTTTTTTTTATGAGAAGGGTTTTGGGTGTCCACCCCCCCCCACCCCACCCCCCCTCCTTGGTAAATAAACTACTGTATAATAATACAACCATTGGTATATCCTTTCATTGAAAAACCAAGACAATCCCCCCTCCCAAACAAACAAAAAAAAAACCCAACAAAACCACAAAACACACAAAAACTCTCACCCAAATCCTTTTGAAATTTTGACCAGTTTAAACCAGTTTTATCAGAAGAGTAGAACTCACTGAAAAAAAAAAAAAAAACAACTAGAATCTAGCAAGTTTTTTGAGAACTAGCAACTGAATACTGAGAAGAGGTCCACTAACGCCCACAGTCAATACTGTAAGACAGAAAAAGCTATATTTGCCTTTTGAGGATCCACACAGAACCTCTGCATGAAGAAACAATGTGCAGTGACCAAAGCCTTGTTTGTTGCTCTACTGACAGAAGCAGCTATTTTGCAAAGCTTCTATGCACATGTTCTAACAGGAATTCGAAAGGTTGAGAGCATGAGTGTTCAGATAACAGACTACAATGTGGGCCTTCTCTGTTTCTTTGTTTCTCTGTTTCTACCAGATTGTCTTCTCGTGCATTTGAACTCTCCTATTTCCTTTGAAAAATAATTTGAGAAATCTTTTTTGATGGCCAGGTCTCTCTAGAGCTAGAATGAAACAGCAGTGGAAAGCAGATGATCTAGATACTGACCCTTCTCGACTTCGGTTTTGCATGTCACGTGAATGTGTTAAGTGGACTATATCAACTTCTAAAAGCAAGCACTGAAATTAAGGTAGAAGTGGAGGTATTGGACAGGTTTAGGTTTTGGCTGTAGGACTGAGGTGATCTAAATCAGTAAAATCAAGCTATGTCTGGATTTAAGACACATGAAGTTATGAAATGTTCACTCTCACGTTTTAAGCGTGTCCCTACATTTAGGCAAAAACCATTTTCCTTTTATACATATGTATACACACACATACATATATTTGTTTGTTGTGTATGTGTATCTATATTATCCTCCGTGTTGAAAAACAAAGGAACAATTAGCTATTAAAAAAAAAAAAAAGTAATGTTGCCTGGCAATATTATTCTCTGTAGAAAAATACAAGAAAATAACAGGTGAGATTCATCAAAACAAATATATTTTGTGTGTTTATCTAGAAGTAATGGATAAACAATACCTTGGATGTGAGATTTCATCTTTTATCTGTTCACAACAGAATCACTCTGACACTAATGAATTTCTCTGTGTAATGTTCACTGTGGAAGCAGACATGAAATATTTAAGCAGTTGCTGTGGTACCATCACAAGGACACCTAGGCATGGACCTCTTTTTCTGATGTTTTTTCTAGGTAGATGTTTGAAGAAAGTAACAACTTTAAATTGCTGAAGAAATAAGAACATGATGGAAGTTTCTGCATTTGTCATTCAAGGCATTCAGCAAATACTTTTTATCAAAGAAAAGCTCATTTCTTTGAATGACAAGATTACACATATCTCTTACACCCAAATATATTTACAATTGAGAGACTGAGGCTGATGTGCCAAAGTTGAAGTGTTCCACCTTGGGCATATTATTCCACACAAAGGCTCAAAACACAGGAAGGGTACTAGCATGCTCTGTTTGGAGAAACTGTCCTGTCTATTGAGATAAACTGTTATTGTGCATTATGCACAGTAGGCTAAATGCTTCCCTCTTTGCGATTCTTAACAAAAGAGGTAACTTCATTGTGGTAACATTGGTTTTTCACATTTTCTGATGCATTGGAAATGATCTGACAGCATCCAGGTACTAAAAAAAAATGGTTTACACCTAGCTTTCACAGATATTTTTTTTTTCATCTCTATTCGTTCCATCAAAAGCAGCAGAATATGTGTTCATTCTTAGTACATTGAAAGCAGAAATAAAATTGGTTTATTTTGCACACAGAATTATTTAATTTTCTATTTTATCCATTTTACTTTAGACTGCAATAAGTTAGGTATGCTAGCCATAGCAATGATATTTCCATTGAGAACTAACTTCTTAAACAGCCCCAATGATCACCTCTAATTACCCAAATACCTCCTTATGTTCATTTGTATAGGTTATTAAAGATCTAGTATTTTATAACATAAGTTTACTTGGATTCTGAAGAAAATCTGATAATTTATTAGGTGTTCTGGTGCATTTTTTACAGTCAGCTCATATATCAAATAGATATACCATCTGTATTCAAAAGAACATGTCAGCATATGGTTAATTTTGTGTTTAAGCTTGTGCAGCATGAACTTGAAAAAAAATGTATGTAAAGTGAAGTGGTTTATGTCATAAGAATACTTAATTTAAATGCTCAAATGTCTGGAAAACTTGATTTTAAAGATATTCTGTAGCTCACAAGTATTCCATAATTCATTAGTTATTTGATTATTTTCTCCTATTTTTGACACTTATTGACTGTTTTCCAACAGATTGATATTTCTTAACATTTCTTTTGAAAGATTATCTTACAGAGTTGACGATTTTTGATCGTTATTTGCTTTTCCATTCATGCCATCATGTGTGGCATTGTTTCTAATCTATAATGAGATAAGCATTATCTAGGAAAAGCACTGAGGATGCACTGCTCATTAGTCATAATGGGAAAGATTTAAACTGTTCTGTCTATGAGGATTCAGAACATTAAAATCCAGTCTCTGAATATTTGTAAATGTCTTTGCTGGTGATAGGACAGACACACTAAAGCTGCATACACTGTTTTAAATAGTTACCATCCACCGCCAGGGCAGAGGATGCCAGGCAGGTCCCGTGAACTCCACTCTCAGCTCATGTCTTTGTCTCCTTCCAGTACTGGCTTTTCCGGACTGACCCTGTAGACGGAAAAGGGACATTTGAGTAAGATTAATCTGACCAAATGCAGTGTCTAAAATACAGGCTGCTGTGTCTGAACTAGTCACCTAAAGCTTCTTTATAGTCAATGGAAAGACACTTGAGAATGAAAATGTTATGTTATCTGAATGTACTCACCTATCAAATGAGTCACACCTTAAAAGTGTCTGTTGTCTCCAGTGACTTTAAAGGGTGCCAAAAATGACTTTCTGGGATGTAGAAATCTTAGAGGTAAGGTAAAGCCTGTATTTGAAGACTGACAACATGGGGAAGAAAAAATATTCCAATAATGGCTGAAAACTGTATAATTGTAGTAAAACTGTTACAAGTGTAGCATTTTGTGACAAGATACAGCATGTTTCGTACATCACATAGGAAAGGCTATCTTTCCAACTCTTGCTCAGATAAATTATCTCACGTTGTAAGAAATTTGCTGAAAAGGAAAAGGAATTAAAATTCCATTTTTCTTTTACACTGATAGCCAAATATATTTAATATATGTATAGGTCCTTAATAGAATTTGTATATTAATATACTTCATATAATTTAAGTACTGACTGAATTAGAGTTTTAGAGCATCATACTGTGGTGAATTCTTGTACTTGCTTTCTCAAACCAAAGAAATGTGAACAGTCCTAGTTAGCATGGTACTGTATAGTACATGGCAGAGTGAACACACGACTTTTTTAATATTAAAAGTAAAACAATTATCCTTTATTATTTGGTTTCTCCATTTATTAAATGACTTAGGCAAGACTTTGGTTAAGGACATATTTTGAAGTGTTTCTAACTCTGTATTTAGTGAACTATTATAGAGCTAGATATCTTTGTCTTATTTCAGCTGTTAAAGTTCTGAAATAGAAATGATTTTCTGTCATGAAGAGCTAGATACTATTTAATGTCAACAAAATGTGCCCAAGGACATTGAGTGTGATGTGTTTCCCTGTCATCTGTTTTCCTCATGCAGCAGAGTCTGACTAGCTTGTTGGATGGGAAGCTCAGAAATGAAATAGAAGAAAACAGAAACCAAACTTTGTTCTTTTTTATTTTGAGGACAAGGTACTTTCAAAGTTATGTAGAGCTTTAGGACTCTGACGCACACAACACAGAGCTAAGACTAAGCAAACACAACCACTTTTACAGCTTGCTTTGAGGAAGCTGTGATCACCAGCTGTTTTCTTGTTAAGAATTTAGAAAAATTTTATCCTATAGTTGAGAGTAAAACTACCTCCCTCGATCAATAAAAATGTTTTGGTTGTTTTTTAAACAAGCAGACATTTATTTACCTAAGAAAGGAAAAACACAATCTAAACTACATTTGAACCATTGGCTGAATTCTAACCTCATTTACATTAGTTAAAATAAGCTGAAGTCACTGGTGTTGCACAGTGTGAATCTGGGGAGAAGCAATATGTATATCACTATAAGAACTTTCTTTATATGCTCTCCAGTATGTAATGAGCACAGCATGGTATTGTTTGAAGAAATAGTGTAGCTGTGAGATTCTAGCAATCTATAGACCAGATGAGTACTGTTATTATGTACTTTACCCTTAAATGTCACACTTGGAATTAGTTATTGCTGAGGTACCTCAGACATTATTTGGCAACTATTTTATATATATAGTGTACATACAAAAAACCCCAAACAAAACCCGCCCCTAGTACAGCTGCATATAGATTAATAAATATGGCTTTATGACAGTGTGTATATATATGACTATATATCATTATATACACAAAATACTAGTGGTTTTTATTTTTTCCCCAAGAGAAAAACTTTGAACCCATAATCAAGTCTAGTATACTTGTATACTGATATATATGTGTGTGTGTGTGTGTGTAATTTGCCTTTAGAAATTTCTTTTTCTTTTTTTTTTTTTTCTGATGCTCAGTTCTTCAGAAAATCAACGTTGCTTTGCCCTTTAAAGGCCTTGGATGAATCTGTTTTGGACGCTTTTTTTAGGATCAGATGACTCACACTCTGGAGATACCTTTTCCTCTTTCCTAAGTACAAAGGGTTTGTAGGCTGACTTGCTTAGCCTTGAACATCTACTTGTTAGATTTCTATGTGAATATAGAAAAATATCTCCCAAAATCATGCAGACTGTACTTCATTAAACAGAATAAGTTCCAATTAAAGCACAGAGAGAAAAATGAAGCAAAATAATTAAATCCTGTTAGAATTGCAATAGCATAGTAGAAAGTTAGGAATAAAAGTCAGTGGAACAGTCTTCATGTGTGTTTTCTTCCGGTGCCTTATGATGAAGGTTGAAAGTTTGTATATTTTGGAAAATATCCATAACTATTACCAATTAATGAATTCCTCACTTACATATAGAGTCAGAAATAAAGAAAAAGACTATATAGGTATATGTATAGATATAAATATTTCAGAAAGTCAGTATAATCGCCAAACCATTGTTCTGGGAACAGAAAATGAAGGTAGCCGTTGCTTTGGCTACAACTTCAACAGTATTTAGACAAAATGTCATGCTTATTTGCACTTTTGCATTGCTACCTAATTCTGGAGGCACTTAAAACTGACTAGGATGCTACCTTTTCAACCTGAGAGCTACTCAGAACTTTACTTCTGTCTTCTTAAATTCCTGATCTGAACAGCAGCACCTCTACACTTTGCCATCCCTGGCTAATCTAAACACACTATAATTCCTTGTAATGGAAAATTTATTGTACTTGTTCTGTCCTGTCCTATCACAAACTAACAGGCATAAGTTCAGCACAAAGCACAGGAGATGTGGCTAATTTCATTAAGCTGGATGAGATATTTGGACACATTGAACAACAGCGATGGTTAGCACTGTCTCCTTGGAAGCAAGTGTTAGAAATTCTTAGGCACAGAAAAGATTCAAAACCACATTTCCTAAGACAATGATCTCCTCCAATACGTTAACAAATGTAGGCTGATCCCTTAGTCATAAGGCTATAACTTTGGGATGAAGATAATAATGTGAGTCCTTGATAACTTGAATATATCTATTTTCATATAAAGATATTAAATATTGCAGGACCTGGGGATCAAAGTTTAGTTGCCAGTTGCTGCCTGAATAGCTAGTTCCTAGAATCAGGCTCTTCAGTGTTTTTCCTCTTGTAGTCCTTTTTATACAGTGTCATCTACAGGACTAGTAAAGATAGCCTGTTCTTTTATGTTTTATACCTGGAAATAACATGACTACTGTCCTGGAATGCAGTTCATGGTTCATTTGAAGAACCCATATCTCCCATTTCTTGGATGACTGCTCTATAAGAAGTGGGTATTATTATGCCCTGTTCAAAAAGATATTTACTCTGCCAAGAGGTTTCAGTGCTCTGCATAGTGGCTGGGCAGAGAGTTATTAATCTAAGGTCATATAAGGGTGGAATTTCAGACGTTGCTGTGCCTGGCATTCCCCATTTGTTACTGCTATGCTGGTTTCCCATATTTTCATGCAAGCACTTTCTGCTCCCCCACAGCTTTGACAATATGAAAAACACTTTGTATGTGAAATCTCTGTTTTTCACTGACATCAAGGTTAGCTCTGAAGCAGGCATGTTTTTTGTTTTTTGCTCTGCTTCATAAGAAACTCTGCACAGAACTGCTAGTACGAATCCGTGAACATCCAAACAATACTGAAAATACCAAATAAGAAATTATTAGAAGGGAACTGTGAATCTGTATGGGAAAGTATTACCAATGGCTAATGCCTCCTTTCACTTACGAGCATGCCTGTTACTAGGTTCTCACAAAAATTCAAATATTTGTCATAGACATCAAAGACCTATATTGAAATAGCATAATCAACATTGCCATACTATCATAGAATCAAACAATCATTGACTAGAATGGGTTGGAATGGAGCTTTAAAGGTCATCTAGTCCAACCCCAAATGTTTTCTAAAGCTATGAAATTTCTATATATATGGCAGTAAAAACATCTTATGTGCTTACACTTTGATAATCTTTTATATGGTCACATTTTTTCCAGCACTTTTTCCCACATAGCCCGTATCTCATTCAGTTAACATGATAGAAAGCTCTCGAGACCATTAATTTTTGATTGAAATTTATTAATAATCAGGTTTTAAGCTTAGCTTTTTTCTGTTGCCCATTATCAAACTCTGCTTTGAAGAAAGACATAGAATTTCCTTATGCACTTTTTATGACATCCATCACTTCCTTGACTGCTGAAATTTTTCAAAGATGTAAATACATCAGTTTTCATAACACTACTTTTTCATTATGTCTCCAGTAGGTAAACTGAGCTAGATGCCAGAATGAACACAGTAAGGTTCTGTCCCTTACTGTGTAAGTAATTTATACTTGGGTTTTTGCACCTTACTTTTCTTTAAATGTAATATGTAAGTTAAAAGCACTGTCAGAATTTTGTCTGAAAAAAACCCAGGTTCTTAAGGCAGTAATAAGCATTACATAGACTGTAGGAACCCAGAAAAATTCAGTTAACTGTTTTGCCTAGCATCATCTTCTAACAAAACAAACCAGTTTTGAAGCTCAGTTTCCCATCTGCTTTTGGCTAGCTCCCTTGTCCATCTTCTTTGCTTTTTAGTGTTAGTTTGTCCACGTTCTTTTTACAAGCAGGATCACAAAAATCTTCCACACTCCAGCTCCCAAAGCTCCTTATTTTTCAGCTGCCTGGTATCAGGCACGCTGAGCAAGGAGACTGGGGAGTTTCCAAAATCTGTTATCTCCATTTTCAAAATCATTTCCCTACGGTTTTTCCCCACACATTCACCTGGAGACAGATCCTCAGCTCGCCACAAGTGTAATGACACACGGATGACATCTCGTAAGTATTAGTCTCAGACCAGAAAGTTTGATGCCTTAGGCATGAGATTCTGCCAGTGGGGGCCTGCTCCTGTCCTGTTTCCAAATGATGGCATCTCCTGTAGTGGCCATGTGGCAGCATCTGCTTTGCTCTGAGTCCCAGCATGCTGTCAGGTGTGCCAGCTCCTGGAAGAGGTGTTTGAGGCCAGCAGAGAAGGGGATGACCACCAGTTCAGCAGAGCTCATCCAGAAAGGTTTGTCAACTCACCATGTGAGCTGGCTTGCAACCTGCGTGCTTTCCTGGGCCAGCATCCATGTGGGCAGCCAAGAGGTCTGTGTGAGTAAAGGAAAGCACAGAAAGCGTGGGAGCATCATTTGTCAATTTCCAGAACAAGATAATAAAAAATGTGTGCATAAACAAGCAAAAAGACAAGTGTTGCACTATGTAAAGACTTGATCACACTTCCAGACAGGCAAAGAACCCCCTTTTCTGGTGCCATTAACAATAAGCCTCACCTGTGAGCATTCATTTAACACTATCTTGAAATTCCTTTCCTTGCTACTGCAATAGAAAGGTGATTTATTAGTACAACAACTTTACACATCCTATTAGATATATTGTTAAGATATTATTACTGGATCACTTTTTAAAGTTTTCCAAAGAATCTGTTTCCTAAAAATTTTGGTACAGAATTTGTACCCAATAATAAGTTGTAATAACAAGTGTGTGAAAGACTGCTCAATTTTTCCAATTAGTATTATGAAAAGCTTTTGTTAATTATTTCCTAAATGCCCCTATTATTGAAATATTTTACTCCAAATATGCTTCTGACATGTAAATGTTCTTTGAGTTATTATTAATGAAAAAGTCACATATACCCACAGTAAGTAAATATGAAACTAATAAGGTATATATGTTTACAGTGAAGGAGTCCTTTTGTTTTTCCTGTTCATTTTCATGTGGGACTTTTTAGTTTCACTTTTATTTCTTTTGTTCCTCTTCTTTACTTTTTCAGAACTTCCATTTTATGTATATATGTACATATTTATTTATTTATTTATTTATTTAATCACTCAGGTTTTTTTAGTTTAGCGTGAGTCTGAGTTACTCAGTGTCACACCAGCTTAGCCACAAAATCAGCTTACAAGACTGGGAAAAAGGCAGCCAGTGATACCTTACAAATAGGGATTTAAAATGTTGCCAAGCTCTTGGAGAAAGTGAAAGAAGTTCATTTTACCTGAACACTAGCACCTGAAGAGCAGTCACGAAAGTGATCGATTGTTACAAAAAATGCACCATTATATGTTGCACGGGTTAGTGTATTTATTTACTGTATTATTTCCAGTCTTCTTGAATTTTGCATGTAAAAAAATCCTTCCATAAATCTTGATATTAAGATATGTAGGATATAGATAGTGGCGTTTTTATTGGTATGGGGACCAGAAGATGGGTAATCTCATGGACCACATCACCACCCTCTGGGTATTCTTCACAGTGTAAGGCTACAAATTTTGTATTGTCAAAATTCAGTAATTTTAATAATATATTTTCTTAGGAAAAAATTAATTTCTAAGAAAAAAATGGACTTTCTTTCTTGCTGAACTTTTATTGTCATCTACAGAAGGACAAAAAAAGTTGCAATTATAGTTCACCTATAGCAAAAGAACAGAATTCAGTAAAGTCAGGTGTAGTTCAAAAGACGAAATTTCCACATTGGTTATATTTCCTATAACACAGGTAGAGCTGTGTGACATTTGTTTTGCGACCCTATTCATATCTTTGTGTTGCTAAATCAGCTACATTACGCTTGGGAATTCTATTCCTCCAAGAAGCATGATTCACAGAATACTAGTGGACTGATTTAGAGCTCCTACAACAAGAATTACAAAACCGCACTTTAATCATCTTTGTTTCTTCACTGAACTGGAGGTCTATGCTTAAACTACACATTTAGGATTGTGTCCATGCAGTAAAATATTCTGATTCAGCTCAAACCCAATAATAATAATAACAATAACAACAACAATAATAATAATAATAATAATAATAATAGTTTACTTTCTCTCTCTTTCCTTTTCTTTTCCAATGCATATATTTATTTTTATACAGATATATATATATATGAAGCTGAAGTTGTTACAAATTTTTTAAATTTACCATTTTCTTATAATATTTCTAGAAAACTGTTTTATTCTCAAGGTTTTATTATAATATAACATAAACGTATTGTTCATTTTATATTATATTAATAAATATTAATGCATTATTCAGGCAGAATAAATGTTTAAAATACTTGGGTAAATGCTCTACACTGTAGAAAACCACAATTAATAAGAATTTATAGTTACATCATTGAAAAAAATCACGAAACTATCACTCTTCAAGTGCTATCACAATACACACAAGTTAGGAAATAGGGTGCTTTAATCATATGTCCCAGTAAGGACTGGAACCTAAACCTTTCCCAGTAAGCATTGGAAAAATTCAGTCTTCAGTAATCCTCTGAATCTCCAACTATAGCTCCTGGCTGCAGCACCTGCCTAGTAGCAGGAAAATGGTGCAGAGGGAAGACATACTGATATGTTAAAGTTTATTATTTTTCTTATGCTTTTCATTTAACCTTAGATACATAACATGTAAATTTGCAATCAGTAGAATTTTTTAGCAAGAATGAGCTGCATTATGACATTCTTTCTTTCCTTGTTTTATTTTGAAGCAATTGGTTCACAGAGACCCAACTATTCTTTTATTTAACTAGAAAGAAGTAATGGCCTTTGTACTGAGAGGAAAAAAGTGGAGTTAACTGGTGTCTGACATGAATGGCATTTCTGCTTCTTTCAGAGCTTCGTACACAACCAGCTTGAAAGAAAGTTGGCAAAATCTTGGAAGCACTGAATAAAACCACAGCTGGTGACCTGTCACAGAAACATTTCTTTTCCTCAGTAAGAAGTTCTTTGGAAGGTGATATAAGGAGATTAAGATGATGGATGATGACACAGTCTGAACAGTAACAGTATTTCACTGGTCATATGTGTAAGGCTGAAAGTCACCTGGAACTTCTTCAGTCTGTCTCTGCAGTTTTGATCATTTTGTTAAGGCCCAGCACAAAAATTTAAAGTAAATTAAAGCAGCCATTACAGAGTAATAATGCTGACTGTTTTTTTCTCTTTCATATCTCATCATAACAGTGCGGACTGAACACTAACAACATTTCAATATAAACAAATTGACAAGTAAAGACCACAACTGCCTGAGAATTATTTACTACACAGAGAAACTGCTGCTTCTTACTAAAGTCCTCTTTTTCCACTTTTCTTCATCTGTTTGCTAATCATGGAAATGAAGTATAAGTTTTCAGTTATCTGGACTTGCCTACTTGATCTTGCATATATTGTTATCACTGGGATACTCACATGGGTAAAATGAAAGTATTGGCTAAATGACAATGGAAATGCTTTTTATAGCTCAGTTTTTAAAATCAGTTTATCTGTGGCAAACCACTGTTTGTTGTTTTATCCTGTGTAATAAGGTGCCATCCTTAATTACTTGGATAACGGAATGGAGTGTACCCTCAGTGAGACCACAGACCTGACTGGAGGGAGTGATCACTATGCTGGAGGTTCAGAATGGCTTCAAGGTGTTGGAGAAATGGGTTGGCAGAAAACTCATGAAGTTCAACAAAGGCAAGTGTGAAGTCTTGCATCTGGGATGGAGTAATCACACACACAGTACAAACAGAAAGTACAAATAGAAAGCAGTGCCATAGAAAAGAAGCTGATATATAAAAAGTTGAATGTGTTGAACTCAGCAAAGGCAGACAACAGTGTTGCAAGCAGTTCCAGGAAGGTGAACCTTCTCTTCTGACAGCACTTTTGAGACCACATCTGGAGTACTGTGTCCAGTTTTGGCGTCTCCCACACAAGAGACATTGACAGATTGGAAAAAGTTCAGTGGAAGACCAACAAGATGATTGAAGGTTCATGACATTGGAGGAACGGCTGAGAGAAATAAATCTATTCAGGCTCAAGAAAACAAGGCAACCAGTGTGAGGGTAAAAAGAAGACAGAGCCAGACTCTCTGCCCCAAGGTGTACAGGAGTAGGAAGAGGCAATGGATGCAATTTGGAACAAAGAAGTTCTGATTAGGTATAAAATTACATTATTTTTTTTTTCCCCATAAGGATGGTCAAACACTAAAACAGGTTGCCCAAAGATTTTGTGGCATCTCGATCCTTGAAGATATTAAAAACTCAGCTGTATATGTTCCTGAGCAACCTGATCTAACTGAACTTTCTATAAGCTGACGGTTAGACTAGAAGACCTCCAAACTCTCTGTAACCTAAAGTACTCTATGGTTTTATTACAGGAATCCATGCTTCTTCCTTAAAAAGAAACCAATTTACTGCTCTACAAGTTATAACGCTCAAAAAATTTCTGGCTCTGTGCATAAAAATAAGCCTTTTGGTGCTTCCTTACAACTTTTTTTTTCTTCTGAAACTTGGACTTTTTCCTCTGTCATTCCACTAAGGTTGCTATATAACATATATGTTCTAGTTCCTAGTCTTTATATAGCCAGTAAGTCTTCCCTTGTACTCCAGGGAAACTTACATTCTCTTCCCCCAGTCTTCTCATACTTTATCACTTTCTCCAAGCCTCCTGTGCTGATAAACAATGAAAATGGAAGAGAAAAACATTATTGCATGATAGTAATAGGAGATCTATGACTCCTGTTGAGTATGAATTGGTATGTCTATCAAAATTGGGATCCTAGTCTATAGCTTTAACTTGGAGCTGAAATCTTCTGAGGAATGAAATTTGTTCTTTTTAGACTTTAATAGATAAATTAGATTGAGGAAATCACATTATGTTGATTCTTTACAGTGTAGCATTACCCTGTCCACTTTATTAATACACTTATAGACAATCAGGTCTTTGAAAGTCTGTAAACAAGGAATTTACATTGAAGAAACCTGATTAGAATAAGTAGGTTTTGATCTTGCCAGTATTGTAGCACCACAGGTTAGTTATCTCTAAACTGTTACTGTTTGCTATTGTACTCACTTGTATATACAGACATTAATGTTACACCCCAGCTGATGTATGATGCACTTTTTTGTCTCTGTATTATTTGACCTGATGGATTTAGCTCATTGGGTGACTGCTTTGAAACTGCGTGGTGTGAGTAAGAACTTTTGGCATTACACAGAGAGATGAATATGTTAACATCAAGGACTCTGATCTCAAGCCCCAATAGAATCAATGGGAATTTATCATCTGAAAAACAGCAAGCTCCTGACAGAACCAGGTCCTTACAGTCTTGGGACTCAGCTGAAATACTTTTCATCTCATGAAAAACTGACAGGATTTCTCCCCAAACAGATGAAAGTTGCAAAGTATGATTAACACCACCTGGACAGGGATATTATGAAACAGCCATTCCATGTGACGTTACAATCAGCAGAAAAAAACCATGGGTGGGATAATGCTATCACTGTGTAGCTGGGGCCCCATGGGAGAGTAATAGTGAATAAAAGCAGTGTACCAATAGCATTAATTAACCAATAATGTGCTGCTGAATAATGTAGGAAAAAAAAAAGGAAAAATAGAAGAGAAGCAGGAAAGGTGGGAGAGAAAAGAGAAAAAAAGCTGAGGAAATAGGCAGTACTGAAATGGAAAAAATATTTTTGGGGGATAAGGGTACTTGACAATATTGATCATCTTGGAGGGAAAAATAAATCATTGAATCAAAAGCAAAAGAACGCGGTAGCAAAATTTGATTGAATATATGTATCCTTATAGAGATAAATGGAAACAAGATGGAGAATGTTAGAAGAAAAATAAAATTGTCACCTTTGTTAGCCCTACAGTGATGTAGGGAAACATAGAAATGGTATATTAATAATTCTTTTTTCAGCTGTACTACAATAACTACAGAGGTGGACAGATTGCAACAGTGAAGAAGGAAAATCTAGGATTCAATGGATGGCAGCACATGCAGTTCTAGCTAGTTTCAGCCATATAAATGATAGTTCCTAACAGACGTTGTTAAGACTAATCTGCCTTTGGGTGTCTAAGCTAAAGGTTGGATTCTGAAAGAATTATACAAAGTATCTCCCTTTCTGATGGATATAGGAATTTTGAGCTAATATACTTGTGAATGCAAGACTATAAAATCCACCCTGCTTTTTGTTGGCATTATTGTAAAAAGGCGCTATAGCTATAATCTGCTTATAAACAAACTTCATGTGTGTAACTTTGTTCCAGTCCAGGAAGACCTGAGCTGGGGAGATTCTTTGTTATACCCGGAGTGAGATTAAGACACAAACAAGGTCAAATGCTGCTAATCAAGGAAATTTATTGTGCGCTCATATAAACAAAACATTCATGTGTCGTGGTAAGAACATAGTGATAAGAAGGAGGAAAAGAGGAAAGAAGGAAATCCAGCAAACAGTTGGGATAGAGTTACCAGAGATAGTCACCACCATGTATCCAGTGGCGTCCCGTTGATCCATAGTCTCCATTCACGTTGGTGGTGGGAGCCTCCATATCACCACTTATTGTTTGGTGGCACAATCTCTTATAGTGTGTTCGGGGGGGGGTGTGTGTGGGGGTGTGTCATTTCCCAGACAGTGGCACATACCGCATTCTTTCATGGGCCACATGCAATCACTGCATAGATAGGGGTGATCATCTATGTCTAAGCACATCCCTCACAGCAGCGTGGCCTTACCTTCATCCTGGCCAAAAACTGATGTCAGGCAGCCGTTGGTTCCTACCTGTTCACAACTGTTAAGTCTTGCAGCTCAGCTAACAAGCTTTGAGACATGAGATACTGTCTCTCACCAACTTGAAATGGGCTAGCAGTGAATCCATGTATATTGGGCCATAAACTTCCAGGTAGTATGTAGGCAGTTTGGAAGATTGCACTCATTAGCTGATCTTTTCTCACAAAGGTAATGCCTCCTGTGCACAAACCGTGATCCAGGCTCCTTTAAACTGCATTTACATTATTGATTCTATTGGATTAATTTATGATACACACAGAGGAATTAATAAGAGCCATAACGTGTGGGTCTAGCTTTCATAGTGCTTTTGAGAAGAATGTTAGGAAATTAAAATTTTAGTTTTTTTCTTTTTGGAAAAGAGTGTTAGAGAATTGGGAGAATGACAAAAGGAGGGGACAAAAGAGTGGTACAGGTGGCTGCAGGTAAATGGCAGACCATGAGCTCACTTCAGCTGTAACTCAGTAGCTTGGCTCCATGAGGCTGGAATGACAGGGTGAAACTGGTGATAAGCTTAGAGCGTGGGTACTGCAGGCAGCCTTTACCTTACTCAGGTCAGTGAAAATATGATTCCAAAAGTGCTGGAAGTGTCTGTTGTCAGCATGTCTCCTCTTCTGTGGCTTTCCCAAACTTGGGATGTATTCCTAAGGAAATTAACAGGACCTTAAACAATATCATGACAAAACCAAGACGTCCCTGCATTGCCAGAAGAAGAGATGTCTAAACTGGTTTATATATGATGATTATTTGACTCTATTTTATAACTGAACCTCTGCTTTCTTCTTTGCCATCCACCCTTTTTCCAGGATGAATGGTGGATCCAAGCCAAGACCGGTGTGAGGCAGAAGGTAAGCGATGCCCCTTTCATGTAATTTTTTTCTAAAGTGAAACACATGGTCAAGGCAGGAAATATGGTTTGGACTGTAAGTTTGTCTTCAGTAATAAGGAATTAGTCTTCCCAATTCCAATAGAAAACTGAAACCATAAAATTGTGGCTTATTTTACCTATCAATCTATTAAAAAAAATAAAAAAGAGAGTTAGAAAAAAAAGTTTATTAACTGTAGATAATACATGTGGCTCGCTCTTCTGTCTCTTCTACATAATGAAAAGAATTGTACTGTTATTTAACTTAATTTAAATGTGCAATTGCCAGCAGCTGTTCTGATGGTTCAGCCAAAACTGGCTGTGTTGTTTTGTAATATCCTTTCCAATTAGTACTCAATTTGTATTTTATTTTATTTTATTGTGAGAGTTTAATGATACTAGCAGGAGTCACCTCCATTTGATTTGTATTCCTCTGTTACCATTATTATGATGCTAAAGTCAAGGCAAACTTAAGTGAAGGGAAGGCTGTGAGACATAGAGGGGTTGCAGAGTTTTTCTTTCTGACAGTGTAATTCAGTCACCGGAATAGATAGGCTCAAATTATACAACATTTGTGTTGCAAAACAATTTGTACTCCTGGGGTTTTATCAGTTTTAGTCTAGCTCTTGCTAAAGGTCAAGGTATGTTCCTCTGAACAGAAACACAACACAGGATCCTCAGACTGACATAGCATATTTTTCATAGACAATATTATAGGATCATACATACTCCTCCCACCACCTAAGCTCTGCCAAAGCCAAAGGAATTACAAGTGAGTGAAATAACACAATCTAAATATAAATAATTTTAATTTTGTGCTAGTTTAGCTACATGGATATGAGAATATGATGTGCGGGAAATAATAAGCACAAGGTAAATCATTCAGAAACTGTAAAACTCAGAGGGGTGATGGGCACGTCTCTGTTGGAAGTGATCAGACCTCACAGCCTACAGTCCAGACAGTAGGTTTGGGAAGGAAACAGCATATTTCTAATAAGTGTTATTTCTCAGCTAAGAAATCGCTTCCTACTTAGGCTGGAGCTTTAAAACTGATTTGGCAACCAAGGCAGTGTTTGACAACCAAAAACCAAAAGTGTTTGGCCTTTGAAGCAGTTTGTGTGAATTGATTATCAAGTTTTTCAGAAACATTGATATCACTCAGGATGTGTTTGCTGGGGTTGAAATCCTCTCAAATAAACAAATGAAGGAGTTATAAACATCAGATTACCCATTTATTGAAGCGTGGGTTCTGCTCACTCCCCATCCTGATCAGCATCGATCCAAAGGTTGGTGACTTCATTTAGATATCTCACAGTCCAAAAAATGATGTTCTGTTACCAGTTTCTCACATACCTCTCTGAGTATTACCAAATAAGTTGGGCTGCTACTTCATGGTTGATGCCCAGTGAATACAGGAAGCAGTACCTTGTGCTGCTATCAGTAACTTTTCCATCCTACAGTAGAAGTGTTGCTCTAGGTAACCATGACTGCTCTGTTACTCGAAACCTTAAGCATTTGTTTTCACTGCTGTCTTCTGCAATATATTGAAAAACATTTCAAAAACACTTTTATTTTTCTTCTGTTTCATTCTCTTCCAAGAATGTATGACATTGCTAGTATGAAATACTAGCGTTTTCTACCTAATTGGTGGTTTTCTGAGACATGCAGTACTGCAGAAATGAAAGGAGTTAAGGAACTCAAGTCTTTCATTAATGTTGATCAATACCTTGCATATGTCCACTCTATTACATAATCATATAAGTACATATAGAGATTTGTGTATGCAGATGATTTACGGCAGAAGAAAATGTTTATTTATATTATAAAATCCATGTGTTATCAAATAGTACCTGCCCATTTTACAATCATAAGAATTCCAAATTTATAAAAATATTGTGTTATATATTTAAAACATGGTTTAGTGGTGGACTTGGTAGTGATAGATTAACAGTTGGACTCAATGATTTTAAGGGTCTTTTTCAATCTAAATGATTCTGTGATTTTATAATTCTGTTTTAGTGTGTTCCTGAGAAGGCAGCTGAGGGAATTATTGCATGCTAAATTTCTCACCGAGACTGTACATGAACATAGTTTACAGTAGCAAAATCTGGCACAAGTATTTCATAAGCAGCAAGAACTCTTTTTCACAATAAATGAGTTCCATCTAGTTAGTGGGTTCAGGTTTCCGGTTTTACTGTCATCCTTTATTGATTTTTTTTGGACATGATAATGATATATATCAAATTAATATCCATGCAGCCAAAGCAATTTCTTATCCCTTGGAGCTTATTAATCCTTGAAATTGTCTTTAGTATTATGAACTTTCAGTGTGTTAGTGATTTGTATTTTCCAACAAATTTTGTTAGTTTACAGCCTTAAAAGAAGGTATGTACCGAGTAGGTTTTTTAATATTGAATAAATAATATTTATCATATTTTCTTATTGATAAATGTTTATTATCTCTCTACATTTTCTGAAGTTTACATTTTCTCTTCTTGTCTGCAGCAGTTAATAACCCCTACAGCTCTTTTAAATCAATGAAGATTTATAGAAAGTTATAGAAAGCAGGATTCCATTTCAGTAAATAAATACAAAAATATGGGGGAATATTAATCTATCTATCTATTTATCTATTGATCTACTTATCTTTCTATAGGACAGCACCCAAATATATTCTGTTTCAGTCCTATGGCACCAATCACCTTGTCATGTGGAAAAAATTGTGTAGAAAACACATTTCCTCTCTCTCTTTTTTTCATTCCTCTCCCTCTTGTCGAGATTGTAACTGTCATTCAGCTTCCTTGTTATTACCTTTGTTTTGGCAGCATATGTGGGATGATTTACATATGCTGGATGTATGGGGTTTGTTCTTTCTGTTACACCATCAGCCAGCTCTGTCCATCTTTCAAGCCTGCATTTCTTCAGCAATCAGTGATTGACTGTCCCTAATTTGCAGCTGTATCTCCAGAGCCCCCGGTATCATCTCAAAGCTTCTGTTATTATCTCTTGTTCACATACTTAGGGCACCATGGTACAATCTATACTGTATCTATCTTGACAGATAGGTAGGTTGTATCTGTGTGTGTCTGTCTGAAATTGTAATTATGGTTTTCTTTTGCCAGTGTTAGCCCTGTATTCCATCACTACCTGCTGTTCTGTCAGTTTTGCCACAAGTACTTCTAGGCATAAAACTGAGGCTAAACCATATGAAATCATGAAGAGGGAAAGAATTTCTTGGATTTTGAGTGAACAGAAGAGTGCAGAAGGAGTTAATCTGTAGCATACATTGAAGCAATGATAGAAATGAAAGACTGGATTGTTTGCAGTAGGTATGTTCAGATTGTGGAGAAGCTATGCAGAGCAGCACACCCCCTGGAATACAGTGAAGTTCCATCAGCCTCTTCCTCCTCATGGCTTTCCTTGCAGAATAATTGTGTGCTATCATGGAGTCAGGACATGGTAATGATCCAATTTTGCACCTGTGCTCCTAAGACTGGAAATGCTGCTCTGTCTTACTGCATATACAGACACTGACTGAGCATATACCCTCTCCCAAATTCTGGACTACTTAGTATTCTGACAGAGAACTAAGATGGCTTCGTGGCAAATAACATGGGAAAAAACATCAAGAGTCGACAAAGCCCTGGAGGATCTGGAGCTACTTAGCCAGTGAGCCACGTTACACAATTCAGGAGCATGCAGCAGCCCCTACTGGTGACTGGACACTAGTGTGGCGTTAGTCCCCTCAACGCGCACCTGTAAAATCACTGGGTTTTGCCATAGGATGCAAACAGGGCTATTAGAAAAGTAAGAATTTGAAACATGATTAATTTTCTGGTCCTGCTGTATATCTTCAGGAAATACATTTATCTCATTTTGTCTCACTTTCTCATACTTTTGTAAATCACATTAAACAGCAAAATATCAGGTCCAGAATGATACTGTTACTAAAATTCAATTCAATGTTGATATAGAGAGTTGTTGGTTTTTGTTGGTTTTTTTTTTATTAAAAAAAAGCTACAATCAATGTAGGGTTCCAAAAAGGACTTTGGCTTTGGTATTCTGAACATTACAACATGTAATTTACTAGCAGGTGGTCCATAGAACAGAGTTCACAGTCACAGATGTCCTCAGGAAGTGTTGACTGCATAAATACAGGATAGGAAATAACTGGCTTGGTAGCAGTTCTTCAGAAAATAATTCAGGTCATGAGTCAACAGTATCATGCTGCTGAGAAATAAATCAAGCATCACACATATTTATATGAACAGGAACCCACCCTGATACACAGAGAGATGACTTCCAGTCCTGAAGATGCTTAGTCTTCAAGAACATTAAAAGCTTTCAAAAAATAAAAGTCTAATCTCTCGTGGCAGATGGGAAATAAGAAACAGCTTATACTGCAGCAAGACAGTTAAAGTCTTGTTAATGATAAGAGTGGTAACCATTAAACAGACTGCTTGGCGAAGTTATGGTCTCTGTCACTGAAACTTCTTTAGGAACAGGTAAAGTTAATATCAAAGATAAAAGAAAAAAAACAAAACAACAACCAGAAAACCAACTACCAGAAAAATACATTTTGAAAGAAAAAGGGAAAATAGAGACAGGAAAAAGTTTTTTCAACTATATTTGTGGAAGTGAAGATATGAATTTTGTCTCAATTTCAAATACATGTAATTGAATACTATATCCAGTGATACTATATCCAGTGACCATCTCCTAAAGGAATTTAACACCCCTTGTATCTAGGATCAAACTAATGATTTCGTAATTTCTAAAATAATGTCCTGAGCATGACCATAGAAAACAATTCTTTAATTCTTTGCCTACTTCTTCTCTGTGGTCATATGAATCGTTAAATATCTTTGCTGAAATAGTGTGCTATGTGTATGCCCTCTCTTTAGTCCCAAATCTGGTGGTTAGGACATTCCCATGAGGGACAGAGCTTCCATATTCCTCCTCCTGGCAGAGGAAGATGTTGAATTTGATCTGGTGTCTGATGTTTGAATGCATGTTCTAGATTATTTTGTGATATTGTTATGCAAGTCTTGATTCCGTTATCTTTACTTTCCCATGAATATATTCAGTATTACCGCTATTTCAAACAAATAGCACAAAAGCACTTTTAACACTAAAACCGCTATTCAAAGTACTGATACTTTTAATGACATGCAGATTTTGCATGGAAATAGTCAGGTTTACAACTTTAATTAACAGTAGCTGAAGTTATAGATTTATAATCCAAAGTGGTTTGACATCATTTTCGATAGCTTTTCTTTACAGATGCTCAAATTTAAATGTCATTTTCCTAAAGCAAGACTTTCAATATTAATTTCCATGAAATGTTGATGTTCAAGTAGAATGCCATTTCCAAGAATATCTTTGAGCTCATCTTTGAGAAGAGGTAATCTTGCCTATTTTCTGTGACCAGTATCAAGAGTTAATGCTTGGGAAATGCTGAGAGAAATGTTTATTGATGGCTCAGTTAACATCTTGAAGTGAACAGAGTATAAAACAGACAAAATATGTCTTCTCCTTTGTATAACTCAACAAGTGAGGGCCTGCAGTCATTAAAAAAGAAAAAGGAATTAAATCAATACAAACAAAAGACATACTCTTAGCCTGTGGTGCTGATGACTCATTTAAACCTCTTCAAATTTTCACTTTATTTTCTATGCTGGACTCTTCAATTTTACCAGCTTGTGTGACATTTATAAATAAAAATATGGAATTTGTTTATGTAAAACACCTTTTATGTTTCATGTGCATCTTACATATATAAATGTATTTATATCATTTATTTGGATGCAAGATAAACTATTTCCAGCGACGGTGAAGACTGCATAATGGCAGTGAACCCCTGAGCCACAGGGCAGACAGCCAGTGCTACGTGCAGCAGCAGACAATCTCTGCTGAGGCGATCGACTGATACCCACCGTGACTTCAGCGCATGGAACCCTCCCAGTGCCATTGGGATGTGGCTTGCAGGAACTGCCTTCGCTTGGATTTGGGCTGACAGACACAGTAGTTTCTAGACCGGTAAGAGCAGAGGATGGCCAGCTCCACAGCAGTCTAACAGCAGCTGGCATTGCAGAGGAATTTAAATTAGTCAGGTGACAATCAGCTGCAGTCCCCAAGGAACAGGCTACCGCTTCTGCACAGTGCTCTCCAACTGCTCCGAAAATCTTAATTGTGGCACTGCTTACACTGCTGGGTGGATGAGTAGCTACCCGGGGCCACTTTCCCAGTCTGCATGTGCTAATTTAAACACTGAGATCTTCTATACTGTTCCCCTGAATATGAATCAGTTAGTTTGCAAACAGAGAACTGAAAAAGAGTTTGGCATGGAGAGACAGCTGAGTCATTCTCTAATCCCTGTCCCTGGAGTATAAAGGGCAAAGGTTTTATATTTTATACAATAACAGCTAATTTTGCTTAATGAGTTCTGGGACTTTTGTAGTAAAATGGTTCTTGTAAGCTATTGGTCCAGTCAGTGCCTCCACTTAAAACTTTTCCAGCCAGGGTTTCACTTCTTGCCCAGTATGAAGAGAAACTGGAAGTATTGTCTCCAGGAACTCTCTTTTCTGTTTTTCTTCCTTTTCATTTTAGCTATTTATTTTAATAAACGGTGTTTGAAATATTGGTGTACATCTCTATCTTATGAAGAAAGTATTTTTTCATTACATTATGTATTTTATACCATTTTCAAAGGGGACACATTCAACTGTTGGTATTAAATCTTGAATTTTGATTCAGACGTAGAGGTTAACGCAGAAAAGGATTATTTTTAGTTTGGATTAAAATAGCCAAACTTAATACTAGGAAACATTACAGGTTTCAGCAAGTATACCCACTGTTCAAAAGAGGAAAACTTTCACAAAACATGAAATAAAATTTCTTTTCTTTCAGCACTACAACTTTGAAAAGACACAACATGAATAAAGCAATAATGTTCTACAGAAACAGACATAATTTATCCTCTGTGTGACATTATAATTATTTGCTGTTTTTATACGTATCCTTTGAAATGAAAGGAAATTTTTGTCTTTTTAGAATATCTTACTTAAATAGATCTACTGCTTTAAAAAGCTAAAGAAAGTTTAACATCCTCTATTAAATTCTACGAAAAAAAGTGCAAACTGGTTTGGATGTACATTTCCACTAAAAATCTTACTGGAAGCAATATGGAAATCCAAGTCTGAATGTGTTTCCTCGTGTTACTAACAGCACCGACAGCGGACACACAAGACAGAGTGCTTCAAAGCAGCTGACCATGTTCAGAGAGCTGGAGTCTCCGTGGCAATCGGGTACGGCATTAGTCAGCAAACACCATGCTTGGGTCTGTAAATGGGTAAGTTGTCTATAAAACAGTAATTTTACTATGTTCAGAGCTGATAAACCTTGAGCATTTCAAACCTGGGGCAATGCAAGTCAAAAGGAGTGGTTCAACTAAACCGAGTCCCAAGGAGAGCAGGAGGCTTTTCAGAGGTCTGGAAAATCAGACATCAAAAGGAAGATGAAATGTTCAGGTATGTTTAGACTAAGGAAAGGAAAAGACAGCAGCACTGTTCACACATGTAAAACACAGCTTTTAAGCAGTTTATTCCCTCCCCAAAACTCACTGCAGATCAGACAAGAGAATGGAAAGGAAGGTCTATGTTAGAGTGTGCCAGTGAGGGCTGCCAGGTACTTCAGCAGCGTGCGGGGAGGCTGTGGCAGCTCCCTGAGCACTAGCTCCTAAGTGCAGGTTGTAAAAGTGTTTGCTCAGAAATGACACAGATACAGCTGACCCAACCTTTGCAAAGGAGAGGGAGTAAAAAATCTCTTAAGATTTCTTTCAGCCTCTCTTTTTGCTATTTCTGTGGGTTTATTATCCAGATTTATTGTTCAGTTTATTATCCGGCTAATAAAATCATGAAGGAATTAATCCACAGTGTTGAAGTCAATGCAAAATTTTCACAGACTGAAATACAGGGCTATGCCCTGAACATTAGCTGTATATATTTTAAAAATTCTGCTTAATAATTTAGAATATTTTGTTTAAATTTTACAGCAAATATTTTCAGATTGAACCAATATTTTAATTTCAAATGTTCTAACTTTCCCATAATTACTATATTATTACTGTATGCAATGATTAAGGCTACTGCAACATTACCAAAATATTTTCTTCACTGGCACATTGATTTATTTACACACCATATACCAGTATTAAGCATTAACAGCAAGGTTGATAAATGCAATTTCATGGTACTAGCTTGTTATAGTAAAGGGTTTCAAAATTTCATGCCAATCCAACAAAACACTATGAAATATAGCTGTGAAATGTTATTTTTCTTTTTTTAATCTCCATAAATATTTTACACTGTTCAATGAGAGTGGGACATATTATAAGTTCATTATAAGAATTATAATGGAAGGCAGTTACATTTGTATTATTTCTCATTTTCATTATTATAATTATCCTGACAATAAGCTGATGGAACTCTGCCTCATGTTTTCATGACAGTTTGCCAGAGAAGTGCCGTATCAGAATGCTAATAACTCATCACATCCACTCTTTTACCACAGCCAATAGTAAACTTCAACGCTCTGATTTTCCTAGTGTTCAACAGTTGTGTTCAGTGGGTTTATTCTACTTTACAGTGGAAGTAACTCACATAAAAGTTAATAATGGACTAGCTGTCAAAATATGGAACAGAATGAATTCTGCATTTTTAAGACTATGAAATATTTAAAGATTTTTCAAATAACACTGTAGGGCACTGTAATTTAGGTATATTTTTAAAACTATAAGGCCAAAGCGGTACTACTCCATTTTTAAAGTAAACCATTCTCAGCTATAAGTTAAGAGTGTATCTAGGAATTTCTAGATTTCTAAATTTCTAAATTTTTGTGATCATTGAGGTGCCATATATTTAATCTGAAAATTATTCTTTTTCAATATTCAATCAAACAAACAGTTCATGTGCTTTTGATTAAAGTTGACTCAACATCTGTCTTGCAGTGTATTTTCTCAATAAGCAAGTAGATTTTCTTTGGCTAAATCCTGCTTAGAAATATGGTATCTTAGCAAAATATATTTATTTAATACTAATATACTCATCTACACAGTCTGTATCAATAGTGCAGCATTATCTTACATACCCATTTTAGCAGGCACATAACTGAAGCTGGTAAATAATCATCCCAATGAGTAAAACAAATATTCATCTGATTTTAAGTTACGTGACTTAGACTTTTTAAATTCCTTAAATGTGAAAAGCTGTTTAAGTGTTATGCAGTGACAGGACCCAGAGTTTTTAATGAGGGTAATTTACTCAACATGAGAGATAAAAATAAGAAGCTTGTTACTAATCATCTAACCTTAATTACTACAAATCTCCAAGCTCCCAAGTTAATGAGGAACAACCTTAACTTTGGATCCAGGATGAAATTACTTGGAGTTGATCAAAAGTTGATTCTCTCTTTGATTTGGAATAGATAAACTGATGTGTATGGAGTGGATTATTATGATTAAAAAAAAAAAAAACCAAAAAAAAAAAAGCCAAAAACCAAGGATAAAAATAAGGGTACAACTCTTCTTAGATTAGACAAAAAATATTGAAACTACAGAATTGGAACAGAGGAATAAAATTTCCTTTGGTACTTTATCAGTATCATCCTTTACAGAGAATTTCAGCATTGCTTATGGGTATACTAGAGGATGTTACCGTACACCAGGAATTGCATAGTAATGCCATGTCAAAGATCTAAATTTGAGACAAGATCAAGACATTTGTCCACCTAATTCAGCTGAAGATATTCTGTTTGATGGAGACAACTCATCTGCCTAAAGATTTGATACAAACATTTCATTACTGGAGGACCGGAAGGAGTTCAGGGGGGAAGGGGAGATATTTACACTATTACAGATACAGGCCATAAACCTATTCTTCTGTTTCTTGTTCTAACTTAATTGACATTGGAATAAAATTTGATAGTACTAAACTGAGCCCATTGAAACATTTCTGCCTGTTGAATCCTGAATATTAGACATAGCAGGATTTCACAGGGTCATGATTGTCATGGTCCTAGAGCTCTTTGAAACAGTACTGGTGAAATGAATTATTTCCTTGGTTCCTTTATCAGTTAATTCAAATATTGTTGGACAGGCAGAGTTTCTGTGGTCATAGGATCTTCAGTATACCAAGTTTCAGGGCTCTAGAATAGCCTAATCTGACCAAAGTTCCAAAACCTTATACACAATTTAACCAAAGAAATTGCCCAAGTATTGAAATAATTCACACAACAAAATTGCCCGTCAGCCTAGCTCAAGTGATTATATTTTATAGTCACTTAGCAGATCCATCCATTTTCTGGAATGGGCAGGTTAAATCACCTGCCTTCACATGTCTATGAAAAAATCATGGCACTGTCACCCAGGTATTTTAAATGTGTATGTAAAAAATCACCGGACCTCACTGATCATATTTCTATCCTTCACTCCTCCCTGTTTATCACGATGTACTTAAGAATTTGAAGTAAACTACAGACCAAATCAAAATGTGCAACATCGTCTATATTTTATTTCTGCTATGTGTCTGTCTATATAGGTATGCCCTTTTTGCATATTCTGAAAATACAGGAACACTGAGACATTCACACTACCTAGCATAATATGTGTGATGCAGCTTACAGAATCTTAAAAAGAAACAGGAAAACCTCAGAGTGAGGAAGCATTCACCATCTCTTGCTAAGATTAATTTTTTGTAGACATCAGTCACTTTGTTCTAAGATCCTACTTTTAAAATTCATTTGAGAATTTAGCCTATGTTTTTCTGGTACTTGGAATCTTTTACAAAGTTGTCTCAGGCAGTTTTTACATTTTATTTTTTTTCCTGCTAAATCGTTATAGGTATTGGAGGGGAAATGCCATACAAATGGCAGCAAGTAAATAATAATTTATATCTAATATTTAACTCTGATTTAACAAGAAAGCTACAGTTTTCTTCAAGGTTTAGGAAAAAAATTAATCTGGAGATGGGTGTAAACATGCTTTAAAGCTGAACTGTAACGTTTGGAAGTCTTTGTGTGCCACAATCATTTTACTATCTGTTGTCCTTTTGAGTCATGACACATGGCTTTTTGACCCATGTTTTCACAAAAAACCTGTGCCCCAGATCACTCAATAACATACATTTGGAAATCACTTGGAGTATTTAAGTACAGCTGGAAAAGCACATGGGAATGGGTGCTGTTTTCAGGTGACAATCAACTAATGTCTTTGCTAGACAACATCATGTAGCATTGCTAACAAAATGATGTTCCCCTGCTTAAGTAATTGGATTTGATTTGAAGTTAAGAGAATCAATGAGTTATTGTTATGCATGACAATAGCATTAGAAGCAAAAGGAAAATGCCAGCACTGTTTATTCATGACTTGATTCACTAAAATCTAAAAATGAACAAATAATACAAGACAGTTCAAACAACAGTAACTGAAAGTTACAGCACTAAATGCAGGATCTCCTATCAAAATCTCTTAAATTGTTTCAAAAATAAATAGTGGTATTTTAATATTTCAATATTTTAGATTCAACTGAAGTGTTAAGTTCAATCATTCAGAAAACCTAGTGTAAATATGATGATTCTTTGTAACAGTTTCTAAAACAAAGAGAGGCACATTATACAGCCCTAATCTAAGTGTCATTCTTCGTCTTTTTATGAAGTTTGATTTCACATTATTCCGTATAATATACCAAAGGAAAAGAATATGCATAGGCTGTTCTTAACTGTGGTGTTCTATTAAAGGCACAGAAACTTTGAAATCCAGATTGCCACAGGCAAATTTAAACAAACCTGTTATAGAACATTTGATTAAAAAAAAAATTGCTCTCATTCCGCAGTAATAAAAGTGCTGTATTCCCCACATATCAAACGCTAAAGATATGTTTCCAGAATGAACTTCCTTTGTAAAACTGACACAACCATTTCTGTAATAATAATGATTTTTAAAAAGATTTCAGAGTATTTTAATAAATGGTCAGTGTTTTTACAACCCTACTCCACTTTCTACTATATTTTATTTAATATGCTAGATGTTTTAGGCCAATTGTATAAAAAAGATTGAGAAAAATAGTTCTGCTATGCAGTGAGAGATGAGTGGTGTGTGTGGGTGTTATTCCCATCCAAAATAAGGGAGCAATTATTAACTTCTGCTCCAGCTGAATTGTTTGTAAATGACTCATTCTGATCAGGTATTAAATGTTCATTCTTCCAAATTCTGAACTGCTGGATGATATTGCATGCATCAGAGAAATACCTGATTATTCTCTTTAAGGGCCTTTTTTATCAGGTAGTAACATGAATGCTTTCTTCTGGGAAAGCTAAAGGTTTTTTTCTTACTAGACCTTGTTTTTGTTAATGTATTTTTCCACTAGAATCTTAATTCAGAGAATTTTTTTACAAAGCTACCTGTGACATGATGACACTATATCTTTCCTCTTCATTACACTCGCTCCAATTACGAATTACTATCTTTACCAGTGCGTGCATTTGTCTTACTATAAAATTGGCCAGAAAACAATATATACAAGCCAAGTCTGAAGTATACTGGTAGTTACTAGTGACTTAAGCGTTGCAAGAATTTTTGCTTATAATCGTTTCTGCTTCTGAGTTAACATGAAATCTAGTGAAAGTTAATTACTTTGCTTTCTAGACATAAGTCCTATTTGGATTAGAATAATAATAGAATTGTGAAACAATTTTCAGTTTCTGGAAGATATAGTAGACTGCATCAATAGAAAGTATTGATCAGCCACTCAGGAGGAAAAAACTCAAACAAATCAGCAAAAGCTGCAATGACAGAATTTCATTTAGTTAGCAACAGAAACATATCTCTTCATTGGAAGCAAAAGAGCTCATCATAAGACATTTCTTTATTTTCTTACGCATTACCAAATGAAGGAAAACCAAGAGAAGCCAGAACTCAAATAATTTTTCTCGTCATTATTGTCTGTCTGCACTATTAATATTGATTTTTTTTTCAGAAAATTGTTTTCTGGTAGAGACTAGCATAATAGTTAAAGAGCAGAACTCTGTTTTGCTACATAGGCCTTGCTGTATTGTGTTAACAAACAGATCTTATCCAACAAGAATAAAGATGCTGAGCAATAAGGATGTGTTCTTGATGGAAAACAGAACTGAACCAATTAGGTGATGTTTTTTTCAAATCTTAATTACAAATTTTTGAAAAGTACAGTCTAATTTCTCATGGTTGTCATTTGCTAGGCTATTCACGTATGTAAGTAATTGGTATTTATTTTTCTGGGAAAAAAAACCACTTATACTAATTAATATGAAAACGCTTTGGTTTGGATCAACAGTTTGGACTGTTGCTTTTCTAATTGAAATTAAAACCTGTATGTTTAATTCTGGTTATCATTCTTGCAGCCAATGCAAGCCTTCCACTTACAGAAGTAGAAGGGAAGTGAAGGAAGATTAAAAATAAAAGAGGATGCTTACCTCTTATAGAGTAGCTCTAGTGTCTGGTGATCTTATGACTGTTTTCTAGATGACCGATGTTTTTGACAATTTGTAGTGAATCTGTAAATATAGAAGAATTAAGCACTCAGTTTTTGTCACGTTGACTATGCTGGAATAAATAACATTCATAGATACAATTTCTTCTATCAGAGGGATAACTTACTCTTCTATTAAATACTTCTCTGATTGATCATGGCTACCTCCTTCCACTCAGCTTTCAAAACTATTCTGTTAGAAGAGAATGGACCCCTAAGAGAAAATTATTTTTGGACCGTTAATGAGATTAATCTCGATATTTCAGTTCTGTTGTGTTTTGAGGAAGGCCTTACTATCTCAAGCTGGTTTATTTATTTGTTCAGCAAAATCAATCCCTGATTTAACCCTACTGCCATGAACTTATGATTCAAATGAACATGACCTAGTCAGTTTTGTGCTGTTTTTATTGCTATTGTTGCAAATGTATTAACCAACTACCAACACTGCTGTCAGACACATCAGAGGGAGAACACACACACACACACACACACACACACACACACACACAAAAAAAAAAGGTAAGCAAAAACATTGACTAAGCAAAACATCTTACCAGGAACTCTACTTCTGTTTCAACTGGTTTTATGTCTGGAATAAAGGGAGAAACCCACTGTTTTAGTATTTAAAACTATTGTAGCAAGCCCCCACATGCAAATTCTTTTTTGTAATCATGAAGGACTGAACACATGCACTCCACTCTTACCTTCAAAATTAGGTAAGGGTGGGCAGTAAGAGAGTTCTGACTCTAGCCAACAAAGGAAAGTTTCATTATCTTAAGTTAAATATTTTCTTCAGAGTTGGAAGGCTTAAGTGCCTCTGATCAGGCATGCTGTTTCATTCTTTGTCTTGGCTTCAATTATTTTATCCTTTGCTGTACAGATCCAACACAATTTGTCAGCACTTGTATTAGCTCCATGTCTGGAGATCTTAAAACATATATTAAGGAAAAAAAAAATCTCCCCTCAGAATATACTAGAAAGCCTTTCTCTAGGTTCAATCATTAAGAAAAACATAATGATCAGGCAGAAAAAATACATTCTTTATTGAATTTCAAGTTAACATTTTGAGGTAAGATAATGACAGCTTAAGAAACAAGAAATTATGAACAGAATGATAGAATTTAAGGCAGTGCAAAACAGTACTGTTCACTGTGCTTCTGTGGAGTCATTCCTCTCTTTCATTTAGGAAGCTGTATGTTTTACACAAACAAAAACATCTGCAGTATCTACTGATAATTTAGTTAGAGGCAGTGGGAGAATGTTATAAGCACTTATCTGTACACAGTAATTGCAGAAAATCAACTAGGTTTTATTCTGATAACCTGTCTAAAAACTACTACCTTTGCTGAAATCCAGTCCTCTATTGTTTAGAGTATCACAACCATCACACTGAGTAATGTCCATATAATGAAAAGTCAGTTTGCATCACAGCCTCTCATTTCACCTAGGATGATTTACTGAGGAAAGATAATTTAAGGTTATTAATTCAAAAAAAGTTCAACCTTTTTCTGAACCTGCTCTCAAATCTCATTTGCAAAGAGTTAGCCTATCAGGTTTTATACAGATCTTATAATGCTTAGACTGAATGCTGAGAAGAGGTAAGTAATGACGACCATTAGTGCCACTCGGAAAACTCAAAGAAATTTTTAAGACACAATAAATTAGTTTTTTTCCAATCATTTAAATCCTTTAAAGAGAATGTCCATGTAGCTATGAGGCACAAGCCTATGTTTGTGATGTGTGGACAGTTCCCCTACACTGCTGTAAGGGAAGCACCAAAAATTGTGTTCTATAATCTCCCCTAAATTCTTTCTAGGAGAAAAAAACATGAATAACAGAATATTACTCTTCAGTCAATATTTCATGCTACTACTTTCTTCCTGTCTCCACACCTAAGAAAATGAAGAAGTAATCGACTTACCTCAATGAAGGGCCTACAGTTGTGTCTGCTCTTTCTAGAGTGCACAAATTCCTCTGTTATAGGTTACAAGGAAGAACAAAAACAACCCAAAGGTCTAGTTTTATCAAAATGGGATATACTTCTAAGTCTGGATTTGCTTTGCATCTCTCTAATGACACCAGCAAGTATTCACTCAGGGTCTTCAATCTCCAGCCGAAAGTAGATGTAGAAAGTAGAGTCATAACAGCCTGGAATAAGGATGACGTATTCTTTGTAGGCTGCCATTCTTTCTCTCTGCTTGACTAATGTATTTTTAATAATGGTTGTTCTGATGCTAAACTGCATCTTACTTTCTCAAAACTGGACAATGTTGGCATGAAAACAATTAGCTTTCCTGAATTATTTTACAAGTAAAGAAAATTTATTTAATTAGATGGTTCATATCCCCATTGTCCTCGGAGAAAAATCTGATAAATTACAAGACAATGAAATATGCAAAATCATTACAAAGTAATTACATATGCATGTAGTCTCCAATAACTAGCTTTATATTTACGTTGTTACTGAATATCCTTGGTTTCCTGATAGAAAGTTGAACATTTAATTTATGTTTTGGAAGATGTCTTGGAATGCCTCCACCGAGTTAGTTGAACACTACAATAAAGAACTACTGATGCTATACTATATATAATACTTTAATTATCAATTGATCGTTAAACATTGTGTTAGATCACCCATGATCTACGTAATTATGCTTAATTTGTAGACAGAAGTGCTAAACACAAAAATAATATCTTGTTCTGTGTCAACGGATCCTTTGGTAGCTGAAGCACAAATGGGATATCTAGAATCGTACAATAGAATCATTGAACCATGTAAGTTGTAAAAGACTTTTAAGATTTTCAAGTCCAACTTTTAACCCAGGACTGCCAAGTCCACCACTAAACCATGTCCCTAAGCAGCAAATCTACACATCTTTAAATACCTCCATAGATGGTGACTCAATCACATCTCTGGGCAGCCTGTTTCAATGTTTAATAATGTTTGATAACACTTTCAGTGAAGAATTTTTTCCTAATATCCAATCTAAACCTCCCCTGGTGCAACTTAAGGCCATTTCCTCTTGTCTTATAGCTTGTTATATGGGAGAACAGACCTTCCCCCACCTGCCTACAACCTCCTTTCGGATAATTGTAGAGAATTATAAGGTCCCCCCTGAGCCTCCTTTTCTTCAGGCTAAACGACCCCAGTTCCCTCAGCCACTCCAGACCCTTCACCAGCTTTGTTGTCCTTCTCTGGATGCACTTCAGCATCTCAATATTCTTCTTGTAGTGAAGGGCTCAAAACCAAACACGGTATTTGAGGTGAGGCCTCTCCGGTGCTGAGTACGGGGACATGATCATTACCTTCGTCCTGCTGGCCACGCTATTACAAGCCTGGATGCTGTTGGCCTTCTTGGCCACCTGGGCACACTGCTGGCTCATGTTCAGCTGCCTGTTCACCAGCACCTCCACTTCCTTTCCCACCAGGCAACTTTCTGGCCACTCTTCCCCAAGCCTGTAGCGCTGTGTGGGGTTGTTGTGACCCAAGTGCAGGACCCGGCACTGAGCCTTGTTGAATCTCAGCCCATCGATCCAGCCTGCCCAGATCCCTCTGCAGAGCCTGCCTGCCCTCCAGTAGATCAACACTCCCCTGCCCAACTAGGAATTTAGTAACCTTGTGACACAATTTCTCCATTTCCTATTTTACACACAGAATAGAAATTTGGAAACTTCTTGTGTTAGTGGCATTGCTTATTTTAAAATGATTTTGTTTGGTTTAAAATTTCAGTTTAAGATACAATGTTATTACACCAAGTTTCTTTTTTAAGTTTAACTATATACTGTTTAATGTACAGGACACGTACTGATTTAAACTCACATGTTCTCTTTATTCACATAAAATTCTATTGCTTAGTTTGAATATATAAGCATAAACTGTGCCTTCGGTTTCCAATTTGAAGAAAGAAAATTTTGTTACTAACATCTGAAGACACATAATACACTAATTACTTGTAAATTCTGTTCTCAAACTTGGGCCAAGTAAATGTCTATTTTATTGACTAAAAATCTTCTTTTTTTTTTTTTTTTTTAATAACAGAAGTTTCAATTTAAAGTAATTCCACCAGCAAATAACTGCAGCACAGCCCTTCTGCTAATTACATACTCATGAACCTTGATTTTCAGGAAGGAAAACTAACCTGAGTCCAGTTTGCTCTAATTTGTTGTACATTGTTTATTTCTTCTAAAAACAGGTGAAACTCTTGGTCTGTATTTCCCCGAATACCCTTACTCTATAGCAGTAAACTGCTTTGCCTGAACAAACTGTGCCATAGCCATGTTTTTCAAAGGTGCAAGTAACTGAGTGCTAAACTTAAAAAGAAGAAAAAGAAATGCTGACATCCATGAATCACAGTTCACCTAAGAGCAAACATGACAAAATTGTTGACAGGAAATAAAGTGGCACTGAGATGTTGTGTGAGATGGCACAGATGAAGCATCACCAAAAATACAGAGTTTCTGTGTTATGTCTGTTCATCAGAATGGATGGCTGAATAGATAGAGCACATGTTGAATATAAGGCAATGACACATGGACCTATACACAGAAAAATGAGCCTTGCAATCAAGTTTTGAAGCTCCCCTTTGTGCCATAAAATAACTGTTATTTAGCTTTCCTGTGTTATCTCCAAGTTTTCTGGAACAAAATAATCTTTTGGAAGATCACCTGCATTTTCAGATCTTGATTATAAAGGTTAACATTTATTCAGTTGGTCTGTTCTGATTGTCTGGTGTGTTTCATATATTTTAATTTTTTGAGACATGCAGGTTACCACCGTACATTTTCCTTAGCAGTTTCACTTTTATAGTGGCAGCTGGGAACCACAGAAATGTTTTATTATTTGCTCAGTGTATAATGCAGGTGTTAGAGTATCAGCAACATTTTCTTCTCACTTGAGAGACGTATGTGAAAGGAAGATGAAAGGCACATTGACTGAGTAGGATATGTATTGCAGTAGACCAAGCTCCAAGCAGAAAATGTAGACATTTGTCTTCAGTGATTTATGCTTTGAAAAAGATGGCAGATCAACAATGTATGGGTTTATATGAGGACAAATTATACCCAATATACATGTATGACTGTTCCTACAGCAGTTTGTACTGTGGTATAACTTGTTTGCTTCTTCACTGGAAATATTTGGGATTACAGAAGAGATTTTATGTTGCTGGTAATCGCCCTTAAAAATAAATTACATTTTGACAGAAATGGTAAAAAATATTTCTTTCAAAATAAATAATTGAAGAGTGTCACTAAAATTCCTTTGTTAAAAAAGGAGATGTCTGTGCTTCTTCCCCATTTTTTGAACCAAACATTGACCAGCTCAATGCAGGTACACAGACAGCTTCAGCCAAACCAGATCTTTGCTTTCTAAAGAACAAAATGCATAAATCAGACTTTTTCAGCAAATTATAACAGTTGATATGTGTCTGCCTTGCTGACAAAACACTTCTGCAGTCTAATCTACTGAAGTCCATTGCAATATCTACATAGCAAGAAGAAAAAGACAATTCTTTGCAAAGAATTAATGATAAAAATGCAATTTGGGAATTTAGCAGCACAAGCTTATTAAAATTAAGAATGTAGGAAATTAATAGCATAAATTTATTAAAATATCAGTTTTCTGGGAGAGAGAATAAAATCTATACATCAGGAATTAATTAAATTTTATTTCTTTTTATTAAAGGGATTCACTTGGTTGTTACTGAATGTTCAAGCATATGGTGGTTGAAAAGGAATTATGACCACAAGAACACTTTCAACCTTACATCAGGGTGAAGAATTCTTCCCATTTTGTCTACCCTCTGAAATGTATTGTTCTTTACAATGTTCATTTAATCTCTAGAAAATCAGAAGCAGTATGACAAAGCCAATCAGTAACCACAGTCAACTTGCACAATTTGCAGACACTTTACAGGTAACAGACTCTGAAAACAGTTTATTTGGCTTATTAAATCAATATGTATGAGTAGTGAGTGTACTCACATGGAATATTATGGGATCAAATATTTGTTACAATATTCCATATTCATGGACTCCTGAACTTCTAAGTTCTAAGAAATCTATTTCACTGTTTTCACTTTAAAAAACCACAGGCTGCCACACATAGGCAATGCAGCTTTTACGGTGAACATTAAACCAAAAGATGCTCTGTTGGTTTTAGCATCACTATGGATCCAGTAATCAAAGTCCACAAAAGCTGGTGAGAAAGATTCTTGTCTTCCAGGAAAGATTGAATCAACCTGTATAGAAGAAGCAATGTGTGCAGGCAAGAGAGAAATTGAATGTCTTGAAAGTTTGTAACGTTTTTCAAGTTTCTTTTTTTCTTTCTTTCTTTCTTTCTTTCTTTCTTTTTCTTTCTTTTTCTTTCTTTCTTTCTTTCTTTCTTTCTTTTTCTTTATTTTTCTTTCTTTCTTTCTTTTTCTTTCTTTTTCTTTCTTTCTTTCTTTCTTTCTTTCTTTCTTTCTTTCTTTTTCTTTCTTTCTTTCTTTTTTTCTTTCTTTCTTTCTTTCATTCTTTCTTTCTTTCATTCTTTCTTTCTTTCTTTCTTTCTTTCTTTCTTTCTCAATTTTGTAACTGTCTGGCAATAGCTAGTTTTCTAAATGTATTCTTAAGTGTTTATGCTATACTTCTGATATTTATTGTTGGACTGGTTCCAGGGCTTTCATGGCAATAGAGATGTTAAAATTTGCCATAGTGGAGTTCTCAGCTACAGACAACTTACTCTAATAATCAATCTCAAAGTAAAAAAAAAAAAAAAAAAAAAAAAAAAAGATTAAATTATCAAAACTAAAACCTTGATTTTATTTTACATTTTGAACATTCTTATATTTAATGGATTAGATCTAGAGAAATATAAAAGGTAATGGGAATTCTACCAAGTCTCTTGTCCAAGTCTGAGACTAGGAATAGATTCAGCTGCACCTAAGCTCTATGAGAGTTTAGAAAGCAAGGGGGTCTGCTCTAAACCTCATGACTTAATGGGATGGTGTCCTTTACGCTTTTATGCCTTTGATCTTTATAACTGTTTCCATCTCTTTTCTGACCTGGTTTCAATTCGATCTATCTCTGTGCATTTGCTCCATGTAATAAGTAATAGAGTGAACCTTGCCACTGAATCTTGTGCAGTCTCGTTTCCACAAATTCATTATAAATCTATTTAACCTAAAGTCTTTGGTGGTAATTCTTTAAGCAACCTGGCCTTATGACTCCTTTCGTGACAGTAAGGTATGTTCCTATCCTTAAATCTGGTCACATGGTTTTTCATCCTATATTTTGTGGATGTTGCAAACTTAACATTCTAGTTTAAATCAAGTGTGTGTACTTTAATAAAAGCACATTAAATATATAAAAATCAGTAAAAATGTCTCTAGGTATAAGTTTTGTTGAACAAGTAAACTTAGTTTTCTTTTTCTAGCTTGTTTTTTAATTGGTCCATGATATGCTGCCTTTGGCTTAACAGGGTTTTTTTCCTGTCTGTTTTCTAAAGATGTTTTAAAACTTCTGTGTCAGGGATGTCAAACCTTTATCAGAAGTGAGCACCACATATATCTTTTCATTTTGACATCTCTTATTAAAGAAGTTTAAAGAGCTTTTGCACAAACAGTTCTGTCTGGAAGCTGAAAATAGATTTCCATCATCTGGAAACCTGAAAATCCAAATGGTGCCCTTTGGACATCTCCTGAGAATAAGGACTGATGCTAACAGCAAAGGCTACCAGTATGTCACAATACAAATCACTTTAAAGGAAGTAATAAGACTAATCAGACTGCTGTGCCATCTCTTTCAGAATGCCTTTGCATTATGTATTAAAAAAAAAAATAGTCCTGCTTTTCTTTCATAATTATCATGTGAAAAAAAAAAAGAATCAGTTTTCGTGTTTATACATTGTCAGCTAAATGGATCTAAGAAGTCATCACTTTAAAATGGTCATTATTCCAGTGCTGGGAAAACATATGGAAATAGGAGATTACAAAGTGAGAAAGAGAAGAAGAAGTTAAAAATTAACAAAACACAAAAAATGGAAAAGCTCAAAGCAAAAGGTAAGTTTCTTATGTTTTATCTGAAACATTCATAACAAAGTGAAAGTAAATAGAGAATAGATACCAGTATTAGCAATATTGCAAGGCTTTATGGGTAGTTATTCAGGAAAAAGAGTGATATTACTGTAAATGAACAGCCATAAGTGCAGATAACTACCTAGATGGAGAGGAATTCAGGTTAATGGAGTAGCAGGTAATTTTGGGAATGGCTAATGAAAGACACTGTAAGAGAAACAGGCTTTCAGAGCAGAGAGTTTTTTCCTAAACTAGCCTCAAAAATATAGAAAATTGTGCTTTGTCATCAGGCCCTCTGTGGATTCCTCTAGCAGTTTTGCTTTGCAAGTTGGAAAGAAGCACAAGTACCCTGACAATCCATCAGTATTACATTATATGATAACTGCAAAACAAAATTATATAATCCTGAACTTATCAAAGCATTGGATGTTATTTGATTCATGGATTAATTCTTGTTGAATTGGTTACAACACACCAATTTATAAAGGCAGAAAGGTAAGAAATATGACAGGTTATCCACTAGTCTGTTTTGCCAATCCAAGAGAAAGTACTCTAGAGGAAGATAACAAAAAAATTAGTAGAAAGAGAAATTTCAAGGAAATTGTATCTTACAAACTATTAAAACACAGGAACAGTTCTATGATGAAGCGAATTTTAACCTTAACATGTACAAACCAACATGATCTCCACTCATTTCTGGTATCACAACAGGATTGTCTTCACACATCTGCAAATGTGTGAAGACAGGGAGCTGGTGGAAGAGCTCGCCAAGACACTTTCCATCATTTATCAGCATATGGACCAGGGAGGTCCCAGCTGGCTGGAGGTTAGCCAGTGTGATGCCTATGTACAAGAAGGGCAGGAAGGAGGACTGGGAAAACTACAGGTCAGCTTGACCTCAGTGCTGGGGAAGGTTATGGAACAGATCATCCTGAATGTGATCACATAGCCTGTGCAGGACTGCTGGGAGATAAGGCCCAGCCAGTATGGGTTCATGAAAGGCAGGTCCTCCTTGACGAACTTAATCTCCTTCTACAACAAGATGACCAGCCTAGTGGATGAGGGGAAGGCTGTGGATGTTGTCTACCTGGAGCCCAATAAAGCCTTTGACACTGTCTCCCACAGCATTCTCCTGGAGGAACTGGCTGCTCATGGCTTTGATGGGTGTACTCCACGCTGGGTAAAAAACTGGATGGATAGCTGAGCCCAAAGACTGGTAGTGAATGGAGTTACATCTGGCTGGTGGCCAGTCAGAAGTGCTGTTCCCCAGGGCTCAGTGTTGGGGCCAGTCCTATTTAGTATCTTTATCAATGATCTCGTCAAGGGGATTGAGGGCACCTCAGTAAGTTTGCAGATGACACCAAGCTGGATGGGAGTGCTGATCTGCTGGAAGACAGGAAGGCTCTGCAGAGTGGTCTGGGCAGGCTGGATCGATGGGCTGAGGCCAATTGTATGAGGCTCAACAAGGCTCAGTGCCGGGTCCTGCACTTGGGTCACAACAACCCCACACAGCGCTACAGGCTTGGGGAAGAGTGGCCAGAAAGTTGCCTGGTGGAAAAGGAAGTGGAGGTGCTGGTGAACAGGCAGCTGAACATGAGCCAGCAGTGTGCCCAGGTGGCCAAGAAGGCCAACAGCATCCTGGCTTGTAATAGCGTGGCCAGCAGGACGAAGGTAATGATCATGTCCCTGTACTCAGCACCGGAGAGGCCTCACCTCAAATACTGTGTTTGGTTTTGAGCCCTTCACTACAAGAAGAATATTGAGATGCTGAAGTGCATCCAGAGAAGGACAACAAAGCTGGTGAAGGGTCTGGAGTGGCTGAGGGAACTGGGGTCGTTAGCCTGAAGAAAAGGAGGCTCAGGGGGGACCTTATAATTCTCTACAATTATCCGAAAGGAGGTTGTAGGCAGGTGGGGGAAGGTCTGTTCTCCCATATAACAAGCTATAAGACAAGAGGAAATGGCCTTAAGTTGCACCAGGGGAGGTTTAGATTGGATATTAGGAAAAAATTCTTCACTGAAAGTGTTACCAAATATTTGAACAGGCTGTTTAGGCAGGTGGTGGAATCACCATCCATGGAGGTATTTAAAGATGTGCAAAAGTGGTACTTGGAGGCATGGTTTAGTGGTGGACTTGGCAGTCCTGGGTTAATGGTTGGATTTGATCTCAAAGATTTTTTTCCAACCTAGATGATTTAATGATTCTATGACAGTTAATTTTTCTATACATCTCCCTATATTTACATGCTTTCATAATATCTTATAATTACTTTGAAAATAAAGCAATACAAAAATTCTTCAATAGGACGTGTATTCATCATGATTGTTTTCAATAAGTTCTTTTCTTTTTCTTTAACATCACAATTTTTACAGCCATAATTCGACCATTTGAGGATTAATATATTCTCAAAGTATTTTGTAACAGTATCTTCTATTTAACAAAGATAATGAATGTCCCCTTGTGGAAATATTTGCATTTTTCTTGTTTAGAAGTTCTTTTTTATTGAAAAACCTTTAGAAATTTAAGGCTGAGTGTACCGAAGGACTTCGGGTTTACAATAATAAACACTGAATTAGGTAGCTATGTTCTCAATACAGTGTGTATTAAGAATTGCATACCTCTAGTAAGGAAAGAGGGTTTTATATTAAACAATAGGAAATGCTGAAAAGATGAATAAGATATAATTCTTATGCTTTTAAGAAATGTTCCCACTGCATTTTAGCTTTTAGGAATGAGCTAAACTTCCATGCATATTTGCATACTTCCTTCCATCCAATGAGACAGACTGTCTGCTAAGAAGTGTTCACTTAAATAAATCCCTCAGAAGGCAAAGAAGTCCTTTCACCCAGCAAAAGAAAGTTCTTAGAATATGTGTGGACTGTCCAAGTCCACAATTCTGATGAGAACAATTTTTACTCATGAAGTAATTTTTGATACTGTATTTGGAAAACATCTCAGTAATTATTAGTACTTCTTATCGTAGGAATATTTAACTAAGAGTTTCTTGAATAAGTTCATTGATTATAATTTTAAATATTTTAATCTACTTCTTTAGTACTTAGTGCTAAATACTTTACTAATACTTCAGTGCATAAAAACACTAATTAAAACAGCCTGTTATAGACCTGATGCATTTAGTCTCAGTTTAGCTTCATGCCAGTCCTCATTGTTAATTTTTATTCACCCTTAAAATCTGGACCTAAGGAAAATTATTCACTTAGTTCCTGAAGCATTGCATAGAGCAAAGTAATACATTTATTTTACAAAAATAATAAATGGACTAGGAAATGGTGGGGAATAATGAATTTGTAAAGTTTGGTGAGGGCTATGAAGAGCTAGAAAGGTCCCCTAATAATTATCACTATAAAATAGCAATGGCATTCAGTACCAATAAATTACAAGTAAAGTGTATGAGGAAAGAGTACTCTGAACTATGTATTGCTTCCTTAGAAAAAAAAAGGAAAAACAGAAAGAAAGAAAATTTATAATAATTCTTGGAAGACTGTTCAATACCCAATAAAGAAAACCAAACAAACCAAGCCAAGCTGTAAATACTGTGCAGTTATTGAAACAGCACAGAGACCAAACTATAAAACATAATTATGACAGTACATAAATTAATCACAGCTTAAATATTTGGTCCAGTTCTGACAGTTAATCTCTGAAAGTAAAGGATATTATTAGAAAGATGTAACTGCGGAGGGCTGTAAATTGGAGGAACTGGGATGACTACAGCTATAGAGCGAGTTCCATGCAAATAGAAGTTATGCAGATGCTGATTTTTTGGCCTTGTTGTTTGTCACAAAAGAGATATATCAAAGTCTGAGTTGCAGAGAAAATGAAGAGAAATTAATTATTCCCTGTTTCACAGGCACTAGGCAGGAATCAAATAATATTTTTCTGTGACAGACTGAAAACAAAAGGTGTACTTTCTTCAACTCTGGAATTCATTATAACAAGACATTGTAGGCATGAAAAGTTTACATGGGTTCAAAAATTGATTGGAGAAATTAATGGAGAAGGTTCAGAGAAACTTTTGTCTCAAGCACTTCAGACACAAATTTTACAAGGATATATCAGGAGAAGTGTAACAGTCTGCTTGCCTTGTCCTGGACTTTTTCCTAGACATCCATTTATGACTGTCAAAAATGTCAGACACACTCTTTGACAACAAAGAAAAAAGAAGAAATCTTTTGATATCAGAAATACCTTAAATTTTGGGGTTTTTAGCTGTGAATTAACTGCACTGTGCTAATGGTTGAGAACTAACCTCATGGGCTTTTTAGCCACCATCCAGGATATAAACTTAAAAGTTACTTAATTAAGCATTTGGTTATTGGGGAGCAGCAAGGACCAGCAGCTCCATGAGGGCTGGGCGAAGCCAGCTCAGGCTGTGTCCTCACTGAGGAGCACAGTTTCATGTGGTCTGGACACAGCAGGCAGTTCCAGGTGCTTGTAAGAGGGTCCATCAACAGCTTCAGACATGGCAAGTGATGAGCCAGGTCCAGAGGTTGTCCAGGGAGCCAGGCTGAGAGCAAAAGAGATGAAGTAATGTAAATGTAGGTCAGGGACCTAAATGTGAGGTAATGTGACTCAATGAACCTGAGTGAAAGAATGTGAAACAATGTAAATTTATGTCCTTGTTCAGATGGGATAAATGAGAACTTGTAGCATGGACTCAGGTGTGGGGTCTAGATCTCATCTCAGCTTTTTGGGCTTAGGTATTTGTGTGTTTCACTCTGCTTTACGTAGAGTCCATAAAAGAACAAAAGCTTGTTTTTCATTCTTGCAATGTATGAATGGTAAGTATGTATCTTAACATCATAAGGGTATAGGTAAGTATGAAATCACAGCAATATTTGGCATTGATATGGGTTTACTCAGGATTCAAAAATTAATCAGAAAACTTATTCTGCAAATATATGGAGGCATTAGTAAAACTGATGCTTCAAAGTCTACTGAAAACATAAATTTAATTTCGTTTTTACGATGTTGAGAATGAGTTGCCTTCCATCTAAATAGACCACAAGAAACTATTTTAAACTTGAAGGAAGTCATACATAATCTTCCTGAGAAAGGAAATGAAAGCCAAATTCTCAATTCTAGTTGAATTGAAACATCTCAGACAAAGGTGACAGAATAGATAAAACATTTATATTAAAAAAATGCCATGTTGCCTAGGGCTTATTGATAAATGCTGCTTTATTAGGCTCAGCTATTCCTGAAGATATACACATACAACTTTCATTGATTTCCTTCAGCTTATATTTTGATAATCATTCAGAGTACCAGTGCTTCCTGACATTTCTTGCTACTGAGTCAAATTGGTCTTACTGAACAGCCATAAAAACTGTAGAATCATTGAATCACTCACACTGGAAGGGACCTTGAGAAGTCACCCAGTCCACCTTCCTGCTCCAGAGTCGACAATGAATTCACACAAGAGCTTTAGGACTTTCTTCAGTAAAGCCTTGAAATACTCGGAGAACTCAGCTTCTCTAGGCAACCTATGGAAATGCTTAATCAGATAGTGAAGTGGTTTCATTTTGGTGTGGGTTTTTTTTGTTTTGTTTCAGTTTTAGTTCATTTTTTGGTTTTGCAGCTAGGCAGTTGGAACCTCTTCTGTTTCAATTTATGTCCAACATATTTATTCTTTCACTGGGTACATCGGTAGAAAACCTGGCTCTACTTCCTTGTTTACCTGCTTGTAGGTATCAGAAGACTGCTATTTACTCTCCCCCTAAGTTTTTTTAGTTCTTCAGACAAAAAAAAACAAGTTCCCAGTAAAGCAGGGTAACATTTCTTAGTTTGACCTACTGACTATACTCCTGCTAGGTCAGGAGCTCTTGGCTGCCTTTGCTGCTAGGGCACCACTGGCTCATGCTCCTCTCGCCACCCATGAGCATCCCCAGGTCCTTGTCAGCACAGAGGCCCCGTGGCCAGACCACCCCAGCCCGTGCCACTGCTCAGGGCACCAAATCTGTGGGGGATGCAGCACAGAAGGTTGTGGCTGCCCATTTACCAGAGCTACTTTCTTCAGTCAGTGATGGGAACTGAGCCCTGTGGCATATTAGTAACATTTTGATTTCAGAATTCATAAAATTGATATTTTTCTTATTATTTCATGCTTTTCATCCTTACTCCTTATTCATCCTCAAACAAACTCAGATCAGACAAAACATGCACACGCACAGTATAGTTCTTAATTTCACCTTGAAAACCCTAAGATTATGTTTTTAAAGTAGCCAATAAAACTTTTTTCTGGTTCTTGTTTTATGAAACGCGTGTCTTCACACAGGAAGAAGTATAGAATCAAGATAGAACGTTTGAAATAACAAGATATCAGGAAAAAAAAATGCCCCAAAATCTCTCGATGAAATGTTATTTCTGGTCAGGAACACAATAAAACTCCTATTAACTCAGATGAGAGTCATGATTCCACTTTATCCTGCCACATAAGGCCTGTGTCAACTCTTTGGCATGGTGAAATATTGTCTTGGGAAGCATCCAGTAAAGAGTTGTCTTCTGCCTAATGCTGATAGGGAAGAACCAGACAATCTCACCTAAACAATGTCCTCACGCAATGAGGAGGAGCTGGACCTTGTAAAAAGGTGGCTACGCTTCAAGAGCAGCCTTCCCTAATGCAAAAGTCATGTCCCTGTATCTGTCCTGAGTGTGCCCTCTGACAAGTGCAGGAACTAAAAGCTCAAAAGGAGAAGGCTGAAATATTTTCAGTTTAAAAAAAAAAACAACAGACTGCCAGGAAATCACACTAGCTTAGGGTCAAACTTTCCATATAAAATCCAGTTATTTTTGTTGATGTGTTTACAAGTATTTTTACAAATATACTTTATGATTACAGGCTTTGAATACATACTCATATCACGGTTTGTATAAGTGATAACATCCACAATAATGCTTGAAGAAAAAAAAATATCAAAGAGAAAATTTTCAAAAGAAAAATCCCCAAATCACATAAGAACAAGTTCTAAATCAAACATTTGCCTGTGATGCTTTGCCCGATAAAAGGCAGTAACGTAACTCAATTTTCCATTTGGCATCCAAATTTCCTGTTAAGCAGCTAGCCACTTTCCCATAACCTCAGAGGTCTGTCATTCTTTGTGAGTGTCCTTTTTTCTCTGTCAGCAGTTACCTATCATTACTGCTACAATCTATATAACTAAAGAGACTCCGTGATGGCACAGCTGCTGCAGAGAAAGGTGGCTGCAGTGATTATGCTAATGGGATCACTAATTTCTTGTATAAACATGGCTTTAGGCTGTTGTGCTACTTCATGTGTCGCTAGCTGGGTCAATGAAATATCTTGAGCAAAGTATAAAAATGTTAATAACATAGTTGTTATTTATTTGTATTTCAATAGTGCCTACAAGCCACAATAAGCTGACACCCAAGCATTTGAAGCAAAAAATACTCTGCCTCCTTGTGAAAGCCTATATAATCAGACAGCAGAACCTTATTTTCCCCCTCTGTGCTTCTCTTCTTCCACTCTGCTTTGCTCTTATGAAACCCCAGCTGGAGTACTGCATCCAGCTCTGGGGTCCCAAGTACAAAAAAGGCATGGAATTGTTAGAGTGGATCCAGAGGAGGGCCAGGAAAATGAGCATCTCTTCCATGAAGAAAGAATGAGAGAATTGGGGTTGTTCAGCCTGGAGAAGGCTCTGGCTAGACTGTTTTTGCAACCTTTCAATGTATTAAGGGGGATTATAAGAAAGATGAGGAGGCTTTTTATCAATGCCTGGAGTGACAGGACAACGGGCAATGGTTTTAAACTGAAAGAGGGGAAAGAGGGTAGATTTAGATTTGACATAAGGAAGAAATGTTTTATAGTGAGAGTGGTGAGACACTGGAACAGGTTGTCCAGAGAAGTTGTAGCTGCCCTTCATTGGAAGTGTTCAATGTCAGATTGGATGGGGCTTTGAGCAACTTAATGTAGGGAAAGATCTCCCTGCCCATCACAGCGGGGTTGCACTAGATGATCTTTAAAGGTTCCTCCCAACCCAAACCATTTTATGACTCTATAATTCTATGATTCTATGATTCTATGAAAGACAGATAAAAGATCACAAAGACATAGTGAGATAATGAAAATATTTACCTAAAAGAGTAATATACCAATTAACAGGCTGTCATTAAGATGTTGGAAGCCTTTCTGCTTCAGTATTTACCATATGATGAGGAAAAACTATGTTTCAGCTTGAACAAAAGGAAAGATATCTTTTCTTATGTAAGGTGGTCAGCTTTCCTGACCGTACAAGCTTCATTCCTAGGCCAATGAGATATACACCATCTCTCCCAGAAAGTCAAGATGCAGGAAGGACATAGGACTAGTTCTTACGTGTGCTGACTTTGGGACTTGACAATATGTCCCTGGAGATCTTTTCACATTTCTGCAGATAATGTCAACTTTTGTGGTTAATTTCCTCCCACAGAGTCCTCAGATTGTGCACCAGTGCATGGACCACTGCAGATATATACCTGGCTACATGATGTCTCAAAGCCTTTCTTGAATTGTTCTCATAGACACATGGATTGCTTGTTCTTGTGGTATATCTTTATTGATGACAAGTGTCCGTCAGGATTTTTGCCTCTGAGTATAAATAAAAGCTCAACTTGGACACCTAATGTGTCTACAGCTAAATAGCACGATATCCATACCTGTTTCTTAGCAAGGGACTGTGTTTTCTTACGGGCCCAGTTGCCTATTAGTATGTGCCCAACTGCTATTATATTACCATTAAAAAGCAGAGAGCTTAGCCTAAGTACCTTGGAAGATGGCAGCAGTTATAGCAACAGACTAGGAAATAATCAATCTTGTCTGTAGACAAGACCTTCAAATCTTTAGAGTTTTTGCAGCCATATCCTTTCCAATTAAGCTTTCCACAAAAACAGGCAGGAAGCCAGGACAGATCAGCCATCATCTGCTCTCAGCAAGAAATGTCACTTAGGTAGACAGCACTCATGGGGTTTTTTTTGCATATTTTGAATAGGTACAGTGTGATGTACTTGCAGAGCATACCACAGCACTTAGCAACTGTGACAAGCATGGATAACCTAAGGCAATGTCCATATTCAAAGATGAAACCAATGTCCTTGCCAAACACAGATGGAAAGCTGTATTCTGGCAACAGCTCCTTGGATCTCTAAAGGTTTTAAGCTTACGTTAGATATTGTGCAAACACAATTATGTGTATAGACATAATCCAGGGGGTACTGGGCAAGTACTATTGGCGTGCCCTCTCTTCTAATAATGGCTCTTTTCTAGATTCTACCTGTACTTAGGGTTTGGCTTTCAATGGCTTCAATTTGGCTTTTCAAAGATAAGACACAGTATTTTCATTGTATAGCACCCTGCCAAGAAATTTGTGTAGCAGCCTGTAGTACGAGTTAAGTGAGGAAGACACATACATGCTGTCCAATCTCAAAGTCAATATGGAAAAACATGAAGGAAAATAACAAAGTAGTGTGATCTCAAATATCTGAAAAAGAAGTGTTCTCATAAAGAAAAAAAAAAACACCCATAAACAAACAAAATAAGCAAATCAGAAAAGCTGCAAATGTCTGCGCTTTAGTGTCTTTTTAAATTATTTTTTTTCAAGACTAAAGTTGTTCAGAGATAACCTAGGTACCTCTGAATGAAGTAGCTTGAGTGCTGAAGAACATCTGTGCTTCATGGCATTTTTCTGAAGTTATTTTACACCATTTCTCATTGATCCCAATGGGAAGACTACCATGTTAGGCAATACCGAGTCTAAGTTGTTTAAAGCTAGCTCAGACTGCTTTTTTAAGCTCTGCGCTGGTCTAAACCAACATCCTTCCTTATGTAGTTCATTTAGCTCTTGCTCTAATTCAGCATTTGCAGCGATCAGTGAGCCCCCTCAAACTGAATGTTAATACCACCATCTATGTTGCACTCATCTTTCAAATTCATGTTAAAATATGTTACAAAAGCAATTTATACTGGATTATTTCCAAGTCCCTTTCAGGCACTGAATGTAAAAAGGACTCAACTGTATTCATACAATATTAAGAAAGCCTCTTCAGTCTAGAGCACTGTTGAAATCTGACTTTACACTTGCTGAGAGTACCTATACAACATGCTTGAATATTTAATTCCATTATAATCTAAGAATGAAGTCACATTTTTTGTTGTAAATATAGGCATCCTGTTAGAAATACAAGTTGAATTACATAATTGTCCGTTGGTAAAGAAGTAACACTGAAGTACTGCAACACTTTACTGAATGTTCAGTCTTCACAAGATGTTACAAGAAACCTCTCACCAACTGCTCATTCAGTTTCAGGTTATGAGACCCTCACAGTAAATTCACATATGCAATTCCAATATATTCCTATAATGGGAACTGAGAATTGTAGAAGTACACAGTCCAGATACAAAAATATTCTGACGAAATTACAGCATTCAAGCTTCTGGAAGTATCTAAAACACAGAACTATAAACTCAGAAAAATTAATAGTGGCATATTATTCACTGACTTCAGTAGGTCCGATTGTGTGAGGTTAGAAAGAAAGGCAGGCAGGTTGAAACACAGGTTCTTTAAGTAAAAGAGCAATATGCTGCTTTTACGTAAGCCTGTTTCCTTGCAACTTAGTGGAAACAGTATGCTCTGTGGTTACTGCAATAGTGGTACAGACGTCTCAGTGGCAAGGCAATGTGATTTATGCATCTGATGTTGTTGCAGTTGGCCTGACCTTGTTTTCTGAAAGCTGTCTTGATAGGCCAAATAGGTCATTAAAATTCTAAAATTGCAACAAAAGAACTAGAGAAGTTTCATCTCAATATAATCATAAACTGATGTTTTCTACAGGTTAAATTAAAATTTGAATTCCTCCTGAAAGGAAATATAAATTGGTGTTTTGAGTTTATATCTTAGAAAATTCCAGTTGGAATCTAAAAGTTTGGAAAGGTGTATGATTTCTTATAAAATCCTTTCGTGCTGTTGACCATATATTCTTCACTCTTACCAGATATAGTGGGTTGATCTTGGCTGGATGCAAGCTATCCACCAAGGCGCTCTATCACTCCCTCTCCTTAGCTGAACAAGGAAGAGAAAAATGTAATGAAAGCTTTGTGGGTTGAGATAAGGGCAGGGAGATCACTCAGCAATTACTGTCACAGGTAAAATAGACTCGGGGAAATTTATTACCAATCAAATCAAAGTAAGGTAATGAGAAATGAAACCAAAACTTAAAACACCTTCCCCCCCACCCCTCCCTTCTCCCAAGGCTCACTTTCACTCCTAATTTCTCTACCTCCTACCCCCGAGCAGCACAAGAGGAGAAGAAATGAGGGTTGTGGCAGTTTGGTACATATTGTCTCTGTTGCTCTTTCCTCCTCACACTCCTTCCCTGCTCCAATATGTGGTTCCACTCATGGGACAAAGTTCTTTACAAAGTTCTCCAATGTGAGTCCTTCCCTGGGCTGCAGATCTTCATGAACCACTCCAGCGTGGGTCCTTTCCATGGGGTGTCATCCTTCAGGAATAGATTGCTTCAGCGTGGGTCCCCCATGGGGTCACAAGCTCTGCCAGCAAACCTGCTCCAGCCTGGTCTCCTCTCTCCACAGGTCCTGCCAGGAGCCTACTCCAGTGTGGGCTTCCCACAGGGTCAGAACCTCCTTCGGGCATCGCTCTGGTCCAGCATGGGGTCTTCCATGGGCTGCAGGTGAATATCTGCTCCAATGCCTGGAGCACCTCTGCCCCTCCTTCTGCACGTACCTTGGTGTCTGCAGAGCTGTTGCCCTTGTGTATTCTCACTTTTCTACTCCAGCTGGTGTTGCACAGCAACTTTTCTCCCTTCTTAAATAGGCGCTACCACCATGGCTGATGGGATAAGCCTTGCCTTGGCCAGCAGTGGGTCTGTCTTGGAGCTGGTTGGCATTGGCTATATTTGACATATGAGAAGCTTCTAGCAGCTTCTCACAGAAGCCTCCTGCAGCCCCCCTCACTACCAAAACCTTGCCATACAAACCTAATGCACTGGATAAACCAACAGCTGATATTTTTAATTTTAGTTTGCCTGGATCAGTTGGATCAATATTTTCCCACTGAATCAAAGTGTATTGTTATTAGGAAGTTTAATTTAATTTCTAAGTATGTCCAGAAACTGATACCACACAAGCCATAGTATACCAGATATTTGGGATTTGTATTTTTATTATTTTAGATAGATAGCCATGTTTCTTTCTGAGTACTCTTTATTTTTCTACTGATGTTTTACCTTGTTAAACTTTCTGACCAAGATGTTATACAGCAAAACCATCAGACAGTTCATCTGGGATCTGGTCAGAGCCTGTTACTGGTGTGCCTGAAACAGCCAAAAGAATTCTGATGTAGTGCGAGGTGACCCAAGGAAACTTTCAGATCAGCATCCCCTGCTCATGACAGCTCAGTGATTGAGCATCTGACCCTATGGTTCTATGGTACGTGCCTAACGTTAATTCAGGGAACACTATCTGCAGTTTTCCCACACACTTCTTATTATTTTTTTTAATTATTAATTGCAATTATTAATTAATTTCCAAACAGCTGTTTGATTTACAGAGTTGCTGAAAGTGTCTGAAGTAAGTCCACTTGTCCAATCCCCTCTGGAAGGCCTGTCTCCTTCTTTCAGCTCAAGTCAATATCCTTCACTGTCTGGTTTCTATTATAACACCAGAGGTTAAACTGTTTATTCTTCATGTACTTTCACTGTAGGAATGTAGCGTGGTTCATGCTGCCTCTCCTTCTGAAAGAGTACAAGAAAGTCAATTTCTCATGAGGGCTTTGACTTCTTGGACCCTAACTCAAATTGATACCAAGTTCCCTTCTATTCAGGCAATTTATAGTATTGGCATTTTTCTGACCAAAGCCCCAAAAGTTAGGAACAGTAATTCAGCCCACCACAGCTATGATTTCTATTTTACCTCTATACAAAATATGATCCATACTTCACATTTCATAATCAGTGGCTTAGTAAGTCTTTTCACTTTAGACAATTGTACGTAAGTTTCATACATATGACCACTAAAGTTGCCAACCAGCTTACCCTCCTTCGGAAAATCACATATCAGTCTCAATTGCTTAAAACTATAGTCTTGAATACTTCTTTCTATTTACTGAGGCTTGCTAATGCCTTCTGTTTTTCTTCTAAATTAATGTACTGAATTTAAGAATTTATATGTTTTACTATCCAAACATATTTTTTTTGTATTTTAGACAATCTCACTGAAATGCGCACATATTTCTCTGCAATTAATAAATATACATCAATGAAGAATATAAGATTATTGAAGTATACATTCAATATATATATTTAACAGTGTTGCATATGAAACTTGGTCTTAAAACCCAATTTTTTTCTATCAGTTTCTGCCTCCACATTTTACTTCTTTCTCAGTCACTTAGAAATGCTTTGTGGCCCCACTGAAGGTATTATTCCTCAATTTCAGAATCACTATGGGTTTAGACATTCCCAGGAGAGAGATTCCAGGTCTTTTCCAGTGGTTTGCCTCCTCCCACCTACTGGCTTAGTCCTGCAATATGAGATTTAATTTCAGTGGAAACTGTCATTTGGCCCAAATCATGTTATTTAGAATCACGAAATTCCTATTTTGCCCAATTCATAAAGACACTGAATTTTAAAAGTTAAAGATAAAAATAAAATATCTTTATATCCAGACTATTGACTATCTTAGTACAATTAGTAATTGTTCCAGCTGAGACTTTCACTCTCTATTAAATAATTGAACATTCAATGGGACTGAGAAAGAGGAGAAACTGCAAACCTGATTGTACAGCTTTGGTTCGTGTTCTCTGCTGGGATATGGAAGAGTCAGGTTATAAGTTTCTGCTCCAAAATTCAGTTTAATTATTTATATAAAAATAAATACCTTCAGCTGTATACCAGGATGAGTTCATGCTAAGATATCCCGTATCTTGATGACTAGGGTTCTCCCCTGGGATGCTAGGAGATCTCTTTTTCAATTCCTATGCCAGTGAATATTTAAAATTTTATACACAGTAAAACTGCTTCAAGAGAAACTCATACTAAACTTTCTAGCACCTCAATGATTAGGACACTTATTTGCAATTCAAACAGACCTAATTTCAACCCTCTGATCAAATCAGAACCCCAAAATAGGAAGCACAAATGTTTGAAAACAGATTCCTCTCTCCTAGACAAGTGCTTTGAACTTTGAACTGCTGAGAAAATAAGGCCAAACTCTTTATCTGCAGATTTGGTGGAGCAGAGGATTTGTAAAAGAGCTGACCTGGAACTGGATATTTATTTCCTGAAGAGAAGTCTTTTTTGAGAATATATAATACTAAGTGTTCTAGATACCCATCTCAGAGTGCTTCTATATCTTGGCATTCCCACCTTGGGTAGCTTGTAGTTGTTAGCTTTTGTGAATCCTAATTGTAGGCACCAAATTCTCAATACTGTAACAAGTGTTATCTTCAAATTTTGGACATGAGGTTATAGTAGACTGCAGATGTCTAAAGGTTATGAAATTCAATACTAGCCAATTTCATTTGTATACATGGGAGAAGAGAGAAAATACTCATATATATATAATTTGCTTAGACATCTATATCACATAAGAAATAAAGGTACTTGAAAATGAGTAGCAGTACAGATTAGTTCCAATTGGCCCACAAAAGAATATTTTACTTAAATCTATTTTGTGTGTAATCATATGGAAATATTTAATAATTAAAAGTATTTCAAAGAGTTTATAAAAAGATAAAAAAGTGATAGAAAATATATGCTTTTACAGGCATTTCATGGCTCATTTAATCCTTATTTAGCCTTACAGTACATTTGAGGTATCTACATTTATTTATTTATTAATGATAAGATAAATACAAACACCAAGGACCTTGATAAACATGGGTGGTGGTGGTGGTGGTGGAGAAAAACAAACCTATAAGAAAGAAACTTCATCTTAACTAAAGGGGAAATGCATTTCTTTCTCTAGAGAATATTAACTTTTCAAGTGCCAAATTCATAATATGCATGAGTCAATAGGGGTCAGGTGAGAATACCATACATAAATACGCTTATTCTCCTTGGACACATATATTACTTAAATATACATAAGGTCTCTAAAGTTCTCCAATTATCTGAATGAAGCTATTCAATCAATGCACAGAGCAAAACAGGAAAAAGGGAACTTTAAGCACTACCAGTTTGAAAAAAAAAACCAACCTGGAATTTCATAGAGAAAACCTTGGATTGTACTTGATATTACTGATAGAGAAAAAAAGGACTTGCACAGAAAAGTATTGTTCTAAATGATCACCATCACTATTCTTTTATTGTAAATAATAAAAATAATAATATAAATATAAATTTTGCATGATTTTTTTATTAATTTCTGGTAGATGTATCTGAAACCCCTAAGTGAAAGAAAAACTGTTTAGAAGCTACTGAAAATTTTCATATCTCCCCTGAGAAACGAAATTATTCACTCAACAACAATATAAACTGTAATTTATAACCATGAAAGAAAATTTGTAATCTACACTGTGCACGGAAATAATTGTAGTAGTAATAATAGTAATAGTAATAATAATGTACCACTTCACCCATAAAATGTATTTCTCCTTTACAACCACAAAAAATCTCTAACACTTGTTTATAGGGAAAAAAAAGTTTTAATTTACCATATTTTTTTCCCTTTTACATGCCCATTGTTATGTCTCAGAAAGTATATAGCTCATTTTCTTGCCAATTATTCTGTCACAGCATTTTCAAATTGCATGCATATCACAGACTTTGATCATCACAGAGGTAAAAATGAAGCTGATGTACAGAAATAATTAAAGGGGATATGATTCCAACACACAATATGCTCACATCAATTTTCAAAGAAGGCTATATCTTAGAATGATGTCCTTTATAGGTTTTACTGTGTGACCTCCTCTCCATCCAGCAGTTACACATTTTAGTGTCCACTTGCTAGGTAACCACTAACTGAAGTACCTAAAACTTGTGTTTATACATCTGACCAATGTGTCCAGAACAGCCAGCAAAGAGTTGTCTGAACTGAACACATCCATTGTGAAGCTGAATAGAACTAATTGATGAAGATGAGTTTAAATACTGGCCTTATGCCATTTTACTAGCAGATCAGGCAACCATGTCCATTGCATTCTGCATCTAGAAATGTATAAAAATCTCCTGAAACTGGGTATCTATGTTTCTTTGAAACATTTGGATTAGAGCTTGGTGTTAAAATATGGTCAGTGATTGATACAGCCCTTATTTAAACCTTTAATCTTACGCAAAACTTGAAGGGAGGTTTATATCAGGTAACTGTAACTGTAACTTAGGAATTTGCTTGATGCAAGTCAAGTGAGTCACCTCTCTACTGCCCTTCAGAGCTTCACAAGTAGACACAGCACTGCAAGGCCTTCAAGATATATTTTGTACAGCCCAAACCTGGTATCAGTTATTAACTTAGGGGAATGAGGTGCCCAACAGGCTATTTCTGCCTTAAAAACAGAGGCAGACGGTAGCAGATCCAAAAGCTCAAATACCTGATTGAACATTGCCACAAACGTTGATCTCCCTTCCTTATTCCTACCATGATCCAAGCCCACATCATTCTTACCTGACAAAGTTCTGTCTACTATGTTTCCACCTACTTAGATGCCTCTCTTCATGAAAGTCTTGAAACTCTCCGAGAGCTGTGTGCCTCACCCTCCTGGGCGTTTGGCTCAGCTCCTTTAGATCCTTCAAGGAGCACCCTCAGGTGCCACAGCTGCTTGTACCCTGTACACCTGTATCCATATATCCGTATGACTAGCAGCACAGTAGCACAGCCACAGAAGCTGCCTTTGAAATTCCTTGCTTAAGCTATGGCTTGCGTAGTTTGGGGGGTAAGATTCAACTGTCCTCAAACTATATGCATAGCCAGGTCTCTTCCCTGGTAACAGCGGTTATAAAATTCTTATGGTGAGCCAAGATCAGAGCTAGCTGCACTGAGCATTGTCTACGCTATCCTATCAAGCAGCAGAGACAATGAAAGCATAAGACCTCATGACAAAACTGGAAACACAGACAGGACTTCGGTGAGTGGTGAGTTTTGAATAAAAATGTAAAAAGACCATTGATTTTGTTTACACTAGAATATTCTTGCTGAAAGTTTTGGTTCTGGGCAGCTAATATCTATTTAAGTTCCCTTTAGATGAAGTTCAGTTTGGAAAAAGAGCTTCACAAGGAAACAAAACCATCTTTCTTTGTGTCTTGTTATGTAAAGCATGGGACAAACCCAGACCCCAGGTTAAGGACAGATCTTCACCAAGAAAGACTGACTCAGCTGTGTGGTTTGAGGGAGACAGGTTACTAAGGCTGTTTAACAGCACCAATCATGTTAAGTCTTTAGGCCATCTGATAGAAAAGGTACTTAACAGCTTGAAGAAAAGGATATTGGAAGTTATTACTCAGTAAGCATTGATGTCCAATATATAGTTCAAGGAGTGGTTGAGGTTGAGTATGAGGTTTGTGGCTTTTTTTACTCCAGAGCAAGTTTCTCCATCAGTAAAGTGATGAAGTCATTAATTTCAAAAGAAAATGAGAGAGGCAGTAGCAAATCAGAGCAAGTTCTGGTCTACAGAAGTAAAACTGTATTTCAAGAAAGAGCTTCCAAAACTTGTCACTCTTGGTAAGGTATCTACTGCCACTTAACACTGAACACCTCCCAGGGGTCTTCACAGCTACATGCAAACTGACTTCTTAAGGAAACTGATAACAATTAATAGCAAAAAAAAAAAAAACCCAACTAAAAAGCAAAAACAAAAACAACCCCAACAAAAACACCAAACCCAAACAAACAAAAACCTAAACCTCAGAACAAAATCACAGAAGTCAATAAAACAGAACTTGCAGAGTATTTAGCAAAATTATTTCTTGTTCTAACTGCTTTCCAAATTATTGTTCTAAGTCATTCCTCTAAAAATTATAAAGTTTACATAGCATACTCATAGTGTGATATATACAACCAGGTTGAAAGTTGCCAAAAAATATTTTAATAAAGAATTTAAGATAAAGACTTTTAAGCTGCTAGGATTCATTTCATTATGAAATGACACAGCTAGTTGAAATGCGCAGGAAGAATAATACAGTTAGTTCCTTTTAACTTCGATGAATTATACATTGTTGGTATGAAAGTTAAGGAGACATCTTTGTTCCAGAAAAGCCTGCATGGAGCCATGTTGAACTATAACTTCAGTGGCAATTTCAGATTCTTCTCACCATATGAACGTTTGACTGTTTCAATTGTGCAACCTCTATAACAGAGTTAAGTGTACAGAATACACTTCCTTGTGCCTGGAGAGAAGTACAACCATTGCAGCTGCTATGATCCTTTATGCTGTCATGGCAATCTTAGACAGTTTTCATTTTGCAGACTTCCTTCACCATGTTTCAGAAGTCCGTATGTTGTACCTATGAAAACACTGCAGAGCATACCCATGAAAACACAGAGGAGTGCCAACCACAACCATGTGAAAGCTTAACAATAATTCTTTTCACATAAGCACCATGCACCCTGAAAAAGAACAAATCACACATTGTATTAGGTGTTTGTATATAAGTTACAAGTGTGAGGGTAGTAACTAGGGGATGAGACCAGCAGAAATCACCCTAAGATCTCCTAGAACTCTTTTTCCATAGATCTGAGACAGCTTTGCAAAAGGGACATGATCATATTGCATCCACCTTGCAGATGGCTAAGGTGCAGAGTGGTAAACCAACGTCTAACAGCAATGTTAGGACTAGAACAAATAACACATAGCTTTTTAAATTACTGAATACAGATACTATAAGACACCAACCTAAGCCTCCCTTTAGAATCAGTAAGGACAAAGAGACTAGCTCATCCCATGTACTTCAGGCATCTGATTTAGCATAAAAGTTACTCTGTAATGCTGCCCTGTACTCCAATGACTGCAAGAGGGAGCCTACACAACTGGATTGGGTTGGATTGGATTGGATACCCATTGTTTAAGCAGATAAAGTTGTTTGATGATTCCCATTATAGAGTTTTTAAATTGTTCTTTTACACAGTAGCCAAGATGTAGTATTAGTTTGGCTATTTGTATAATAATATATATATATATTTACTTAGTGAATATTGAATGGAAAATTGTTTAGCATTTAGGATAAAGTGAGATTGAAATTACGCATTTGTGTTTTATTTGATAAACTCATGTATCAATGATATATCCTTTTTTAAAATGATATTATATAACTCTATGTCAGGTAAATTTCTGTGACCTATTTTCTCATCCTTATCATTTTAAGAACCACTCTGAAGGATAGCGGGCTATAAAAATAGATTTTTGTAAGTGTGTTTTCTGTGCCAAATGAAGGCTTTTGGCATGTCTCATGTGTCCAGCGTAAGTGTTATTTGTCAATGTGAGAACTGAGTCAAAATCAGCAGGAAACAGACAACCTGCAATAAGAAATACTGTCAAGAATAAAGCAAACCAGTAACAATTGACCAGTGGTTAATGAAAATGGATGGAAAAAAGGAGAAGAAAGAATTGACACAAGGAAACTGCTCAGACTAAGGATAAAAAATGAAGTAACATTTTTTGTCTTCATTTGGCTACCTATCTTAAAGGATAAACCCCAATGTTGACACTGTAAATAAAGAAAAACTATAAACCCTTTTTTAAACTTGCTCTGTACGTAACATTGACTCCTGTTGTAGAAACTTCTACTCTCTTTTTTTACATTAAATAGTTATTTCTTCCACATATGTGACAGACACCCTCCCCCGAACCCCAAAAAGAACCAAACCCAACAACTCAAAGCTTTTGTGGCTTTGTTTTATATTTTGTAGAGAAAGAGCAATAATAATAATTTAATTTAAGAATAATTTTGTTAATTTCCGTCTATCCCATTTTTTTTACATTTCAATTTCTCACCTCTCTTATCTTTCCACACTTTGTAATAATTATAGTTACAGCAATTTCTTTAAATATTTAAATCACTTAAAAGCAAGCTGTCACTACCTACAGCCAGTTTGCTATAACTGTTTTAAGTAAAATTCCCAGCAGTGGTAAACATTAAAACTAAAATCCATTTAGTTCTCATGCTTCATGTTTCATGTGACCTTATTTTTTTCCCAAACTAGTAAAGGATAAACTTGTTTTCTTTCTCTTCCATACTGAGCATACAGCATTATCTCATTTATCAATTGTTCACTTACTTTGGGTGCCAAGATCTGATGAAATATCTGCAATTTTGCTTGTTGTTGGTCTATTATTTTATGGCTGCCAAAGATCAGTAGAAAAGGCAAACAGTGAAATCACACAGATTTATAATATACTATCTGCTATAGAATTATCTTACTAGCTTTGTGTTATTGCTGTGCTCTTACCATTTTTCCTGATGTTAACTAATAGTCTATAATTACACAAATTAAGTCGTACACCATTATCAGAAATATGTCACCTACTCCTCAAAACACATAAGGAATAATGGTGTACTGTGAACTAATATTTTTGCAGAAAGTCTTCTCCTTTTAATTACTCTTAAAATCTAATCATTCTTGCATTGACACAAGATGTCACTACCTAGGATTTATGATCCAGATCTAAAGATCTGATAGACACACTTGCTTTCATCTCCATGATTTACATTAGGTGCAGACTCGGCCCAAAACATGGATTAATCTCAACTTTTTCTCTAAAAACCTTTAGGATCTTGTCCCTGAAAAGCTGTAAACTCAAAAATGAATCAGTTAGGTCCTCTAACTGTTTTTTAAGATCATAATAGCTGCTTCTGCTGAAATACACAATACATTTCTATTCCCAATTGAAAAATGAAATTACAAAGAAAATTACTTTTGACATACTGAGAATATGTATCAGACACTATCAAATCTTGTTTACAGTTGCTATTAAAAAAAAAGATCAGCACTTCCAACAAAATTACTACGCTTGAAGTATAATTCATCTCACCTAGATTTGGCTGTTAAAGTTAGGCATTTTTTATGCCCAGTTTCACAATTTAAGTTATTCTTTGTCCCTCCAGAAGCTACGTCCAAAAGATCATTCATCCTACCAAAGACACGCAGTTTGGGACAGCATGAATCATCCTCTAGAGATGCCCATGTTACTCTGTCTGCTTTGGAAGAAGGCTACATGAGTAGCTGACTCAACAATTCAATAGCAAAAGATATGTGAGATGAGTGCTGTTTCCAGTCACTCTTCTACCTTCCCATCACAATCAGGATCTGAAATACCTAGTATTGTAGGCCATAAGCACACAGATGGCTCAACCCTTGGTGATTGATCTGTCTTGATTTTAAATTCACTGTGGATGAATCAGGACCTCATTTAGATGTAATTTAATATTTAATGTTATTACTTACAACAACTGACCTTTCAATAGGAGGTTACTTCTTTCTTAGACTGTCAACTCTGCAATTGTGTTCCAGGTTTATGCCTCAAGTTTTAGTGTTTCATTCATTTGCTCATGACTTGCATTACTCATGTTTAGTAACTGAAAATGCTTTTAAAATATATTTTATTTAAATGATAATAATTTAAATCACTTTAACTTGATGTGCCTTTGAGCATCTTGGTCTAGTGGAAGATGTACCTGCCCATAGCAGTGGGGTTGGGGCTAGATGATCTTTAAGTTCCCATCCAACCCAAACCATTCTATGATTCTATGAGGTGGCTTTATTTGAAGAAGACAATACTATTAATAGAGAAGGTGATAGACTGATAACAGTAATTGAGTGAAAACTGATTTCTTGTTTTGTTCCTGAAAGATAACTGCAGGTTTTTTTCTTGATGATGATAAATCAAAACACATCAGGGAATCAAACAGAAAACTTTACTTTAAAAACTATCTTGTAAAAACCAGCACAAAGTTTGCAGGTTTTTTAAGTCATAAAGTAGTCTTGTGGGTCTATTCTGACCCACTGTATATATGCAATAAAATCTGACCCAGAAATGCCTGCATTCAGCCACCGTCTTCCTCTTAGCTTTAAAGCATAGCTGTAAGACATCCACCCTGGGTTTAACGGCAGCATATAATGTTTGATTAAAAAAACCAAAACAAACCAAAAGCAAACAAAAAACCCCAACCAAAATCCCCAACCAAACTCACAAAGTTATTTAACTTTAGACTGAACTTATAAGGATAAAATAATTCTGTAGAATGAATTGGACTTTTGCTACTGATGTGTATCAGATCAGTACCTCTACAGAGAAAATTTCAGCATATATAAAGCCTTGTCAAGCAATTGTTATTTTCTTGCTCTTGTATCAGAAGATGGAAGGGAAGGATCCCGTGGAGATGCTTATAGTCTTGAAATAGACCATGTCCTGAGTTTGAGAGTTAAGCTACTGAACTTTTACAGTGGAATGAAATTGCTTCTAAGAGCTGTTTTCCACTTCCTTCCCCTTTATACACGAAATACACACACTGATAATTTTGATGTGGTATCCTGATGATCACTGAGAGTTTATTACATCATGAAAAGTGATGGTGGTTTATAAAGCTCTGCAGAAAAAACATTGGTTTCTAAGTTTCATATGATTTTACTACACTGGTTGACATACAATACTGTGTTTTAAATTGCCAATAAATGATACATGAGGGTTTTTTAGTGAGATGTTCTGAGAAAGATTTTTCCTTTACTTTTTCTGTCCTCCATTTAGCTAATATTGATTTTCCACCACAGAGTTTCTAATGAACTGGAAACCAACCTTCCTTCCTTTGTTTATTTTTTCTTCTATATAGTACATTAGCATTCTCAAATTACATGTAGATATATGTAGTGCAGAATATTAATTAGATAATATTCAGAAAACAAGAGACAGGAGATAATTTTTAGTGACAGGAAATTATACAGTCCCTCTTTAAAAAAGTTTTTTCTAAGTACAAAGTTCTTCGACTCTTACATTTAATTGTTATAATGTACCAGCCAGCAATGAGGAGATGTTTGTACTTTTACCACAAACAATTGTGTACTGCAGATATATGTAAGCAATGATCACGTTGCTAACTCAGATACTAAGCAAAACAACATACAACATGACCAGTATGGATCCCAGTGAAGCCCAACTGGTCAGCCAAGCTATGCAGGTTGTGCTGAGTCCTGAGCTGTCACAAAATACAGATAGAAGTATCTCAGCTAATTATCTTAGATCTTACCTTACATATCTACTTCAAAGTACCAACATGGCAAGGTCAAGTAGGTAGAAAGATGATCTAAATTAGTTAACGTGTACATGGTCTAAATTAATAAAAACAATAACTAGTGGATGATATTGTATAGAAAGCTCTTGCTTAGCTGTAGATAGCAGAGAGATTAATGAATATAGGATACTGGTTCTGAGATGTTAATACATAACTCACTTTGTAGGCTGTGATATAATTTCAAAAAAGCAGATTATAATTTTTGTAAAATGGGATTAAATTCCAGATTTTGGTGTCAGAATATTACTTTCAGTAAAAAGACTTCAGTTATTCCAAAGAGAGATACATATTTTGTTGGGTATAAGAACAAACTAGTCAAGATTCAATCCTTTTTTAAGGCATCTATCATAGAGGTAAAGACAAGATTTAGCTGAAGGAAAGTGATTCAGATTTTCTAAGTGAGGTGCTTTGTTTATATACTTTTCTCTACTGACTGAAAAGAGATTTTAGCTGATCCAGAAACTGTTATTCATGATTTTATATGCAAAGGAGGGAACTGCCCAGAGCTTGCCAAAAGGGAAGGTGTCTAACACACAACTGATTCAGGGCTGCACAAATCTCCTTTGCACAAGTTGCTTGTTAGAGAGAGAAAGAGAATACACCCTTTTCCTAAAGCTGATTGACACTACAGGCATTTTTCAGTGATTAAAGTTTACATGAACACCCTTGTTTTGTAAGAAACAGTCAAAGTACCAGATTGCCTAGAGGAAAGATCACTCTCCATCTCTTTTATTGAAAGTGCATTTCCTTGCACAAAGGAATGTAAATAAGCAAGGGAGAGTCTGTATTTGTAATCATGAATCTGGAGACTTTTATTCATTCATATCTCCAGTTTTCTGGTGTAAAAACAGGAAGCTATATATTGTCAGTTCAATTTCGTCATTTCTCTAGCATGGGAAACCTGGTTTCCACCATGTACCAAGAATGACTAGTGATGATACCATTCCACGGTGCATCAAGGGCCATGTGCAAACCTCATTCACATCCCTGCCCTAGCACATAATCAAGTGTTACAGGAGCAGAGTCATAGCTGCCCATACATATCAATGCTACTTCTAGCTCTGCATGCATGTGTGTGTTTATGTGAGTACCCAGTTTATTATCATTCCAGTTGCTTTAATAAATAATTAGTTATTTTAGCCAAATTTGAAAAAGGAGTGGAGACTGCAAAGCTGATTGCCTTTCTATACTTTGTTTCAATAGAAAAGAGAGAGAAAAATGAAGTTAAAATATCCTGAAATTTGCTTTTAATTCTTATTTCATTGGCTAATCTTCAATGAGGAGTGGAGCAGCTCTTACATTTTTGACAAAATATAAGAGAGGGCTGCAATGGGAAAAGACAAAGGACGCCTATGAACTGTTCTCAAGAATAGAACCTCAAGCAATTTCCTGCATTGAAACAAGATGTTTGGTTAAGAAATGACTGACAGATCACTTTCTTGCATTCAAATATCTTTATTCCTTCAGAACTGTACTTTAAGTATCTAAAAAGTATATGGCAGCTTGTGATTTATGCATAAAACTAATAGATTACATTCCTACTCCACATGATTTAGAAGAAATGCAATAGTCCCTATTTCACTGGTTAGGCACTGAGGCACAAAGGTATTGGAGTAGCCCAGGGTGACTAAGTAGAGCTGTGGAGGAAGCAGAAGAAAGACATCTAACATATTCAGCATACCTACTTCATCTGCATCCATTTCCACATAACTATGATGAACCATCCTTCAGAGAAAAAAATCCTTTTAAAAAAACACATTTGTTTCAACTTGTTATGCTTCCATTTGTGATTAGAGCTGTAATAATGATTTAGAAATGTATCAGTTTAAAATGTACCGTATCTAAAGAAACCAAATAAATTATAATTATTCTTCTGAAGACATTTATGGCTTAGAAAGGTCATCATCACATAGTCAAGCTTATCCCTCTAGTCTCATTGTATACAAGTTTCTTCAGATTTTCTTTCAAAATTATCACCTAAAACTGGCCTGAGATTGTTCTTTGGGGTTCTGTTTATTTCTTTTAATTTAAAGCAGATACATGCAGACAAATGCACACGTTGATTTTCCTTAGGAAACTCCTTTTGCATCAGTGTGTCACTACTGGAAAACCTTATTTCACTCCCTACATATACATTACAGTTTGCTGTCATAATTTCTATTCTTCAGACACAGAATAATGGGCTGAACTCCTGTCCAAGGCCACCAACAAAGTTTTTTGATTAATGTATGAAAATCTCCCAGCTCCTGCTGATCAGACAACAAAAAAAGCATGAAATGCAGGTCTTCCTTATAAATAACATCTCTGATCCTCTGAATTATCAGTGTCTTCAAATGACATTTCATAAGGGATTCTGCTTCTTTCGTAGTACATTTATTTTTCAATTAAGACATGTGTAAACTCTAATTTTTTACTTTTTAATTACTATTAAAAACTGATTTTCATCTCAAAAAGTCTCCCTCAATGAATTTTATAGATGGATATATTAGTTTAAAAGAGCTATCCTGAAATTAAAGTAAAAAAAACCTTGCAGCTAAACCAGAAAAATTACACCAATTAAAGATGGAATATAATAACAGAAGTCATCAAATCATGCACAGATGAGACATCAATGGCTTTTTCTTTTAATTAGAAATAACTGGCGGTTATATTGTGCAAAACAGAAACAAAAAGGGAAGTTAGGCATAGTGTTAAGATCCTTTGGATTAGACGAAATGGGGTGGTAAATAGGAATGTCAAAAGTTTAAAGAAGTTTGTTGTGAACATAAAGCAAAGAAATGAACAATGAAACCCCGAAGAAAGCTAAAGTGGTGAAAAGAAATGCTGTGGTCTTTTTTTCACATATACTTCAACAAAGTCAGACAAGATACCTGATGGTCACACAGAATATTAGCACAGGAGTTCTTCATGAAACCAATCCCAGACACATAAGATGTCATTTATTAAAAGTAGCAGATCAGGAACACTGAATTTTAAATAGTCAGATATTTCAAGAGTATTTGAAACAAAGAGCCTAGGTTTTTTTGGGCGTTGGTGGCTGGGTTTTGGGGTTTTTTTGCTTGTTTGTTTATTTTCTTTTCACTCTGCTTTAGATTATAAACAAAATATGAGAGACTAGTATTTGAAAGTTTTGTATGTCTTTTGATATCGTTGAGTAACTACTCACTTCAAGAAAACAAATAATCAGAGATGTTTACTTTATGTGTCTATCTTAAAAGCATATATCAGGCACTTTCAGAAAATGCCTGCTTGAACTCCAACCCTAATGAGATGTCCTTCTACACAGAGAATAGATTTTGGGTTTGAGACAAACAGAATCTTCCTAGTCTTGTCAGCATGAAATCAGTGTGTGCAGACACAGAAGGAGAACCTTTTAACACCTTCAGTACTTAAAATATCACTGATGTTGTGGAGTTTATACACCTCCAGTATTAGGCATTAAGTCAGTAGACATTTTCAAGGTGACAGGATTAGGGCCCTGAAGTCCCTCTACGTTTTCTGTCAGTCCTAGCCTTTGAATAACTGATTACTAAATTTCCTAAGGAAGTAGGTTAAGACATTTGAGTACGGATTTTATCTTCCCACACGCGTGTGTGGTTTAGTATACAGTTTTACTACTTAACAGAAACACCATCAATATGATCAATTTCTTTGTTTTACTTAGATGTATGCAACAAAGCTTCAACTGGTCATTAAAAAGCAAATAGACAAAAATTCCAGCCTGCAATACATTTAGTGCCAGAAATTTGAAATACATAATTACTAGATCTGATGACACCTAAACTAATGGTGAGCCATTCAATAGTTTTAAAAATGGGTGAATTACACCCATACTGGTGATCTCATTCCCATCAGGATTTGCAGATGGAATGATAATTTGGATAAGTGCATCCAGTTGCAACACTTTGAAAAGACAAAAACTGAGGGAAATTTGCATCTTAGAATTAATAAAATTGCCTCATAGGTATTATCTGAGCAATAACTTCTTCAGAAATCTGACATAGTGAACATTAGTCTTCATATTAATAATTCACAGCTTAAATCAACATGAAATTGCTTGTACTGTGAGATGAATAACTGAGATGCTTAGGTGAGTAACTGCTTTATACATTTTTTCTACTAACACACTTTCCACCAGGCTATTCAGAAAAGCATTAATCGAAATTAACATCAAATAAGAAAAAATAAAAATGAAATTGTTATTTATATCGGGTTTCCAATTAAGGAAATAAGTACTCTTCAAAACTTTTCCTTGAAAATATTCAGATATCCCTTGCCATAATTTTAGGTGATCTTAATGATTTATAAAGAGTTATCAAAAATCAAAGCAAGAAGAAGGAAACAGATTTGGAAGTCTTACAATTTACAATGGTGTTTTCATACCAATTTTCATGCTTCCCCCCCCCAAAAAAAACCCAAACAAACAAACAAAAAAAAACCAAAAACACTTGCTTCTTGCAGTGTTTCTACAAGCTTTGTGAGAAGAGTGTAAATGTGCTTATGTTAAATGCAGACAGAAAACAGGTGAGGTATAAAGACAAACCATATGTTTTCTAGGACAACATGATTTATTGAATTCTAGAATAAATGTTAAAAATAAGAAAAAGAAGAAGGAAAAAGGAATGAAAATTCAAAAGCTTGTAAAAATGTTCTTTTTCTTTAGGTCAATATTAGAAACTGCTAGCTCTCTTGCTATGAAGAACTTTCCTGTGCATTTGGGTGAATATTCTGAAATAATAGTCATTAGACTTAACAATGAATAGCTAATTTTATTTTTAAATGAAACTCAAACATAAATTTTGATTAATTATTAAAAAAATTACCACCATCATCTCCATCTGTGAAATATCAGTGAAATCAGGATAAAATATTTCACTCTGTTTTGTTCTTCTTTAACATTTTGTTTTGTGAGATAATAAGCATCACTTTAATATAGTGTCATTACAGTATATTAACAACATACATTGTTCCTTTTCCATAATTTTATAGCATACAAATTGTTCTACTGCACATATTTTCCACTTTGATGTTAAAATTTCAGTTTCTACAAAAAGTTACAAGTTTTTTGAGCTCACTCTGTGAACATCTTCCAGCAAAAAAAGTAATGTAAAAAATTGTGAACAAAACCACAAAGCAGTTTACAAATGGTACATCAGGATTAATTACAAAATGCAAATTGATATTTGAATTTCTGTATTTATTCGTTTTATTAGATTTTGTGCACAATGCTTTTTGAGAGTTACATGGCAGTTATTAGTCAGCTTGGAATCACTTTTATTTTTCAGTCTTTTCTTTGTAAATTATAAAGTCTTTTTGCGAAGGAAAAATATTTTTTTGAGTTTTGTGTTGGCATATTTTCTTCTTTTGCTAGTTCTCAGGAAGATCAAACACTAGTAACTAAAACAAAAAGTATTCTTTTAAAGCAGTGATCAGAACACTTCATTGAAAAGAATATCAGTGTTTTGATTTTTTCCCCTGTTTTGGAGGTGGGGGAAAATTTTGCATTTCTTGTTACTTTTCTGTTTAATGTTTTATTAAATAGGGTACAGTGCAAAAAGTTTTCAAACACTGAGCCATGGAATTAGTTATATTTGACAATATGGAAACTGATACTAGAAAAAATAAAACTGATACAAGGTGGGGAAAATAAAGAAAAAAATACAGGCAAACAACAAACCAACAAGAAATAGGGTACACTCTCACAGGCTGCTAAGACCTTCTGAATATAATATCTGCCATAAACCAATATCAAAGCATATTTTTTTCAAGACCCTAGTTGTTCTGTTATTTCCAATGAAACTTTGTTAGGTCAGATGCCTTCAGCAATAACCATGACCTGTTTTAGTGTCAGCAAAGGCTATGAAATTCCTGTGGTCATAGAGGCTTTACAGTACTGTTTTTAACAGGAAAGGTTAACCACAAGGTTTTAACGAGTTTGTTATCTAACATTGTCTTTGCTATTATATACCATCAAATATTGAAGAGCTTTCTACCCAAGGCAATGCTGACTGCTGATGTGGAATGGCAGACAAGTGACTTAAACAGTTAGAAAATAACATCAGTGAACATGAGTAACCTATACACCAGAAATCTAAAATTTGTAAGACAAATGTCTTTTGCTTCAGAAGGCATTTGGATTCATTGAAGGACACAATGTAGAGTATGACATGTGAAATAGAAATAGATATGTGTTGTTAATAGCAACACTGAACACTAATACATTTTACATATTTTATAACTACACTGTTCTGCCACTCTTACTTAGAAAAATATTCAGCTGTCTATTCCTTTTGTTGAACACATCCTTGAAATTTAATTTATAAAAAATCAGTATTATTTGGTTTATGACACATTTATTTTAAGAACTATTGCATACTTCTATATTAATCAATTCATAACACAAGTCTCTGGCTTAATCCTCATCTGTATTTTAATGATGTGTTACCTGATGAATTGTAAGACTGAAGGTTGCATACTACTGACATATTCAGTTCATAGGATCATGCTCGTCATCTTTAGCAGCACCAAATGTTAATAGAGAGGATTAATCATTAACACCTCTTTAATAGGGTCAACTGCAACTATGAAACTGGAGGTAGAATATTAGCTTATACCTAATGTCACATTGCAATCAGCCACTTATTAAAATACCAGCATTAGGCATTCACAACAGTGATTGAACAGGATTTTGCTGAAGTGTTCACAATTTCTTCTATGCAGACGTTTTCTGAAAAATCATTACATTACAGTTTTGACCCCTGGCACTTCTCATTTGAAATTGCAGTTTACAAGGAGAATGCTACACATATATTTTTATTATCACTTTCCATTTTTTGTTTTCAGTTGAGTAAGTCTTTTAGTTTAACCTTTCAGACCTGGTATCACAGTGCCAAGTTTCATACACAGGCACATACTTTTTAGCATATGCTCAGAGAAAGGAGGGTTATGTCTTTGTCTTAAAAAAAAACCCTGTATGTTAAGACTTTCCAGTTTTTCAGAACTAAAATTTATATTCAAATTGATGAAAGCCAACAAAAAAGAAAGAATGAAAGAAGGGGAAAACTGAAATTTTGAAAACTACGTACAATTAATATTTTCACTTACTTTCCTTCATTTCCTCTTCATGTTAAGAGAAAGACGGCATAGCAAATGGCTCTGATATTTTCTTGGTTGTATGGCAAAGTTAATATAAATAGATTGTGTTTCTATTTTGTTCCTGAAGTTGTGAGTTCATTGGTCATTCTAAAGTCTTTCAGGAAGGAAATGTATGGCAGTGTCTCTTTTGAAGGCTGTAATGAAGGGTACAATGTCATTGACGTTCCTTGGGATGCCAACAAGTGCAAAGGCTCAAATCTGCAAAGCGCTGTGGAAGAAAGGATCTTTTTTTGTACTGTACTAATGCTTGCAGCACTCAGCACACACCCAACTACTCAGCACCCTGCTGGATTATCTCTACAGAACAGAAGATTAAATAGGATGAAAAAAGGTGTTACTAATCGACAGCTCATCTAGCACATACACTGTCTGCAGCAGTAAGCACTAACCAGTAACTATTAAATACAGCATTTTGCTCTTTCTCTAAGAAGAAAATACAGATTATGTTTTATTCTGGTAACTGCTATGTTTCGTTGATAGAAATAAGGCATTTGCAGCATAATTCTTTTACAACTAGTAGCATTACAACAAATGCAACAAAGTTACTTCCTTGTTCCATATTTCTTAATGAGAGAAGAATCGGGCACCCCACCCCCCCCAGCCCCCACGCTCACCCCCCCCCACCCCCCACCCCCCCAATTATATCCTCTGCCATTAGAAAGATTTGGATGGCATGAAATAAGCCTGGTAACTATAGATTTGGCTACCAGATTGAAAGAATGCGGTGATCTGTTTTGGAAATTCTGGAAAACCAGTTGGTTAAGTCAAGCTATGCAATACTCCACTCCGTGGGACAGTGTCCTTAAATTCTGATTTAGATGGTACTGAAGGAGTTTAATTCTAGTACCTTTGAAGTCCTATGCAGTTTACAAGGATTATTCAGGTAACTAAAATGCTATGTGCTCTTAAGTAACTTGTAGAGTCCAAATTTAAACTTTGCTTGCAACGCACAAAAGTCTGCTGAGAGATTTTGTTTTTACGTTATTCTAATAAATAATTCTAACTTTAATCCGTGATTAATTCTGAACATTCAAAAAAGCAAGGTGCTGGACCTCGATGCTGTTAATATCATTATCCTGAAAAATAGATTAACTCAGCAATCATTCCTCCATTTTATCCTTTTAACGTTGTAGGTGAGGCTGAGTATTCATAATAATTTTATCTACTCTTGCATTACCTTCTGTATTTTTCTTTTTTCATTCTTTGGTTAAGAGCACTGATTGAAGTAGATTTACAGTGAGGTAATCTTGGTCTCAGACTGTTGAAAAACATTAAATATAAACTTAGGTTTTCTATCTTCTTTTATGGCCCAGTGATCAGAATAATTGAGCTTCATGAGCAGAAGGTGTCTGTATTCTCGTCCCTTAAATTCAGGGGTGTTCCAGCTAGTAGAACATTATTGCCTTAGATTATTTTGGATCTTAGTAATAATCAAAAGTCCATTATTGGTTTCCAAATTTATTACTGGGAGTCTACCCCCAAAAATTCATAGTTAATTAAGTAAAGACACACATAGAAGGAAAACCAAGTGAAACATTGGTTTAACACAGAAATGCAGTAGCTTCTTACTAAGCAAAGGGGTTTTTAGGCATTATGCCAGCAATGTATTTTGGAAAAAAAAAAAAATTAAAAAATATTTGAGAAACGAGAAGCAATACTTTTACATTTCCTAGCTATGGAAGGGTGCTTCTTTTTAAAGAAGAACAGGATGGAGTGTTAGAGTGATAAAAGAAGTCAAAATGCTTGGGATTAATGCAATTAATAAACGGAGAGTATAATGATTATGTTTAATGGTATCTGAGGCAATTGGAAATGACCATTAAAATACTTGGAATAACAGATGCTTAAGCCTGAAAATGATCAATAACATGGCTGTGAGACAGCTGGCTTCATTAATTGAAGAAATTAGCTAACTGACTAGGAACTTGCATCTGGTTAGATCAATTAAAAACAACTGATTGAGTAGAAAGAGAGTTGTGCTTCATTGGTTCAAATAAGTTTAGTAGAAGATTTAAAAAAATCACAGATGGGTGTCTAATTAATAGCAAAAACAACAACAAAAAAAGTCTTGAGTGGCTGAATGGGGACAGAAAGAGTTTGAGCAGACATAAGGTACCAAGTGTATTGAAGACTGATACCTGAGGAATTTAGGGTAAGGGTTTGGTTTAACTGAAATCTGTTGGATCGGACAATAGCAGAAGTGAATGTCTGCCTCATGTACAGCCTTTTGTAGCTAGTTCCTTTTCTACTCACTCAAGAAACTAGGATTTGGGAATATGTGTCACAGTTGAAAACGATGAGAGGCATGTTCAAAACCTCTGCTAGGATGCAAAAAGTAGAGGTAGACACCAACAGCTTCTAACTGGAAAAAGGAGATCCCGAAAGATTAATATAATGAATTTCCACATCCTAGGAGCACAAGAGTTAAATAACTGTTTTTACTTTAGTGTAATAAGTGTTCTAAACAAAAAAACACAGGCTCTGATCTCTGCTGAGAAGTGTCCTAGTTGAGCCTGTGTATACTTAAACTCCAATAAAATTCAAAGATCAAGATCTTTCAGCGATCAAAGTTAAAGACTGTGCACTGGAAGCTGAATATCCTTGCCTTTGCTGAATCGAAGTGAGAGTTTTACTGAAAACACAAGCAGTGCAATGAGAACTGAAGGCCTGTTGCAGTCTGCAGAGGAAGCTTTGGAAGTCAATAGTCATCTTTCTTGGCTGTAGAGGAGCCTGAGAAGATGAAGGCGGGAATCTGAATCTCTCTGTGAGCCTGACATGTACTTGTCAGGTATTGTAGCACGGTAGTTGGACACCTTTTCAGACAGAGCAAATACAGACTTGTTTTCTAAAGAAGTTGTTGAACAGGATGTGCATGGATGAGCAGAAAGATATCAGAAGCTGCTGAAAATGCATCCTTCCATCTCCAGGAATGACTATATAATGTCATACTACGAAATGCCAATATTAATTCCTTAGTATCCTGCACTGACACTCAAAACTGCAGTGCACATCGTGCCAGCTCAGCAGAAGGCAACGTGCTGAGTGCTAAGGCTGCAAGCAAACAACTAGGTGTGGCTGGAGGTTACATAATTGAGCAGAACAGAAGAAACTACTGCACTAGGGCGTGTGAAATTCCCCTGTGTATGTGCACGTGACCATTCATGTATCTGCTGGGAAAGTGTGCTCAGCATCGCTATTGTGATGTAGACGGCCAAGAGGGAGGAATCCTCTGAGCGCTTCTGTCTTCAGATTGGAACTATCCTGTTACTGGACACCACTGTAAAGAGCCTCGTTCTGTTTTCTTTGCACCTTCCCTTTAGGTATTTATATACATCAGTAGGATACCCCCTCAAGCCTTCTCTCCTCTAGGCTGAACAGTCCCAGCTCTCTCAGCCTTTCCTCATATGAGATGCTCCACTCCCTTACCCATCTTGGTGGCCCTTTGCTGGATTCTCTCCAGTAGCTCCACATCTCTCCCATAGTGGATGTTTCTTTAACACTGGTTACTGGCCTCCAACTACATTTTGTGCCACTGATCACCACCTTCTGGGCCTGGCTGTTCAGCTATGTTTCAGTTTATCCCACTGTCTGGTCATCCAGCCCACATTTCATCACCTTTTCAAAGATGTTATGGGACACAAGGTCAAAACCCTCACTGAAGCTGAAATAGACAATATCTGCTGCTCTCCCACCATTTACCCAGCCAGTAACAATTAGCAGCAGTAATAAAGAGCAGCAGTAGATCTGTGCTTCTCTGTCATTGAACTATGTATTCATGGGACCTGCAATTTTACTTATTTAAATAGGAACTGATTTTAAATGTGATCAGATGGGGATTTGCCACTACACTTGAGAAACATAAATTAAATGAAATGGAAAAAAAAAGACAAGGATTATTAAACAAACATTAGTCTATACACTTCAGTTATTCACGTGAGAATTTTGCTATTTCCATCCCTTAATAATTTAATAATGTTATTGCCATGCTTTACATTTATTTGCATGGCAATAGGACCAAGGATTCTGTTATTGATCATTGTATGTCATTAGGTCAGTCATTATACGTCATTATAGGTAAAGATTGCATTTCTGACGTTCTTAGCTGCCAACAAGATCCAAAATGTGTTGGTTTGTTACTCTTTCTATTTTTTGGCAAGGTGGCAGCAGAAATTATCCAAGTAGATTTGAAGAAGAGAACTGAAAAAAAGAAGTGCAGAAGCTATGGGGTTTTTTAGCAGAATAGTTAGAAAAAGACTCAGGCAAAACAGAATAGAAGAGAAAAGATGTTTGTGTATAAGCACAGGAAGCAGAAAAAAGTTTTATTCTGTTGAGGTTGTACACTCCTCATCCCACATGTAAAATTTCAGAGAGAGCACACTATTAAGCATCACTACAATATACGAAGTATAAACAATGAGTACAATAATACAAAGACTGTAATACTAAGACAAGGAGTATCCATTGGCTATATCTACTCTGATGTACCTTTAAGGAAAAAAGTTAATGCCTGAGTAATTCTCTACAGTTTCTAAATGAAGTCTGGCTATAAAGAAAGAGAAAGATAGGGCAAGTGCAAGACTGCAGTTATTGTTAATATGAATTGCTTGCACATTTGCCACTCTAGTACTTAATTCCCTACCACTGCACCTTTGATAGCTTGGTAACTTTAGTAACATAATAATCACTTAGCAGTTATATAACATAAAGAAGATTAATTATTAACAGTGAAATCCTGTAACTTGTCAAATTATAAACAGCAATGAAGAAAAGGTTTAGAAATATTCATGTATTGCCCTTATGAGTAGCTAGTGCCTGTGAGGTATGAAAATTTTGTCCAGACATTAATTAAACAAGTATAAAGAATACATATAGAATATACTATACTATATATTGAATACATTATTAATATATCAAACTAATAAAATTTTTAAGCTTCCAGAAATTAATTTCTTGTATTTTCTGCATAAAGAGATGATAAAACCAAGAAAGGAACCTTTTAGAATGGTAATGTGTACAATCCTCAGTTTTTACCTTGTTATTTGGGACTGCAGAAGGAAAACAAAAGCACATATTTAATACTCGTCATACTCTAGAAATAATTATACTAATTAATTGAACAGTTGTAATATGTTTTCCTGATGGCTTTATAACTGGTTTCCATTCATATTAATTCTCCTGGTAATTATCCTTATTATACCAACACATATTTATGACAGCATTCTAAACACTTATCTCCTAAGGCCACACCAGTATGATGAAGGTGAAGTGTTATTAGCTTTCCCACAATGCAAACACTTGAGTTCAGACTTTATAAAAAGCCTTTGTATTCAATTAACCCTAATGATGAGGTAATAGACCTGTAAAATGCTGCAAGATACTACATTACCTAACACAACTCACGGGTCCAAATAATCAGCAATAGTGAGGTCTGGTTCAGAACTTTCATTCTATATTGAAGCTTAATTCTGATAATTGTTTTTACACAGAATAGTTCTATCATGACATTCTGTTCAAACCTGACTACATATGAGAATTGCATTTTAAAATTCCAGTCTTGCAAAACCATGTAAGCAACAGGAAATGTGAAAAAGTTTTATAACTCTTTTAAGATAAATTCTGCATTTATACTTCTGAAGTAGGACAATAAACCCTGCAATTCACTGATAAATCTTTTGAGGGTCTAGTGAGAATGTTTCATAGCCTTCAGAGACATCTACAAGATGTTTGGAGGGAAATCTTGAGGAGCATAGGAGTAAGATCACTTTTCCCTGTTTCTTCATGTCTGCAAAGCAAGAATCTCTTCTATAGGTGAAACTCCCCCACCCGCCTACCTTTTAATGCAAAGGGAAAGAAGGAAGAACTTCTTTCTGTGGCAGGACCTTTCTGACACCATGTTTTACAAAATTTTAATAATTTTGTATTAGAACAATACAGCATTCACACCAGCCATTTCCTGGTCCTATGATAAGTAAAATATTGTGTTGATGCCTTTTCATAAAATACCAGTAGAAAGAAAGGGAATTAAATGGAAGGTCTACACTCACAAATTTGAAGCCCATGCCAACTAAGCTCCCCAGGAGACAGTTCTTGCATTCTCTTCAGAGGAGCTAGAATTTCACTTCACAGATTGTACAATTATAAAGCCTAAAAGTAATACTTGTGTAACAGGGAATTTCATCACACAAAGTGAATTCTATTATACAGTCCAGAGATCCCAAAACCAAAAAAACAGAAATGCAACTATACAAAAAGACATATTTTATAACCAAATACACATTATCATCAAGGACATTTGTTTTATATTTTCTATACATCTATATATTTCTTTTTTCTAGTTTTCATCTTCGCTATTATTTGCCATCTAAAAGTAATTTAGATTTCCCTACTTAATTTTCAGATTATCCATCCACCTGTTGTTTGAACTGGCACAGGCAAAATACTTCTACTATTTAATTTACTTCACTCCTGTCTTCCATAATGGCTTCTCTGTTCTCTGTTTCTCTTTTTGAACTGTGAAAGAGTGGAAAAATTTTTCCCCAAGTGTTTAACTTTTTCTCTTATCACGGCCAGGAACTTTTCTAATCCTAAATGGGATGAATCTCTTAAATTTAAATATTATAATTTTCTTTCTTATCTGTATTACTGTCAGTAATACAGTGTCAGATTTTTATTTTTTTTTTACCTTCAAGAACAAAGCTTTAATTACTGGCCTAAAGGTCATTTATTCCCCATCCACTGTAATATCCTTTAATATCCTTATTTTAGCTATTTCTCCTCAGACTGCTGTGAATAACGCTGTGAAATGTAGTTTATTAATTAATACAGTCTATTAACAACAATTGTTCCAACTAAGTTTTGCATGTGCAAGCCTGAAATTGTTTTGTGTCCTAGTTTAAGAGACAAGTAAGGTAAGGGATGGAGAACTTACGGTGCAAAACATTTTATAACAATCATGTTTCTATGTGAGACTAAGCATCCAAAACCTGTGGTTCTTAAGAACCTGGATGACTTAGAAAAAATGTTATATATATATATATGGCTATATAATGCCATTTTGATACACACACGTCTAGTTCTAACAAATATACTGAACTGTGTTTTATTGCAATATGCATTAATATTGTATAATCCAGTTTCTAAATTTTAGGAAAGATCTTTTGGTTGGGCAGCATAAGGAGAAATAAAAACTCCCTTTCTGAGGCTCAAATACATTTTTGATGCAACAGGAGAAGATCTGGTGGAGGTTCCATAGGACTCATGCCAAATATGTCCTTGAAATCTTATTGGGAATAATCATACAGCATGTGTCCTTGTATTTTCCGACTTGAAATAAGAAGCTTGAAGTTCTCAGTAATTGATTATGTAGCGTAAGATTATTGCAAAACATGCCTTTTCATTCTTGCTGTTATTTTTTATTTGGTTGCATCTGCAGTTTGTGTGTCTTTTGACTTAAGGTTTGATGTCTATCAGTGCATACTGAAACTGAGGTGATCATACTTTTCTTGGTTAACACTGTATATTTTCAAAATTGACACATAACACAAAATGGTTTGTGTGACGCTATGTTCTTTTTGGACCTTCTGAAGCCATGTGAGTTACGCGTCTTACTTGTTTAGAAGAACAATCATTGGCAACTCCATTTGTTAGTTCAATAGGTGTAAACTCTTTTATAGATTTAAATACAAATTATATCCACCTTAATACTGGTGATGAGTTATCTCCAGTTTCTAAGTAAATAATGGCAATAGAGAATACAATTTTGATTCAGCAATCATTTTGGAAAAGTTACTCATAATAAATATCTACCTCCAGATTTTCTAGTACAAACAGTAGCAGAGAAGATTACGGGTTCTACACCCCAAATACTACACGCCTGTTTCAGCTCTCACTGTACACACAGATGCCCTTGAAAAGCAGCAATCAAGTCCTGCAGAAGGCACATACATGCCTATACTGGTGGGTCCTGCAGTGCTACGGTAAAGGAACCACCACAAAACCACTTTCTGTCCTCTGCTTGTCTCATTGATGATTTATTGTTTAAATATCAGAATCACTTCAGTGATGTTCTCTAAGCGGGAAATTTTAGATGCACTAATAGCATTAGATTCACTTAGAATAATATTCTTAATTAAGTAAGGTACTTGGAAATGCACCTTGAGGAGATATTTTGGGATTGGTTTTCACAGGTATCTCTACCTCCCTGGAACTATTTACATGAAATTCAGTATGTGTGAAAGGATTAATAACATTATCTGAAAGGGCCAATAGGGAAATGTTTTTAATTAAATCTAAAGCTCTTAAAAATATATATTTATTTTTAACTTTTTTTCGTTTTAATTGCTGTGTCCCCTTATAGGAATAATAATGGATATTTCAACAGGTATTGATATACAAACCAGAATAGTGTCTAGGTGGGAACACCAAAGAAAGATGCAGACCAAATGTCTCTGTTCATCTGTGCCATGACAGAAAACACTAGATACGTAAGAGTTTTCATCACTCCAGACATACCTGCATATTAGTTCCTCCTGGTAATGACTGAAAAAATGTATGTACCTTCCCTAGTATATCTGACTATATAACTCATTGCTGCTCAGCCCAAACCAACATGCCTTCTTTTGCAGTTCTTTGAAAATCAGTGCAAATTTTGTCTGAGCAAGAAAAGTAGAGCTTGTCCCATAAATCGTGTAATCACTTTTGTTCTTCAATCTGATTATACTAAAGAGACATGTTTTGAATGTGCTATAATATATTTAAAATTAAATCAAGTAAGGTAATTTTTTCTGATAGAACAACTAACAATTGAAGCTAACTGCTTCACAGAACGGTATGAAGTTTCTCACTTTTAAATGTGATTCAGATAATGGAATATTAATCTATTCTAAGATTAAAAGGATAACTAGCTACAAAGATACTCAGTAAAATTTCTTTACAAGCTATACAACAGCTACTTCAAAGGAGCTCTTAAGAATCCTTTTTCACCACGGTAGAAGCTGTGATTTTGATCACTTATAAAATGAATGACACCAGCTTGTCACATAAACAGAGCTGAGCTCTATGGCTCTGCAAAAATATTTATATTTGAGTAATACAACATATTTTAAGCTGCTTCTTTTTCTCCGTTTTTTTTTCTTTCCCATCAGTTGATGAAGTACTTCCTGATGTAACATCACAAGTCTCAAAGTCCTTTCATGTTTTCATACAGGCTTCCCTCAATTGAATAGTCACTGTTAAGGATCTACTAGCAGGCTTTTCATCTCTTTCTAGTCCACGTTATTGGAATACACAAAAGATTTGACTCTAGCATTAGTTATCTGTATCCCACTATCAAAATTTCTTGTGCATGGAATGGCCAACTAGCATACAGACAGGTCTAAAACTTAGAGCACCACTCCTGGAGAATACAGGCTACTTGTCACTGCACAGAAACCAGGGCTGAGATGATAATGCAGCAGATTTGGTCTTCTCGTTACACCATCCTAAAATGCACCAAGTAGTCTTTCTCTAAGTCTTCTTTTCCAAAGTGTAGTGGTGAAGGTAATTAGTGATTTTTATGCTTGCTAATTAATAATTATGGTATGTATCTGTATTCCATGAGCCAGATAGACAACTTGAATTAAGAATAATGGATTCATTATCTGCCTATATCTAATCACCATTAGCTAACCAACTTCATACGTATTAGTTGATATGCAAAAGACTTCTGTATCTATTCTGCATTTAATCTTTTTGTTGATACAGTAAGATAAAGTTGTTATGGCTAATGGTCTTAAAGATCTCTATCATTTTACATCTATATTATAGAGCTTTGCGTAAGTCACATTTAATTAAGGTTTAAAAACTACTCAGTGACATGGCACTGGAAAGCAAAAAGGCATAGTACAATTTGTATTGATAGAAGAGTGAACATGCTCTGCAGAGAACAGTGTACTGTACTTCGCTTTAGATGAAACCATGATTTTCTGTGAGCTATGTAACTCAATACACAGATATCACAACCTTATTTGGACAGAATGGGAAACTAAATGAAGAACAGGTAACAAATGCAGTGTTTTATTCATCGTCAGTCAGTGAAATCTATTACACCAATAATAGATTTACTTTTTTTTATTTATTTATTTTTTAATTCTTACTACAGAACCATATTAAGCCATACATGCTAGCAGCTGAATCTGAGGCCCCTGGATTTATCATTCACTGTCTAAATGCCCTTTAGCATATAAAGTCTAGACTCCCAGTTTTACTTCTATGGCTCAATACATTTTCATTAAACAGGAAGCATATAAAAACACAGAGGATCATCCCACAGTTACTACTGCTGCTCTGTTTCCTCTGTTCAGCCTAGATCTGAAGCTGTTTGCATGAATCCAAATTCTTTCCCAAATGTTTTAAAGTATATTGAGTTGTAAACAGAGAAACATTATTACATATTTTTTTAGGCACATAAAAAAAGAAAATGCCATCCCTTCCAAGACATGTTGAAATAATTTGGTAGTCATTTGGTAGTTGTTGTTTAACTCCAGGCAGTAACTAGGTACCATGTAGCTCACTCACTCACCCACCCCCATGCTAGAGGGATGGGGAGGAGAATGGAGAAGGAATATAAAACTCGATGGTTGAGATTAGAACAATTTAATAATTAAAATAAAACAAAATACACTCCACCCACACACACACACCCCCCATAATAGCAATAATAGTAATTAGGAGGAGGAGGAGGGAGAAGGGGAAAGGAATAAAATCCAGAGGGAAAGGAGAAAAGAAAACAAGGGATGCACAACATAATTGCTCACCGCCTGCTGATTGATGCTCAGCCAGTCCCCAAGCAGTGATCAGCAGGCCCTGGCCAACCCCCACAGTTTATATACCGAGCATGACGTTCTGTGATATGCAATACCCCTTTGGCTAGTTCAGGTCAGCTGCCCTGACTGTGTTCCCTCCCAATTCCTTGTGCCCATCCAGCCCTCTCACTGGCAGAGCCTGAGAAATGGAAAAAATCTTGACTTAGTATAAACATTGCCCAGCAACAACTGAAAACATCAGTGCATTATCAAGATTATTCTCACACCAAATCCAAAACACAGCACTGCACCAGCTACTGAGAAAATTAACTGTATCCCAGCTGAAACCAGGTCAGCAGTACAAAACAATAAACATTATTGCAATTATAAAAACAATTGGAAACTGATGTTCTTCTTACGTTATAAAACAAAATATGGATGATAAATTGTCCAATTTATTTTTCATTTACTTTTACCTTCTGCTTTCAGTATCACAAATGAAAAGTGTTGTACTTACCATTTAAATTTTATTTAGTATGCCACACATTTTATACAATAAGCTTATTTTTAGAGAATAAGTTAATATATTCGTAAATGGTGGTTTCAAACAATAAATACATATCAAGAAGGATTTAGGCAGGAACATTATATCATATGCAACAGATGGCATAAAGCGTGCTGAAGGCCCTGAAGTCCTTCAGGAACAGAAAATTATACTACCAAACATGCTTGAAATGGCACAAAAGTCATTGACTGAGTTGAGACAAATCAGAAAAAAATTATTATTATTTCTTTTTTGTTGTTGTTTATTTGGTTAATACAAGTTGATACTTTATAAATATATATTGAATTTAAAAATATTAAAAATATTTTAAAGCATCATTCAAGCTTTATGCATGCCATATTCAAGTTAGTATTATGAAGTATTATTTTATATATCTATATATATATACTTCTTTTTAGTGGTTACATTTTAAAAAAATTAGTTTTCCCTGCAATGATGATTACTTGTGATATTTACAAGATCTGCACTAACATATGCTGTACAATTCCCATTTGATATAGATGTCCTGTTTGTGCTCCATTGTACTTTGCCCCACATAATTTTTGGTACCTAGGTCACCTGTGTTATAATCATGCAGTACCGCGGAGAATGATGTTGACAGCCCCAGAAAAGGATTCAGGTGCTAAGATTCATTCTCTATAGATGCCTTTCTCTTTCCATTTGCTAGTTATACTCAACAGGGTAACTGGAGTCTTTACATTACATTAATTACTACATTAATAGCAATGTACAAGGGGTACCTCAGGTCAAAAAGATTTCCCTACTTCTGATTTGTAACTATAGAATTACCTCAGTGTTGGTAACTTTTTTAGGAAGCCAAAAAAAGACAAAACCTACCTTTCATAAAATCATGCAGACTGACATTAATTAACTACATTTTCAGCCTCTAAGTTATTATTATAAATCCTGAATTATCCTCAAATCTTAGAAGTGCTGTTAGTCGGGGTTAAATTCAAACTGGAAATTCCCAGAAATTGCCTTTTACATTTTTTCTTTCTTTCATTTCCATTACTAATATCATGGTAATTACAGGACTAAAAGTTTTCCACTGACAGAATAAAAGTCATAAGTCACTGGAAAAACAGTATAGGAAAGGCCTCCAAGTTTTATGGTGATTTCTGTTTTCAGACCAAATGAGAAGGATGTATTTATACAATATACTGATGTAAATGAGAAAGAAGTGATAAACTATCTGTTAAGATTACATCTCATGAAGTCAAAAATCCCTGAAAATTTAGTCAAGAACAATAAAGGAATTACCTTGGGTGCTCTTTACGCACCTTGGTTTCAACAAGTCTTAGGAAACTGGAGCAATGCTAAGGGATTAAACCCTAGTAACATATGCTTAATCATACAGAAAGATAAAAAAGGATAAACCAGAGGACAACAGTTTGGTGTTACCTCTGTGAAAAATAACGAAATAGCTATTTTGGCACTCTACCAATAAAGATTTAGAGGATGAAAATATAAGGAATTGACAGCCAGTATAGTTTCATGGCACATAAGTCTCATTAAGCAAAGCAACCATTTTTCTGATAAGGCTTTTTTTGACAGAAATAAACATTGACAAAACTAATTCTATTGCTTTGACACACCTTTTTCTCCAAGGTACTTTAATTTTACATAACATTTTGATTAATGAGATTGCATTAGAGAATTAATCAGTCACACATCAAAGGGACTGAAAATGGTCTCATTGACACGTCTCAAAATATAATTGTTATAGAGGAGATGATAATAATGAGCAGGGACATTTCTGCTGGGGATCCTTAAGGAACTGATTTTTGGTTCTGCATGATTTAGTACTTCCTGTTATGATCTCAATAAATTTAGAAAATCTTCTCTGAAAGAGTTTGAAAATTGCATACTGACAACAGGATAACAAATTTAGAGGACAACTTATTAATGCATACTGGGGGATCATTGGCCTCACTGGCATTTGTGGGAATAGATGAAAAGTAGAAATGTAGTAGCAGCACATTACTACTCTTACCCTTCCTAAAATTGTAATTCTGTTCTTGGTGTAGATTTGTATTGCCCCTCACTGAAGTGGATGGAAAGGCATTCCACTGGGATCTATTGATTTATAACTATCTTTGTAAGTTTTTCTATCCCAAGAAATAGAGGACTCTAATTTTGAGTTAAAACATTTGTCTAGTTGTGGGGTTGGGATTGTTTTTGTACTCCTGGTGGTGCTTTCTGTCAGTTGCCTCCGTGAATGAGTGGTGAGTATCCCTTTAGCACTTCTCTACACGGGCCTCAAGGAGTGTATCACCCATGTTGTCAGCGAACTTATAACATTCACAGCTCTGCATCTAGATGATGGATATAATCAAATCTTATGTTTCATGGTTTCAGCTAGTTTCTTGTAGAAGTCAGGATTATTTTTTCTTCTCTTGCAGATCTGATTTGAGGTAATTAGGTTTTCTTTCCTCCTTTTTTCTTTCTTTTCTTCTCCCTTTTAAACATTATACATCTGAAACCATATAGACTAATAGACTATCCTAAAACTCACAGGGAGAGCTGACAATTCTATCTCAAACATTTCATTCCCTTGACTGACTCAGCATGTTATGATCACATTGAGATCGCACTCGGGCATTGAAATTATTTTTTCCCTTAAATTCCTATTGGCAGAGCAATCACTTTTTCAGTACCAAAGGCTTGGATCATTTTCTTGGATTATTTGGCTGTATCTTATTCCAAGTGGGGATTTCATGGTCTCTGATTTTCACTGTCTATGGTATAATCTAAAAGTTGAGTCTTGACAGGCTTTATTTAAAGTAAAACCTGCATCACTTTATAGCCAGTGATATACAAGAATTTATCCTTAATATATCCAGGTGTTCTATGCTTTAACTCTATGAAACAGTCAAAATCTTTCTTAGAGCTCAGGTCTTGTAAATCACCAGCCTTATGTTTAATTGAAGAAATGATGTTGTTCCAAAGCATGACATTTAAAAATGGGTTAAAAATGGTCCATCCTAAATCAGGTTTAAATGTTATATGACTAGATACAGTTCTGTAGAATATCTAAGTTCTCTATAAAATCATTGGAGAGGAAATTATCCTTTTTGCTTGGCATACTTAACAAAAAGCCACTCCTTGAATAGGTTATGAAATCTGATTTCTGCCCCCACCCATGAAATGAGAATAGCCTGTTAGTAAATCATGAAACTCCTCTCAACTTTACCTCTATAAATGGAGTATACAAGTGATGATATTTATTTATGAAATCTTTATAAATACAGAAGATACTATGTCCTCACCATCTACAGATCAGTAAGTAATCAGAGAAATCGAACCAAATCAGAAAGTCCAAGTTGAAGATTCTTTGAACATACATGGAATTAACTCCTAAAATTGAATTCAATGTGCTGCATAAAATGCATGTCAAAGATAATGGCACAGGTGGTAGAGAATCATAAACCCGTATTAGAGAAGGTACAGTTGTATTTAACCTTATGGGAGCTTCTTCAGGAACTGGGTCACATCAGCTTCAGGGAAGATGACAGTTATTCTAACCAAAGACACAGTATCTATTTATCTGTGTGCTTGTCTGAATAAACCTCTTGGATTAAAGGATGAATCAAAACTCTCTGTTTATTTCCTATGTATTTGTTTTTAGTGTAAAAAGTGGAAACTCATAGTCTTCCGGTCTCATAGTGGCAGGATAGGGAGCAACATGACACATCTATGGTCAAGCCCCACAGCCTTTTCATTCATTAACACGGATACAGAACTCTGAAAATGCAAAGTAAACAGGTGACATATAGCATACTTTTAAAGAACTTAAAGCAAATGCATCTCTTGTGTTCTGCAATGCAGAAAAAATGTTTTCTTCATGATGATGAGTGTCCTCCTCAGCACCTCTGAACTGTAGTTTCCAAAACTTGTCCATACTTAGAGACATGGCAGAGTGCACCATCTCTCCCTCCTTACAGCCATTCTCAGTTTCCTTTGGGAGAAAGCTCAGGGGCATAATGATGTGATGCTCAGAGCAGTCTGCTTCCACCATGGACTTGGGATATGCCCAGAATGCACCAAGATTTCAAGTCCATTCCTGCTGCACAATGCAGCCACAGCCACAGTTCTGAACAGCAAGACTATAAAAATCTCTGTCTTAGGAACCAGGCATGCCTATTGTCTTTTACTATTATAATAACTTACATTATAATTTTAAATATTTATATTATTTTTCACAACATTTCTTTTCTTAGACAGGACAGAAATTAATTCACCATATTTAACGTGGTGTAATCTGGCTGCATTTTTTCTTCACCTCCGCCCAGTTTCACCTGATTTGTTATTTGTCCTTTAAAGTCACACAAGCTGGTATATATGTGCCTGAAATATATTCAGAAATGTGAACTCCTGACCTGTCTGTCTTGTGTTTGAAGTTAGTACCATGATTCCCATAGAATGCATTGGGTGCAATATTAGGCAGTACACATGTCACTAACAAAGACCTACCACAACTGAGTTCTTCTGAGGATCTCTTAAAGTTACCCTTAAGCTTCAAACCATACTCACTCCTGGATAGCAGTCAAAATGAATAAATAAATAAATAAATATAAATAAATATATATATATATATTTATATATATATATATTTACTTTCCTTGTAACAGTAAGAAAAATTAATTACTTTTTAAAGGATATAATAATCTACTATGTGTCATCAATTAGAGCAAATTTTTATTTCTTTGGGTGGTTGGAGTTTCTCTTTGTTTGCTTGTTTTTTCTCCAAGATGATCATCAAATAGCAAAAAACTGTTAATCTCTCACAAGTGGCCTCAAACAGTACAGTGAACTTCCTTTTCTTTTCTACTTCATATATACTGCTCTAATTGTCAGAAAAAAAATTGACCATGTGGTGACAAGTGTCCATGCTCTAGCTGTCTCTCAGACAAAAGGACAGCTCAAAAAAAAAAAAAAAAAGTGTCACCAAGTGATTAGATGCTAGAATGCCTGTAGTAAAACTTCTTTTTACCCTGAGCTTGACCCTAGTGAGTCACCTACCTGCTAGTACTGCAAATCATTTATTAATTTCTTGTATCCAAGTTTTTTCTTTTCTCCTCTTTCACCTATATCAGAGATCTATGACAAAGCAAGTGCTATTTTGAGTAACACTATGAAGGCACTTGAAAATACTATTGCACATCAGGTATGTTCATTACAACGTGAATAAATTAAGTAAAGACTCAGTGTTTGGAGGAAATTGAAATTACTTGAAGAACATAGATCTGATAAACAGTGAAAAACACTCAAACTCCAGTAATATCAAAGAGCAAACAAAGCTTGCTATCCTATTTCAAATGTCTAGCTTCTCAATGAAAATGCTAGTTTATGTTTCATTTTTTATTTTCTGATTCACAGTTACAGATGCAATGCATATATGATCTATTTTAGATATTGCAGCTTGTTACAAGTTTCTTTGGAATAAAGTATATACATGCATGACATTATTTAGGTAGTTTCTTGTAAGCATGCCAGCCTCTGAAGAATATTAAAACTGCTTATGGTATTTCTTCTTTATAGATCTGAGCTTTCATATATTTTAATTTTTATGAAGGTGTGGCAGATTTTGCCCGAAACATCTATTTTATTTGAAAAAAAAAAAAAGCTATGCAGAGAAGATGCATAGTGTTACTCTTCAATTCTAAGGTATAATGTTTCTTCCACTAGGTACAATATTTTGCTCTCATGTTGCCTTTTCCGAGAAAACGATAAAAACAAAGCAGGTTTATACAAATGCATTTTAAAAGTCACTCTATCAGTCTTCTGATTCCACACATAGAAGGAATCTATCATTACATTCCATTGTGTAGTAACTGCAGGCTATTGTTAAACATTTTAATAAAGTTCACAACTGGGTGTCATAATACAGACAGCTATTCTTCTAATATCTCAAATGAAATCTTCACCCATTTCTGTGATATTCTGAATCTCATATTGCATGGCTCAAACCACCCACACACACAAAATAAAATAAAATCTGCTTTCAGACTGTTTAAATGGTTTATTGGCATATCAGTACTTTTTTATTGATCTTGATATAGTAGACCAGAGACCTATAAATTGACAATTCTTCTTTGCTTAATCAAATTTCCAATAGTATAATAGTCAGCTAATTTAAAATAATGCTTCAAGTAGCCAAACGTTTTGCTTTTCATAAAGCAAGCTGTAGTAATGGGGTTTGTGTCATGAGATTGAACATATCCATCACTACTGTCCATGTATGTTTACTTTAAAAATGAAAGAATAAAGTACTTCCTATTCAGTAGCGTAAGTTAATTTTCCCATCCACTCTTCTCATCTGAAGATATATGCTAAAAGACCATCTTCTATATTTTAAACACAAATGACTGCTACTTGGCTGGTCTACACTTTCTGCCTTTAAAAAATTACCTGTAAGCTAGTTTCAAGTGTCAACCTCATTAAATTCCTCAGTGACAAAGAAAGGAAATGTAACTATTTAATTTTGTAATATACTGACATAACTGGCTCCCTCTGTAAAGCAAAAATAAGCTTCAATTTTGCAAGTATGCAACAAGGGCCAAAACAATATTGTCACTTTGATGTCAGTCTGGACAGACAGATACAGAACTTTCCTGGCTACTGTTATGAATATGCATAATAAAACAGTAGGCAGTTTCAATATCTGGTGTAACCAGTCTGACACCTTCAAGTCTGCAATAATCCATAGCATGACCTGTGTCAGTATTTTGTCTAGTGAGTTCTTTTGAAAATGCCAGTATGGGCTCAGCTTCTGCTCTGAGCAATAGCAAAATCTCTTGCAAAATTGACAGAGAAGGCACTTTGATGAGAAAGTGGCTATTAAGTTTGTTAACGGACCATCTGCTTTGCCATGGACTTTAAAGCTGCTAAGGGACGCTATATGGGCCACTACATCTGGTAGGCTCGAGGACCAGGGAGTTTCTCCTGCCCAGCCACTGGTGCCCAGCTGCTGGTGCCCCGAGGCCCAGGGTTATCCATCCTGGGATAACGGGCACGGCCACTGCTTTCCAGCTTGCAAGTCCAACCAGCAGCAAGGCTGAGTACGCATCCCAGTGGTGCATGCCCAGACGCAGACAGAGAACTCTGACGCAGCTGTCTACATGACTGCCGCAGCCAGGGCACTGGTGACATTTAACACCCACATGCACTGAGTGTACATCAGCTACCAGAAATGACATAACACGTAACCATACGTAGCCAAGTCCTGTTTGCCTTAAGCTGATCAGGCCTGATGTTCACAGGAGTGCCCCCACTCTCTGGATTTACACACAGGCACACACACACACAGGCACATGCACACAGGCACACGCACACACAGGCACACGCACACTCACTCTCAGATCCCTCAAGCATCAATGTCCTCTGTCAGATCACTATCCCTCCCTGCATTCCAGGTACTCTTGTTCATTGATCTCCCACTCACTGACTGGTGCAGCTTGATGGTCTTTAGCAAGCAAACATGAACTCTCACAATTGTCTCACACACAGTCCACACTTATTTGCTCCCCCCAATACCAGCATGGACCCTTTCCATGGACCTGAGGCCACCTACTCACACACCTACACATCTACCACCTACATCTGGTCCACACCCACACACAGCAGGTTAAGGGGAGACAAAGGCAATGATCTCTGCAGCTGCTGGCAATCAAGTACATGAGCCCTATCCCCACTCCAGCTGGTGCTGGGACACTCACTTGCTCCAGCTGCTGCCACCACAGGCACAAAAGCCCTATGATCTGATTTCTGACTCCAGCTGCTAGCACTTGCATCAGTCACTGCAGCCCCAAAGCTGCCCCAAACTCAGGGATCCCTGTGATTCACTCCATCCTGTTGCTGGCACCATTGATGCATGTCCTGCTGTTTCCAGGGTCTTTCTCCTGTCACTGGTACTTGTCAACCACTCTAGCTTCTCCTGTTATTGGCTCCTAGATATTGCAGTACTCACACGTGCATTTAAAGAGTGAGAGCACATAGAAAAGACAATTAAGAAAGGATTTAAAAAGAAGCTGCAGTGGTCAGGCAGACTGGCAACTGTTCGTGTGTGATCAACTCTTTTTAATACTTGCTCCACTTTATTGTTCTTCAGCAGTTCCTGCCTCCTAAACATTCTTTAGTAAGTATTGCCGAGTCCCACAGGCTCCCCTTAAATATCCAAAATCCTCATGTTCATTTTATTTCTGCCTTCTTATCAGTTATAAAGTCTATATTCCTATAAGTTATAATGCCCAGGTTGGCCCTCTCCAATACTATGCCACATCAGTTAGTGGCTGAGAAGTTTAAATCTTTGTCATGGTGGTTTATCAGGTTTGTGTCTCTGTGATTTTTATTTATCACTTTCCCTTTCACTTATTATTCCCTTTGAAATAAAAGTTCCTTGGTCTGACAGTCTTACTAAAGCAGATGCTCCACACACCCTTATGCAAGTATTTTCTCAATTTTCTCAGGTGGGGACTATTCTCATGTTTGCATGGTCATCCAAGGTTGTGTTTGAAGTACAATGATATCCATCCTCCTTTTTTATTTACAGTTTGAATGACTGACAAAGCTAATTAAATTGATGTGTTGTAGCCCACCTGCAGAGTATGGTGACGCTTCTTCCTTATTAATACTGGATGGGGTTCTTTTATAAACTTGTAACAACAATAAGACATTCCTGAATATTCAATAATTTAATAGATATCATGCATGTAATGTTTATCTACTTTCAGGACTTGATTTATGACAAAGCATGTTTGAAGCATGAAAAGCTTTGATAGCAAAAAACTAATTTCTCATAGGAAACCTTATTACAAAATGTATTTTTCACATATAATTTGGACTGCTTAAAAAAAAAAAATGATCCATTACCCAGTATAAAGACATTTTAGTGAATATTGCTCCTGTTATGGCATCCTTAGTAGTTACACAGAATGTTTATAATGCAGCCAGGACTGTAGAATTTATGATTATGATTTTATACTTTTATGTAATTTTGGAGTTAGAGAACTTGCCCTAACTACAAATTTTGTAGATGACACAAAAATCAATACTTATCTATGTTGCTATTCTTTTCTGTCAATAACAAAAGTATTTCAAAGGTAGTTGGTTTTCGGCATATATGCCTTCCATCAGCATGTGCTCCCTAAAAATCAATAAAACATCTACAAGTGAAAAGCCTGATGCACATTTCATGAAGGGACACTTTACACCACTGCCCTGTAAAGTCTCTGTGCCCTTCCTATACATGTAAAATTAGTATTTTCAAAAGTTCAAATCATTTAAAAAAGGAAAGGACAGAAATGAGAGCAGTTTATCAGAGCCCCAAGTCCATACAGCTTTGCTAACACAAAGAAAGAAATTATCATCCCATATATAATAATGATCTGCTGCATAAAGTGTGTCTGTGGGATTGTAGCTTTGTCACACAGTTTGGATGTATTTCTTCTTCCACAATTCTTAAACAAAGACAATAGCTTGTTTTTTAGGGAAGACATAGTTTTAGTTATAAAAGAACTGCAATAGCAGTATTTGCTTTGGTATAGCTGAATAAACATTGACTGTATAATATTTAAAATATATATCAAGAAATAAAAGGGTTATTACTTTTCAGCAATACTAGATTGAACCTATTATTATTTGTCATCTAAACTGTAATCCCTTTTTTTCCCCCATGACTACTTAGGAGGTGTCTAATCACAGCATCCTGGAAAGATTTATTGCTGCTCTGTTTCAAAGCTTGTGATTATCTTCTGGCAAAGATAGTGTTGTGTTTATTCATACTATATTCTGCTGGTTCATACATACAAAATAATTTTTCAAAGTGTCGAACAGAACATTTTCTTTTAAGTTTGAAATAAACACACTTTAGTCCTTCATTATGCCATATGGAATACATTTGATTTCTGGCAGAGAAAATAACATGTTACTGTAAATGTTTCAGGCAAGACCAATATGGAAATAGCACGATTTAACAATTTAAAATTCAGTAGGAAATTTAGACTTTCCATGTTCTAGACTACTGATTTAGAAATGGCTGAAGACACATGGCATGAATGCAGAGATTTAGGAACAGTCACATTGTTCTTTATTTGTGAAATTGCACGTTTTATATGTAAAAAAAAAAAATCATATGTAACCAATCTTAGTGTTAAGACTTCTCTGTGTTGTAGAGGATAACAACATTAAGTATTTCTATGTATGCTAGCCACTACTACTTTTTTTAGCATATGCATTATGATGTTACAAGAAAACTTTGCAGGCAATGGTGTATTCACTTTTACAAGTCGTAAAGTAGGAAAACACAATTTCTTGAACATCAAAAACCACGCAGAGTTTAAACAATGGTAAGATAAATGTTATATTTGAAATTATAAGAATAAATTTTAAAAAGAGAGATGTTAACTGATTTCATTAACAATATTAAACAAAAAAAGGCTCTTCTGAAGCTGTGTAAGGAATGCTAATATTAATTCATTGATCACTCATAACAGTAGAATACGTGATGGCTACCATCAGACTTGGGAAACATGCAAAATCACCTTTTGTTTGTACCTTACCTTATGTACCACAGAAGAAATTGTACTGCTACTTGCTCTTTAAAGGCATTCATGGCAGTTTTAGTCTTGTTATAAGTAACACATTGTTGCACAATTAATGATCAGGTTTTAATAGCATTTAAAAGCCCCACTCCCCTAGTTTCTGAAGAAAACTAAAATTTAGATTTAGAATGGAAATGGGACAGGGGAAACAGAATCAAAATCCATAGCCCTGAGCTACATGCTATGTAGAATACAGAGGAAGAGTCAGGTATTTCAGAAAAAAGATCATGCAAAGTCAACATGATGAGCAAGAACTACTGCACATGGGAATGTGTTTTACCAACATGGTGGCTTGAGCTGGAACCTGACAGTCTTTCTGTCAGGATGACTCCACTCTGCCCTCCTGCAGCGGAGCAAGGGAAGACCGACCGTACTGGCTCACCCAGTAGCTAAAAGTCTTCTCTTCCCCATCTGCTTTGCTGGGTGGACAGAATCCTGCCAACTCCTGTTGCATCCACTTGAAAGCAGAAGCTGGGGTCCCGCGAGGGGGTTGCAAACTAGGCTTCTTGGCTGATGAGACTGTGTGAATCCTACCTCCCTGAGGGTGTCTCTGAGCTGCGAGGAGTCACAGTGCTTTGCTGAGCACTTATGGCACTCAGGCATCCCATGAAGGATACAGCCTAAGTCTTTTCTAAGAAAAGCAGAGGTCAAGTGTTTCCTCCAAATGAAGGCCAAGTGATTTTAGCCAACAGTTCAGCAGTTATAAGATTTAGATAGGCAGTGGTATACTTGCATCCAAATCCTTTTTATTCCTGACAGGAATTAAATTCACATCTTTGACTCACTAAGGTCAATCTGAAAACATTAAGCTGTATTATTTTTTAGAAAAGAGATAAATCAGTTATTCACCTTTGCTTGAAATATTAGAGGATTAACTGGAAGCAGAGGAAGAAAGAACATGAGTAAGGACAAGCAATTCTCTGACCCAGTGATGAAAGCATTTAACCAAACAGAAGGATGAAATACATTCTACTCCCCACTCCTAAGAATGACTCATGCTTTTTGTAACCTCTGCTTCTATTTTTATTTAATAAAAAAATGCATTAATTTTTTATACAAAACCCCACAATATATACACACTGAAACACAAATTTGCAATCCTTTTTATTCCTTTACCAGGCTTTTTGAGTGAGCTCAAGCTGACCCAAATTAATGGAAATAATATAATTTTAACAAACAAAGCACTGGTTCATATTATGATTGTAGAGGAGCATGCAAGATTCTTTTATTAATTAAAATCTACATTCAGTGGAATAATAATCTTTTAAAGGCTTTTGGACTTTTTGATTTTAAATCACAAACCATTTTAGTGTCTCCTTTGTGGTATATCTGTGCTGCATATGCTTAATCTCATTATTGGACCAAGCATCTGCTGCATCTATAACTGATGAGCCAGTCCTGCTAGTACATGGGGGCTTTTAAGAGCCCATGTCTGTTGTACTTAGTCCCCTCACCATGGGCAAAATGAGAACAGATGCAATGCTTCTAAAATGCAGTTTAGCATTCTCTCTTAACTCTAATGTTTGCTGGAAATCTATCAAAATAGCTATTCCCGAGCAAGGACTTCCACACTAGATTTTTTTGAAATAATGACACCGGGATAGATATTTCCATGCCTTGCCTGATGCAGAAATTCTGAGACTTGTATTAATCTTACATTTTCCTTCTTTCTCATTATTTTTGATCCTTACTCCCACCCCTGCCTGTTTCCTCCAAATAATTTACCAATAAAGGGCTTAACACAATTAGCATAATAGAGGCCTAGAGAAATCTGCAAACCTGCTCTAAACACAAATAACTTCAGGTTGTTTTAGCTCAGGAGGAACACAGGAATGCAAAGAACTTTATTAACAAACCTTTTAGTACTGCTAACAGAATAGACTACCTTTAATAAGAATCCATTTCTGATAACTGATTTTGAGCCTGAGTAAAAGCTTTGTATGTCAGACAGGATGAAAGAAACTTGTTTATCTATTATAATTACATTGTGAAGTAAAGAAGGTTTTTCTCAGTGATCAGACTGAGCACTTCTGCACAGTTCAAAAGGCAGAATTCAGAAAAAAGTTAGAAAATATATGGTGTTTCATACTCAAATAATTGCATTGAAGGGTTGACTTTATCTAACTAGCTATAAAACAAGTCATAACCTGAGACAGAAGAGAGGAAAAAAACCCACAAAACCAACCAACCAACCAAACAAAAAACCCAAATCCAAAACCTAAAACCAAACAGAACTCAAATAATTATGCTAGTCAGTAGATAACAACAGAACTCAGCCACAAGAACAAAATTTTTCTCTGATGTATATTCCTCAAGGTATGTGTCAGTTGTATAAAACTGGATGGTACACAATAAGCAGAGAACATCTAGGACTCATCATATCTTGAGTGTCCCAGTTTGCAAGGACACATATTCACCAGTCCACCCTTAAAACAAGAAACATGCTTTTTCTGTGCTCTTAATAGGAGCCACTAGCACTTTAGAGACTTGTGAAGTGACAGCAGCAGCAGAAGTCCTTTGGAATAATTGTCCCAGATGTTGGTTTCTTTGTGCTTTGCCTGAGCAAGTTACAGAAAACAATAGAGTAACTTCCTAAAGCTTATTTTCTAAGTCTGGTGACTTCGCCAGCAGCTACTGGACAAGAATTTACTAGGAATCCAAATTCATCTGATTCTTTGAATTCCAGCAATGGAATAATATTGTATGATTTTTTTCTTTAGTAACTCTCGCAGTATTTATTTTATTCAGCACTTCTTTTTTCTTTTTTCCTATTTTTTTAATTAATTCTGAGGAAAAGAAACCATATGCTGCTTCTGAATATGGCCAATAAGCTGGGAAGAAAAATATACCTTTCTCTTCATCTGCATCACCTACCCCTGGGATCTAGTTCTTGTAGCTTATCTAGTTAGTATTAACTCTTCATACTGTCCTAAGCTGCAGGACATTCTTCTGAGTTCAAGACACATAGGCTTTTGATGTATTTCCGTCCTCTTCAGAAAGCAGTTTGGAGCTAGAGGGCAAATGGAAAAAATGTTAAACTCCCACACCTATGTTCAACATAATACAGAAAAGCAGACAACTGAATTTTTGTAGTGATGGATTACAGTATAAATAGCCAGAGCTAAGTAACAATATACACATCACCTTTAATTTAACAAAAGTCAAACTATCGGTTACTATTTTTAAATCATACTTCCAATCCTTCTAAAACCTGCTTCTTCCCTTCTACTTCCTTTTATTTCTACACAGCATCAATTTGTGTTAAGTTGAAGTTGGACAAAGTAAATATAATATATACCTGTCTTGGGTGTTTTCTTGCTATTTGCAGTACCTGTTCTGTCTTTGCTAAGCTTCTCCTCCCTCTGACATGAGCGATTGCTTCCTTTCATGTCTGAGTGCCGGCTAAGCTCTGAAAGTTAACCACAGGATGCTATAGCCAGGGAACTAGGCAAGTCAGTAATTTTTGGTTACAATTGCTATGTTTTAGTTGTTATTAAAACGCACTTTAATTTATTTTGTGGCAAGTATTCCTAGCGATACACAACCAGAAGATGTGTGTCCCTAGTACAGCATCCAAAAGTGTCTCTTCCCCTAAAAACATAAATAAAATATGCTGGCCTGCAGTAATGTTTTGGGGCATAGACTGGCAATGTAAGCAGTTTAGCAAGAAAACAAGAGTTGGTGTAACCCCAAGCCGTTAGAGATAATGAAAGCTTCAATCTCTTGGGAAAGACAAGTAATATCTCGGGGCTTTACCACAGTAATTCTTTTCCTTAAGCAAAAACTAAGTCCAAGCTCTCAAGCCTGCTCCACAGAAAAGATGACATTATTCTTTGCATAACTAATTGAAAAAATGTCACATAGCTACAGCATCAGGATTAGCAATGTCAGAAGAAAGCAGGGTGAGTGGGTGAAATGCCCTGTATTTACAAAAGGCACCCTTCTCAAGTTCTTTACAGAGACAGGAGAGACTGTTCTGTGGAAAGTGTTGTGGACTCTCCTGTTACTCCAGAGTCAAACCTAAGTAGCTATGGTTTAAAACCAGCAGAACTGATAGGCTTTGCTGTAGAACTGGTTTCATGCTGCACAGCAGCTTATAAATTATCACATTTCTCATGATTACATCCCTGAATAACCAGGAGTAATCCCCCATGGAGTTCTTTATGGTAGTAAATACAAGCAGAAATGCCAAATGAAGGATCACAGCACATGGAAGGAGGTATTTGATCTGCTGTATCATTTGGTTTGAAAACAAGCAAACAAAAAAAAAAAAGTAAAACAGATCGGGTTTTATTCTAATGCAAAATACTGCATAAAGTTCTGGAAAAGTCAAAACATAAGCTCGAAAGTTACATTTTAGTTTCAGTGGTCTTATGATCTCCTTATGTTATTGGATGTGTACACAGCTCCACTTCATTTTCATGCTGAGGAGGAAATAACCTCCCTTGGCCGCTTTCAATGACCTCTTTTTTTGTCTCTCTCTAATCCTGCTGTTCAAAAATATAATGAAACACACCATGCTGCCACAGCAATCACAGAAAACACATCTCTGGACTTAAAAATAATCTTGTGGAATTTACACACCTTTGGAGTTCTCTGGCTAAATCTGTGGAAAACATCAATATGGCTATGTGAAGGAGAATCCTTGCAGAGGGCTCTAGTGCAGACTTGTAGAGATGTTCAGATGCCTAAACAGCAGATGACTGATACATGGTGTTTCCAAAAATTCTCTGACTTTCACTCATTTAAAGGAAAATTCTCTTCCCAGGTTCCCTTGAAGATCTCCTATTTTGTACCTGACTCCAACTGCAGTTAAGGACTTTTGAAAATCCCATTAGGTACCAGTTTACCACTTTGGACACCTAAATTACTTTAAAAATGTTGTTCTACACCTCTAGAAAACTGTGAGGGAAATGAAGTGAAAAATAAGGAAAAAGTAGACACCAGGGACTCAGGGCTATTTCAAAAATTTACTTAACAATTGTATTTAGAACTAGTGTGCTCATGTTGGGTATTGAAATGGGGATAAACATTGACACCACCCAGTTTTGGCCACCCAAATTATCCAGCTGCCTAGGCAGTTCCTGTAGGTTGCCTTTATCATCAGCAGGTTGGGCCACGTTCCTCCAGTAGGTGGTTCAGAGGATCCTGACTGAGGTGCTCTGAGCTACTCCATAGAAGAGTGTTTTTCTTTACAGTACAGGAAGCCTGGCTGGTTACTTTACTTAGCTAAAGCAGGTATTGAAAGTTGGACAAAGCCCTGTAACTTTCATTGTTAACTATTGAGTAAGAACATGAGACTACTATTGTAATAATAGACAGCATTTGAGAATTTCCAATTGTGGGCAAAGCAATGCAGCATAGCATGGTGATTTTTGATATATGATTTAAGTATTAAGGATCACCAGCATTATATTACCCATGAATATTACTTTAAAAATATTTTGATTTCCTCTCCAAGTGAGAAAGCTCATTTTCATTTGCATCAATGCCCACTTTGCACCCTTTGCCCACGTTTAATGTATTTTAGATTTTATATAGGCCCTCCTGTGTGAAAATTCAGAGTTAACCATAGGGATACTGTGTTATGTATAGAATACACAGAACCTTGCTGTGTTTCTATGGAAGTAACTGTTTTATTTCTTCTTAATCCCAATTATTTCATTGCAAATGAATGGAAAATGTGGACATGTTTTAATTAAAAAGTAAAAGTCAGAATGAACTGAAAAGCTAATCTTACTTCTGCAGCTTTTGGCATGGATTCCTATACATGTCTAGAATATCATTACAGATAGAAGTAAACAACCTACAACTGATCTTGTGTTTGCCCTTACCGAATTCCAATATGGCTTTTCTTTTTTATAGTTTTGAAACCATAACAATTGCAGCATAACTAGAGAACTGACTGAAAACGGAAGGAACATAAGTTAATAACGTACCGTAATGTAGTTAGGATTTTTTGTGTAATGCTTGTTCTTCCACTGAGTAAATAAAAGGTAATGTTGAGCGATGGAAAATGAGAATTTTATTGAAATGCTAATAATATATATAAGGGCCCAGCTTTCCACAGATATATAGAGTGACTAAGTACTGACCGACAAAACTCCAAGAGGAGATAGTTAAGGGTACTATGTCTCATAATACTCTCTACTAGAATGTAGAGAACGTAATAAAACAAAGATTCTGCTCCCTCCCCTGCACTAGAGGAAGAACAGATTTGAACTTTGATGCTTCACTTCAGATGAATGGCTTAACTCTCCTTCCTTTTAGAAAATGTCATATTAAGTAAGTGTGAGATGTCTCACATGGAGCACTGGCTTATCCTGGAGATTAGAACACAAAAGCAGAAGAGCTGAGTTCCAGTATTTACACATTCAAATTATTTACATAGACCAGAAAAGCAATTCATTTATAGATCCAACAGAAATTATTAGAGCCACTGACCCCACCACTTCACAGAAAAAGAAGAGCAAGATGTGGTGAGATCCTTCTGGATGAGGTAGGTAAGGTGGGTTCAAGTATTGATTAAAATTTTAACCCTTGTTTATTCTAAGCTGAGCAAGGGCTCTGCCTTCTTAATTGCTGGATAAGAAGCATGAAATACCGCTGCTTCAATCCAAATGACAATGGGACAACCAAAATTGTGTTTTATGGGGGATTTTGGGGTGAATTAACCATTCACTAAGGAAAAATAAATCATCCAACTCCACTATGGTTACCCAGCATCCCAAGAATACTGATTTGTTATTTTCTAATACTGGCTAGCTGCCATTTGTCTTGGGATAACTTTCAGTGAGTAGTACAACTGTGAATTATGTAAACACAAATGCAGTAACAAAGCTCTCTTGCTAATGATGATTGTTTCTTAGTAATTGTATGTATCATTCCTGTAATTATAATGTTATTTATTATGTTAATTTACCACAGTATTCCTATTAATTATTTCTAAATGTGATTGGACTACTTGCTATTTCTGACATCTGATGCGGTTAGGAAAGATGTGACCCACATTTTAATTAATTCATTAATGTTGCTCTTGTTTGGTATGAGGTGCACTGTGTATTGCTTATTTTGCAAGTTTTTGTTTTTTTTTTTTTCTCCCCTGACTTTCCTGGTGAAGTGGCTTGTTCTAAAGATGCAGCATAGATCAAAGGCATTTGCCAAGCTTAAAAACGCAAACAAGCAAACAAACTCATATATATATATAGAGAGAGAGAGATTCCCTGATGCTTACCTCTATATTTTTACTATTAGATGAACCTTTAAAAAAAAAAAAAAAAGAAGAAGAAGAAGCGTATATATAAAAATATGCTTCTCTCTCAGAAACCAGATAAATTATACAGTAGCACCAGCAGAAAATGACATACCAGTTCTTAAACGTAAGATCTTATTCTCCAGTTTGGAAAGGGTGAATTAACCTCTCAGGAAAGATACAAGAAGTGTTTCTGAGCACACTGTTGGCAAGATAGGGAGGGTGTTCACAACTTGACTGATTCTCAGATAACTGGGAAAAGAAGTAAAAAGGAAACATTGCCTAAAAACTTTGCACATTTCCATGTGTAATCCTGTTTTTTCTTCTGCAAGTTATCTGGACAAGACATGCATTAAAAGATCAAGAAAGAAATCATCAAGGCTGGACAAGCAAGGATAAGCGCAAAAGGTGAATGACAGCTAAAAGTAATCTGAATGAGTACAAGTGGAAGTTTTAACTTGAAGTGTCTTACTAAGCACAAAATATCTCTAGCCTCAAAAGCCCCAGAAGACCATCTCCATGGCAGGCCAACCTATTGAAATAGAAAGGTCAGACTGTCAAAGAAACTCATCTGCCTCACTGAGCTGTAGAGCAGATGATGAAGTGGGAGGTAATTTAATGAACTCCTCCAACCTCCCATTCTTCGATATTTCACACTTGGATGTATTTTGGCTCCACCGTTGGCAGTGCAACAGATATGAACTTATTGAGTTCCAGGCAACAGTAATCATCCCAGAGAGAAATAAAAGGGGGAAAGTAAGCTTTAGCCCCTTTGTGTCATTAAGACACCTCTAGTTTTTCAAATACTTGTCTTCCATAATCTGCTTGCCTTTTCAGAACTGCTTTTTTTTTTTTTTTTTTCTTTTAAAGACCACGACCTTTGATGCTGGAGAATGTCTTTGCTGCTGCACACAGGCAAGAGAGGATCGCTCAGGGGTGGAGCCTTCAGGTTATTCCCCCATCCTATTGTTTCCCTGGTCAGGGACTAGAACTAGTTACTCAGGATGATGAGCATTGTCACTGGCATTTCCAGATACAGCTCAGAAGCAATCGTGTTTCCAGCTGACTGGATAATCTATTTCCTCATAAGAAACATGCAAAAAACCCCCATGTAAGCAATTTTTTTTTGAGACAAAAATTGAGGTCAGTGACCAAAAATAGAATATTTTTACTCTATCCTGTGCACTGATACATGTCATTTCCAGGTTAAAAAGTCCCTTTTCATCAAAATTTTGAACAATGAAAGTTCAAGTAAAAAGCAAATTTTTAGATATAGTATTCTTCACAATTCAATGGGCATAAATACACTAGAAAAAAATGAAATGCAGATATTATTACAATAAATTGTTAATCAATTACTATAATGAAATTAACAGGGACTTACAGTATATTGTCTCAGATGAAGTGTCTCCTAGGATGCAATGGTTATCTACTGTGATGAAATGAAAAACACAGTTAGGACCACATATTCCAAATAGTCTCAGCCACCTCAGACAATTTTACAACCTCAGTTCCATATAATTTAAAATATTAAAAAAATTATATAATTGCACTTTATAATAATATTTTATAATAATTAAAATATCATTTATAATAATTGAAATAATTGCAAAAATTTCTGTGTGTACTTTGAACCTGACTCTGCACATCCTCTCCTATTTATTGTTTGTAGGTTTTAGCAACTTTTGTGTTTGGTTAGAAACTATTCATTCCCAAAGTAAAAATATAATTAGCACTATCCTTCAAAATGTGAAATGAGAAAAAAAAAAGTTTAAGAACCATGGGATCTATTGTGTTCTGAACCTTCTGACATGAAATCATTCATGCTACAAACACGTTGCTGCTTTATGAAACGGGTAAAAGCTAGCATTCAGAATAATGAAGAGAACCAGCTAAGGCTTTATATATCATTCTCCTAAAATACAGAAAGTTCACAAAATTCCTAACTAAGAAAATAAAGAAAATGTTTGAGTTTTCTTTTATAAAACAGAACTAGTCAAGATGTAATTAGAGGTGAGCAAAATTAATAAAGGACAGTATTTTCATTATTTTATGTGTGTTAATGTACATGGGACCCTGATCATAACTGTGTAACACAGTTCCATACAGTCACTCATATCAAAGCAATTTGCAACATATAGAAAAGGAAAAAGATACCTGAAAAGGAGTCAACTGTAATTAAAATCGTAGTAGTTCAGAGCCACTAAACAACTTTAAAAGGGTACCTGAAAAGGAGTTAACTGTAATTAAAAATTTTCATAGTTCAGAGCCACTACACAACCTTAAAACTTAAAAGTTATATGCCTCAAAGCCACACTGGCCCTGAAGTACAGTGGGATCTCCTGGCTTCCAGTGCTGCCCATGAGGGAAGCTCATGAGCTTCACCCCACAAGAATGAAAATTTACATTTTGAAGACTGACCAGACTGCAACTAATTTCTGTCTATTCCTTCCTCTGCTGCTGCTGACAGAGCTGCCCATGAAACAAATTAAGATCTGCCAAGAAGTTTATAGCCAAATGTTTTAAAATCAACCAAAGTACAACACTGGCATGCAGCACCAGTCTGGCCTTAGAAACTCCACGTTTCCTTATCCCTAGACTTGTGAACCAAATTCCAGTTAACCTTAACTGTGGCAGTTCTAGAGCTGCTTCAGAGAAAAAACAGGTAAGGACAGCAACTCTATTATCTACCTCAGGGCAAGCCATTCTCACTCGAAGAAGAAAAGTCTGTAGTTATCTGTCTGCATACTTGTTTTCATATGGTATCTTGGCTATTATAACCCTCTGCAGGGAAAAAAGATATTTAATTAGCAGATTCAATTTTCTCACTTGCAGGAAATGGAGGAGGGAATTAGGCTATATTTTCCTAATGTAGTGCACTGACAATGAGTTCAAACAGTGTTTATAAGCCTTATTGACCACTCCTGCTGAATGTTTTGTGCGAGATGGTGATTCTGCAACCATTATAAGCTCCCCTACACACATTAACTTCTGATCATGCCTAATTGTAAGTTCACCTGGGCAGATGTAGAATTAATTTAACTTGTCCTGTGGCTGCTCATAAGTCACACAATCACGTTACCCACACCGTAAGTGACTGCTAGTACAGTCTGCTGTTCTATTTGCTCTACACAATGAAGTGCCAAGGGAAGTGGGAGAAGCTTTTGCTGCCACCATAGAGCTCCCTTGCCACCGGCAGTCTGTAAGAACCTACTGCTGAGCAGGCAGCACCCTTCCCTCAGCTGCCTGCTCTGGCTGATGAGCACTCCCGGTGCTGCTCAAGAAGGGAGAGACTCAGAAGTCTTCCAGCTTTTGTCCATCTAGTAGTGGCCAACTGACATCAGCTGTCTTGCCTTGCTGTTTGGTTAGGGTGGATTTTAGGGTAGGAAATTTAGGGTAGGGTAGGTTTTGCAAGCATGCCTTTTTGACAGAAGCTGAGATTGTTATAATGAGAGAATGCACAACAGCAAGTCCACCCTCATGGGGGTAGGTATGTCAGAGCACGGTTCATGAGGTTTTCTTCCAGCTTTGTGTTGTATCTTCACAGGGTTAATCACCAGGCTCAGCTGTATTGTATGTAAGACTAGGTCAATTTAAGTGACTAATTTGCCACAGAAACCTTGTAAAACTATAGAAGTTAAAAAATAAAATGCGTCTTAAAAGTCAGATTTATTGTAGTATATAAACCAGAAGAAAATTACAGACAACACTCTATTCATGCTATTGTGGCAAGAACGTTGGTAGACAATAAAGAATGTATTTGTTCTCTCAGATGAATATGTTTGGTAATTTCTCCTTAATGAGCATAAAAATTGCATTACATACATAGCTCCCACAGACATACAGAGCATGTTCTCAGAAAAGTTTTCAGAAAAAGCAGCTGTAGAACTTTCCATTCACTTTTTAATATCACTTTCCCATAATTAATATACTTCACCTGGAGTATGGAGTTTGGGTATACAGTAGGCAATAGTATATAGCCTATAACTGATCACCTTATAACAGCAGCGTCCTTGTCAACTGGCAAAGAGTAAGTTCCTGCTGCCAGCTCTCCCCCTGGGCTCTGAAGCATCAGTATCTTCATTTCAACAGGTGGAATGGAGACTTGCTCCCTCTTGTGCTTCCTTATTGGTTTCTATTTAAAACACTTGAAAACTGGAATGTGAACTAACCTTCAAGCTATTGTATAAAACACCACCACTTTCATTCACTAACAGCTATGCTTACCCCAAGAAAAGGTTTTGCACAATGACTAGGATGGAATGGGTCCTGACTAAGTTGCTGAAGCAGAGACAGTGTTTGCTCAAATCACACCCTGTGCCAGTTGTTTCCTTCTTGCTGGGTCTAAACAGCTCCCTGATCTGCATGAAAGACCCATGAATCACCAGACATGCACTCACATTGTTGAACAGGTGAGGGAATACACAAAAGCTCCCAAAGAAGGGAAAAAGCCTTGCCCTGGAGGACAGCCAGTCATGCTGGAGATTATTTAATTCCATATGTGCAAAATGATGATGTTATTTTCACTGGTATGCATAGTTACTGGATTTCTTGCAACCCAAATTCCTGCAGCTATGGTAGACACAGGCTGGTGTCATTTATGTCTTTGCTTGAGACAAGACCTCCTCTGAATGCTTCTCTGCATTGATCGGGTAGGAGGTGGGTAAAAGATTCTTCAGGTAATTATTCTTGTCTTCTATGAAGCTGAAATAAAGACAACTTTCTGATCCTTTGCCAGCAGAGCTGGGTTATGGTGTCCTTGACACATACTTCAGCTGTTGTCACGTAAGTTGACAAAACCCCATACACTTAAATCCTCAAGTGGCTAGACTATTTTACTGGCACAAAACTAGTAAACAAGCATCTAATTTTCTGTGTTTGGTTTCTTTATTTATCGTTACAAGGGAATAGGGGACAGGATAACAGGATATGCTGTTACAAGTTTTTCATTTCTGTTCCAAAGAGCACATTCTTTCACCAAAGTGATGGAGCTCTTGTCGTTTTATATTTCCCGAGCAATGAGTCGCCCTGTGAAGTGTCACATCAGGTTGTGTCAGTCACATTGCCTTGTTTAATAGTGAAATGAATAGATTTCTGCTGGAGCAGAAGGTCTGAAAGGGTTTTAAAAGCTGCCTTGAGGTACACAATGAACTTGCCCTTTACGAATACCTACAGAGAAACAAATTAGAGAGGCCAATGTTCTTGCAAACAGAAGATGCACCTGTTCCCCATCACTCAATACAGTTTTCATATCAGTCAATATTACAAGTATGACTCTCCAACCACTTGGCTTTAGCCCACAAATCAGCAAAGCATATTACCTCTGAGCCATTTTGTAAGACCATTTGTCAAGAAGCTGGATAAAAAGATGTGTGTGCATGTAAGAACTAAAAGCATTAAAATATTTTGCCTAGTATTGTTCTTACCTTATAATGAAAGAGTTACTGGTGTGATGAATTTAGAAATAATATGTGATATAGTGCCCTGTCAAATACTGTGGAAGTAGGTGCTAAATCACTCACTATGAAGCACTTTACTTTCTTGCTGAGAGCATACTCTTAGAGTTCATCCAGAAGGCTGCCTTCTGAACATTCCCCCTGCAAATCATCAAACACTAGCTGAATAGTATATTATATGGCCATAGAAAGAGATCTGTGGGCAAAAAAGGTAGTTTATCTCCTTTTGCCTTGAAACCAAATTATGACCCTAACTCACTTTTTTAAAGAACAGTCTTACCCTCAGAGTGGGATTTGCATGACAGCGTAAGCATGTACATCAAAGACAATCATATATAGCTTCCTTCAGAGTCAAAGAAGACAAACACATGCAAGTCATCAAAACATTTTGAGCTATCTTCTTTAAGATGAGATGGATTAGATCAAAGGTCCTACTTCTTCCCATTGACTAAAAAAAGGAACCTACTACGACAGCTCTGAGGTAGATACTTATATAGTCTATATCTGAAGTTAGGTAAGACTGTCCCGTCTTTAATTCCTGCAGTGAGCTTGCAGTGTGGATTCTAGGTACAGAAAATTCACTATAGTCAAATACAATAAAGTTTCTGGGATATTTAAGGTGTATTTATACTTCAGGAAATTCCAAGGATTCTCCTGTCTTGAATTTTGTAGATCAGAATAATGAAAGCTACCTTGGGCATGGACTCCAGGACAGTGGTAGGATCATGCAGGAGACCTTAAGTATGTAATGCAGAGCTGTGAATTTTACTTTAAGGGCCAGACACCTACATTGCCCTTTAGGTTTGCTAAAACTTTCCAGTTTCCTCTGAAAAAAAAAAAAAAAAAAAATCTGTATTCAGACAACAGTCTTGTGCTAAACATGATGCTATATATAAATTATAAGCCTTACAATAGACTCTTCCAGTCTTGAGTACCTGATGACTTACCAGAAGACCTGATAATATGGCTGAACTGCTTAGAAGGCTGAAAATGTTTTGCTGAACAACAACCCAATATATCTAGACCTTCTGTGAGAAAGGCTAAATACTTTTGTTGTTATATATTCTTAAAATGTATCTGGCTAAACTATTTCACTCCACATTTTACATGTTCTATCTTTATTCAGAAAGGCTTCAGAATATGAAATCTGGATTAGGTAGATAGTTTGCAGCTCATTATCGGGAAAAATGAACAAAATTATAACACAGCTGCTCTTCTATTTTAGTTTGCTTTAAAACCAATGAGGCCAACACTGTGGGCCCATCTAATTAACAACAGCTGGAAAACGTTCTAGGCCAATTTTCCCATTACACAAACAGCTATAGGATTTAACAGAAAACAAGTTTCCCCGGTACAAGACTGCAAGCTGTTCTCTAGGATATACTGGCTGTATGAGAGATGTTAGTGTGGGAAGCAGAAGATATTTTCAGCTTCTAGTGGAGTTTCTCTCTAGGCAAATAGACCAACACAATTCTTGCATGGGTAAAGAAGTGGCATGGATGATAGTAGCTTGGACATGTGGGGGTTTTTGCCAAATATCTTAGTTGCCTAGGGTATGATTCCCTGATCCACTCCATATGTAATTTGGTCCATTCCTGAACTGTCTTTTGAAGCAAACCAACTGGTTCATTCTGGATAAAATGTAGAAGTAAATATCTTTATTTTTATAAATATAAATATAAAATTACTTAGCTCCAGGGACTATTCCATATAGGGATAAGGAATGAAACTGCACAAAATTTTGCTTCCTTCACCCTGATTTAGTCTACCCTGATTCTTCAGGTTGCCTCAAATCCATTTTCCTTCACGGAAAGGAGAACAGATACTTACTGTTATGCTATTACAAGCCTAATGTTATCCCTGAAAAACAGATACTTTATGTTATGCTACAAAAATATCATTTTGATAAATCTACAAAACAAACCTCAGTTTCAAGCACCGCAGCTTCACTCCGGGACCATGGGTGTATCACAGGGAACCTAGGAGATACTTTTGTGAAAAACAATGCAGTGTAACAGCAGTCCATAGAGAAGGGCTCATCACTAGCACAGACACAGGAGTTTCCGCAGTTCTTGGCTTGGAGGCCTGGAATCACTGCCAGGCAGCACGTCTTTAGCAGTGTAAGTATGGTCTGTGCATTTGTCCCTGAGCCGATGACGTCTGCTGCTTCTGTCTGTATCTGATGCCTCCGCTCAAGAAAGATGATGGTACTTTGCTCATGGCAGGCTTGCAGAAATGATTAAAAGATTAACTGAAAAGACACACTGTGAAAGACTCCAGAAACTACCTCTTTAGCTTAACAAAAAAGAGGTTAAAAGGCAACTTCATTACAGCCTATAAGTACTTAGAAGGAGACCAGAGATGTCAGTGTGCCAGAATGTCTAAGCAGAAGTAGAATACAAATACATTCAGGTAAGAAAAAAACCACCACACAGTTGTGGGTTTGTTTTTGTGGTTTTTTTTAATAGTGAAGATATTCTTAACCTTTGGAACATACTATCAAGAGGAGTGGTAAATTCATCATCACTCAGATTTTTTTAAATTGAGACAAGATTTTATTTTTCCAGAAGACTTGCTCTAGTTCAAACAGGAATTAATTTAAGTTCTTTCCCTTACAGAAGGTCAGACTACATGACCCTTTCTTGATGGGTAATCCATGAAACTATTAATATAAAAGAGATTTACACTCTTTTGTAAAGATAGAACTCAACCAGCTATTTGTCCTGCTAATAAGATACATTGTCTACAACATTCAGACTTATGTTTATAGAATGTCACTTAATTTTAATCACAAAAATTCTTCATGTTGGTCTGAATAGTCTTTTTTTTCATTGTATAATCCACAAAAATAGCAGCATTCTAGTTCTGCTGTTCATATACATAACCCATATTTATTTCCGTATTGTTCCTAAGATTTGTGACATAATCACAAAATTAAATCTGCCTTAAAACTTTTCTATTTTATTTTACTGTGGTTTATATCTCAATTATGTCTACAGAACAGCTTCAGTATACTTCCTTGTTTTAGTTCAGGTTTCTGGTCTCAAGATTCCCTGTTGTACTAGTTATTTTTTCCATTCAATAAATAGATCTCTTTTAATGACTCCTATGTAGATCTAATCTACCATACCTAGAATCCGTATTTTCTTTTCCCTTCACATTTTCCTCCTAACCTGATAATTTCTGATTGTTCCGGCAGGGTTCAAAATCATCCTATCACATAGAAACAGAAGAATTGAGGTCAACATCAGATTACTACTTAAACCAGCACATGAAAATAAACTTTTAGTTTGCATGTATATTTGTCTTTACCTATAATTTCTTTCATCTCTCTCAGGGAGAAGAGTTAAGGAAGAAGCATGTTTAAGTTTGCATTAGGAAAAAAATAAATATGTGAAAAGTTTAGTTTGTTTGGCTTAGAAAGGCTTATATTGAGCTGATACTGAGACATAGTTATCCTCCAACTTTCATATCCCAACTTGTGACTCCAAAAATTCAGTGTTTCAGAAATCTCTTTGCACAGCTCTTTCTTTTCCTCTCCAATGTCTCATAACGCACTATGTGAAGGATATTCTATATGAACTACAATTATGCACATGGATTTGCCATTTTCTCAACAAAATAGATCAGCTTTACCATTTACAGGTATTACCATTTACAGGTATCAGGGAAAACACAAAGAAGTTTTACCTGGATTATTTGAAAATCTCCTTCAGTTTCTTTTATAAATATAGCAACCAGACTTGACTCTCAGAAATCTGGATAGAGTGAATGGATTTTGACAGTGGTTTCTGCTACTTCACACTGTTCTACTCAGATAATCATGGCAAGGGGGATCTAAATTTTTGCAGACACACTACGCTTCTTTAATGGAGATTCAGTGCATATACAAAAAATTACACTTTCAAGGTTCTGTGGTGTGAAATCACTGGTCTTCATTGCCCATTACTCTGTATCTGACTGTAGCTGGTAAAATATACTTAAAAACTGTCAGAACAGATCATGCATATAATGGTACCTCTCCAGAAGAATCCTGGCCAAGTTTTAGCCCACAGTCTTGTAATTAAGAAGTTACGTCTTTGCAGTTAATATATCTGAATGGATATTTCTTCCATGAGACTTTCCAGCTATTTTTCAGTACTGTATAGTTTTAGGCAAATAATTTCACAGGTGTTTTATGTGAGGCATTAAGAAAATTCCCTTCTGTTACCAGATAAGAAGACATATAATATTACTAAGTTAGAATTTACACTTAAATTGTTTTCACTGACATTTTCAGGTCTTGGTGATTTCTTTTTTTCTATTAAACTGTCATGTATCAATTTAATTTTGTTTTAAAGATAGCAATTCCATTTACTATGGATGGCTGCCACATTAACTTGTCACCTTTGAACAATGTTAGCTCCTACCTATAGGCCATATTCTGCTACTCTTTCTGACACTGAGTAGTCATTTAAGGCTATATATATATATATAAGGTAAAATATAGGCTCAACTTAAGCACCTAAGTCAAATTTTTTCATTATCTTTAAACCATATCTTAAATATGTAAAGAGGTCTAAAATCTACAGGTATCCATATCTTGTGATTAAAACATCTTAGTTTCCATTGTTTTGTTTATAGCTCAAGAGTGACGTCAAACCTCACACAGCAAATCAGCTGAGTGTTTAGCTTATGTCTATTTTGGTTTCATATATATTTGGTTTTAATTAGCTCCTTTTTTCTCAAGACACTCAAGCTATTAATCCTTGAATGTGTGAGGCACTGTATCATTTGTCATATTTTGCATGAGCTGCAGTGATACCTACCTTTGTATTTCAAAAGATGGACAGAAAGAAAGGAAGAGTTTCCTATTTTTTTAATGGAGCATTTTAAAGTAGATAACATCAAACATTGCATCTTTATTTAGAATAGAAACATCCCAGTCACCAAACACAAAATCTCTTCTTCCTAAAGAAGTTCTACTTAAAAAAAAAATTAAATATTTAAAGTAGGTTGGTTGTAAACAGTGAGTGACAAAGGTCACGTGTGATGCTGAGCTCTGGTGGGTCAGTTAGACGGAACACAAATGTAAACACATTGATATTGTAGTAATTATATATATTTTTGGAATTGGAAGTGGTGTCATCTTCCTTCTCTGTGTTACTTTGTTCAAAGAACAATTACCTTAGGCAAAGGGATTCTGCAAGTAGGATACACAATGTAGTATAAAACAATCACTTACTGCGCAGGGCATACAAATGTAAAAAAAGCTAATGACTTTTGGCTGGCCAGGCAGATGCTACTCAGGTGCAAAAGATTGCCTTTGATGGTTTTTGCAGTGGCCTGGCCCTTGATATTGCTGATTTACTATCTGTGGTGTTTTTCTTTAAGACATATTTATATTTTCATATTAATAATTTTTCTCTTTTATTCTTGAGTTGCTAATACTCATCATCTCAAAAATCCTGCCTCTGCAGTTTTACCATCTTGTCCTGCATGGCTCTACTATCTGATGTTCTCAGATACTTCACACAACTAAACTGTTTCCTTAGGAGTCTGAGTCAAATTTACACAGCTGGGGGGCATTTGAAGTAGGCCTTTTACAACAAATAATTGAGCCCTTGAGATCAGTGTCAGGGTGGAATGAATCCGCACAGACCAAGAGTTGCTTATATGTTTTATCTTTCATCTGTTTAATGTGAATATGCCCAAGCTTCCTCCCTTAAAGTCAGGAAGAGACCCAGAAAAATATTCATCCCTCTTCTTCTCTCTGAAATCCCACAAATTTGCTGTTATTTTCTTCAGAGGGAATCCACTTCAGAGGCTGATCATGCTTCATTCTCTGTCTTCCCTACCCTTATGCCATGCTCATGTTCATAACTCTTTATAACCTGGCAGTTGCTACATTGTGAGAGACAGACGTCATGGAACAGAGTGCTTCCAAGCAAAGACAGCATCCTCACTTCACTAGTGAGTACTTCAGTACTGACATCTTCCTCTCATGTCTTTCAAAAGGGTTAATGCTACCTAGATTCCATATCTTGTATTTCTAAAGAAAGCTCATCGATCTCTAAAGAGAGCCCAGAGCTGTAAATCCCTATCAGGTGAAAGGTCCCATGCTGCCATGATAAGGATTTTAGGGATCATGTTGTCTTTTGCATTTCTGACTAGATAATTTAGCCACGTTCCCCTGCAGGACCCTGGCTTTTGCAGACCCTGTTCAGAGGCACTGTCCCAGTTCTGTTCTTGAGGAATCTGTGCAGCTGACTTAGGTCTGTGGATTTTTCTGCAGGGCCAAAAGCCTAAAGCTTAGGTGCTGCCACATGCAATCCCCTTGTGAATTTGAGACTTATTCTCTCTAGTTGTTTTCTAATTGAGTCCACTGTGACTCTTATTATACACATTTCACTGCATGGTTGCTCAATGCTTACACATCTGCATGATCACAGCCCACTGCAAATTATAGCTTGGCTTTTCTGCCTTAATTTCCTAGCTGTGATCACCATCAAGATTATGTAATGCCTTGCCCATGGAATAAGATTCTATATGGAATTGGTGGTGGTTGCTTTGGATAAATTATCTCCCATACCCTTTTAGTATCAGTATGCTCTCGCTGACAGCTTGTTAAGTTTACAAGAAAAAGAAATCTCTTGTATTCCCAGATGTTCAGCTGATCTGCCAGAACAAGAACTGAATTAGGAATTGAATAATTAGGTGATGTATTACAGGACATAGAGTAAGCTAGAGTTATACCAACTCAATAGTCTTGAGTTCTATGGAAACTGCTGGTTCCTTTAGGCATATTAGACAAGATTTTAACTGAGGTATTTTAAACTGGATGGCACATGTATTATTATTTCCCATTTAATTTTATGGTAACTTTAATACTCTTGAGTGCAAAATGTTTGAGACGTTAAAAAGTGCAAATGTAACCATATGTTGTATGCTAGCTAGGCAAGCAATTAATTGTGTTTTTTTAATGAACACATCATTTTTTCTTAGTTTCAAAACATCTGTTATATACTAGTCAACACCATCTTCTGCAAAGTTCATACAACACATGTTAAAATTTTAGAAATAAAACAGACCCATTTCCCATCACCAAGGAGAAATCGCGTAAACATGCCTTCCCAGAAGAGGAAGAAGAGAGGGTTTACTATATCAGAAGAGAAATAAAATACATATTATCAATCCAACCAACATAACACAGAATGTGCACTAAATAAATTAATTTCAGTCAGTTTCAACCTTTCACACATAGTTTGAGTACTCAAGCATATGTCTTTATAACACTGGAAAACATAATGCAATTTGTCTTGTTTTGGATAAACTTACGACTTCAGCTGTTGTACCCAACAGAGAAATAATTCTGCGTCCTCTTTTAGGTCAGTTTCCTCAACCAGACAGAAGTATATTTATATGGCCCCACTTGCTATAGCATTAGAATGTCTTACAGCATTTTTATGTTTACCTTGGTTACATCCATGTAGAATAAGGAAATATGACTACCTGTGTTCTATGATAACAAATTTAAGTAGATCCACCAGGATTTCAATGTCATTAAAATGGAAGGTACCTTCAATAAGCCAAATAAATGAGCATAAAAATGTCAAGACCCATGGTACTATTGTAATCTCTGTGATATCACCAAGATCAAATCACACTGTGACTTCCTTCCATTTGGCATTGTGAACATCTCAAATGCACAGACACGTTCTTGCTAAGGCATTCCTTTTTGTGATCCACTAAAATCTGTAAGCATACAGTTAAGTGTGCAACTCCTAATGACTTCAGCAGAACAACTCACCTCCTTAGAGTTACGTATATAGATTTAAATATTTGATACATTTTGTTTGTTTCCTTAAAGTTTTTGTCCCTTTTTATGGTCACTCTTATCCACTATCAGCCAATTAGCTGACTTAATTCTTAACAGCTTTTCTTCTATACGTGAAATCTATTCATATGGTGATCTTTGAAGGCTTTGAATATTTTCTAGTTACCTAGAATAGTAAGTAAATAAATAAATAAATCTGGCACGTGAGGGCGAATCAAAGGAAGTTGTACTGGGTAATCTACTTTTTTGTAAAAACCCAAAGATTCCAGGGCTATCAAAATCTAAGCTTTTGATCTGATTCATTTGAATTCTGCCCATTACAGATAGTATTTATTCTTGGGCTTCTATTCTTAACCACAGCCTGAAATATTGCTGATACTTTTTTTCGGTGGGAGTTTTTAATAGAAATTAGATAGATCATTGTTGAACATGAAATCCTACAGATTATGTCAAGATTCATAGCCACATTCTTCTTTCATACTTGTCTTTTAAGTAAAATTCCCTTCCATATCCAAATTTATGCTTTTATCCGAACATTCCTAGTAAAATCTGTAAGTAAAAATTAACTGTGGTAAAGTCCAGTGACCTAGACCAGAATTCAGCTGCCAAATGTCTGTATTTCTGGTTTTGCTAGTGAGAGGAAAGTTGAAGCATTTACAGAAAACTTGTCAAGATTTCAGAAAACGTTTTTAAGGTTTAAAGATATTTACATGATCCTCTTCCCAAGAACAAAACCTTTACATTTGTACATGCAAATCTGCATTGATTTTTCCAAGTGGACATCTATGCAGTCAGTTGTTTGGTTTTCAAATGGTTGTTTTGGTGTGCAAAGACGTTTGTACAAATTTAATGGGTGAATCACAGAATCATAGAATGGTTGAGGTTGGAAGGGACCTCTGGAGACCATCTGGTTCACTCCCCTGCTCAAACAAGGCCACCTTTGGACAGTTGCCCAGGACCATGTTCAGATGGCTTTTGAACATCTCTGAGAAAAGAGGCTTCACAACCACACTGGGCAACTTGTGCCAGTGTTTGATCACCCTCACGGTAAAAATACATTTCCTCACTGTCAAAGAGAACCCTGGTGTGTTTCAGTTTGTGTTCATTGCTTCTGCTGCTGCTACTGGTTACCACTGAAAAGAACCTGGTTCCATCCTCTTTTCACCCTTCCTTCAAGTATTTATGTAAGTTGACAAGATTCCTCCTGAGCCCTCTGTTCTCCAGGCTAAACAGTCCCATCTCTCTCAGCCTTCCCTTCTGTAAGAGATGCTCCAATGCCTTAACCACTACAGCGGCCCTTCATTGTTTTCTCTCCAGTATATCCATTTCTTGTACTGGGGAGCCCAGAACTCAACACGTTGTTTCAGGTGCAGCCTCACCAGTGCTGAACAGAGGGGAAGGATGACCTCCTTCAACCTGCTGGCAATAATATTTTGTCTAATGCAGCCAAGGGTATAATTTGCCGCATTTGCAGCAAGAGCACATTGCTACCTCATGTTCAAATTGGTGCTCACCAGAACTCTTTCATCCCTAGACTTAAGAGATTATTCAGAAAAGTTGGTTACATGCTGCTGGAAAATAAATACTCTATTTTAATATCTGTTTTAATGAAACTGAAGAGAAAGATACATTAAAATTAAGCTTTTAAGAAAATATTTAGCGGCAAATATCTCTAAGCAAATCTTGATTACTAATAAACTTGTGGCTCTGTTATTATAATTATCATTGCTTTTTCTGAGTTTTTTTTCTTCTTTATTGTTAAAGAAACTTTTAACCAGATTTTTTAAATCAACATTTAAAAAAAAACGATATCAATTTGTAGAGGTTGCTTTATGAGGAGGTGGGTAATGCACTATGTAATAGCTGAGAGGTTTCAGATCTAGTTGCAGACAATATACTTGATGAAGAAAACCCCTCTACACAGTGGGTTCTAAGGTTTTTATTTTTTAATTCATTATGTGGTTTTGTTATTGATGCATTTTGCATAATTTTTACCTCTAATTGTAATCTTAATGACTCATTGTGAACACGGCTCTGATACTTAAACATTGATTCTAGGACTCCTAATTGAAACAATCTTGAATTTTGTTCTATAATGTTCAAAATATTTGTCAAGTTTAAGGCTTTAGTATCTATGTTCCTCAAGCTATATGTTTTTACCCATCATTTCATAATTCATCTTAATTATAATATAATTTCCTTATCCTTAAACTACTCCATTACTGAAAGAATATTTTGTTCTCTTCCAAAGAGTATTTTTTTTCCCAGACAATTATATATAAATTCAAGTTAACTGTGTTCACAATGGAAATATCTGTCATCTTCTCCAAAAGATTTGCTCTCTGGATGCATCTCAGTCTACAAGTATCTGTTTTTACTGAATGAAAGATTTTACTTGTCAGTGAACTGAAAAAATGCAACTATTGGAGAGTTAACTGAAACACTCTATTTTATAGCTTCTTGGTGTCATTTGCATCACAGAACAAATTCATTTGTTACATATTAAAAACTCGGAGTTGATAAAGGAATCTCTATGCAAGTTTTCGCTTGGCAAAAGGGTTTTCTTAAAAAACATGTTATCAGCTTTGGAGATGCATTCTTCCATGTTCCTTCTGTACTTCCTGGTCCTACATGATAAAATTTTGCTACACAGCTGCAAGTACTTTGTGGAAAAGAGGCTGTTCTAACTAAAATGCCTTTGGGCTTTTACCCACAAAAGACCTTAACTTCATCCATATATGGATCCTCTAAATTTCCATTTAACTAATCATAGAATCATATAAACTCTCCAGACAGCTACATTATCAGCATTTAAAGCCCTTTAAATAAGTAAATATAATTTTCTTTTTTTCTGGAAGCACCTTTCATACAAAGGTAGTTACAAGTTACAGAACTTGAAACAGATAAACAATACACATTAACTTCTTCAGTCATTCCATTCAACAGTATCAGTCCTATTGCTCATATAATGTTATTGCTTCTTTGCTTTCCAACTCTGCTCACTGTTGTTTTCCCACACCTGATCTATCTCCTGCTATAGTGTAGTAAATCTAGTTATTACTAGATTCACCTACTTCTGTTTAAGAATAAATAAATGTTTTCTAACTATTAGTTTGAAAAGTATTCAAAACTGCCATAAAATGCTGTCTGGAAGATATCTCATTGAAGGTCTAAAGATTGTCAAACACTTTATGTGGACAAGACTCAACTGTTTAAACTATTGGATTTCCACATCCCAGATCATTTGACCCAGTTAGGATACATTTGAACAGTTAGGATATTATGGATATTATAGATTCTTTTCTTTCTAATTTTTTTTTTTTTTTTTTTTTTTTTTTTTTTTTTTTTTTTATCAAAGAAACCAGACCTGGTTTGTGTGACTAGGTTCTGAAGTTAAAAAGTGTGCTCTGTTCCTCATCAGCTCAGTGTCGTGTGAATCCAGTACACTATTTGGAAACCTGGGTTTCTAGTCCTGGGACTGTGCATTACACAATACAACAGAGTGTCTTCAGACTAAGCCAAGATATAGACCTGAGGTTGTTTTTGAGTTCAGTTTTTGTACAGAGTCACATATACCTGAACTTGCTACCATTTATTTTCATTTCAGGTAATCAATGGCTCATTAGCTGATTCATTAACTTTAAATTCCTTCAAAACAGTTCTACCGGAAAGTCCTACAATTAGAACTGCAAAGAGCTCTTCAACAGAGCAAATGCTAGCTAGCTTTCAATTCCTCTTCAGTGCAGACACTGGGCACCAGCCTGTTTCCTTCTACTCCTTTCCCTATGTCTATAGTTCAGTATTGGTGAACTGGAGAGAAACTGCAGCCCTAGGCTGAGGCTGGGGAGACAGCTTTGAAGCAGAGAATAAGGGATGAAGACCAGGTGGGAAGTGTAGGAAGTCTGATCTTCAAGCCCCTGGTGAATCCATATGTGCACAGAAATACATATACACACAGAGAAAGCATCCAAAAACATCTGCCCTTGGAATCATGAAGTTTTCAGCTGAACTATAATTCTGGAAAAATGCTGCTGGTTTAGCTTCAGTTTGTGTTCAATGAGGACTTTCAGTCCAGTTCAGGGCTATTTAAAAGCAAGATATAGGCTGGTTTAAACTGGTTTTTAGCGGATTTTGATTTTCAGTCTGATCCTCTGAGTACAGCACTAACACGTAAATTGCTTTGTGCATTTACCTCAAAGTAACAGCAGCTCTGTGGCACTGCTACAGCACCAGGCACTGTGCCCAAGTCATAACCCTCGTCACAGTTCTCAACTATTCATTCTCTATTCATTTCCCAGTTCCTCAGAAAATATGAGTGCAGCAACTGGACGTGGCAGGCAAGCTATTGTAACAGCCAGGTTTATTTTTTAGATGGTGATAATTTAGTGATCTGGAAATTAGAGTCTCACGATTAAATTTGTAACCTGGATGTTTCAGGGAGAAATGGATGACCTCAACTCTCAGGACACACTAGTATCTTGCAGAAAACCTTGGATTAACTTCACAGTGAGAAGAATTTAGTGCTTATAGTTGTTAATAAATGATGAGGCTAGATATACTGTGAAAAATGCATTCCTATCTGTTGAAGATTTCTCAGTAATTCATAATCCACAATTACTATCAGCTACATATTGTATAGATAGACATGTACAGACATTAGCAGATAACATCGAGGGGGGGGGCAGCGGGGGTAGGGTGGGGTGGGTGGAGGTGTGTCAAAAATGTCAATGCTTACACCATCACATCCAACTGGGGAATAAACCAGGCCAACCATAGCAATGACGCACACTCCTTAGCTGCCTCCCAATGAGAATAACAAGGTGAACCACCTCAAGGGTGTGTGTAACTATGTTGGATCCTCTTGTAACTCTCCTGGGAAACCTGCATGTTCAATTACCTCTCTGAATTGCCTGCACCCAACACACACAACCTGAGGAATAAACAGGAAGAATTAGAGATCTGTGAGCAGTCACAGGGCCATGATCTCATTGCAGGTACAGAGACATGGTGGGATAGCTCGCATGACTGGAATGCTGTCATGCTGTCATGGATGGCTGTGTACTTTTTAGGAAAGACAGGCCAGCAAGGAGAGGTGGTGGAGTTGCTCTTACATGAGGGAGCAACAGGAATGTGTCGAGCTCTGCCTAGAGACAGATGCAGAACGTGTCAAGAGCTTATGGGTGAAGATTAAGGGGCAGGACAACACGGGTGACACTGTTGTGAGTGTTCACTATAGGCCACTTGATCAGGAAGAGGAAGTCAATGAGGCCTTGTACAGACAATTGGAGGCAGCCTCACGATCACAGGCCCTGGTTTTCATGGGGGACTTCAACATCCCTGATATCAGCTGGAAAACCACCACAGCTAGGTGTGGTGATGCAAGTTGAGGCGGACTGAAAAACACTGTCTATGTGGCTGGGTTCAGACAAAATGGCAAAATGGCCTTTATTGTTTAGAATATTGCTTATAGATCTTAGATCAGGGGTCCTCAAACTTTTTAACCAGGGGGCCGGTGGGGGGACTGTAAATACCGGGGGGCCGGATTGAGGACCCTGGGAGGCTGTATCCGGCCCGCAGGTTGTAGTTTGAGGACCCCTGTCTTAGACAGTACATCTGTCAGACCCCGATAGGTTTTCTGTCTTCTTCTTGCTTGTAGGTGCACGTATGCTGCGGTTTTAAGTTCCGATTCTTCACATCCTATTTACATACCTGACAATTTGTGGATGTCTTAAAAGTACACGACTAAGTCTTTGAAGTCAACTAACTTGTCTGCAGACCCGCTGCAGACCCCAACAGCTAGGTACACATGGTCCACAAGGTGTCTGCAGTGCACTGATGATAACTTTTTGAAGCAGGTGGTGGAGGACCCAGTGAGGCGAGGTGTGCTGCTGGACATTGTGCTAACAAAGAAAGAAGGACTGGTTGGGGATGTGAAGGTTGGGGGCAGCCTTGGCTGCAGCGACCGTGAGATGGTGGAGTTCGGGATCCTTCATGGAGGAAGCAGAGCAAGAATTAGGATTGCAACACTAGACTTCAGGAAAGTTAACTGACCTCTTCAAGGACCTCCTTGAAGGAATCCCATGGGTTAGGGCTTTGGGAGGTAGGGGATCCAAGAGAACTGGCTAATATTCAATAATCACTTCCTCCAAACTCATTATCAGTGCATCCTGTGAGTAAGAAATCAAGCAAAGGGGGGAGGAGGCCTGTAGGGGTGAGCAAGGAGCTTCTGGCAAAACTCAAATAGCAGAAGGAAGTTTACAGAACATGGAAAAAGGGACAGGCCACTTGGGAGGAATATAAGAACACTGACAGAACATGCTAAGGTCCATGTGGAATTATATCTGGGGAGGCATGTCAAGGACAACAGGAAGGTCTTCTTCAAGTACATCAGCAGGAAAAGGATGACTAGGGAAAATACGGTCCTGCTGGTGAGTGAGGTGGGTACCTTGTTGATGAAGATACAGAGAATATGGAGTTACTGAATGCTGCCTTTGTTTCAGTCTTTATTGCCAAGGTCAAACCTCAGGAATCCCAGACCCTGGAGGCAAGAGAGAAAGTCTGGAGAAAGAAAAACTTTCCCTTGGCAGTGGAGGATCGGGTTAGAGATCATTTAGGTAAACCTGGCACCCACAAATCCATGGGCCCCGATGGGATGCAACCCCAAGTGCTGAGGGTTCTGGCAGGTGTTATTGCCAAGCCACCCTCCATCATCTTTGAAAGGTCATGGATGACAGGAAAGGTGCCTGAGGACTAAAGGAAAGCCAGTGTCACTCCAGTCTTCAAAAAGGGCAAGAAGGAGGACCACTTGGGAAACTACAGGCCAGTCAGCCTCACCTCCATCCCTGGAAAGGTGATGAAACAGCTCATCCTGGAGGTCATCTCTAGGCATGTGGAGGAAAAGGTCATCAGGAGTAGTCAACATGGATTCATCAAAGGGAAATCATGCTTGACTGTAGATGAATGAAGGCAGTGGGTTGATTAGCATTGATGATATACAGCTGTGGCCTTGCCTCCACAGCAGTGGGTTGATTGACATGGATGATGTCCAGCTGTAGCTCGTTCCCACTAAGTAGTTAAATAGCCCTGAGGGTTGGGGGTCAGTGTTGTCTGACCTCTGGAAGAAGGAGAAACAGCACAGACAGTAGAATCTGACCAATGGTAAAAGCCTTGTTATGGCCTACTAGTTTGTGCTGCAGCAATTGGTACCCTGTGTGAGGCTGACTAAGCTGGGCTCTGAGTACATCACCTGACCACCCTGACAGCCTTCTATGATGGAATGACTGGCTGGTAGATGAGGGGAGAGCAGTGGATGTTGTCTACCTTGATCTCAGCAAGGCTTTTCACACTGTCTCCCGTAACCTCCTCACAGGTAAGCTCAGGCAGCGTGGGTTAGATGAGTGGGCAGTGCGGTGGGCTGAGAACTGGCTGAATGGCAGAGCTCAGAGGTTGTGATCAGCAGCCTGGGGACCAGCTGGAGGCCTGGAGATGGTGTTCCCCAGGGGTCAGTGCTGGGTCCAGTCCTGCCCAACCTTTCCCTCGGTGCCCTGGATGAGGGGACAGAGGCACCCTCAGCAGTTTGCTGGTGATACAGAACCGGGAGGAGCGGCTGATCCCCCAGGAGGCCGCGCTGCCATTCAGCCAGGCCTGGACAGGCCGGAGAGCTGGGTGGAGAGGGACCTGATGGAGTTCAACAAAGGCAAGTGTAAGGTCCTGCACCAAGGGAGAAACAATCCCACGTACCAGTACAGGCCAGGGGCTGACCTGTTCTGCAGAGAAGGACCTGGGAGTTCTGGTGGACAGCAAGCTGCCCATGGGCCAGCGGTGTGCCCTTGTGGCCAGGAAGGCCAGTGGGATCCCGGGGGGCATTAGGAGGATCGTGGCCAGCAGGTGGAGGGAGGTGATCCTGCCCCTCTGCTCTGCCCTGGTGGGGCCACGTCTGGAGCGCTGTGTCCAGTGCTGGGCTCCCCAGTTCAAGGGAGACAGGGAACTACTGGAGAGGGCCCAGCGGAGGGCTACAGGGATGGTGGGGGGACTGGAGCATCTCCCCTGTGAGGGAAGGCTGAGGGAGCTGGGCCTGTGTAGCCTGGGGAAGAGACGGCTGAGGGGGGATCTTGTCAATGCCTACAAATATCTTAGCGTTGAGTGTCAGGAGGATGGGGCCAGGCTCTTTTCAGTGGTGCCCAGCGACAGGACAAGGGGCAACTGGCACAAACTGCCACACAAGAATTTCCTTCTGAATGTGAGGAAAAACTTCTTTACCTTGAGGGTGACAGAGCACTGGGACAGGCTGCCAGAGAGGCTGTGGAGTCTCCTTCTCTGGAGATATTCAAAACATGCCTGGCTATAATCCTGTGCAATCTGCTTTGGGTGGAGCTGCTTTAGCAGGGGGTTGGACTAGATGATCTCAAGAGGTCCCTTCCAGCCCTGAGCAGTCTGTGATTGGCTTCTGTACTAAACTATGGGCATTAGCTCATCAGCTTGAAGTATGATGCTGAACCACATAATACATATGAAGTGCCATATACGTAGAAATAAAAATTTTGATTTTTTTTAACCTTCTAGAAATAACAGGAAACCAAAAAAAAAGCAAACCCTAAGCAGATGCCAAGAAGAACTTTTTCATGGCAAAGATTAGAAGTGCATGGAGCAGCCTAGCAGGCTTTATCATTAAAGCAAAATCACCAAAGCCATTCAAAAAACAATTACATTATATGACTCCCTGGGGGAACTGCAGCTCTGAAGAAGAAATGAGCTAAGGAAGGATGAAAAGCCTTCAATCGCTAAGCTTCGTATCTATTAGACTTTGACCGTATTGAGTACACCTACAGAACTGAGATGCATGCTTTAAAGATATTGGTTTACATGATCAAAGTACAGGCTACTATGACAAGGTCAATTAAAAAATGCCTGCTGCAGATAGATCACCCTGCTTGACAAGTTTGGGTAGTTCTAAACAAACAGGTAGGCAGGCAGGCAGCCAGAAACACACAGACACAGAGTATAGTCCCTAAATTATTATCTATTGAACTTAATAACATAATAAATATCTTGCAAATACCTGCATTATACTGGATTCTTTTTGAGAGATACCATCTTCACATCCTCTTTTTCAAAGAGATGCAACAGTTATTGGACATTATATACATAGGAAGAAAGCATAATAGATTACATGCATATACGTCTTCTAAGGTCAGTATTTCCTTTTTATTGTTTACTGAATATCTGCTGTTGTAATTCTTTCTTCTTTTCACTTTTTTTTTTACCTGCTTGTTATCCATTGAACTTAAGACAGACTGCTTCTCTCTTCCCACCCCCACCGCCACCCCCATGCACTTCTAAAACTAAACATGGCAGTACTACTGTAGTGATGAAAGTTTAACAAAGGTAGAACCTATAGCATTATAGTACAGGATGCTATCACGTAGATCTATTGAAAGAAAGTTATCAAGCAAAGGTCATAAACTCATCAAGGAATCTGTTCACTGCAAAAACTGTTCAGGATACGTTAAGTGTGTAGAAATAGCACCACAATTTAATTAAATTCTGCTAATGGAATATAAATAAAATATTAATATCTTGAAAAGGCCAGTGTAGTTCTTTTTGGTCTTGCTAGTTAAAGTGACATTAAGAATAATTGTGTGTTTAGAGATTGAAATGCTGCTACAAAGAAAAATATGATTCCTATTCAGAGGGATCCAGTTCATATACTGGAGTGTCCAATGCCTGTAATTTGTACTTCAATGTTATGTTTCTATTTAAGAAAACTCCTAACATAAGTGTCTAAATTTGATGTCTAGTCAGTAGGAAATGATGATTTCACAGTAAGCTGCTATACCCCTAAGATCACCATCCACAGAGATGCTGCTAATGCAGAAGAGTCCTATGAAAGGAAGAAATAGAACCAAACTCGTTTTGCCCATAACATGACTTTGTTGAAACTGTGTAGCCACTCAGAGCCATGTCATTAATACTGACAAGGAATTACTGAAACAAGACGCCTGCTAGCCAAATCACTCCCACAGTTTCACCTACACATTACTGTCAAAAAATTACCAGGCTGCAAGACTTATCATTTTAACTGTACAAGTAACCTGCTACTTCTGTCTGGGAGAGATTAAAGAGAAACCACACAACAACATGATTTGGCTGGTATAAGGTACCAACAATTTGTTTGAGTATGTGATGTGTGAGGGAATGCCAGTTATGTCCTATGGCAGCTTTTGACATTTTTAGGTTTTCTTTCCACTGGGGACTTCCAGCCAGCATGTTTCAAGGGTTTCCAAATAAAGAAAATTATGTTCAACTCTAGACCAACATTATAGTATTGCATTTGAGAAATTCTTTAGTCCTGGGTTCTCTCATCATTTCTAATCACAGGCAAGCTAAGTGGATAGCACTGTTACAGAATGGAGCTGATATATGCCAATCAAATCTTTCCTGTTTTCTGTGATTTACACCGGGAGTTTTTCAAACTGGGTGTGTCTCAGTTGCAGGCTAATGGTTTAACCAGTAGTTTGTAGAATGGAAGAATGTTTCCAAAAACAGCTAAAATGCCAGACTATCCTCAAAAAAGTGACTCAGAATTAACGCATTACAGACATGATGAATAATGACAAATGATCTAAGTGTCTCAATACTGCTACCATTATCTTCAAGGATGACTCACTAGCTATGAGCCTCTAGATATACTTTCTGTGAGCCCAAGTACCTTCTTCAGATACTGCTGATGAAATACAGATTCATGTTCTTACACAGCTTGCAAATATTTAGATGTAATAATTAGAATATATCATCCTGTTACAGTATTCCATCCATGAGCACCTCAGTCAAAAAGATAAATGACATTGCATTTAAATGGTATGAACAGTGCTTGCTGCATTTGATGTACCTCTTAAACTTCTCCTCATAGACTGTATTTTGTAGGACAGAACATACAGATTTATGATCTTTGGCCAGCTTCTGAGCATGTAGATGGAGACTTGTTGCCTGAACCTGATATTTTGAAATGCTGGTGGAGGGTCTCATACAGAAAGCAAGCACCAGCTTCTGATGCTCCTAAATTCATCTTTTGTTGTAGGTCTCTAAGGACTCACTTGCACATGCTGTTTTAACTTGATCCTTACGTACAAAGTATCTGCCTGAAGTTTGCCAGCTCCACATGGATCCACTTCTGCCCATGTTCTGGTTTTCTGTTACTGTCAGTCAGTCCTGTCACTAGCTGGAAGTTTGTAAATAAGGACTGGAAGTATAGTAGAAAAAAAAAAAAAAAAGTGGTTCTTTTGTTGTGATTAAAATATTCATCAAGTTCAGCAGTATTTTAACTAAAATATGGAAATTATCACATACAAAATGCCTATAGCCAGCAAATCTTTGCAGGATTTTCTAATTATTTATTTTCACAGAATATTGGATAATTTGTTTTATCTTAATGCTGGAGGTTTCCCACCTTTTTGTGGTGCAGGAATAGTACCTCCGCAGACTCATTTAATTCCTCAGCAAAGATCTGGCTGACTGAATACTTCAATCTCTACATGTCAGCACATTGCTATTTGCATGTAATATCTGAATAGAAAACAGGGATACCTGGTATGTCAGTCAGCCTCCTTTTTTGTCTTTCCATCTTTCTTTCTGAGAGAGTCTGACTCAATTTACTCAAAAGGCAATGTAAAATTTGTAATCCTAGCTGTGTTATTACATAGCTGATTGGTATCAAATTCTGCTTTCAGTGGAAAACAAATATGAGTAAAGACTTTGTAGATTCTTGAAAAATGACCTGATAGCAGTCTCTTCATTCAGCCTCTCCAAGCAACTATAATCTCATTTATTGTAAAATTAATTTCATAAATTCCCCCATGCAGTTGGAGGGGCTTTAAGTATTGGAAGTTTTGCAGTCTAACTGAAAGATACATAACGCACGATCTACCTGTTACTGCCACTTTACTGGATAAACAGTAACATCTACATCCTGGGTCAGGATGTGTTGCAAGTCCCACATTGTGCAAATATTTCTTGGATGAGTTGTGTTGCTTCCCCACACCTGAGAGCTGTGAATCTCATTTGCATCAGTAGCACACCAAGCCTTTGGCCCTGGCAGCTGAACTCTACTGTACCAGGCAGGAAAGCTGACATTACACTTCTGCTCTCCAGAAAAGGTCTTGTTTTGATCCTTGTCTTCACATCTACAGGAAATTCACCCAGGTGGGAAATAATTCCAGTGATGTTTTCCTACCACAAAAACCATTCTGCTGTCATTAGTGCCTCTTAGGGAAATCCTGGTTTTCAAGAGCAGCCTTATCAAATATAGGTCAGGAGCTGTGTCAGGTGCCTTGGCACTAAGAGGTGTAGTGTAGGATCTGGCAGTGGAAAATGTGCAAGCACCTCCCTAGGACAGTATTACTTTCCTCAAATGGATACACAGGATTCATTAAAAAGAGGCCCTCTGCCTATGAACGGCTGGTCCTCTTTGTTCTTGAAAGCAAATTGTGACGTGTTTTAAGGAGGCTTATTACAAGGGGATTATGAACGTGGTTCTTTCAATAAAAAACCCTTGGAGGAAGTCATAGTATAGGTATGTATAGCACTGCTCTGTAAGCAGAACAACCAGAAAGCATGGTGTGATTATTTTTGCAAAAAGAGGTGGTCATATTACCTCTACTGTCTCATTTCTGTTTTCTTGGCAAAGCAATATACATAACTATAAAATGCACTAAATTAATCAGACTTTCTAAGAAAACAAATGGTTCCTTTCTTTCACCTGTAATATTTATGTTGTTACCAGTGCTGCTGTTTATTTCGTTCTGGTTTCTGTGTTCTGTTTCTTGAAGTAACAGTTCATTTATCTTAAGAGAAGAAACAGGTTCTGAATCTGTCATTTTAAACTCTCTCTAGAACACATTTTCAAGGCAACTTTCCTAAACTTTCGATGATTTAAGCAATAATTTATAAAGTACCATCAGTCTGGCATTTGAAATAATCACATTTTTGTTATTTTATCTGCAAATTGTTCACTTCATAGCTGTTATTCAGTGAAAAATACCCAGAATTTCATATAAAACTAATCTTTATGTCATTCCTTGTTCAGTGTCACACTGGAGATGATTGCAAAAAATGAAGACTCTTACAAGAAATTATAAACTCTGTATATCAAAATGACTGCTACTTGCTTTGAATTTTCAGGTAAGTGTATGAACTGTAGAGCTGAAGAAATAAACATCATATTGTTTCTAGAAATGTCTGTCACATATGATGTAAAAACTATGGGGATCCAGGGCAGAACATATGGATACAGTTATATTCACAACTGGTTATCCTCTCTAAATTATGCACACGTAAGAACTGCACATCTGAGTTAATCACAGCAGGCAAGCAATAACGAGGTTTACTCTTTACAGTCCGCAGTATGCGAGACGTGTAAAGAAATACATAAAAAGAAGTATGGATAGGTGTATCTCCAATGAAGTTTTAATATTCTTGTAGCAGGTAAGTTCCCAAAAGTTTGTTAGCTCAAAGTATCATATGCATCTCCAACATTCATTTTCACCCGTGCACCCTCTCTTTCTTTATCTTTTTCAGATTTTATTAAAATTCTGTTTAAAAAAAGGGGTAGGGGGAGAAAGAATATGGGTAACATTCAAAGGTTAATCTAGTTGTTGAGATTTTCTACCGTAACAGTAAGCCACTGAGTCAGACTTCCAGCAGCAGCCTGTGGAAACTCTTGAGATATGATCCTTCTGTTCCTCAGATGAAAGCAATCAGTCATCTCTCTAGCCAAGAATGTTTTCTGGAGTTGTTTTACCTTCTTTAAGCACTTTTCACCCTGTTATTCCTCATATTTGACTGTTGTTGCCATGGATTTACTCCATTGTTATGTTTTCTTCCATGATACCGAAACTAGTACTTGGATAAAAAGCTCTAAATGGAGACCAAGAGAAATACTAGAAGTTGTATTGAAGAAAGAAGGTGATCAGTCATACATAAATCAAAATGTATCTATTGGAAAGTGCATCAACACTCTAGCAAGACTGGGAAAAAATAACATTTGTAAATGCAAAAAAAAAAAAAGTTCATTTTCTGAAAGTTCATACTTATTTAATATTGACAGTCAGTGATCACAAAGCCAGTAAAGACACTGCAGCTAATTTGGGGAGCAGGCTTCCAGAAACAGGAGTATATGCCATATCTGGTAAAAAGAAATCAAAAAGGCTTTGAAACTAGCATTGCATATAGCAATTCTTAATTATATCAATCTTTCAGAAGAATATTGCAAAACAATAATGAACTTTGGCTTATCACTTGCCCAAAGAGCCTCCAAGGCACATTTCCATGAAACAGGAACTGATACTGGCAATGCAACTTATGTTTTGGTTCCTTTGGGATCAGGATTAAGTTAGTGCACTTGCAGTGTTGTAGTATTAGATGACACTGTGGAACAAGAAACTGTGATGCTTGTGTTGGCCATTCTGTGTTTTTCTAGGAGTGTGTTTCTTCTACATCTCACCAATGAAGAGAAAAGCCAACACTTTGTAACAGATTAAAGCTATCAGACATACTCAGTTGAATACATTTAATAGACTGGTGAGCTGGAAATTTAAAGTTATTCTTGTTAAATATAGCATGTCCCCCAAAATAACAATTTTAAGTGAGAAAATTTCAATTTTACAGGGAAACTTTTCCTTTATTTTGGAAAAAAATTCCAGTACCCTTTCAGACTAAGATATGATTGACCACGAAGGCTCCAGAAATTTTCTGAAATCCCAGCACTGAATTAGTCATTGAGAAAACAGAATGAACTAATTCATTTGCAGAAAGGCAGGTGCTGTATTAAAAGATACAATGCAATCTTTGATCCCAGCCTACACTTTGTGAATAAAATGTTATATTTTGCAGGTCTTTGCAGATATTGCACATGTTGCTTATACACCATCAAAATATTCTCTTGAATTTCAAGGAAAAATGAGCCTTCTTATTTGCTACTTCATCCAACATTAGGTCCCATCAATGTCATGTTTTCTCACTACAGTTCTGTGGAATGCTTAAAATTAACACACACTCTGGGCATGGCATGTGCCTTTGACAGAGTTCAGCATGGACTCTGTGGAGCTGACATAGTTCTTCAAAACAGTGGAACTAATATTTTGTGCTGCTTCCAATAGGGCTTTAGGTACTGTGGTTCTGTCACTGCTCTTTTTTTTTGCTTTCATGCCCATACTCCTTTGCATGACATATTGCTCCACTTCTACCAAGAAACAAGTCATTCATGTAATACAAACAAAAGCTTTGTATGCTGTTCATGATATCGTGCATCTTACTATACTTCTAACACTGTTTGGGGTCTGGGGGACACTGATGTTTTCTCTTTTCCCTGCTGCTGTACCATTGAAAATAGTAAGTTCCTGGGAGCTAACCACCTGCTCTCATACTGTACTGCCAAATGAAAAAAATTCTTGCTCTACATTAGTTTTTCAATGTGATGGAAGAACATACAGAATTATCAACATTCATAAAATGTACAAAGCATTCTACAGTGACCTTATACAGACAAACTTTGAAAATCTTCATTAGACTTTCAATGAAACAATTCCAACACACTCCTAATTGGTAGTTCATTTCCTGATAAAAAATTCTAATAGACTCATTATTAAGGTTTCCAATTTCCTTTAAGTTATCATAACCAAAATGTTTCCAGATCAATATGTCTTTCACATCAGCCAGATTGTTTTCATTGCATGAATGCAACAGATTATTTCCACCAAATGTATTTTGCAGTTCTCATGATCTTACTATTAAATTTGAGGCAAGTAAGAAGCTAAGAGGAGACAGTGTAATTTATATATATTCAGAAGTATAGGATGCAGTCCACAGATAAGACTTGTTCCTTCTTGTCTCCTTTATCCTATTAATCACAATCATCTACTTTCCCAGGAAACATAATAATGATTAGTGACATACATACTTTGCTCTCCTATTAGCTACTGAAATTTCAGGTCAGAGTCAGAAAGAAATGACTTCTTGCTTAGAAAAAGAGCATTTCACAATTAGATTGCAGGAGGTAATTATCCACAGCAAATGAAACATGCCTGTAAAATATGAAGTTATGTTTTTGAGATGCAAACAATTGCAGTACCACAAGTGCTAAAGGTGCCCTTAGGGTAGATACCACTGAAACTGGGAGAAGTAATGCTTACCTCTTATGTCATTGAATTTTACTCTTTAAAATTAACCAATATATGTAGATCCATATGTAACTTCTTAATTATACCAAGTGACATATAATGTATTTGAAAGTGTAGAGATAAGCTATCATTTTATTTTATGGATGATGTCATGGTGAAATGTGCTGGATCATTCATGTACATTTTCAGACCAAAGCATTAAAAAAGAACGCTGCAAAAGGGACACTTTCTTTTTATCCATCCACCATGCTATGTCCTCTGCTTTCACATTCTGCCTTTAAGTCAATGCATAAATGAGTGAGATGTATTCCAACACAATACATTTACAAACTGGATGTGTTAGGAATGCTTCCCTTCTTTTTTTATCTTGGTTAGTAATAAAAATTATCTATGCATTGTAAGAGAGCTAATACTATTAGTTAAATATGCTGCTGTGGAAATTGCTATTTAGGCATTTCTTGAAAAGGGGATTTTTGATAAAGTGGCTCATTACTCTTTCTATAGAACAGTTAAAGTATTGTTTATAAAATCTGTTTAATTTCTGGTTCATTGACCTGTTACATAGAGCCATTTAGATCTCATTGTATCTATCCTGCAGTCACAAAACAACATTAAGGACTTGTTCTTGATCTCAGTAAAACAGTTCTGCATCCTAATGGAGTTACTTCAGCATACTTACGCATTAACGACCAGGAATAGCAATTTTAAAACTGTAGTCTGTTTCTCCACGATCAGAACTAAACCCTAAATTTGTATAATAAAGACTTTTTATAATTTTAGATGATAAAAAAAATTTACTGTACCTACGCAAAAGTTTAGTTATTGAACTTAAGGATCACAGCTACTGAAATACTGTGAAATCTGAGTAGACTGAAAATACTTGAGACAAACTCCTTGTTTAACAAATCTTGGATAGTTACATTTTCAGGTGCCATCTCACTAACATTCGCAAGCCACACTGTGCAGGCTTTCATTAGTATAGTATTTCAGCCACTGTTCATTTGGCATACATCTTTTGGTCTTGCCACTGCAACCTCATTCATAACAACAGTAGTTTCTTCTGGATAAAAATTAATTTGGAATGTATTTTGACATTGTGTATTGCCTATCTGATTTACAAGTCATTGGATGGTTCCAGGTTACGGTCTGGACTAGATATAAGTAGAACCAAACAGTCCCTCTGGGTGGTTCTAGGTGTCTTGGCTTTGAATCAAATCTTTAGCATACAGGATATCTTTAGGGTCTGTGGAAGTGTATGGTTGGTAGTAAAGAGTAAATCTTGCCAAAGTATACTAAAACCAGTATGCACTAGATTTATATGTTGGGATAGCTTCTGTATTAGAAGACAGTGCCATTGACAGGGGTTCTAACCGTGTCATGTCTCTCCAGGCTAGAGGCAACAACCCAGGCTTTGATTTGTATGCATTTTATTTTTTCTGCAATTAATTGCTCACATTTGTGAAGTGAGGCAATGAAAGTTTGCAGAACCTGGGTTGCAGGTCAGTTTAAGACCTTCACCCATGCCTTGTTTATAAATGGAAAGCCGCAAGATCTAGATCCTTTTAGGTACTGAGGGGTTTAACTTACATCAATACTAAAGAGAGTTATCTATCTTTCTCTATATTTTTATATATATATATATATATATACACACACACACACACACACATATGCACACTCTATATTCCTCTAATAATTTTACTATTTTGTTCTTTTCCCCTCAACAATCAAAGTTTTAGATCAGGTTAAAATGATCCTCTATAGCTCTAGTTGCTGCTTACTTTCAGATACCAGCGATAAGCAGATAAGAGTGCCCTGTATCTCAAAGTCAGGCCAACAGAAGATCTAGCTTAGCAGTCCCCTAAAACCATTTAATTCATAAAACCTAATCTGCACAGATATTTTTTATAAACCTGTGATTTATACACCAGAGTTAATTTTATGCATAACACATTTTAAAGATTATAATTATCAATTGAAAGATAGTTAAAAATTAATATATAAGTAATGTAGCTTTCAGTGACAGCCATTTATTCCAAGCTAATATTTTTAAAAATTTATGGTTTAATTTAATGATAAGTCATTGAATCATAGAATCATTTAGGCTGGAAAAGACCTTTAAGATCATCAAGCGTAACCGTTAACCCAGGACTGCCAAGCCCACCACTAAACCACATCCCTGAGCACTGCATCTATGCATTTTTTTTAGAACATTTTGAGGGATAGTGATTCCACCACGTCCCTGGGCAGCCTGTTCCAATGCTTGACCACCCTTTCAGCGAAGATATTTTTCTTTACAGCCAAAAACCTCCCCTGGTGCAACTTGAAGCCATTTCCTCTTGTCTTATTGCTTGTTACCTCAGAGAAAAGACCTATCCCCTGATCTCAAATCTGTTATATTAAAAGCAAGACCTTCACTACCTTTAACAGTTTTTACTCTAGGGACTATCATAAGCCCTCCAAAATATACTTTGAAGGGAAACAAGTGGAAAGGTATGTGAAAATGGATACTGAACATTTATATTTTTGTATGGTTCCTTCCCATAATTCTTTCCTAGGATTTTTCTAATTGTATTGTACATAAATAGAACATGCTGGTTTATAATCCAAATTGATCAAACTTCAGTTTTTCAACTGTTACCATGTTCTAAATACGTCTGCCTCAGGACTTTATTTTGTGTGTAAGCTTTTCATTTTAACTTACCTAAATAATTCTGTTTTTCCATTTACATTCTTTTGCATACACACTAAGACAACACATGCTAAGTTTCAACCTGCAGAATCATTGTGTGTGTTAGTTAACATAATTCATAATGGAAATGTTGATAATGGTTTAACTGTAGCTTCATGAATGTCAGTGTTACAATACAAAGAACAGAACAAGATAGTAATGGAGGCTGTTAAAAAAATAACAGCTAAAAAAACCCCAAATGGTAAGTTTTGTATATAGAAAAATTGTGAGGTCTGTTTCATAGAAAAAAGAAGAAAAATTTAGCAGCTGTATGGGTAGTCAAAGGCACAGTAACAACAGACTCTGCAGGGTTTTCTCTTCTTATTGCTGAGTGAATTGTCCCAATCTTCTCATAAGAATGGACCTTGTAATACAAAAAGTAAATAACAGTGGAAGCAATTTTTCTAAAGTTCATCCTTATTGTACTCATGTTGCAAAATCATAGCAATTTTTCTTTCCTTTATATTATAAAATTCTCTGGTTCTTTATAGTAATTCCTTTTTTTAAAAGGTTGCTTTTTATTTTAATAGCTGAACTGGTGACAAAGCCCCAGTAAACTGAAAAAAAGACCACTTTTAACCTAATTAGAATCCATCATTGAAAAATATTTAATTCCTTTATATGAACTGTTTGTGTTCAATGGCAATGCTGAAAAAACAGTCTTGGCTGTAGACTGCAGTCTCTTAATCAATAATCTCTCACGTAGGGTACAGATGGGATCACAAAATTTAGGTCACCTAACCTAGAAGTTAGCACTTGCAGAGCTGATGCACAATCTATTGCAGAAATGGGACTTAAATCACCTGAAAATAGTCTTGGAAGCAGAAATCACAAATCAGGTTGCTAGAAAAAAATATTTGGAACTGCTACTGTCTGTACAGGAAAAAATCTCCTAAGCTGAAGAGAAAAAAGTCAACAGTTTATTCAGAAATAAAATGCATTATTCTTCCATAGATCTATAGGGATACAAGAGAAGAATGTGCTTTTAATCACAGTTACAGGAGATAGATATGCACCTTTCTATGCAAATGCATAAACAGCACATAGCTACTCTATAGAAGTGAAACCTGTAGACCAGTGCTGTTCCATTGTATTTTGACAATGCCCCATTCATTCTGCAACTCATACTGTGTGCTCATTTATCTGATGAGTTACATTAATACCAGTGAGACTCATAGGCTTAATGCACTCCATGTTTCACAGAATGACATCCAAAATGCATAGAATAATTTACATTTCATTTTTACCCTACTGTTCAACCAGAAAAAGACTACACTGGTTTTGGTAAATCTGTTCAGAATAACATTTTCTTTGGACTACTGTGAAACTGAAATATAATTATATATCATATACTAATTTTTATGTGTATGTAAATTATGCTTATGTGTATATGGAAAATGTTTTAAAGGCAATTCTTTTGTACTGCTTTTTCAAATGCATATTGTTATGCTTATGTTATATGTATAGATATTACAGAAAAAAATATTTGAAACATTTTTTGTTATAAATTGAAAACTAAGCTTTTCAAAGGTTTCTTGAAAAGAAAAAATGCCAAACATTGCTTTTCAGATGAAACAGATTGTCTCTTTCTCTTAGGAAATCCATCATGGACATGGGAGTCTGTCATGCTAAAACAATGATCTAATCAATTCATTTTCACCAAAACCTCCTTCAATTTTATGAGATATTCACTAAAAAAACAGAAAACTATTTTTGTGAAAAAAAATTTTTGCATGTCTCATTGCTTTAGCTGCATTACTCATATGTTTAAAATTAAGCATATGTTACTATATAGGTTTGGTATTGATGTGCTTGTGGCATAGTTGAAAAAGGAGTTTTCACGCAATATATCCACACACACACCAAACACACAATACCACAATATACCACAGCAATCATTGGTTAATAATTCAGGCATTTAAATGCTGGGGAAAACAAACTATGTTGTCAATATTTTTTGAAATATTGTCAAATATTTTGAAAAAGGAAATTCACTGTCACACAGTTTTCCGACTATGCCGGAGTTTAAACATTGTAACAGAAAGAGATTCAGTTTCAGATATGTCAACTTTCATTCATGTAATTTAGGACACACCAAAGCTTCTTTAAAATATATTAGAAAAAATACAGCTCCTTTGAAGAAAAAAGCACAAGGAGCCATCCAGGCTAATTCAGGAGAAATAACATTTAATAATCAACGGATTGTGAAGACCCATTTACTTAATGAATGGTAAATATTGTATGGAGTGAAAAAGTCTTAAAAAACATCACAGTTATAGTAACAAAATGGAAAATCCCTAGCTGTTTTGTTTTGTTTTGCTTTTTTTAACGTCTTTGGAGGTTTTTTTTAACATGATGGATATCTATACAAATTTCTCTTTCTCTTTGCATAATCATTTCCTATGCACACACAACCATTTGACATGGGAGTTACAAGATGTGAAGAATGTAGATGGACACTTATTTCTTTGATTTTTAAGTGTTTATAAGGCAATAGTACATATATCCACTAGGTTACTGCTTTCCAAATTTGCCATTGATTTCTTTCCTGTTATTTCAAAGTCACCTTTATTGAGATAAGCATCTGCTACATTCCCCTGTCAGAGACAGGATACTAGGCTGAATAGACTTTCAGCTTAATCCAGTCTAGCTGTCATAAAGTCTTACAAACTGTAAGTTCCAGAAATGAAAGGATCAAAATTATTAGTGGAGGTTCCAAAATATAATACAATCATACAAAATAATTACTGTCAGGACTCCTTCACTTTACAAACATATAAAATGCACTTACTTTGAGGGTGAGAAGGGAGAAAAAATCCTTCCATTAGAAAATATAGTTACAAAGTTTTGAACAAATAAATCACACACTGCAGAGTACGCACACACGCACATGCATGCAGACATGCATATACATACACACACGCATGTGCGCACACACACACACATGCTTAGAGTTTACACTGCATTCCTCTGATGCCACGAGTATTATTTTATTTGTACACTCACCTTTACTGCACATTCTAAACAAACAATAGACAAGACTGTAAGGATTTCTTCCCTTAAAACTGCAACAAAACAAGTCTCAACATTTGCAAAACATTCCTTTATTATTAGAAATAAATTATTTTGTATAAAAATTAGCATGCGTTGACCATTGCATTTATTTTAGCATAACCCAGGACTTAATTCAGTCAGCCATCACAAGAAACAAATTCATCTTCTTTTACGAGTTGAACAATGTAGGACAGGAAAGGAAATTGTCACAATCACAAAAAAGTACTTACAAATATAACATCAGACATGATTTATTTCAACAGCATTTTTTTTCACAAGCTAACATTTGTTTTCCTTTTGTGATTTGCTTCTTTTTGTGAATGAACAGTTCAGAAGCTTGACACTCTGTCTCTATGTTATAAAACTGGACTTTTCCTTCCCCTGTCTCTTTTTGCCTTTTGCCTCTTGTTTAATCCTTGTCCTTTGGGAGACTGACTATTGATTTGAATGTAGTCTACTGGTATTTCCATGACTGAATTCTGGTGGTGGTAAAGTCTATGTTTGCAAGATTCCATCCTGCAGGTCTTCCAGTGAATTTCATCCCTGCTCAGTTTGCCTGATTGCTGTAACTGACATAAGTTGTCTTGGTAGAGGAGGCTGTAAATCAAAAAACCAAAAACAAACAACAACAAAAAACAAAGTTCAGGTTTTTTAGAATCAAGAGAGGAGAAAAAAAACCCCCATATTTAGCATTTGAACTCAGACAATGTCCAACTATATTTCCAAATAACATGGCCCATGTTCATGGAATAAAGTAAGAAAGTTATAAAAATGTATAAACAGTGGTTAAATTGTATCTCAAGTTCCATGTTCTTGATAATAAGTTATTTTGCTTATGATTTGGGGAAGCAGAGGTGAAGAGAGAGGAACAATGGTGAGTGGTTTTAGCATATCTGTAACAGAATTTCAACATACAGTTTCTCTGGTGTTATTTTGGTTGATTTCTGTATAGATGTTCTTAATTTAGAGCTTGGATCTTTCTCCCTTTTCTACTGATTGAAGACAACTTTGCAGCTCATGGTAGTTTGTTCATCTAGAAGGAAGCTTACTCTCCTCAAAAGGAGCAAAGCCTAACGTGGGAAACATTTCCTTAAGTTAGCAAAACTGAGAGGCTAGTGCCTAAAGCACATATTCTCTTCAGAACCTTCAGACACAAAGCATCTGCATATAAATGAGCCAGCAGAAATGCTTTTGAGAGTCTAGGCTGTATGTTAGAGCTTCTATGCTATTACGTTGATGGTCAACTTTGAGCATCATCCTTTGAGCAAAGCTGATACCCCTTGTTCAGAATCATAGAATCATTTAGGTTGGAAAGGATCTTTAAGATCAAGTCCAACTGTAAACCTTACATTGCCAAGCCCACTATTAAACCATGTCCCTAAGCACCACATCTACGTGTCCTTTAAATACCTCCAGGGATGGGGACTCAAACGCTCCCTGGGTAGCCTGTTCCGATGCTTAACATTGAAGCAGTCTCAGTGAAGAAATTTCTCCTAGTACATAATGAGAGAGTCAAACACTTTTACTATTGTAAAAGTGAATAAGTGTGAATCTTACATGGAAGTTTGTGTTAGCTTCTAGCCCTTATAACTTATCCCTTTGCTGTAAAAAATATGGCCCAAGTCTCCATTGTTCTGTTAATGCAGTGGTGGGAAGACGGAAGTGGTGACATCAGGGCTCACAGGCCTGATTTTAAACCAGTTGGGTATATGGCAAATCAGACTGCTGGGGGACTGAGTCTCTTTTTTGTCCCTATAATAAGATCTATGTCTCACTTCATAAAGAGGAATTTGGCTTCCTAAATAAGTTTTATATTCCATCTGCTGCAGGCATGTTCTACTTATGACAGTGAAGACTGCATCTGGCAGGTTGAAACTAACATGATGATACAAAAGTTGTCTGGTCTATAGACTCAAAGTTCTTAATTCTGTTCCCATACCTTACTTCCTCCAATTTCTTATTTCTGTATAGAATCTGGTGGGAAGAGCTGAAATAGACAGGAAGAGGATTCTTCATGCTAACTCCTAAATCCTGCCCAACAATCTGGTGATTTGGCAAGAACAGACTACAGAAATCAAGAAATGACAGTTTTCCTCTCTCCTGCACTAAAGGTTAAAGTGAATCAAAGATCACTAAAATTGGTGCAAAGTAATACTAGGTAATATAAATAACTAAGCTTGCTGTTTGTTTCTTTCTTTCTGTATTCTTTGGGTTCCTGAGAAATTTGATTCTAATATTGCATTTGCCATTTTTTAAGACACAACACAACCAGAACATTATAATTCACATATCACTAAATTTTTTGTTCCCTAAGAATGTATATATAAGAATGAATAATCAAAAGGAAGCTGCAAAACATAATATTTCTTACTTCACTTGCACAGGTAGCTCCAGTACTTTGTGTTTGGTAGAGCTAATTCATGAAAGGATTGCTTTTGGCACATTAAGCAAATAATTTACATAATCGATCACATTATTTGAGCACCCACATGAAATAACTTTATTTGCATGTATTGGGACACTTGAAGCAAATATAGACTCATTTACATCCTTCAGATCTTTCAGATGGCATGTACTACTCCCATCTGAACTCTTCCATGCTCCCACAGCTGGATTTCTGAGAGTCTATTTTTCCTTTAGCCTGTTATGTCCCTTCTGAAAATAATGCAGGACTGCTGAAATGGCACCAAGTTCCTTAAAGCATAAAAGGATTTTGTTCCCAGCTAAGAAATAGCAAATAAATGCACATCTGCAAACACTGCACACTTGGGAACAAAAGGACTGAAGGAGCAGAGCTGGTTTTTTTGACTCACCCTAAAAGTCAGCTCAGATACGTATGTGATCAGGTTAAACTAGCTTACAACACCCTGTATCAGCTGAGTTCTTTAACTTTTCATGTGTATTTTTTTAGCCCACAACAACATAGCATAATAGGATTTATCACAACTCAGTAAGCTGAATTATGTGAGGACATTTGCAAGCTCAAAATACAAAAATATATAGTAACTACACCTTAGCTGATTTAAAACAACTTGTTAATTTGCTGTAACTTTGTTGTATATCTGAGACTTAAATAGCTTTGACAGAATCCAGGACTGATCAAGAAACAAAAATTATCCTATTGAGTTCTGAGTGTTGTTACTTTAAAAAATGATAGCACAGGAAGCTAGTGTAGATAGTAGTTAGAAATTTATTAAAACTAATCCCATCTCCAAACAATGGTTTTTTTACTTGATAAATATTACAAGTGTCTTTATAGTCCAATGTAACAAGCCTACATTTCCTGTTTGGGGATCGAATGTTTCAGCAGCTGGTGTCCTGCTTTTTAAGACTGTTAGCATTTCATAGTAATAACATGAAACACATTTGGCAAGCATAGATGGCCAGTAAAAGTAACAGACTTGGCTCAAAATATTTCTGGGAATGAACACTCTTTTAACTCCAGTTACTACACTGCTGTTGGAATGAGACAAAAAGAAAATGAAATAAAAAAGGATCTAAAGCAATTTAGAATTATTATTGTGGTCTGACCTATATGTATTTATAGTACTTGTCATTGTTATGACTTCTGTAATTGCATCTGGATATTGTTTTGTTTTCATCCTGTTTCCCAGATATAATTTGTTTTCCACTGAATATGAATGTATGTCCACAAAAAACACGATCATATTCATGTGGGGGACAACATGAAATAAAGTCTGTTGCATGAAACAGGACAAACTACACAGAGAAGAGCTGTCTCTGGATGGGAAGCAAAAGGAATTGCTTGGCTGTCTCATCTGATTCCTTACCTAGTTATGAGCATTGTTATCGCCACCAGTATTTGTGCTTGGGAAATGCTGGAAAACACTTATTACCCACTTCTGGTATACTAGAAATAGCCTGATTTTCTGTGATCAGCTTCATATACTACCTCTGAAAAGAAGGATCTACTTCACATGGAGTCAGTGCAAGGAGAAATTTTCTAACGTTGAGAGTTTGTTACTATTGTCCTAGTGAAAAGGACATATGTGACATTATGCACTGGTAACTCACAGGAACCTCCAAAAGTTTTGACAATAACTCTTTTGGCAGAAAAGAGGGAAGCTGGTCAAATCCAAATGGTACAGAACTGTTCTGGGGAAGAGAGAAACCCATCTTGAGGCCAAGAGCTCAATTACATAGAGACGGCTCTCTGGAGTGCAAATTACTTGACTCTGAGTTTTTGCCTATGAAGCATTATAAAGCCTGGATCAAAGCCTAGTCATGATATACTCCTAGTGAGCTCAGAATTATATAGATGTGCTACTGTTAAAATCATGTTTAGAGCACAGTAAATAAGCATTATCTGCATACATCACACTACTGGAGAAGCAGACTAGCTTCCAACAGCAGCTGTTTTCATGAATTATGCATAGTCATCATTTAAGGAATACCAGACACAGCATTTCTTAATTAGATACAGTAGTAAACATCAGATACCCAAGACTTTCTTATTAACGCTCTTTCTCACCCTGCTGTGGAATCCCTCCTTTGACTTTTGCTCAGAAGTTTATAATTTTGCAAACTCAGCAAAATCCACCTGTCCTTCCCTTCTGAATTTCCTTTTGGTGACTTCTGACGATTTGAGAAATTATTGAGCTCTTCATATTTCCTCACTGTTATTTATTCCACAAGGAATTTCATTGCCTTTCTCCTTTGTTTTATGTCATAATCTGAAGGTGTATAAATATATAATCTGCTCAGTCTAGTAGATTTACACATTTTGAAGGGTCATGATTTTTTCAAGTGAATTGGTTTACACTCAGTATCCTCCATGCATAAGAAACTATAGTATGGTAACTTATGGACCATTTTTATATAGTCTTCAGTCTGGCAAACTCTGATTGAATTCACTGGAGGGAGGTTACCTTTTTTTGAAATAAGTACATTTTTCTGCAAATTTGGTACTGACTTGTCTCAATGTGCTCAAGTAAAATAGTACTATTCAATCACCTGTCAACATTATCAGAGAGTACTAATAATTCAAATAAACCCCCTCATTTGCAGTAAAATGACTGAAACAATTTGTCTTTAGCTGTAACAGCTGCTGTCTACCCCATGTGACTTCTAACTTCTCATATAAACCATTTCTCCATTACTACTAAACTCTGGGGATAAAGTTATTGGTTCTATTTATATTTTATTATTATTATTATTGTGATGTCCAGTTTATAAGGCTGTATGTCATGTGGTGAAATGGAAGCTATAACCTCTGTTTTCTTCTATACCAGAGCAATTTAGAGATGTGGCAAGATTCAAGAACTTCTCTGACATGGAAAAGAACTTCTCATTACTAACGCACAACATATCAGAACATGTAATGATTAAGCTGTATATGAATTACCACAATTTTGTACCAAGATGAGCAAGACCACAACAAAAAACCTGGATGGGAAGCACTATTCTGGGAAACGTTAGTACTCATGAGTTGTGATAAATGAACAAGTCAACAAATATTAAGTTAAGGTGAAAAGGTAAAAAACATTATTTTCACTTCCATATCTAACTGCAAAATAAAAACAATATTTGTTTTCAACAGCCTTTGAGTTTTCAATATACAGTGATGACCATAAATACACCTCATGAACTGTCAGGACATACCACGACTGGCACAGCAATGCACAACACATCAAATTAGCACTAGCTAAAACAGATCATTTTAAGAAGATGTGGCTTTGCAAAATCTGCTTGTGCTTTTTTATTTTTGTTACTAGCCTGTGAAAAACAATTTCTTTTAAACAACTCTAGGCATTCCTGCATTCAGCAGTACATGAATTCTGACACACCTCTGGATTCATGCAAAACAAGCAACAAAAAGAATAAAGTTTATTATTAAAAGGAAGTGCATTCTTTTGAACGTACATCTATTAGGAAGTGCTGCCACTCTTGACCATGGGAAAGTCTACAGATGACTTACTGTTGGTTTCAAGACTTTCACACAGTTCAGTTTTGACCTCGCCATTTGGTCTGTCATTTCCTTTTTGGGTCAGTTTGCTTTGCATTGTGGCAGCTGTCACTACAGCCTTGAAGCTCCGCTTCCGTTTTTGAACATTCTGCTCTGGATGAAAAATGATAATATAAACCTTGGGCATGTAGAGCATGCCCAGAGATACAGAAGCACTTAAACTCATGGAGACAGTAAGTGTTGTTGTCTGGATGTACATCTGGGGAAGGAAAGAAACAACAACATAAAAATCATTGTTATATTTATTTAATTTAAGAAGGAAAACAAAGTAATTAACTAAAAAAATACTAGGTGGAAAGGGAACCAATAACACTCTTCTTTTTCTGTACACACATCAGAACGACTCTTGACTTATGTTGCCTTTAAATATAATCAGGTATGGCTGTTTCATCTTGCGTTTTTTAACCTTAAGAGTAGGTGGTGGAGATGACATAATATTTATTAAACTTCATTCTCACAAAAGTAATCAAGAAGCTGTAGCAACCACATTTTCAGAAAAGAAACAAATACATTTGTACAGGAAAAAAGGAGTGACAACAGGGTTAGCCTTGTGTCTTGTATCTTCTACTTTAATACACAGAAGCTTCTAAAACAGTATGCCATGTGGTGATTCAGTAGGGTGTGCAGCATGGCTCAACCGCCAGCAGGAATAATATAGAATCTAATATAATCTTTGATATATTCTTTGAATTTCAAGCTTGGGAAAAAAAAAAATGCTTTTACATATTTCCATGTTACTGTTGAATTCTAGTCACAATGGTCTGTTGGCACACAATAAATTTATTATTATGTCACAGTCCTAACTAGGTAGTCAGAAAATCAGGGAACCGAGAAATCAGATCACTAAGGACCTCAGTCCCCTATAGATACAAAGGAAAAAACATACACTTTGGAATGAGTGTGTCTATTGTTTTTTACCATCAACAAAAAGAAAGCAACTCTGGTCTTCCATAGTCCGTAAATGAAAATGACAATGAATACTCCATAAGAACAGCAGAGAGAATTTTATATTTGAAGAAGTATTTAAATAGTATATTGGAAATATTAATTTTAGTTCTACTCAAAATTTATTTTTTCTTAGGAAATTATATTTTATTAAATATTTTATGAGTCAAGAATTTTACTTTACAGTTCTGTGTGGTTTCCTAAACTAAGTAGAAAATCTCTCAGTAATCATGTTGTTATACTGAAAAAGATACTGAAGTAAAACCTGCTCATTGCCTTGGCAGAGCATTCACTGACATTGTTGTCAGGCATGATTTAAACACTGACCAATACTATCATATTAACCTGGAGATAAGGTAGTAAGTCTGTCTGCAATGTCAGCTTCAGATCATCTGTTTTTATTAAGTGCCCTTGGGTAGCTTAGCCCTTGGCAGAAAAGTAGAGATACAATAAACTGGTGTGCAGTCACTATTATAGTCGAACATTTTTTAATGTCTTTCAGCTTACAAAGTTTTTCCATTATATACTTTCTCCTTAGAGATCACAAATAAACTGTGCTCTCACTTAAAGCAATGTTAGGTGAGAAACGTGACAAATGTATTTTGGAAGCACGGACTCTTGCTCTGAACCACCTTGCAAACTATCTATGTAATTGTACAGAAACCCGCCAAATATTACCATAAAATGAGGGATAGCCCAATCTACTCTTTAAGAAAAGTCTGATGATACTTCAAAATTTATAAGACGTTCAACCTGCTTTCAAGGACAGCACCAGACTGAAAAGGCAATCAGGATTGTCTTTCTATTGTGCTAAGGAAAGTTATAGGACCAACACCTTCCTTCATTTCAATAATACATCAGGAAATCTACATAATACAGTCTTTTCTCTCACCAGTTAAATAATTCCATTCCTTTCAATTGCTAAAATGACAGTTGTGTGCCTGAAAGCAGAGCTTGACCTACATTGTACATGAATGCTTCTAATGAAGACCTCACACGGTTACGTTAAGAAGCAAGGTTTTTTCAGACTTCTGTGAGAAGACCTCTGCACAGATGCATGTTCATATGCAAAAAGCACCAACAACATATCTATTTCTCCCTGAATCAAATAGGCTGATCTCCAATTAAATTGGTGCAGCAATGGCTTTAGGGTTAAAGAGTTGCAGTAAGTGGTGTCCAAAAGCAAAGGTATTTTGGTTCCTAAAGATGCAGGTATTTCCTAATGGGATTTTCAAAACTGAATCAATGCAATACCTTTAACAAACTGTACTGTATATGAAAATTCCATTAAACATAAAAAATCCTTTTTTGAAGTTATACCATTTTTAAAAATCTAACTCATGGCAGTTAAGTGGCGAGCTGAGCCGTACCCACAAAGTCTGTAACAATGCCTGGCATTTTAACATGTATTTTTTAAGACCTTATCACATACCCATGATGTAAGGCTTTTTTCTCATGGTTCAGTATAAGAGTTAGTCAATAAAAAAGGATAAGAACCTCTGGATGTTATAGGGTAAAATACATACATTCATGTAATAGTACTAGTCATATTCACAACAAAAACGTGCATTATGATAGATCTCAATGACCTTTCTTGTAATAAGAAGTCCCACAGTGCCAAGCTCTTACAAATACTAACGAGAAAAAGTCTGCCTGAAGGTTTACATTCAAGTAAGCTTCATAAGTGAATTGACTCTAAATCTGATCATGCATTCCCTGAAATAAGAGCCCATGGATTTCAATGCACTTAGTGCAGGTATTTTGCATTAGCTATATCATTACATGTAGTATATTTACTGTGGATTTAATTGAAATGACCAGCATGACAGCTTATTTAAAGAAATCCAAATCACAGATTCTTTCATGTTGCAGATTACAGTTCATATGCAGTAGGATTTATTTATAATGATTGCTGTGCTTTTGAACCAGCCTCTATATTTATTGAAACAATAAAACTAGAGTGAGTTGGGAATTTTCTGACAGAACAGTTTTCAAGTAGTGAATATAGTCTTTAGAGAGCTTTGGCCTCAGGGATTCTGTTTTGCATGGATTACTCTTACTACTTACTCCTTAATGAAGCTAATGAGAAAGAAGAGCTTCAAGAAACTTGGTAGACCTTGAAAGAAAAGCTTTGAACATATACTTACATGTACACATTGTATGTGGTATGTACATCAGTCTGACTTCATATGCTAATGCAATTGCATACTCAGCTGGAGACTAGTTATCCATGACAGTCTGGTCTGATACCTTTCCCTATTAGAATCACAGAGTGATAGAATAGAGACCTATTCCTTTCCCTATTATAATCATAGAGTCGTAGTTTGAGTTGAAACGGACCTTTAAAGGTCATCTGATCCAACCCCCCTGCCATAAGCAGGGACATATTCAACTACCTCAACTTGCTCAGAGCCCCGTCCAACCTTATCTTGAATGTTTCCAGGGATGGGGCATCTGCCATTTGTCTGGGCAACTTGTTCCAGTGTTTCAGCACCCTCATCATAAAAAAAATTTCTTCCTGCTATCTAAATGATATCTAGTCTGTACCTACCTTTTAGTTTAAAACCATTACTCCTTGTCCTATCACAACAGGACCTCTTTCTTTTTAAATGGTCATTTGCACACTGAGAGTCTGCTTATAGGACAGGAACATCCCCTGAATGTGATTCTTCCCATCTTTGGAATCCCCCTTCTTGCAGGCTGATCAAGCACCAGTCTTGCAAACAGGATGCCACACACTTGGTTTGACTTTTGTCTGACTCTTATCTTGTTTTATCCCTGACAAGAGAACAATGATGTTTTATGGCTGTGCTTTCTGGGTTTTTTTTGTTATTATGGGAACATAACTACCTGTAACTTTTACAGAATTAGCTGCTCTAAAAATCAAGGAGCAAAAAAAGTAGTTCAGTTTAATAAGATATGAGGTCTGAATAATTTTTCATGTGTCTCAGTGGTAGCTCCCTCCAAGTTACAGGAGAAAAAAAGTCCCTTTCTCACAATGATTCCCATTTACACAGAAATGAATTTCAAGACTCCTCACAATAAAATCCATTCTGAACTACAAACTTTTTGTCCAATAATGCCTTTCACAAGTGTAAGAAAGACTGCTATATCTATTCTTCTTGTTCTTGAGAGTCAGAAGATATGACAGAAAACTAAAACCATGGTAGCACAAGGAAAAAAAATTGTATTAAGGAAAACACTTGAGGCCTAAATACTTTCCTGTCTCCATCCCCTACCCCAGCCCACATCAGAAATGGTACAGGACTTCTTATGTATTATTATCCACTTCCACAGCTGATAAAAAATCTCTCACAACAGATTGTGTCTCATGTAAATGATCTAGACCCAAACTCAAACACGACTTGTTTATCTCACAAATGATCTAGACTCTTTTCTTATGAGAAGGATCCTACAAGGTTCGTAACATAGCCTCTGACTGCCTCAGTGGCTGAAATAGATAATGGCTGCATGAATATTTAGGGGTTTTCTATCTTCTATCATTGATCCCAGGAATATGTATCTTTCTACTTTGAAACTTAAAATGTGACATAGGAATTATTGGGGAACAAAAAAAGAGGTTATTTTAGAAAAACAGATACTCTGATGGCTTCTTCAACTTGGAAGTACTTGAAACTGAATTGCCTCCTTGGTAACCTGAAAAATTTCTATGCCTCGAAGCAAGTGTGTGCACCAAATTGTCCCAGTGCAGGTTGCTGAATGCCTACCTCTTAGTTAGGCTTTACTGCTTAGAATTGAAAGATCACCCAAGTCGTCAGTATTGTTCCATCAGTTAGGTGCTTGCAGAGACAATGTCATGCATACAGCACGCCTTGAGTTCAACACAAAGCAACCACTTTCATTAGAGAAAAAAAAGTAGTACTGGTAATGCCACAATTTTTGTTCAGATTGTTTCCTTCGTTTGAGTCATCCCCTACTTTCACACAGAGTATATTCAGGCTTCCTCCAGAACTGAGGGTTTTCTCGTGCTATTTATTTTTATTTTTATTTTCTACTCTGTTTTAATAGGTCAAATAGAGGGTACCTCCCACCTAGCCTGCTATCTATTCTGGTTTTAATAGTATACCCTGGATAGGTGGGAGATAACAGCTATTGCGATTTCTTGAGTGAATTGAATCTAAGTTTTCCACTTTGGTGCAAGTTCTTTAACTGCTAATAGTTGTAACACAGAAGATGAACAAGTCCAGCAGTTAGTGAAAACTACTGTGGTTAGTGCTAAACCACAGAGGGAAGTCTTGGTACATCTCAGGCTATTGGGGTGCCTGGTGTAGATCCAACTCAGCTACTTTCATTCCAAAGAGAAATGGATTTTAAAGAGATGCAGCTGGTCTAATGCCTGTTATTGGCTAATTCTATATAATCTGCCCTTTAGAAGTGCCTTTCTCTGCAGGCTAAAGAAACTGCCTCTGTATCAAACACTGGCACCTGACCCATCCTGCTGAGACAGATATACCCAGATAGGCACTCTTGAAAATGCATTCTATACTGCCCATAACAAAGCAGAAGATTAAATTATAATTTAATTTTCCCATTATCCTTGTTACTAAATACTTTATGTCTCATATGTGGATCTTTCAGCTCCTTCAGCCAGTTTCATTTTTTAAGGCCAGAACTGCAGCAAGCTTCACTTCCTACAAGGGTTTTTTTGCTTTTATTCTTTCCCACCACTCTTGTCTTCACTCCCAGCTGTTGGGAGCCTTTACCAGATCATTTATAGCCAGAAAATAAATGATACATCATAAAATAAAGATACTTGCCATTTATTCAAAGACAACCCACAGGTTGGGAAAACCAGCAAAATAGTCCCTCTCCATTTGTGGTGGAGAAAGCATGAGTCTTTTTAAGTCCTAGAAAACCACTGAAATCATTAATAGCCATCCTCCCTCTGGTGCAAAACCTAGAGGGCTTAAAAAAAGACAGTTCCCTTCTTCTTTTAAGGTCATGCACATGCCATAACACTAAAATAGCTTTTATGTGTGTTACTGCTTGCTGGAGTTGACTGGATGACAACAATTATGTTTCACAGTTGTGTTCACAAATCGAAAAGAAACATGATGCAACCGATTCCACACCAAAAATCAACATGGAAAAGGCTGGCTGCAGGCAAATATATTTGAAAGCAGGAGATTATAAACAGAGAGGTAAACATGCTGGCAAGGTGCCAATAACTAATGAGTATTCATGCTTTTCTGCAGAACCTCCATCTCCATAAGCTTACAACTACAGATTTGTATTGCTGTCTGTGCACAACATACATTTCTGCCCGGATGTGTGGGAAGAAAATTCATCTTTTCTTAAGGAAAAAAAATTACTGGTGCAAGTCAGTCATTGTTTTTCTCATATAACAAGATTATTTTCCAGGTGTAAGATAAACTTCATAGAATGAGTCTTCTTCAAACATTTTTTCAGTCAGAAAACATAGGAAACAACATATAGATTTTTTAACCTTTTAAAACCACTCCTTTCCAAACTAGCAATTTAAATGAGGTTTGAGAGGAAGTCAAAGCCTTCTAACATGAAAGTACAACATTCATCAGGTTATTATCTCAAGCAGTAAACGTAAGCTGTAATTCTATACATTGCAGAGGAAAATAAGAAAACAAATCCTCTTTATTTTTCTCTGTACATTTCAGTTGCTTTCAGAAACTTTAAGAGAAAGGAAAGATCTAATAATGGATTTCAATTTAAATGTGTGCCAGCTTTAAAAAGTGTGAACTTTCATTAAAGCTTGAATATGAAAGGAACTATAAAAGCTTGTAGCCTTGGTGGAACATGTATATACCTGCATTTCAGAAACTGAGTTATGGTAACAATTTCACTTTTTTCCATTTAAGTCAAATTTTGACCTTTCCTGCAATATTTATAAGTATTCCCTTTCTACCCGTAAACTATTATATGCAAAGAAAGGTATGGCTTTAGTAGGTCTTTTTTTCATCATTGCATTTATTATTTTAAGGTAAGTAGAAATAGAGAACTCAGAGCTGTCAACTGTATTGGAAATGGTATGTTGCTCAACTGCACGTTGCAAAGTTTGTATTGCATCTTTTACCTTCCAAAGTGTTATTTCACCATATTCCTAAAACTAACTTTAGTTTATCCAAATATTTTCTGGTGACTTCTTAATACGTGATTTTACCATGGAGGTAGAGTAGGACAGCTGTATCCCAAAGACAACTCCTGAAACTCAGATAATGGGAATCTGAAGAGATTCACTTCACCAAGCTTTGCTAATCTATCCTGTCATTTGGGAAAAAATCCTCCTGGAACCAGTAATGGTTGTCTGACACAGTATTTCTTCATCCCATTGCCTAATAAGACATGATTCCTTTGTCACATGGAGAGTATCTGGTATACATAGTAATGTATCAAATAAAAAGAGGAATAGTTGATCTCTAGGGCTGAGGAACAGCTACTATAAATATAATACTCTGTCACTGTGTCTGTATAGTAGACAATGAAAAAATGCTGTTGTATAGGCCTGGGTACTAGGACCTTGCTCCCTGAATTGTTAAACTATTAGAGCACTCCCAGCCTGAGTGGTCCTGGGCCTATGCCAACTCACACTCCCCCAAACCATTCCCAGAAGTTTGCCCAGAATTCAGGATGATTCCCACTATATAATGTTGAAATACCCACACTGTTCTTGCTGAGAGATCAAGAAATTTAATATTATAAACCTAGTAACACTATGGCAACTGGCTTCATGGCCTGTGAATATTCTTGACAATGTACAGTTACTATATTAGACAGAGCCTAAGAGGGCAACACAGGAGACATCCATGCAGACCGGGGAATGAGTTGACTGCGAGCAGACCTGTAGAGAAGGATCTGGGGATGCTGGTGGAAGAAAAATTGGATATGTGTCAGCAGTGTATGCTCGCAGCCTGTGAGGGTGAGGCTGTTGTTTAGAAAAAAACAAAAAAGAACAATTCTGCTGAAGAAGGGAAACCGTCACTGAAGCTGTAAAAGAGGAGCGGGACCGAGTGTAGGCCCGGTAGTTTCTCCTTTCTGAGGCCCACAGTCCCCACCGTGCGTGTGTGATAACCATGCCTCGCTCACGCCCTTTGTCTCAAAGGGAACAAAGCCCAAAAGATAAAAACTATCTATTGGCTAAGGGGTAGCACACATCCAGTGCTGTAACACATCCACATTGTGTCTAAACTGATAAAAAAGGCTTGCTTATTGAAGTTATCCATATGAAAAGCCTACACAACTGCAAAGGTATAAAATCTCGACTCAGAGAGCACTTGATGGAGCTCCCTCTGAGCTGGCCTGAAATTCCTGACCATTGTCATGCTGTGCTTTCCCTCTGAGCAGGTCGTGTGTCTGTTTATTTTCTTTCACTTGTAGCTTACTATAATGTCTTAATCAATTTTTTTTTTATTAAGTCTATTTTTTTATCTTTCTGCGATTATTTATTGTAATTCTACCTAGGGTGATCACATATGGTCACTGCCTCTATTATATTAATAGGGATAGTGATTTGCTTGTGGGTATTGATTTATGGTTTTTATTAAAGTAATCATATTAATCACACTGTGAGTCCTAGTGCTTGTTTATACTAACCAGGCCCATAACCAATGAACTGAATTCACTGCTCTGAGTAGCAGGCAGGAAGTCTGTGGTGTCCTGACACAGCCCAGAAAGCCAACTATTTCCTGGGCTGCATCAAAAGAAGCGTGACCAGCAGGTCAAGGGAGGCGATTCTCCCATCTATTTTGCTCTCATGAGACCCCATCTGGAGAACTGTCTTCAGCTCTGAGGCTCCAACAGAAGAAGGACACGGACTTGTTGGAGGAGGTCCAGAAGAGAGCCACAAAGGTGATCAGAGGGCTGGAGTACCTCTCCTATGAAGACAGGCTGAGAAAGCTGGGGTTGTTCAGCCTGGAGAAGGCTCTGGGCAGACCACATAGCAGCCTTCCAGTACCTATTGGGGATCTACAAGAAAGCTGGAGGGGGACTTTTTACTAGGGTATGTAGCAATAGGACAAGGGGTAACGGCTTTAAGCTGAAAGGGGGTAGATTTGATTAGATATTAGAAGAAATTCTTTACTGTGAGGGTGGTGAGGCACTGGAACAGGTTGCCCAGAGAAGCTGTGGCTGCCCCATCCCTGACAGTGTTCAAGGCCAGGCTGGATGGGGCTTTGAGCAACCTGGTCTAGTGGAAGGCGTCCTTGCCCACGGCAGGGGGGTTGGAACTAGGTGATCTTTAAGGTCCCTTCCAACCCAAACCATTCTATGATTCTATGATTCATAGCAACATGGTAATTTTTCAACATGGTAGACGTTAATACCAGCTGTCATTTCTATTGGCAAATGTGACCTCTAACTATAAAATTCCAGAAAATTGGCTTTTTTTGCCTGTTTTATTTCTTTGAGTTTGTTCTTTCCTCTTCCATTTGTTTGTTTCAATATACAAGTTTCAGATGATTTAGCTCTTCTGTAATTGCTACATTTGAAAAAGCTTTCTATTGATGCGTAATGCCTGTAGACCTAGTTTGTGGTTTTACAGATAACATCACAGAACACTGGCATCAGAAATTATGCTGTTTTGAGGCAAAAGATGAAGAAGATTAGACTGAAACAAGTGCTGCATTATCTAATATTCTGCTAATTGGGTATAAGCAACATTTTTGAAGAGAAAAAAACGTTCAGTTTTACTTCACCTGCAACACTTATTACAATAAGGCAATGTTTTATTAAGAATAGCAATAAACTAAAGTCTGCTTCTTTACTGTGGTCCATCCTCAGGACATATGTCTCATGGAAAATGTTATGCACTGCCTCGCAGACCTACAAAATTATTTAAGATATTAGCAGGTAATTTGAGTCTTTTTGCTTCTCGTAAATTAGGTTAGATATCACACTACCATATAGCTTACATACACCACAGCACACAATTCATTGCAGTATTATGGTTTTTAAGGGGCCATGTGATCCATTTATCTCATCAACCTTACTATAAGTAGAGCCATAGTAGTCAATCACTGACCAAAGACCAATCTTTACTGTCTGTTGTAATGACTGTGTCAGTCCTGATATTCAAGAGTACTGAACTCCAAAAGCTCAAGTAAAAATAGATACTCAGAAATTGCAAAACCAAGCTAAGAAATCTCCAAATACCAGTAAAAAAAAGTCAATAGTAAGTAATCATATTGGAAAAAGTATGTGCTGCATGGAAAAACTGAGGAAGGAGATTATTTAAAATTAGTTCTGATATTATACATTACTTGAATCTTCAACATAATGTAGAAGTAGGATTTTTATGGTCTATTGTGTTACACTTAAGATCTTTTTATGTGTAAAATGCGAAGCAAAGAATTTATTGTTAGTCTAATTAAAATCTTTACAGCCTAATCAAAACTATAGCAAATATTATAATTAATCCAGTTAAAATTGTATCAGCTTTTATTGTTCAAATTATTCAATTATTACAAGAAAATATAATTAATAATGTAACTAAATCTGTTACACATGAACTTCTGAGTATCAAACCCTATTGTCCAGTGATGCACACTCTGCCCGTGCTCCTCTGGTTCCTAAGGACAATAGATTCAGCCCTCCACAAGAAGAACAGAGGGAAGGGGAGGTTATGCTGAGTTGTCAGCAACCCAAATCCTTCCCCAGGAGAAGGTGCATGATGTTGATGGCCAGTGTTCCCTCCCCCTTAGATCTGGGTGCAGCTGAGGTTACTTTTATGCATTTTCTAACACTGTGCTTATTTGCTCTTTTAAAAAATGTGTTCCCATCTACGATCAGTCTATCTCCACTCATTAACTGCTTATTAATAAAAATTAAGTCCCAGTCACTTTGTTACTGAGAAGCTTCACAGATTTTTTATATCTTTACCATATAGAGTATTCAGAGAGCCAAGCTGAAACAAGTTAGGCAGTAGTCATCTGACTGCCAGACAACTGTTGTCACAACTAACAGAAGCTCAGGACACAAGTCAAAATATATCCCAAAAGCCCACTGACCAGTCAGTACAAAGCCTGGAGCCTTTTCCTAGGAACAAAAAAATCATATTTATTGGGCTACAGCTGGGTACTGTATACAATGGTGAACCTCATTTCTAATTTTATTTAAGAAAATAATTTAAAATAATTTAACAACAGATTTCCAAAGATTTTCTACCATAGTTGTAGTCCAGCCTTCAAATCACATAGATTTGAATATTATCCAATACTTAGAAAATTAAAATGCTTTTTGGTCAAATGCATTCTGTTTTGCTCAGCTTAGATCAATTCATCTGGATAAGATGCAGCACAATTTAGAGAATCATTTTACTTTTGAGCTTTTTTAATTTTTAGCAGAATTATTTTATGTAATTTATTATTAATTCAGTCTTCAGGTATCTACTTTGAACACAAATTGTATTTACCCTAAGGCTAAATCAACGATCAAATGTGGCACATGGACAACTATTCAAAATAAATTCATGTAGACTGGCACATTCTCAATTATAATCCATTTGAAAATATGGGAGTTGACATTTTGGAACACTTAAAACTCAATGAGACATTTGGCAACCCCAAAATTGTCACTTCATATGCATAGTTGTATAGTGATGAAAAAGGGAAAGCAAGCAAGCCGTCTTATAGATAATTAAGGAAAAATAGTACCAGGAAAAAGAAAAAAGTGTGGCTTGGATTTAATTCATACTCCAGTTTAAAATAAAAACTAAATAGTTTACTATAGCATAGAGTATTGTTGTTGACTGACACATTCTCACAACTAGAATATATTGCTGAGAAGAAGGCAAACTTTTTTCTTGCCCAGATTTGAAATTTATAGAATATTACCATCCTGTATGTTTAAAATGACCAATACTGACTGAAGATCTATTTCCTATATTCGCAGGAAAAAAGAAAAAAAAAAAAAAAAAAAAAAAAAGAACAGAAAAGGTTAACTTTAGTTGCTGGTTTATTATTCTATTAACTGCATTTTAGCTTCTGTTTTCTGGAGAGTTTTAAATATGCATTATACCTGAGCTAAAGAGATAACTGTGCTCTAGATATACTATAAAACAACATCTAACTCTGTAGTAATTAACTTGCTACTAGGTTTAGTTTTAAAATGTGTGTGTTTATTTATTTAGTGAACATGGCTTAAGTGTCAGAGTTCAAGTACCTGATAGAGATAAATATTACGTGAAGTACACTTGTTCAGAAGATAATTTTATTTAGCATCTTCAAGCAGGGCATAATTAAGTTACTCTGTCATACAAAATGATGGAGGCTTAAATAAGTAACAGCTGGTTACCCCAATGGCTGTACAACTGCAGGGCAGCCTTTGGCAGGAAAAGCTGTGCAAACCCAACCAATACATTATGCTAATGGGAACAATGTAATGAGCAAGGAAGCAGCTAAAATGGAATGACAAAAAGAAAAACAAACAACCAAACAAGTCTTTTCAGCCCTTAGCATGCATTTCAATTGCAATTTGTGAACAGAAATCTTACAATGGCAATACTCAAGTACTAGCCTTGTCTAGAAATGTTTGCTGAGTCTATTCTTTATGTCAGAAGTTTAAAGACAGCAGGATAAATCCACTGATGTTTGCTCCCTTGACTTCAATGAATTTTCACTAAATTGCTCCAAGTGGTGAATTGACCAAAACATATAAACTAATAAATATATTTTGTCATTAATTCTCTCTCTGATCTTTTATAAAAAGAAATTAAACTGCAGTATGAGTGGCCAAAATGAGACTTAAAAATATGAGCATTATAGAAGTATTTCCTCACCATTACTACTAATCTCTAAAGGTTTCATTTGAGTGTTTACTTGCCTTTGTGTCTGATTGTTAGTGTTTGGTTGTGTTTGGGTTTTTTTCCATAACGCATTGTGACACTGCTCTAGTAGATTTTTTCTGACAGATTTCATTCATTCCAGAAGGCCATTGTGAATTCTCTACCTGGCTCTGGAGCAGGATGAAACCCCTACTAACCTGAACTGGATTTTAGAACGAGGTGCCAGGTTCCTATCTGCAGTGCAGTGCAGAGGGTATGTTGCATGTTATGAGCGATAGGCTCTGTGCTGCATTTGATGCACAGTCCTTTCAAAGTTCACTCCAAAAGGGCTTTTGATACAGGACTTCTCAAAATAAGTCATATAATAAGTCTTTTCAAATAAGACTTTCAAAAGAGCCTATGCTAATTTATAATCTAGGCCAAAATTAATAGTCTATGAATATGTGATCTTAATCTAGATTACCCAAAACAGAAGCAGAGAACAGGGATTTCCAAGGATGGAGGCAGCAGCCTTTAAAAGTTTAAGGTGAGAGCAAAAACGGGGGGAGAAGAAAATCCTTAAGAGCAGTTAGTTTATAAAATGTGTGAGGCAGTAGGAATACAGAGGAATCTCTAATATACGTTTTCCCTTGTATTTTTCACATGTAAGTATAACTCGCACTACTGCCAAAATGCTGGTGACCCACCAACCACACACAGGAATATAGGGCATATTGATAATTATCATCTTAGGCAAAAGTCTAATATGAACAGTAACAAAAAATCTTGGTAAATATGTTCACACTACCTATATTAGGAAGTGCACAAAGTAGAATACAGACCAACTGTTCCTGACCCACAGACTTCACTATCTAATTTTAAATAATATAAAAAATGCATCAAATAGCAGAAGATGCTGTTTTGGTAGAAACTATGAGAGTACAAGAAATTTAGAAAGCAGAACTTTGCTTTGGGATATTTCGTGTCCCCCTGTGATGGCACATGATTACTGCATAAACATGTCCAGAATCATTTGTGCTTGCTACCAACAATTTTTTTTATTGGTTTCTAGTTAAGTGACTTTGCACGCTCTGAATTTTACTTTGGCAGTCTTTTCCTGAGTTCAGATTAATGCCTGTATGCAAAATCTCAGTTCTTTTCCCTCCATGTCTATGCACCTGTCATCTCAAGTGACCCAAGTACACCAATTGAGAAGGGATACGTAAGAAGTACCATCTCTTTTAGACTATGCAAAAACATTTCTGTTTATCTGGTTTCTATAAGCACTGTTATTATGGACTCCCTATATTCTTCCTAGAAAGGAGAAGTGGTAAAAACTCACCATTATTTCACATCTCTCCAGGTGCAGTTTTACTAAGAGGAAAAAAGGTATGTTAGGGCAAGGATATCTTCATTTCTCCCACTGAATTACCTCAACAGCATAGCCTTGTGAAGTGTCATGACTTTAGTTTGCCCTCTTGCTTCCCTATGACCCATGCTTTAAAAGTTTCATTACAATACTGGTATCTTCTTGCTTAATAGCTTCACCTATCAGATACAGCAGATCTTTATGCCCAGCAAACAGTTGCATCTGTCAAAGAAGGGTCATGCATGGAAAGAGAGGCAGGGGCATATTCTTAAACTGAAGAAAGTTCTGCACCAGGGCATCTGTTTTGTGCCATAGGACTAGTGCCAACCCACACACATGGCTGTTCCTGCAGGCACAGCTAGTACTGGTTTATGACCCTATATGCATCCTGTGCCATGTTCAACAGATTGTCATGTGACAAAGCATGTCATCACTTCTTTCCAAGCCCAATCCTGCCTTTTGCTACGTGTTTCAATCCAGCCATATATACTGTAACCCAAATTGCCTCATTTCTTTTGGATTAATGTGTCCTTACTTTACATATAATTCCATATGGCATCCTGATGCTTTATCATCTGAACTAATATCTGTTCAGAGCCCTACAGCTCCCATCTGTAGTACATGCCTGGATTTCCTTTGTATGGAAACTTTCTTGGATGCGGGATAAAATAAGAATATTGCGGTCTGAATTGCATCAGAAGAAAATGTCTGACCCGGCACTTGCCAGGAGTCCAGGTACCTGAATCGTTATCATATCACAGTGCTTCTCAAAGTCCAGGACCATGACATCAATTTGATTACCAAGGTGTTTACTTACACCAGAGTTCAGCAAGAAAATGACAGAGTGGTTTCAATGTGGCTTAACTAACTATTCCCCCAAATCCTAGTTTGTTTTTGAAGTGTACCTAGGTCCTACAATCTCTTTTCGTTTTCCTCAGCAGGTAACCATATAATTATGGCATAGACCTGACACAAACACTATTATTTCTCTGTGAGAACTTGGATAAACTTTGAATTTCTTCATCTATCTGGAGGATTCTCATGGCAAGGTAGGATTTTGCTGACTTCCACAGAAATGTGCAGTATGAAGATATGTTAGAGTACCATCTCTGAGGTATCTCAGGAGGGGATCTCGGAAGTGCTACAAGGTGGAGCAGGGATGACATACATACATCACCTTCCAATCCCACCTACACATGCATAAAAACTCTCCTGCTACATTTCACCTTCTTTTTGCTCTTTCTGTGTTCAGGGTGAATCTCACTTCTTTGAACTATTCTGCCTATTTTATTTTATTTTATTTTATTTTATTTTATTTTATTCAACTGCAACCCTATCTGGTGAGGTTTCAGTTAGTTTCTTCTGCATAATAATGCAGTGTAGTCCTTCCACAATTCTTATATATCATTATTGACAATTATTTCTGTATTTGCACTCTCACCAGCTACAATGTCATCCATAGCTAATACTGCATCTTCACTAGATTCAACATTAGAATCCTTATGATGTTAGCATACAACCTCTACTTTCACTCTGTCATTCCTAACTGTCAATAATTTTAATCCTGAAATAAAACCTTTTCTGGGGCAATACCATAAGGCAGGAACTTATGCATAGAAGGTATGCAGCAGTCAATGTGTCTAAATTGCAATGCAGAACCAGCACAAGGTGGGCTTGTGACTGATTCAGGCCTGGCTCTAGCATGTCGTGGCTGATAACACCCAGGGGAGCTATGAGTGTTATTATCCCAAATGCAGTTAATCATACAAAGTGAATCTGGCACACTAGGATGTTCATGTATCCATCTGCTCTTGCTATAGTAACACTATACGGAGAAGACAAGCCAGTGAACTTCCTCTTAGAGATCTGGGATACTTCCTATACAGTCACTTTTATCATCTTCCACAAGAGAAGAAATTTGTTGTCAGCCTGAAAAGATATTGTCTACAAGGACAGAACAGACCTAGATTCAAGCAGAAAGTGAGTCATAGCTACCAAGAGATTTCAGTTTCCTACTGTTCAAATCTGAAGTCTAAACTTGAGAATATGTCGGCCTGAGCCATGAAAAGATGATGTAAAATCCTTTCTTAACTTTCAAACAGCTGCAGTACTTTGATCTACTGTGTTATACAATGGTGTCAGCATTACTGCTGAGAAGAAAACAGCTAGTCCCTTGTGTGAACATTCTCAGCATGAAAAAAGAGGTTTTGTCCCAGATCAAGAACTGAATTTTTTTCTAACTGAAAATCCACAAAAACTTATAAATATCCAAATCAGTTCAACTGAAGAATTTGGTATCATTCTTTCAAAAAAGATTTTGCTTCATTTATAAGTATAGTTAATACAGGTTGGAAGGGATCTCCGGTCCCTAGTCCAACTTTCTCCTCAAAGCAGGGTCAGCTGTGCAATCAGACCAGGTGTCTCAGGTCTTTATCCAGTCAGGTTTTGGAAACCCCCAAGGATGAAGAGAGGCTGCACAGCCTCTCTGGACAACCTGTTGAACTTGACTGTCTTTAGAGGGAAATATATTTTTCCTTTTATCCATCTGAATTACTTTTGTGTCAATTTATGCCCATGATTTCCTGTTCTCCTACCATGCCCCACTGTGAAGACCCTGGCTTCATTCTCTCAGTAACCTCCATGAAGGCACTGAGGGCTGCTGTTCACTCTGTCCAAAGCCGTCTTTGTTCCAGGCTGAACAAGCCCAGCTTCATCAGCCTCTCCTCACAAAGTGCATGCTCCAGCCATCAACCATCATGGTGGTCTTGTGCTGAACTTGCTTCAATGTATTGATGTGTGTCTTCTACTAGGAGGCCAGTACTCCAGACATGACCTAATGAGAACTAGAAAGAAAGAGATAAACTCTTCCCTGAAACCATCTATCTGCTCCTGTTAATAAAGCCCAGGAGGCTGTTGGCCCTTTTTTTGACCACGGCACTGTTAGCTGATGCTGTTGGGTGTCTGCAAGGCCTCCATGGCCTTTTCCACAGAGCTGCTGCTCACACAGTGTTTCCAACCTGTACTACTGTAAGGACTCTACCTTTCCAGGTGCCAAACTTCGCATTTATGTGCTGAATTTTATGAGGTTCCCATTGGCTCATTCCTCTATACTGTCTACGTGCCTCTGGATGACAGTCCTTCCCTTTAGCATATCAACTATTAACCACCAATTTGGTACCATCTACAAACTTCATGAGAGTGCATGTCATTGCTTCTAACTGGTCATTGGTAAAGATTTTTAAACATGACAGGACCCAGAACAGACCCCTTATAACTGGCTTCCAGGTAGAGTATGACCTATACCCATGACCCTCTGAGCCCCATCATCCAAACTCTTACCTATTCGGTTGTACACCCTCCCAGACTATAACAATCTGACTTGGGTACCAAAATATTGTGGGACATAAAGGCCAAAAGCCTTGCTAAAATCAAGTTAATTGATGTCTCCAGCTCACCCCTCATCCACATCCTTCTGCTCCATCACAGAAGGCAATCAGGTTGGTCAGGCGTTTTAATCTCTTCCCTGTAATCTTATTCTCCTTCATGTGCCCAGAAATCTGTTCCAAGAGGGCTCGCTCATGATTTTCCCAGACACCAAAGTGGGATGGACCTCACTGCATATATACCTACATGTTTTTCAGCTTTTAAATTTGTTCTTAAAACTGACTACTACCAAGTTACTTACAGGAAAATGGGGAAGGAAAGTTGTTTTATATATATATCTATCTCATATAATAGTAGTAGTGGTAATTAGGAGGTATTACATCACAACTCCTATAATAGTAGTAGTAATAATTAAGAACTATTGCTGAATTACCTGTAATAAAAATTGAGAAGTGTTACTGATCTCATGATTTAATGTTTTTTCTTTCTTTGTCTCTGTGGAATACTCTTGACATCTTGACCTTCCTTGTTCTATCTGCTTTAACTAAATAAAGAAGACTGGGACAGGAACTATACTTTAAATTGTTCGAATTTGCTTTAATATGGTCCTGTTTGCACATTATGGATATTTAAATGACTTATTAGTGGTATCATTAACAAATTATTATTCAAAGTGAAATTATAAAATATGATGAAAGCTGTGCAAAGTAAAAGGGATTCAGGTCAGCTCACTTAATAGCCTGTATTTTAAAAGGTATATTTTACTTGACTACTTTATACAAATTAAGGGGTTCTGTTCCTCCGGGTATTTTATAAATGTTAATTATTAATATAAAGTAAAGCCTTTTCTTTAGTACCCTGTTTCCAGTGCTCAAACCCAACCCAGAATTCAACAGATTGTGTATTTTTAAGATGTTGCCAATGTTTTAAACAGAAAATCCCTTTGGTTTACATTCCCATATATTCAGATTATTGTTGCACATCTGCTGTAATGATTAAATAGGACAATCCATCTCTGGAGGAAAACCAACTCAATTAAATGAAAGAACTAAATGGCAGTTTTCCTTGCCTTTCTTAAAAATAAATTTTAAAAGACACTTCTGGATTTTTTTCTGCTTTTAAACTGTAATTAATACCTGTAGTTGTATAAGAAAATGACAGAGTGCAGTTGCATGCCAAAACAAACATGACCACACAATTACTAGTTATTAAATACTGATTTTTTGTCATTAAAAAAAAAAAAAAAAAGAACCATCACTAGATTTGATAGTAATGGTTCCAATGCATCTAAATAAAGGGACAATAGCCCTAGTTCTTTGAAGTTAATGAGATGATCTATTTGCTTTCCTTTCAGTGATCATGATTCAATGTGCTAGAATGCAGCCTGCAAATTGGCGGCCACATAAAAGAACTAACTTCGCTGGTTCCCTTAACTACTTTCTTGGGCTATTCCAAATTAAATGCTTGATCTTGCCAGATCACCCAGTTTTTCAGTGGAAAACTTAACACTTGTCTAACTAAAAAAGCCTCTGCCACTAGCCAATCTGCTGGGGCCATGCTTTCCAAGTCCCTTGATGTTTGCCAAGAAGAGATGCTCTCCTGCCAGCACAGTTACATCACTCCACTGAATGCCAGATGCAAAACCAACATTAGCTTTCCTCTACGGGCAAAACTGCACATTGGGGTTTTGCCTGTATAACTGTTAGTTAGCTTTGGTATGTGAATGTGGGGGTTTTTTTTTAGTTTTCACTGTCCTAGCTTTGCTGGCAAGTCTTTGCAGACATGGCCTAAGAATGTTACTATTAATGATCAAAATGGCAGATGACAATGATTTCTATCTAGAAAGTATTTAACTTCATAAAATGTACCCGAAAATTTAAAAATTACCCTTGAGGTCCATAGACTTCTGTTTGATTTGATTAGAAACAAATAGCTCATTGGAAATGTTTCTTCTAGCTATTTGAGAAGAGACTCTGAGAAGTAACACTCTTTATCTGAAGTTTTTCCTATGTTGAAATATTCACAGATTTATTCTGCAGTGGAGGGATTATATCTTATAAAGTGTAGTTCACACTACAGCTTGTTCTTCTCTTCTCTAGCTGTCCATGTGGGACTTCCACATAAAAGTTAGCTGAAACTGGATGCCAAACTGTTCTATTTTGTATAATTTGTGGTGGAATTAAAATGACTACCACCAGTCATAAAAAAAACTGTAAGTACTTTTGATCCACAACTGCATATACTCTCCATACTTTATTTTGTCCAGTAGAACCTCACCAATCCTTATGTTAGCCTGTCAGGTTTTATTGTATTTCCTTCTATCATTACTATAAACCTGGATAAGTAAGTTGTTGTTACCATTGTTTATCAGTGGTTACTAAATCTAGCCTGTATTGAGACATGTACAATATTCATTTTCTGCAAGTACAGGAATTTTTTTTTTCACACATTGCAAATCACCATGAATAGCAAACAGAATAAACACAGTGCAATAAGATGTATGTTGTCATTTCATTCATTATTTAGCTTGATAACTGTATAAATAATCTGGCCTGGAGTAGGAACAGTCCAGTCAAATGTAGCACACAATTGTTTTTATGTAGTAGTAGTTTGTGTAAATTGTGTTTGTGACAGGTTATAATACTACAAGGAAATATTTTGGATGGAAGTAACAGATGACCCATGACAACTCTAACTAAAATATATTATTGTTGTAACACAGCTAATAAACCCATCACATTCCATCTATTGAGCTTCACTAAGAAGCAAAATAATATATAGTGCATGATAAAACAAATACGAAAAGGCAAGCCCAGTTATTTACCAGCTACACAAATCCTCTAATAGCCAAAAGTGATGCTAACCACTGTGTCCCTGCTGAGCTTTTTAGAATAATCCATTAGCTCAGGTCACTTCCTTTGTTTCTCTGTCCCCTACCTTGTAACCCCTTTTGCCTTTAGCTCTGAAAGCATTCTAAGATTTTATTGTGTGACAAGTTGCCTACATCACTGACATAATATCCTCCTTCAATGCCTTCCTTGATTGGATGACCTAAATTTTGCCAACAGGAGCACTGAATGAATGAAATTATTAATGTCCTGAGCCTATTCAGGTGAACGCTAAGAGCACTTTAGAATGAGGGATGTAATAGGAGACAGTAAGTTATAGGAACATTTAGGATATTAAAAGTAATTTCCTGTCCTTCCCTACAAGCTCTTCACCCACCCCCCAACAATATTTTTTGCTTTTGGTATGAGGTTTATCTTTGGCTGTAAATAAGAACTCTAGAGTTTATATCAGCTGTGTGCCTCTCTTCTGAAGACAAAAGTGAGAGTGATACCTCTCTTCTGAAGACAAAAGTGAGAGTGATACCTAAATCAGACACAACGTTCAGCAAATTTTGCAGATCTTTTCTCTTGCCATTTTCTTAACAATTAGTTGTTATTTCTGCTACCAGTCTCAAACTTCCTTTACCAGTGCTGCCTGCCCTGATGACTATCGGCCCCTGGCTTTCAATCTTGGATATGTCCAAGGCATATTTGAGAGCTATAAAAAATTTCCAGGGGTTATTTGCCCACAGATGATGAGCTCTTGCACCATACTGTTGAGGAAAGAGTTGGAATACAATCTTCCAGTAATTTTTCTGTTGCTCATAGATACATGACCCTTGTTTTTCCTCCTCTGATATTCTGTTGCATGTATTTTGCTTGACAAATGCAGATATTTTACAGTACTCTCCTATTCTTATCCTTACAACTTATAGCCTTCCTCCACTTCCATGAAAATACAAAATCTACAAAAAAGTAGGTATGCCAAAGAGGGCATGAAAGCCCATTTGATCTCCATATATATGTTCTAAGCCAAACTACAGTTTTTGTAGATGGAACAGAAATCTAAGAAAACAGGGAGAAGTGCTTACTGAATCACAAGTCAAACAGCATAAACAGAATCATAAATACATTATTCCACTGTTTACTCAGATCTAAACCTGACACTTAACAAGAAACATTTAGCCACATGAGACAGGAAATTGCATCTTCTCACTTATCCACATTCACGCTCTCTCTCTTCCATTTGATTTGTGCCAGATTAACAGAAGAGAGTGAAGGATGAGGCTAAATTGTTCCTCCCTGTGCAGAGGGAATGCAGAGGTCTCCCAACAGCAAGTGGCTTTCCTCACCATATGTGCTTCTTCATCTTGGCCCAGCAGGGCAGGAAAATGAATTTGAGGATTTCAACACAACACACGTTATGTAAGCGTTAGCTACAGTGCTTTACTCCATTTTTGCTTTCAGTGGCTTCTCCACACATATTTCACAGAGTGGCTAAGCCAACAAGCTAGAAAAGATTTAGTATGTATGGCAAGATCTATGGAATTCAAGTTAAAATTAGTCATCAGTTCCTAGGGTAGTCCAAAATCAGCCTCGCTATTCTCAGTGCTGACAAAACTATGGACTAATTTGAGACAACAGACTCACTTGAGACAAAGTGACTGACTGAATAACAATGCATTTGGCTAATTGTTATGAAAGTTCTCTAGGTAGGGATTTTGGACAACACAGGAGATTCTCAGAGCAGGTAGTAGGGCAATTGATAGTACCATTTGTATGCTGTTCCTATAGAAGCAGAAAGGGTAATGCAGGACAGTCTTTTGTAAATAGATAAACATAGTTGGGGGAAGCTTTGTCTGTCATTCAAGATAAAAATGGGAAAAGTTAGTGCATTTTCTGGAGAGGTGAACTCAGCTAAAAAAAAATTTAAGAAGTCTCATCCAAGCCAGCTGAAAATGCCATTGCAAGGGCCAAAACAGCAACAGATCATTCTGTTTGAGGGATTCAGTTCTCCACGTGAGCATTATCCTACGCAACATATTTCAACAAATTAGGGGATTTTTTTAACAAGTATTATGTCTGTGAATCTTTGCAACACATGAACCATATAGCGCTGAAGGACATTTTCTTTAATGATAGACTATCGTGTTGTAATCTCACTTGCCAGCTTATGACCTCCCCTCAAGAAACAGCATTTCAGATAAAACATTTCAAGTTGTTTCTTTAGATGTTGGATGTTCGTGTCTATACTGTTCTCACCAGGTTGCATCATGGCTAGCTTCCAAATAAGCACAGGTGAAGTCACAACCATCCTTCTTCCCTGCCTTCTTCATATTGATTAGTGTTCCCCATTACAAGGGTCTATATATAGTATTGTTACCAAAAGGAATGAGATGAAGAAATCCCTGTAGTTTTGCTGCCAGTTGTGAAGTCAATACATCTCAACCAATGCCCTTGAAATGAGATGATGTGCACTGCCTTCTGGAAAAAATTGGACTGCTGATCAGACAGTGTGATGTATTTTACCCTTGTATCTTGATCCAAGCAAAATCAAGCTGCACCGTTAGCAGATACTGAAGCCTGTGAATCTTACCTCTGCAATCATGAGTAACCAATATACTCCTTAATGCTATTTTTATGAGTGTGTAAACAGGGATTTTCTTGGAATAGAGGAGATCTAAGGGAATCCATAGTTTAAAATGTGGTCCATAGTTATTTCTATACTAATATATCTCTGTATCACTCGATTCTTAAAAAGGAAAATTTGTTTCTAAGTGGATGAAAAGACCTTTCATTCATATTCTATTGATACAATTTATATAGCAATCAAATGCTTGGAAAAGTATTCCTAAGCTACTGACAGAGTTAATTCAGACATTTCATATCTACATAACAAATTTAAGGCCTTCTTCCAAAATTTAAGACTCTATATCATATCAGATGATCTGTATCACTTACAAACAGGCGCATGAAACAGAAACTAATGTATTCAGTTGTGTCCAGCATAAAGAAATGATCCATTATATTTGTGGGTTTATGTTAATATGGTGTTAATACTTTATAACTGATCCCACAAACAATGCCCCCCCCCCAATTACTCTGTCTACATCCACTCATTTTCACTGCTATTCAAAAAAAGAAAAATAAAACTAAGACAAACATAAGTACAAAACAAGGCTAAACTAACTACATATGCCTACATAACTACTACGCTAAAAACTTATGCCCCTTTATTTAAGCATTATAAAGTTACATATGAACATTCTGAAATTTGTTATTTGTAACCTTGGAAAACAGTAAAGATTTTGGTGACACTGATTACCTGACTGAAGGAAGCGTGGATATAAAAGTTTTGATTCACACCAATTATCTGAACATTGAAATCGATTTAAACAAAGCAATAAAGTTAAAGTATATCTCAGGACCATTTTGAATCTTAAAGCTACAGCAGAACAGTGATGCTATACTAACATAAAACCCTTTAAAGTCTCAATCATAGATCTCAGGGTACTTTAGAATTACAGATGTCTCCTTTCTTCTCAGTGAAAACCTTTCAAATTAGCAGCCATTTGAAGTTTTTCTTTTCCTTTGCCTATCACCCTGCGAGGGTTTTTTGCCAATGCCTTTTGGAGGGTGAAAAACACCCTCATTTTCATTCTTTAAAAACACTGGAACTCTGCAGTAGTCAGGTTTTTTTGAACGCAACCAGGAGTTTACCTCCATGCTCCTGCTCTGCCAACAAAGTATCTTGCCAGTGTTCTCCCAAAGCTTACTCATACTCCTGCCACCACAGCTCTTCCACCATTTTCAGACATTTTTCATTTTCCTTTTTTGTCAAAACTAAAAAGTCAAAGATAACTTGCATCTACAGACTATCAGAAGTTACAGGTTCTTAAAGGATCTGCTTATAAAAATGGGATTTTAGAAGGACAGATTATATGTGTGAAAACATGATTGACTGAAACTCTGTGTGGGATAAACCACCAAAAAATGTATCTTATCACAGCAAAGCAATATAGAATATCAGAGACATGCAAAGACATGATCTTCTTCTGGAAGTCATATCAAATCATATGCCTTCTGATAATCAAAAATAGGAAAAATTTGAAATACTCTAATGTTAATTCTTTCATGTAAAATGCATTCCATTTCTTCTGAGAGAGTATTCATCAACAACAGGAATGTTCTCTATCAAAAGTAGAAGCTACAGGGTTGATGCTTATGGCTAACAAAAGTTGAAAAATTGACATAGCTAAGACATTTAGTAAAACTATTGTATAATAGTGTTTGCTTCCTTAAAAGTCACTATTTCAGACCACTGAAGTTCTATGTAAGTTCTGTGTAAGAACTCCATCTATCTTTTTTTTTTTTTTTTTTTAATGTGTAGGTAATTAGTATGTGTTAACCATTTTAGCATATATAAAAGACTAGTTTCTGTGCTACAGAAACATTAATTTTTCTGTTTGAAAGCTTCTATACATTGCATGCACAGAGATAGATTTGATAAATACTGTGTTTGTAAATGTGAAAAGATGAGACACAAGTCATTGTCAGGAGGACACTGGCATTTCTCTGATTATTATAAATGCAGTTTCTAGTAAGACCATGGGTTTGGGATTCAACATACTGACTAGAAGCCTGGGGTGACTAGATTCACATATACTACATGTCTGTATACTGTCAAATAAACCCCAATTTACCTGTCTGGAGAACAAATATTGGCATAAGGAAACTGAAATGTCCAGCTCCCTTACATCAAGCTCACCGAGATTATCTATTCCTTTATTCATCGAGCTCTACGCACCAACTCCGTACAAATACCCACATGACCAGTTTGAAGATATTTTTTAACTTCATTTACCTTTTTTAGTGAAATATACTGCAAACCGGTTTTGTTAAGGTAATTACATATTTTTTTTATTTTTTAAAGGACTTGTCAGCTTACTAGAATTTAAGTGGAAATTCTACGAAGTCAATTTAAAAGTGCTTCAGTCATTGAAAGAAATGCCATCCCCTGAAATGCAACTATGTAAATCTATAAAAGATTTAACTGCAAAGTTTTAATTGATAGGTCAACACAGCAATGCAATCTATTCCTACTCCGCTGGAGTGTGCATACGTTACACTACAAAATAAGCCCTAGTTTTCTCCAAAACATTATGCCCTTAAGCGAGTTGTCGATGCACATATTACTTTCTACTTGCAGGCTGACTACAAGTTCTCCATGTGCTGAGCACTCAGGCCATCCTGATGCAGTGCCAAGATGCATTTAGACACTGTGAGGTACATGTGTCCAGAAGAAAGGTCAAGTGAGGGATACCACCAGTCCCCATTTTATTTCCCAAAGTAGTAACTGTCCACCAGTACTTTCCCATCAGAACAGACACCCTGTAGATTAGGAGGCTCTTCTAAAGGAAGAAGTACTTTTTAAACTGTTGGTGCCACAACGATTATGTCAGAATAGGAAATTTCACCAACTACATAAAACCTAAAAGCTTCCACTAGAATGAAAAAGTCATATATTATTTATTTGAAAGGTATTAAACACTGTGGTTTGCATTATCAGATAAAAGCATCTTGGAGTAATCACAAATAATTGAGTGACACAAGCATTTGGTGTCTCCACTTAAAAAGTATACTGTTGTTATGCAAGTGGAAAATCACAGCATCTTTGCAAGATGCACGTTTTCTTAGCTGCAGAGAGTACAAATTTCAAACTTTCCAGGATGGAAACACAAAGAAATGAAGACATGATTCTAAATGAAGGAATGGTCTTATTTTTCATAGCGACAGATACCTAACGAGCTGAGGGTGGTGGTGTTTGGTGTTACTGTCTTATATTTTGCATTGAGCGACTGATCAGATCTCTCACATAAAGCAGAGCTGCAAAGAACAGGTGAGGAACAAAATTCAAAAGCCTGAACATCACAAAAGCCTTTCAGGAGCTCAGAAATGCTAACAAAAGTGCCATATAAAGGTAAACTAATAAGAAGGGAAAACTGGTGACAAAAAAGTCAACCACCCAGTTCTATACACTTCTACTACAAATAGATAATTGATTTTTTAAAATATGTAATATAAAATGAAAAATATTTTGTTTTCTGAATGTTTAAGAATGTAGATGTTACCAGATTAGATTAGAAGTGTGATCCGTGTGGTCAAATATCCTGTTTTAGAATGTGACCAAACCAAAGTGCTTTAGAGAAAAAGGTATGAGAGAGATCTGGATGCAGGAAAATCTACTCCAGTAAAGTACTTAACTTCATAATTAATAATTAGAGACTGTTTAAACCTTTAAGTAGGGTATTTTATCCCTTTACAAACTTGTTTGAAGCATTAGCAAATGCTGCCATAAGCTATTGCTATCTTTATCACCTAATTTTGAATATGGTTAGATTCTTGGTCTCTGACAGGTCTGTATGCAGGCTTACCTGTGTATCTGCAAAATTATTGTTGTTTTGGGACCTACCACACACTTTTGTGGGTGTATGAAGGACCATGGTGATGGGTATTGGCACTCAAGAGTTTAGTCTCTCACTCCTCTGCTTTCAAGGTGCTATGTATATTAGAGAAATGAAATACTTGTCTCTCATAGACAAAAATTCCTACCACAGCACAAAGTTTACTACAGCTGAGGACCCATTCTCTATTTTTGTATTCAGGTACATCTGGACTTTTGATCATGAATCTATACCTCACTGTTTGGGAATGTAGGCATATGACTGCTTACAACTGTCAGGCTGAGTAGTGGGCCAACAAGTAGCTGCCTTGGTTGTCAGTGTATTTGGGGATGACTTCTGTGAATTCTGCGTGGAATTGCCATTCAGAAAACTGCTGTCATACTTTTTAATGTCACTAACAGATTCAAGGACAATAATAAATTCAGTTGAGATATCCTGAGATATCCTTTATCTCCTGGGAAAGAAGCTGTGCATTTTTTCTATGTTAGTCATCAGTTTCCATTTACAAGTAATTGCAGCCGAAGGCTGTGTTTCCCCAAAGGCTATTGTAGAATATTTTGTACAGTACCACCATGAAAGAAAGGCAGAAGACAGTGAAGTTAATCAATGATATATATTTTTCCTCTGGTTTGGCAAATAAGCCATAATTTAAAAATTGGTTGGGGTCAAACCAAATGCATTTATTTTGGTTTTGCTCATAGAAAAACCAAAGTAAATAACATACACTATTTTTAATTAATGAGTGCTTAATTTATCACTGAATCATATATTTTCCTTCCAGGCCCTTCAAAGAAAACCAAATTAAATCAAATAGGGCTATCAGAGACAGAACAGATGGTGGCATCCTTTTACCTCATAGTTGGTTTTAGATATTGTTATTTCCCTTCATAACCATTCTTGAGAATGGAGGGACTTTATCTCGTATTTCCCAGAATAGTAGTTTCATAACCTTGATACAGAGCATCCTGGAATTATGCTTTGCCATACGTTCAAATGGAACTTTTCTAAATGAATGAAAAATTAAAGATTCACTGAAACTAGAATCCTGGTTTTCTCTTCCTAATCTGTCTCTTGCCAGTAGGTTCCTTGGCATAAGTAGCTCCTTTACAGAGCAGCAGTCTCAGAGACAATGCTCGGGAGTAGTCAGGGATAAAACCAATGATCATTTCCAAAGGTAGTATGGACAAAGCTTTGACAAATATGTCTCTCTCCATTTTATACAGTTATATCCCAGCAGGAAATGAATTCACAATTTCTACATGCTCTCATGGAAAAGGACCCATATTACAGGGTAACATTTCTATTACAAAAAAGTTATCTCATATACTTTATGCCCTCAAATTATTTCAGTGACTTTGAACTGAAAAAAAAAAACAAACCCAAACCAAAACCCAAAAATGTAACAATTATGTCTCAGGTCCTCAGATGCACCACATGGGACCCTGAAGAGATATATATTTTAAGTGCCCTGTTGTACGGGTGTAGCCATTGCAGTTTCTATTCCTGCTTTGTTCAGCACTAAAGACATAGCAAATAAGTCTTGTATATCAGAGATCCTCCTTGATTTTTTTTTCCTTTTTTTTTTTTTGTAATTGGTGATTTTCTCCTATTTTTTAATAAAGAATATTTCCTTTCTTTACAAAGATTTCACACTAATAATTGGACAATGTTGATGTTCAGCTATCTAACCCTAGTGACCAACACCATACCATTTCAGAGTAGTCTGCATCCCAGAGGACACATTCCCCACAAAGGTTACCACCTTTGAGTCCTACTGTGGACAGTTTTATACTGATCTTAAAAAGGGTTGGTAGGACTTAGGCCTCCTATGCTCATAAATTTGGATTTGCTTTTCCACATTACCAGTGGTGGGAGATCATCTCCAGGCATTCATATTTCTATAAAAAGTAGTCCAAGCTCAGAAAATTAAAAGCCACCTGACCCTGCAGTAAGCAACATAGCTGTATGAAGGTTTCATTGGTCACATAACAGTGCTACAACAACACAGACACATGGCCGTGACTAACCACTCTGTAGGGACACACTGAGGTCCACACTTAAAAGTAACGTCTCTTTGTCTTTTCCTTGAGTGTTCCCCTCAAAGGTAACTCAAGCTGCTCAAAGTACGGTGTAGAAGTAGCCCCTCTGATCACCTTAGGAGCCATATCTTGTATCTCCTTTTGCAAGTAGCCATATAACATGAATTCACTGGAACGTGGAAACCTCCTACAGCATAGGACATTCTTTTCCCTTAGGAAAAAGGGTCATTCAAAGCCATAATAAGTTTATCAGGTGTTTCTGTCATCAGTTTGTATTAAGATCTCATGCACGCATTACAAATTCCTTTCAGAATTTATAATATATGATCTCTCTATGCAGCTAGTCAATCCTTTCTCTTCTCCTATTGTGCTCCATTTTGGGGGTTTTCACGTCCAAAATGTTAGCTTGAATAGCATGTATACTCAAGAAAGGACACAAACTGATATTTTTGGCTCTTTCCTTTGCACTCTTTGGCACAACTGAAAAAAGGAAGCTCCTTCAGGACTACAGAATGTGTGTGTCCTAGGTTGTGCCAAAATCAAGGTTGCACAAAACCTTCAGTTACAAAACCCACCACATTTACAGAGGGTTTTCTTTTATATCTTTGTCAACTTGCATAGATTTTATTCTGAGAAAAATGGAAATTACTGTAAAACTTAACTGAAAACAAAAATGGGAAAATCAAAGTATCTGATGTGGTTTAATCAAATAAACCAGCAGAGCAGATGTGACTCTGCCTCCTTTGAAATGTCCTGTGTGATATGAAAGAGTACATAACCAAAAGGAACACCACAGTTCTTACTAATGAAGTAAATCTTTTTAGTTGATGTGCTGACCTGTTCCACTGGACTTATGGTACCAAAACAATATCTGGCTAAATCTCCAGAAGCGTACATTTGAATTTGGCCCTGAAGTGGTCAGACAGTTAGACTAAAAGATCGTTGTAGGTCCATTCCAACTGAAATATTCTATTCTATTCTATTCTATTCTATCCTATTCTATTCTATTCTAATTCTATTCTATTCTATTCTATCCTATCCTATCCTGTTCTGTTCTATCCTATCCTATCCTATTCTAATTTATTCTATTCTAATTTATTCTATTCTATTCTATTCTATTCTATTCTATTCTATTCTGTTCTGTTCTGTTCTATTCTGTTCTGTTCTGTTCTGTTCTGTTCTGCTCTGGCTCTCGATGTACAGCACTCCTGACAACCATGTAGTAATGGATTTACAGCAGAATACCTTGGGCATACTCAAATTCTAGAATTCTGGCCTTTCCCAAACCCCAGCTCCTTTTAATAAGCTTCTCTTCAGCCTGGTCTCCAGAACTGCTCCCTAAACACAACCAGCCCACTACTTGTTAAAACATTTGCTCATAATTTGTTCTGTATCTGTGAAATACCTACACCTCTTAGCAGATAGCTGTTTATTCATCCGTAATAAGCAGACGTGATCTCTGAAGCTGTGGAGAAGGGGATTTGTAATAGACTGCAACCAGGAGTGGCTTGTGTAAGTGAAGAAACAGGACAAGACCTGTCTTTAAAAATCGCATGTATTCTAGTCTCCTTAAATTTCGTTGGTGAATCTAGGTAATATAAGCTTTTAGGAAGCAACAGAGGGTTTTATTTTCTTTCTCTCTCTCTCTTTTTTTTTTTTTTTTTTTTACACAGGTATTACTCTCACACTTTAATTAGATTGTTAGTAAAATATAATCATCTAAGTAAGAAAAAATGTACACTTAAACCTCATAAGCAAAGAGACTGTGATTCTTCCAAATATGTGAAAGAGGCCTTGGTCAAGGGGCAATGGTGGTGGTGGTGGTTGTGGTGGTGGAGATATTAATTGTGAATATATTGAAAAAGTTTATCCTTCACCCAAGTGGATGGCTTTGTAGGAGGAAGAAAATGTTTTTTACCAGAGCTCAAAAGCTAGAATAAAAAACAAAAAAAATTCCCAGAGAAAATAAGCACACTGGTGCTCTGAAACACATCACTGCTGGCCAACCTGACAGGTTAGATCCAAGTTACTTGCTTATACACTGCCATTTTAAACAGCATGGTAGTGCTAACTGCAGTAAAAATAGGTCTTGGCATTGACTCTGAGGCATTGCATGTGTTGGAGAGGTGCCCATGGTTTCATTCTGCAACCATAGGGGTCTAGTCTTCTGTCAATGTGTGTGCAGAACAGCTTTAAGAGGAATATGTGTGTTCATCCACGGGCAAAGAGGCCTAAAGAGCCCGTGTTAGTATTCGGATGGCACAATTAAAATCAGGCTGAATCCTTCTCATTCTGTAGACAAAAATCTTAGCACGATTTTACAGAAGCTTTTATTTCAGTCATGTAGGAGACAGAAATTATTAATTAGGCTTATAGTCAAACACTGTTCTACAAGGTACTAGTACATTCTATGACTCAACTGACAGCACTAGAAAATCTCTTTGTTGCAATTAAAAACTAAAAAAGTATCTGTCCAGAGTAGATCTTTAGGTTCCTGTCTGTGTTTTGGAATACAAAGGACTTTTTCCAGCAGGTGGATGTAGAAACCACATTAACTTACATCATACAGAAAAGGTCTGTTCAACTACAGTTTTGCCATTTCCTTGTATATTCTGGTGACCTTGAGAGAAAACGGATATAGTCAAATACTAAAATGCCTGGCTGTGATACTAAAAACGCTTGGCTCTCAACCACCTTTTCAAAGGAAGTGCAACTGCAGCAATGCCAGCTGACAGGGCTTCGCCCACAGTCTAGCATGACACCTGCCCAAGTACAGTACAGAGCTACACCGGTACCAAGAGGCAGGCCAAAGGAAACAGTCAATGTATCTGCTTGCTACATGCTTGCTTAGGAGACGGGAGGAAGCACACCACATCTTCCTCTTCCCTACATCTATGCCTCCCTCATGCTTGCAAACTTCTAGTGTAGCAGTAATGTGATACTGTTTAAGGACACAATGTGCATAGCATTTTTCCTGCTTTGGATGTTTAGAAAACCAGTCTGCCTGCTGTGGTTTTTTCATGTCATTCTCCTGGTGTGCAGGAGAATTCAAACGCATATAAAGTACAGGATAATAAGCTCAAGATAAAGCCAAGTCACATATGACTTTTAGTGTAGATAATGAAAAACACAGTGTCCAATTCTCCAACTATATTCTTGTATAACACAGATGTGCAAACTCTAATTTACACAAGCCCCTTTAGATTGCAAAATAGATGGGATACACGCAGGGGAAGGATTAAAGGAAGAGTTAACAGCAGTTGGGGCAGTGACATCAAACATTCCTTGCCATCATTGGCAAAACTCCCACTCACTTGAATTGGGTTGTGGCTTTACCTGAACCTTTCAGAAATAGAGCACTAAACAAAGGAATTAAAACTTGGATAGATTTGAGAATGCTGGATGGAGTCAGATGGAAAGAAAGAAAGTGTTTTTACACAGGAATCAGAACAAAATTTTGCTAAATTTAAGAGTGAAAGTAACAAGCACCAATAACAAAAAGCTGACATCAGCGTCAGTGAGGGAAAGGACGAAGAGACACAGGGATAAGTGCAGGTTCTAAGTATTAAGTCACATAGAAAAAAACTAGGATTTTGTATATAATGGTAGAAAAGTGGCACTGGCTGGAAACAAGATAGGAGGATATAAACAGCAAAATATGAAGGTTGATAAGGACAAAGGTTATGGCTTTGGTGATGTCGGAAACAAAGAAATTACAAGCCTCATTGACAAAGCCAATAGTGCGGAGGGAATAGCAGAGAAATTTCCAATTTGGAAATCTGGAAGCCTTTACGGAGATATGTGGTCTTTGTAGGTCAATAAAATTTTATGCAGTGTGATGGCTCAGAGGGATAGACAGTGATATGTTCTGGAAGAAGCTGCTTCAAACAGTACCATAATTTGCATTGTACAAGTAGGACTTCTCCTTCTAAAGCACCATTTCAGTAGATCAGCTCTTAAGGAAAACATATGGTGCAAGCAATTGCCTTACAAAGACTGCTTGAAAAGTAGTTTTGGGCTTTGGGACCAATTTCTCCATCATGCCACATTGGTTTGTCCATGTCTTTTTGATGACTAGATTAGGAGATAGATGCTTTGCCTGCTGTGAGCTCTTCTGCTATACCTCACACAATTACAAGTGCTAGCTTACTAGAAAAGACACTTGCAAAATGTCATGTGTTCCTCAGCTTCAGAGCTTAAAATCTTTTCCTGTATTTGCTATTTAACACTGTCTTGTAGGTAGTTTCCTGCTTCTCTTCTAATCTCCTTTTGACCTTGCTGTTTTGTGATTGGGAAATGTTGTGCGGTACCTGTTTGAATGGCATTCGTGATACCTGTGAATACCTGCTATTAGTCCATCCGAGTTCAGTGGAGTTAATAAAAGGACAATCAAGCCCTGTGCCTTTCTTCCCTTTATTGTTCAGCTACTTTTATTCTACTGTGGTAGAGAGGAGGATGTTTTCTGTACAAAACAGATTTATGTAAGTGCTGTGTCATCGGTTCTGTCAATGCGCCTGATAACATCACTTTAATCCCATCCACACATTTCACAATATCAAGTAAACATGACCTTGATAATCACCATGAAAACAATCATTTGACCATTCTACGAGGGTCATGTTTCTGGTAAACTGACTGATTATGAAATCACTCTCAAGTCTGTTAGGAAAAGAAAAAATCAAACTGGATGTACACACTGAAAATTCATGTATAAAGTTAATATTTCATAATCTATTTTTAGCTGGATTACTAGGAAAAAAGATAACATTCTGCTATGTTAAATTCTGACTATCTTGGCTTAGCTTATATGGATCACTATTGTCATTTTATCCCCGGTTAAGAAGCTTCACTGTAAACTGAAAGAAAAATAGGCTTTCATAAAAATAGATGTACATGACCAATTAAAGACTTTGTATTGTAGAAGGTGGTCATATATGTATAAAAGTATAAAAGTATAAAAGATAGTTGCAATTACTTTCTATTACCCATAGATATATTTTTTCCCCACTATGTGTGTTTATCGTAGCGTTCTCAAATGAAAAATATATTGCTATTTTTATTTGTGTATTTACAAACATATTCAATTCATTTTTCAGTAAGTGATACATTTGCTACACAATTTTCTACACAATTTGTGTTATCACTAGTTTTGGTTTATCCAAATTAAACCAGTCCTTCCAATGCCTCAGGAACCAAAGAGTTTATAAAGTGCAAGTCACTTCATTGTTTTGATGGCTGCAAGGAACAGGGTCCTGTCAGGCCACAGGGCAGCGCTGGAGCTGCTCGCTGAAAGTTTTGTTGGTCAGTAACACATCAGCCTGGTCTGGCCTCAGTCTGAGAACAGATTTCAGTCTGCAATGGAAACCTGAATGAATTTGCAAACTTGTAAACTTCTGTGACAGTGAGTTTTTTATTAGGCACCTGATTCAAAAATTGCTACATAGCCCTTCATTCTGAATGCAGAATAGCGGACAGAATTGAATATAAAAAAAGATGTAGGACCTTCATTTGTCTCAATCCATCTTATTTTATAAGGTCCCATGACGCAACATTTTATGTGCATCCCTTGAATCCCCAAATCCATTCTTGTTGGATGCAGAGACACTTGCAATTGGACAAAAGAAATATGCTTGCTTTTAATGAACTGTTAAACTGTCTGTGGTCCTCTTCAGATACCCTGTGGCTGGGCACCAGTTGTCAGTGCTTGATTATCAGAGCATGAAGCAGTTGAGAGAATGATTAAACTCTAAGATGCATAATCTACTTTTTCTCTTTATGCAAAACCATCAGTGCCTTGGACACTGTCCTGTGCATAATAATGACATAGAGGACCCCATCTCACAGTTACACTTGATGAAACACAATTGTGAAAGTTTATAGCACCTCAACACCAAGAAGCAATCTCTTTCTTACTGTGCAAAGATCATCTTATACAACTGGAAGTATTTCTCTTTAACTGCACTTGTTGAAGACAATCAGATATTTGGCACTGAAAAAATAACTTCAACATTTTTGTGAGGTGGATCTGATTTCTAGAAATACAGTATATAAGGCATATTTTTCCAGGTTATCTCTGTGAAACATTTGTGGTCTTTCAAAACTGCCCTCTGCGATTACTAATTACTCTTTTCTAACGTAGATGAAGATGGCAGAGTTATTTAGCTGTCTGTGCTTCACAGAATTGTTTCTGTCTCTCAGTTAGAATTAGTTAGTTATCACAAAAGGCAGCAAGTAGCCAAAAAGGTCTCTGGCATACATTCTTTCTTCATATACCTATGACTAACTCTGACATTTCCCAGGATGGGGTAGGAAGCAGATCACAGACAACTTTAATTTTTCTGGCAGCTCTTTCCTGTCTTTGGGAACAAAATTATTATTCATCGTTCGGCCAGAAGCAAACATGTCAGACAAGCAAAACACTGGTGCTTTCCATTACGTGACAGGTGCGCATCTCTTTAATGTTAAAACTAGGTATGCCAGCTCAATGCTCATACTGGAACAAACATGCAACCATGCAGAAAAGGATAGGGTACACCCTTCAGGTGCACATGTGTAGCAGCATCTCACTGAACAGAAAATAATGGCTTTATATTTTATTAAATAGTCCACCTCTTTCTTAGAGAAGCTGGCATTTTCTCTCTCCCTGATACCTCCTAATAAATTTATAATTAAGATCAGTGCTCAGTGTACATACTTAAAATGCTAGTAGCTTAATTAATACAAAAGTAAAGAAAGAAATGAAATTACAACCTAAAGACCAGGCATATCTTAAAATAATAAAGTTGAGTCTTCAAAATTATGTATGCATTATCTTTGCACAAAGTCTTTCATTCAGCAAGAACACTTGCTGAAACTTGGGTACACACTATGCTGAATAATAAAAAATCTAAACAGGGTCTAGAATTTTAAATAGTAGCTGCATTCAGCTCTCCACAAGATTTCACTGAGTGGGTCGGACAGTCTGAAATAAATCTTCTCCCTAGCTTTCACATGCTTTAAGTGGCCAGGTCACACATACACATTACGAGCAGACACAAGCAGAAAGACCATATCTCTTCAGTCCAAGGAAGCTTCAGCAAACCTTTGCAGATGCATTTCACCTCAAAACAAGTTGAAAGAACTTTGGATTCTTGTCTTTTTTTTTTTTTTTTTTTTTTCTCTCTCTCTCTAATCATTCAGTTCCTGAGCAGAGCAGCTAAACAAGGGTCCAGATGACTACCCAACAGAGAATGCTACGATCGAAATGAACCTGAACAGCATCTAAGTGAACAGAGCTGGAGATGTCTTTTTGCACAAGAGACTGACTTGGTTGACTACAGTAATCTCTTCTGATTTCTTAGTTAATCTAATGTAGTTTAGATAATTACACTATAGTATAGATTAATTTCTAAGAAAGTACTTGGCCTGAACGCTGGTCAGAAGTGTTTTGATAAATGTTTTTTTAAAATCCAAGTCTGGTGTTACAGTTAAAAGTCAGTTCAGTTATTTTTCAGTTTAAGAAAGTGGGAACAATTTAAAAGTTGTGAAATTATCCTCTTTCAATATCAAAACTGCTCTGGTTCCAAAATTCGTTTTAATTAAAAAAAGATAGAAAAGGTTGAAACTGAAAAATGCTTTATAAATGCCCACAATATTTTAAATGGTCCAATAAATCCTTTCTGTCTTATTAGCTAATCAACATTTTTTCATAATTTTCACTCAGGTTTCCAGGGGGAACAGGGAAGCTTTTCCTAAGAAACAACTTTTGGAATGGTTTCCCATAAAGCAACTTTGGAAAGAAAAGAGGATCTCTGCATTTCACTGGTTTCTTACTAGGGGTACCTTTTGCAGTTTACACAGACATGCTGGAGAAGTACAATCACTCCCTTGTCCTCTTGCACCGGCTCATAGAAAGCTGGGGAGGAAAGAATAGATTTGTGGGGTTGCTGCAACCATTATTTGTTCAGCCAAAGGGTGAACCCAGCAATGTCCATGACCTGCCCTGCACTGTACTGGTTATCTTCACCAGCTGGAAGGAAAAATGCTGTCTCAAGGATAAGCAAGAAACAAGGAACTTCCCTCAGAGGGAAAGGGAGCAGAGCAAGACTGGGCAATAAATAGCAATTCAGTCATACTCTTGTTCATGCTTTTTTTCCCACTCTGCTTCTACAGCAGAACAAAAAAGTCCTAATTTCTGCTAAGTATTAGGTCAAAAATCCTAGGAAATTATCAAACTTAGAAATAATTTAGCTCATGAAATATTTATATTTGGAAAAACATGAAATGAGAAAACATTATGGAAACCTGCTTTCTTAACACAAAATTTTCAGCAAAAGGGAGTGATTTTTCTGTCAGAATCTGGTGAATTTTCTCTAATTTTCATGTGTACCAAAACATGCAAAAATTCAAGTACCAATAGTTTTTGTTATAATCTTGCAGGTCCTCCTATACTCTTAAGATTCTGAAAAAAAACCAGCAGAAGAACAGAAATTGAGTTTTGAACAATGATAAGCTGCTGAATGTGGAAAGTATCATTTTAGCAATCTTCTAACTTTGGATGCCATAATAATGACAATTAGAAACTGTTCCAATATCCCGCAGATTAATCCTCACTCTATGCACAGTGTTGACACTAAAGGTTCTAATTTAAACAAGCCAAACATATACATAAAATTGAAGAAATTCTAACATGATTGTTGTTCTGGACTTTTTCCTGTGATGTGTACTGCATGGACTACCTGCAGAGCTAGCTCTCTGAATATGATCAGGATTAGGTCTTTGAGGTGAAGAAATGGCTCAATGCATTCTGCTTGATTAACAGTCTGAGCATCATTAAGATGCTTTGTATTCTTACAGTCTCAGGAATACATGTAGCCAAGAATTCATAATATAAACACACAAAAAAAAAAAAAAAAAAAAAAAAAGGTGATTTGTATAAATGTTGTAGAAATGTGGGTGAAGTAAGGGTTCTTTACCTGGATTGCCATTAATAGCCGTGGTTTTTAAGGTGTAGAATGTATCTTACTAGACGGATGGAACTACCTCTCCTTCCCACTGAGAACTGAATATCATCCTCTTGACAACTACAGCAGTAGTTTACAAGTCAAATTAATACTGGGATTCTCTTAGAACTCTTTCTAGCTTCTTTTAATGTTACTAACAAACAGCTGGATATAAGCGTGAGATCCACATGATCAGTAAATCCAGGATGAAAACAGCTGGAATAGTAAGAAAATTATTATAATAATTTATGGGACTAATTTATAAGATGTATTACAACTTGTTTTTCCTCTCTTACGGTTAATAAAAAAGAGATCAAATTTGTAGAAAAATTAGAAACAAATTAGTATTTATCTGCCTTGTTGGATAACACCTTGAAATTGCTTCTGGTGGAAAGAGAAGGAAGAAATTATTCCGCATTTTCTATGGTCCTCTTTCCTCAGCAGAAAAAGCCACCTTTTTTTTTTTTTTTTTTTTTTTTCACAGAAACAATTATTCATCTTCTCATTCAAAACGATGTATTGAGAAGTTGATATAAATGATGTATTTATTATCTGTGAATGAACATGATTCATCCGCCTGTCAAAACTGGTAAAAGGAAGGAAATTTTAAAAGTTCAGTTTATCAAATAAGGATGTACTTTATACAACCATCTATCCTCAGCTGGTTTTTGTGCAGTCTGCTGTTGTAACTTAATTTTACCCAGAGGTTCATCAAACATCTGTTTTAATCACACAGCTAAACTCAGCTAATTTTTTTCTGTGGCATTCCAGTCATTGTGACATTTCAGACATCTCTGTTCCAGATGATCCCAGTACTTCCAGTGTTTTGCCATGTACATATGTATGACATAGATGAAGGCTATATTCACAGAATGCTCTCTCACAGAATTTCTCTCCTTTACCTCTAAAGCACCTCACTGACATTTACGTAAGTGTTAGAAAACTGGTGGTTTATGTCTTAGGGATACATTTTTTATTCAGTTCAGTGATGCACTGGAATAATTTAACTATTTGTAGTGGGCCCCTTTTGTAAAGCAGCAGCTGTCAAAGCAGGCTTGGTCATGAATGGATGAAATGATGAATTAGACAAAAAAATTACGAAGGATTTAAAGTCAATGTTCTTATTGTTTTCTGCAGAACATCTGCATATGATAAACTAAAAATTATAATTTTAGATTAAATAATCTAAAAATAGCATGTTTAATAGCACAAAGGGTTTATATTCTGCTGCTTGAGATTAAGTACGAACAATAAACTTGAAGTTCCACAAAAGCCACCAAGCTTGGGTTATGCGAGGTTACTTTGGATAAGTATTTTAACCTTTTGTTGCTTGGGAATAGATATATATCTTATTTTATATTTCTTGACTATTATACAGTAGTCTTCTCAATTTTGTATTAGTTTTAAACTTACACATAAAGAGAGAAAACATATGAGTAGAAACAGCATCTGTTATAAAGGACTGTTAAAAATGTTACAAATGTCAAGGCTATAAATCATATTCCTACTGAGTCTTGTCAAGTTACCTTGACTTTTACCATGTTTTCTCTTACGGATGTTTCACTTCATGCAAATTCAGGCATTTAACTCAGCTGTATTATCCAGCTAGAGACCCAAGTTTCTTCATAGGCATAGTTGTAGAGGAATGAAGGTGGGTTAATTAACATTGATCATATACAGCTGTGGGCTGGCTTCAGGGTCGGTGGGTTGGCTGATGTGGATAAGGTGCAGCTGTGGCTGGTTCTGTTAAGTGGTTAAATAGCCTTAAGGGGAACAGCCAACAAGGAGAGAACTGGATGTGGCAGAGGCCAGAAGTAGGGTGGGCTGGTCTGAAGAGTATGAGGGAACACAAACAGTAGATGAACCTTTGAGACCTTGTGGAGGTTTGGTGGCTGTGCCGGGGCAAGGTGTGCTAACTACTTACTGAAGTTAACTTGGTATGTGATGGTAAAAGACCTTGTTGCAGCTGGCTAGTTTTGAGTGTGCTGTTACACAGTGGAAAGAAAGGAGTTCCCATCCTGTGCTTCACACCAACAAGATTCACAGTCTGTCTGCAGAAAAGTACTTATCCTTATTTGCATGTCCTTCATCACACATTTGAAGTTTAATGGAAACCAACACTCAAATGTATGGACTTGTGCTGACTGTACAGGCATATACTCCTCTAGGTTCTACCTAGAATCTCTCAGCAAATCTATGCTTTTAGGAATTAATCCCAAGGCTGCTAAATGTAAAGCTAACCTTTCTATGACAGTCTATGAGTTCTGGATCTAGACTCCTGTTTTTAGCATTAATGATCCTAAATTGTTTTTGTTTACCAGTGGTTGACAGTGAAATAAAAATAAAAGCTTCTCAATATACTTTCTACTTAATTTGTGTTCATGGAATAATTCATTCAGTAAACATAACCTTTCTTTCAAACAATGTATAATGACTTCTTCTATTGTTGTAAGCACTGCTAATATTTAGGAAAACTAGTTCCTTAAAACATTTTGAAAAAGATTTAATTACTCTTTATTCAACCAGAAATGTGTCTAAAGCTAGTAGTTCAATGAAGTGCTAGTTGGAAATACACCTGGCTTGTAATGAATACTACATTTTGTTATTGTCAACATCTCGGAAAGAAACCATTGTTTTTAGATAGTACTTTAAGTTCCCCAGCTTATTGCTCCATTCTCTCTGAGCAAACTCAAGCCAAGAAAAACAAACAAAAAACCCCAAACCAAAACACAACGGACCACCAGGATTTTAAAATCAACTGCAAAGAGAGTAAGCACCTAATACAAATCTGTTTATTTTCTCTTTTATTTCTTTCATCCTCAAAAAAGATTATAATACTGAATTTCAAATAAGATATTCTATAACATATTGATTCGTTTTTAGTGTTTCTTTTGGTGTTGTGCACTGAGAAATCTACAAGCAACTTTGAGTTTATTCAGACAATGTATATATGTGCACACTAAGATATTACATTTGTCCTATTCAGACAAGCAATTTAATTGTATGAAAACACGAACTATTATGATGATGTTCATAGGGCTTTCTGTGGAAACATGTTTTTATTTCCAGCATAAAGCAGAAGCACTGTGAAAAAAAATTACTTGAATTATAGAGCTACTGTGTTAGCATATTAATTTGGTTTTTTTCCTCCTAAAAGTTATTATCTGAAGAACAACAAATCATTTAGAAAAAAAAAGCAACTAACAAGTTAAATTTAGTTTTAGAAGCTGTGCAATTTATTATAATTTGTGTGTTCAGTCTTGGGTTTCATAAAAGAAATGCAAAAGAGGTGTTCATTAATCTTGTCTTTAGAGGTCAAAACGAAATCATCCTTTATACAAGCTAAGATGAACCAATGTAAATCAAAACTCACTGCATAGTTGCCAGCCAAGCAATATTTTCTCTGTTTCAATACTCAGAAACACATTTCTTTTGTTATAGGTACTTGCCATAAAACTGACTGGCCCAAGCTGTTAAAACAGAATGTACCGCACATTTATACAACCGAGTATTTTTCTGAATTACACCTACACATGCAAAAAACTCAAAATTTAAATCCAATTCACCTAAAAATGTTTTCCTGTATTATATAAATATATACATATATTTAATCTTTACTTACTGTATCTATGATATGCCATTACTTGGTACTCACTTTCCCTTACTTAATCCCAAAAGCCATGGAAATCAAGCCTGATCCAATTCAGCAAGCCTGCTTACTTCAATTTTCAGTGAGGAAAATGTTTTTCTGCCACACTCTCTCCCCCATACAATTCCTCTGCTTGAATCAGCAGGTATTTTATTAAGCCATACAGACCTCTTCTTTAAATCCAGTAGGCAAGAGTGCCCTCTAAACCAGAGACATGTCAAACTTTTGTGCATTTATAGGTGGACACATTGACTTTTCCAATTAAATTAAAATGTATATTTTAAAACGTTATAAAAAAACACCTGCTTGAAAAGGGGAAAGAGCTCGTGTAAAAAACTTACGATTTTTTTTTTTTTTAAGATTTTCCAAATCCTGCAGATCTGAAGTTTTGAAGATTGATGCTGGTATTATTGCTGGCTCTTATGCAACTTGTCATTATCACCACTGTCAGCTGGATAAAAACTCACATTTTGACATTTATCTCTGCCTTTCCATTAGAACTGAGAGAAGGAGAGTTAAATGTCTGACATGTTTTGTACTGCTCGCCATGACTGATATCAGGAAAAATCCATGCCAGTTAAAGAAGGAATAACAGATATCCAAGAATGCAACATTAAAAGATCAGGAAAATGTGTTCTTTTTGCTCAGAGACAATAATTAGTGAATTATGCTTTATATGATTTTACATACACTTCATTCACTCCTATTCTCTCTCTTCTTTTTTTTTTTTAAGTTATATTTGTCAACCAGAGAGAAAAGTAATTCTTTTCATTCTGCCCAAGCATTCTTCTTCATTATTTTTGACAAATGTAAGTTGATCTTCTTAGACTTTTGGATTGCAACCATTTCTATCAGATCTGTGGATGATAACAAAGATTTATAGTGTTTCATGTAACAGGCTAGAGCATCACTGAAGGATAATAATAAAAATTAGAAGCATCAGTCCTTTAAGGATATATTGAAGGATATATTGAGAAAATACCAACATTATTATGCCAGCCACACCACAATCACATTCAGTTTCTTGTGTTAAAACATAGGAAACCTACCTTTTGAATCATCTATTTTATTATCTGTGATTTCTGAGAGTTTGTTTGCAATTATGATTCAGAATTACTCACTTGTAAGAGTGAAAATATAATGCTATAAGTATGGAGAGATGAAAATAGAAAAAGGATAGTATTTGATTTGCAAACTTATCATCACTTACCTTCTCTGCTGATTGGGCCGTACCAAAAAAGATTGGAATAAAAGCTAACCAAATTATGCAGGTTGTGTACATAGTAAATCCAATGGGTTTTGCTTCATTGAAGGTCTCTGGAACCCCTCTTGTTTTAATAGCATAAACAGTGCATGTGACCATCAAGAGAATACTATATCCAAGGGAACAAATGAGAGAAAGATCTGAAATGTCACATTTGAGTACTCCCCTGGCATTTTCTGGTTCAAGTGTCCTCTGCTCTCCATAGTCTACGATGGTGTGTGGTGGATCGATAGCAAACCATATGAAGACTCCAATAAGCTGCATGGATATGAGGCTGAAAGTGATCACCAGCTGGGAAGCCGGACTAATAAATTTGGGAGCTGTGACAGATTTTTTACCTTGTTCAAATATTCTGTGAATCCTGTTTGTTTTGGTAAGCAAGGCAGCATAGCTGAAACACATGCCGAGTCCTAAAAAGATCCTTCGAAACGAGCAGACCACTGTATCAGGAGTTGCAATCATTAAAAAAGTAATGGAGTAACAGAGAAAAATCCCAGTCAAGAGCACATAACTAAGCTCCCGTCCAGAGGCTCTGACAATTGGTGTGTCGTTGTACCGGACAAATGTCACAATCACAAAGGTGGTGGCAATTATACCAAGAATAGCTATGAAGACAGGCACAATGGCCCAAGGAGAATGCCACTCCAGTTTGATTATAGGGATAAGCTGGCAATCTGTACGGTTGGCGTTTGGTCTCTTATTAATAGGGCACAGTTCACAGTTGAATTCATCCACCTGGTAATGGTACCCCTCACAGCGTTCACAGTGCCAGCAGCAGGGCACTCCCTTCACAGTTTTCTTTCTTTCCCCGGCTTTACAGGGCAGGCTGCAGACAGATGCTGGATGAGTGTGTTCTTTAGTAGCCCACTGCATGTCTTCTACCTGTGGGTATAAAAAATTAATGAGCCTTCAGTTTTCTCCCATTTATAATATCCTAATCCTGGCCACAGGTTTGTCATAAATCACTACATGCTGACAGTACAAATACAGTTTACTGTAATAAGAAACCTGTTTCTTTCCCTTGTATTGACTTTATAAAAGTGTTAAATGATTGTGTCCAATTAATCATTCACACCACAGGCTTGATGAGTGTCATTAGTTTCTATTTACCTCTTTACTGCTGACCAAATTGACGTCTGTAAAGATATTTATTGACTCCAGGCTAGTTTAAAAGCAAAAAGCCCTGTACATAGTGCTTTAAAAGTTAATCACATGCAAATATAAATACCAGTAGTTCTCAAACATTTAATTATGAAATAAGGCTATGTGAGTTTCAGAGAAGTTTCTGGTACAGCAAAGAAATAGATTAAAATCTCCTTGCATCAGCTCTGGCAGAACAAAGTGTGCCAGATAAAAAAGATCTCTGGTGCCACCTCTTCCATGAATGTGGATATTTTATACTTTTCCATCTTTTAAGTCTTGAAATGCACAAGATTGTTTTGTTTACATTTCTAGAAGATAAAAATGAGTATATAGTTCTTTCTGAATAATAATGGAAAAAGACGTCGTGGCTACTGCTTTAGTCATGCTGATTTAAAAGGTTCAAGGATCTTTTTGTAGCACAGAACAGATACACACAGTGTAGTCTTGTTTTGGAAATCCCAGACTTCTCCACAGCAGCACATGAACAAAATATATTTTTTTCATCCACTTATCTATACTTACTGCATGCCCTCCAAATAAAATCTGAATAGGAAACTCATAGATTTAAACATCTCCTGCTTAAAAGTATCACTTTAGCTCTCCGTAGCACACCCTTGGGAACACCATGTTCGTCAGAGGTCACACTGAGTGAACCTCAGCAGTGTGTGGACCAAAGAGCTACTTGTAGGCACCAGAATCACGTTGCTCCCATGCTCCACCTTCCATTCCTTTGTTAGGTGGTAAGCGCTCAAGGAAAAAGGACTTACCTTGTTCTTGCCTATTAAGCACTTAGCACTTTTGATTCATTTGAAGGCTTTATTTATAAGTGAAAAAGCAGTAACAAAACTTCATGTGTCAGGAATGTTTTCAGTTTCTTCTGGAGGAGGACATAATGAGGACAGCTTATCAAGAGGCATAATTCTGGCCTTAACAGTTTATTTTTCCAGCAATTTTTCAACAGATTTGGGAGAAAATCACAATGTAACATTGCCAGCCTCATTTGCCTCCCTCAGAGAGCTGGAGCACTGGTTACAGCACCACACAGAGTGAATAAAGCAGCAATGAGCAGCCAGGTTATCTCCTCTGTCCACTCTTCTGCCCAGTGTAGGAATTTGCTGTTATTCACCACTCCAAGGGGCAAACAAGGGACCACCCAGTAACAAGGAGACAAGAACCCTGCTCATACAACTACTTCAGTGAATCCTGGGTCTACTCAAGGACTTCAGGGGGGTTTGGCTCAGTCTTGAACCTTCAGATGTTAACCATATATTAAGGACAGTGATAATTACACAAAATGCAGCATCTGGTGGCTGTGTAAAAGGAAATCATTTAAGTAATTAGTTTCCTAAAAAACGTAAGAATAACGCAGTTGAATGAAACAGCTTTGATAGAGCCCTAGCAGAGCACTTGACACGCGAAGAAAATATTCACCTCTATTAGAATCTCCTGGTTTTAATCATTGAAATTCTCAAAGCCTGCATAACCCCTACTGTTTCATCTACTAAACAAGAGAGAAAACATGTATGATTAAACCAGTGTGATAGCAAAGATATGTTCTCCTTCACAGTGTTGATAGAACAAATACATGAAAGCTCGTGATTTACTCAGATACTATGATAACGGGGCAACAGGAGGCCATGGTCATTAATCCAGATCTGTGGATAAATTTGGGGTGACTCAAAAAAGAACAGTACTGCCTGTTTGCCAGATTATAGCACAGAATACAGAATCACCAGGAGAGTGTACAACACCTGATCCAGCATAAACTTAGAATGGCATGGACAGGCAATATCTAATCTGGCAGAAAGCCTGATGGGATAAAGCTAAGGTGTCCAATTTTTTAACACATTTGAACTAGCAAATTAAGTTTATACTAGATCAGCATTTAATACCATGAGCCTGCAGTGTTTCTTATCTGGCATTAAGCATCCTAAAGCCGCATTTACTGCATTGTGAAATGATGGCTTAGATAGGTACAGTGAATTCCTTTATGTCTTTCAGAGTTCCTATCTTAATAACAGAAAAAAAGAAAAAAAAAATCCTTTTACCGTACAGCTACTTATGATTTTGCATACATGTCTCTTGATGGTGCTTTAATTGACTAAAACCACACTTTAGAAGTCTTCCTGGCTGGCAATACATTAGAGTGCCTCAGGTTACACATTCCAATGGCAACAACTGATAATGAATTCCTCTCTCTGAAGGTCACTGGTAAAGAACCATGTTATGATTTTCATTCTAGTGCATCTGACACAAGCTACACAAGATATAATTTCCAGCATGGCAATACAAGGTTACGAATGCTGAAAAACTCACTGGCTAAAAAACCTGAAGTATTTTCTTTTAATTTTTTTAAATTGTTTAAGAATATAAGCACTATTAGTTCTTAGCAATGGAACAATTCCAACAAGAATTGACTCTTAAAGCATAAAAAAAGAATAAATCAATGTAGAGAATAACCAGAATGAATGGCTGCTGCAGGTGCATTTCACAAGGTAGTTACATCTTGCAATCTTTCTTGTCTGGATTACTTTTTTTAGGCGAAACACATAGTTATATTTAGCTTGACCAACAACATTTCTGGAAAAGCTCTTAACAAAAATATTATGATTTCTTGACCATTATTTTTTTATTTTATTTTCTATCTAACAAGAAAGAGAAGATACATTCCCAGTAAACATTGGCCAGTGTTTGAAATTGAAGATCCCCTTTAAGATACTTGCAGATATGAGAAAAATCTGGCATTGCAGGATTTTAAATCTGGAAGTGGGTGCAAAGATGAGATTCTCCTATGAACCCAGCCATCCTGAAAACACAGTTTATAGCTACATCAACAAGCAACATGGCATAGTAAGAGCCGATCTGCGTAGCAAAAGTGTTGAATCTGATGACTTGATGTTCACGTTGGTCAGTATTTGAAGTTAGAGCCTGTGAAGGAAGGTTATACGGAACTAGTTTTGATGTAGTTCAGTGAACTGAACACCCAATAATGGCTAAAGATTAGGTGTCCTTCTGGAAAGCATCTTCTGTTTTCATTCCAGCCAAAAGCAATCCCGCTCATATAGCTTGAGACCCAGGCCACAGTAAGCAAGCGTGCTAAGTGGAAATAATTAGCAGACTCGTTTAAAAAGCAGACTCTTGACTGAAACCAAAATGCTACTGTGTGTACACCCCCAGACTTCTACTTCGACACCACTGTAACAGAGGTAAAGGGCAGGGAAAATTCTACCTCAGAGTGAGCAATTCCTGCTTTTATTACATCTGAACAGGTCTGCTAAGGGTTTCTGTATATGCGGCAGTTAAAGACTACGATAAGTTACGTTACTTCTGGTCATCTGGTTCATTCCCAGCTATCCATAACCTGCAGCAGTCTTTGCCTGTAATGTACTTTTTAATTATTCTTTTGCATAATTTAAATATAATAAGGAAATTCAGTACAAGACTTAATTACAACAGTGGTCTTAAAGCTCTGTCATTTTTTTCAGGCACTGAATGGATATACCAAAGGATCTGGCTTCTCAAACCTGTGCAGAATATTCACCCATGTCATTATTATTGAATCTTTAGGATATAGTACTGTTGATCCCACTTCTCTGGGATTAACTTTAGACAATAAATGACAGGAGAAACTGTTAAGAAACAAGAAAGTGAAGGAGAATCATTTGGAAACATAGACACCTGGACACTGTATAATTTTCACAACTGCTGAAAACCTGTAATAGCTATAAACTTTAAAGTGATTTGCTGGATGTTAAGCTTCTTTTGAATTTTTTTTTTATTTTATTTTTTTTTTATGTAGACATAAACACTTAGCAGTAGAACTTTCAAAAGTGCCAAAGGGAACTTGTTCATTCCAGCTAATTAATTTAAATGGGAGCTAAGTGCTTTATCTGTTTAAGTGCTTTTGAAAATCCCACTCTGCTTCCATCTGCAGTTTTCATGATCTAAACACTTTGGAAAACTTGCCCCAAAGTGATCTAGAAGTTCAAATGTTATAAAACCAACTTCAGGGGAGCTTAACTTTAGGCACACATATTTAAACAAAATTCTCATGAGGGAAAGAAACTGACCAGGAAGCCAAAGCCAAATAAAAGACAGACAGAAAAGAAGAGGGTTTTTGACACTGAAAAAGTTCTGCATCTCTTTAGCCCTTACAGATCAAAATATCTGGATCTGCAGCACTCTAAACTGCTCAGACCCTGCTAAGGCTGGGTGAGTCTCAGATTATTAAGTAGCCTTAGGTAAACATAGTTTCTAGAAGCCTTTTTTTGCCACCTTCATTTTCATGTGACGTCTTCTATCTGCTTTTCCCTACAGTAGAATACATGACAGGACAGTTCATCGTTAAATCTATCTGAATTCATCATCTAGGTCAGATGGACTGGAATAGCCTAGCTCTGTATCTGTTATCAATAATAGTTTAAACATTATTATTAATTAGAGTAGCTTCTCTGAATTTGGAAAGTCCAATAGAATGATGTGCTATCATGAAGTACCTTACATCCCCCAAAGACGGGATTCAATTTTCTACTATTCCAATACCTACAAGAGTGAAAACATCAGAAAGACTATGACAGCATGTCTGTAAGATATGTATTCATCTTCTATGAAATGCATCAGGATACAAAAAGAGAATGGCTTCATTGCTATTTAAATAGACATAAAAATCATCTCCACATGAGATCTCCGCCTGACAGAGCTGCAATTTGCTTTAATTTGCAGCACCAAGATTCACAGTTCACTAAACCATTAAAATAGAGACAAAATGCCATTCTATATCAAAACCAAGTAAACACCTCTATCCTTCATGAACATTACAAATAGAATTTCCTCTAATATCTAATAATAAAGCTAAAAATTAATGATGTGAGAACTGGGCTAAAAAAAGATGAGATTTACATGGCACAGTACAAGTAGCACATTCACATTCCTGGCACCTACGTTCTTCCAATAATCAAGCAACTCATTCATTTAGCAATGCCCTCAGCAACCAGGGGAGAATGATCAAAAATGCTGTTAATAGGTCACATATCATTTCTGAACCACTTATGTGTACAAAACCACTCTGTTTTCCATTCTTAATGATCATGGAAAAAAGTATCACTTCCATCATTCAACAACAATGTAAAGAAAGGCATTTGGACAATCTTCAGAAAGTTTATATCAAGGGCATTGGTGGATAATATTTTAACGTTTCTGATTATGTTATATTATCATTTACAGGGATCTTAATTTTTGAAATCTTATCTCAGAGCTAGATATTTATTAAAAATAATTAAGAATACATGCTTAAGGATATTATTGTAACAAATGGAATTATACAAGATCTGGACAGAGGAACACAAGTAGCACATTCTGCCAGAGCGGTGGGAGCAGGCAACCATTTTATTTTGTAGTCAATTAAGACTTTCAGAAGCTCTTACATATAAATTCATACAACTTTTATTAGATATGCAGGTTCTTAGTTATAAAAATGATGAAGAAATGAAATATCACCTCCAGCTGTCACTAAGAATTGTTCTTATTTTGTCTCAAGTCTTGGAAGTCTTTCTCTTCTGACAAAAAGGTTCATCAGAGGAGCATAACAAGTGAGTGAATTAAAGTAATTTAATCTAATATTTAGCTTTTTAAATTGTCTAATGTATCTATTCTCACAGTAAAAATTCAAGTCTCTAATGTACCTTGTCCAATCAAGTCATCTGAACCATCAAAAACCAAAATTAAACTGAAACTGGTTCAACTAAAGTGATTATGAGCCTGAATATAATGATCATTGCATTCAGTCTGCCAGACAGATTTTATCCCTTCAGAGAAAAGCCAGGTATACTTAAAGACTAAACTTACAATTATTCAAGCAGGCTTGTGCAGAAGGGAAATAAGTCAAGGACAAAAAATACAATTTAATTTTTTTTAAAAAAATAATTAAAAAACAACCAAACACACACACACAAACCCCAAAATTAATCCAGATTATCAATGGCAGTATAAAATCACCTTCATTACCAAATTTGCCGTAATTGCTGTAAATTATTTACCTTATTCACCGCATACAGATGATTCCCTAACAACTGAGATGTCATTTTCTGGAATTTCAGGCATAGACATTCCTAGAGGATTACAAAGAACATGGAATCATATCTTTCTTTTTACCATATACTGGTTGAAAACGGATGCAGTTGAATATCAGTTTCAAGAGGAGACTGAGAAGTTTGATCAGATGTAATGACCGTTAAAGGACCAGTCTGAAATACAGCAATGAAAATCATTCTTTTTCTTTTTCATTGGTAACCGAAGCACAGGTTGCTGTTACAACCCAGGTGGAAGCTGATTTCTCCTAACTGTGAATCCACCTGCCCAATGTTCCTCCTAGGCTTATCACTTACCATCTCTATCTCACACCTTCCCTAAAGGAAAAGCAAAGATAGTTAAATTTACTGCCATTTAAATTTAAATACCTATTGACGTGTGTGTGTGCATATATATATATATATATATATATATACACACATATGTATAAAATTATTTATATGTATATATCTTTTTCAATGTCCTGGACTACAGGAAGGAAGATGATATTTACATTAATTTGAATGCAGTGCTACAAAACAGTTAAATAACTTTGGTCTCTAATCTTAATGTTAGCCTATAAGGCTCTCATACAGTCTGACTTTCTTAATGAGCTTGGGCAAATTATTTAACCTGCTTGAATCTTGTCTTTGCAATTGGCTGGAGGGAATCTGTCATGCAGACAGGAGCAGTGGAGACAGAGAAGTAAGTTTAAGATGTAAGAAGTTTAAGTAGGGATAAAACTGATCATCTCTCAGATCTAGAACGTTTTTCCCCCAGCAAGTACTTATAGTTTAGAAAGCTTGATTGAAATAATTTTTACTGTTCAAATGGAGCAATCTTTTTTACAAAGAATTAATACCAGAAACTTTGTAACTATTCTTTGTTTCTTCAGCACAGCAAAATCTTTCTTGTCATCTCCAGTTTCCCAGAACTACAATATCACCAATCTCTGGAATTACTAAAGCTATGAGAATGTATTTTTTTATGTTCTAGCCATATTAAGAAGTCATTCTCAGCTAGGGCAAAATAATTGAAGGAAAGGATGCTCTGAGGTCATAAACACACAAATAGAAAAGAATGGTGTAAACATATAAAGTTTGTTATGCTCATAAACTAGCCTTGCTTTACCAGTGGAAATGTATCTAGTGTGCTGAGACTAATTTTAGCTCAAAGAAACCAACCTCACTAGTTAAGTCATATCATTCATGACTACTGAATACTTACATAGAACAGCATACTGTGGAAACCTTAAACAGAATGATTGTACCACTGTGTCATAATCTACAGAGAGTGTTTATTAGTGCTATATCGACTTTAAATCCCTAGTCTTAAAATGCTAGCCTTTGAATGGTTTCGGATCTGTTTGTTTTACTATTTCTACTTTTACATCAACTTTTCTCTACCTGCGGTTTTGTTGGTGCTGATGGGCCACAGAAGTGCTGACCCTATCAGACGCTTGGTACAAGGGAAGGACGAGCTGCAGTATATTCCCTTCTTCAATTTGCCAAAGAACAAACTTATTAATGTGCATGGAATATCTGGAAACCAACATTTTATTCTCAGATGCCTTGGGGAGTAGACTAGCACAAAGTGCAGTGATTAGCCGGTCATAAGTAAACAGCCACTGTTACTGCAGTGTATAAATATCAGATGGAATTTTACAGCAATCTAGTAGGCACTTTATTCAATACAAGAAAAAATAATTTTTATTTCTTCACAACATGAATCACAATTCATTTTTACTACAATTACTTTCACCAAAACAAAACAGAAAATCCAAACAAAAAAAAACATCACCACATTATTTCCTTAATAATTTTATGACAGAAATGTCCTATTCAAGATGACATAGACAGACTTCAGAATTTTTAAAGTGCTTTGCATGTTCTATTGTCTATATTTTGATAATATATAATTATTTTCAATGGATCAGACTGCAAATAAACTTTCCAAACTCATTCTTTATGCAGACCATTTTCACATAGACAATCCTTATTGCATATCCTTACCTAGAGGTCCGCACTGCCCTTACATGTACCTGACATGCACTTGGAAAGACTTTAATGAACATTTGTATATTTATATATAAAATTTATGATTTACACACAGGGACTGAAGTCATCATACACTACCAAAAGCAGACTGTGCCATAACTTTGCTTATAAATATGCATGGTCAAACCCCCCTCAAATTAAAAACAAACAAACAAAAACCCATAAACACACATCCCCCCCCCAAAGCCCACCAAACTTCTCAGGTTTAATTTTTCTTTGAGAAAATGCTGTTTTGAGAGGAAAACTTTCACCATCACCCTTTTTTGTCAAGTAACAGGTTTTGACGACCTCTAGTACTAAGGCTATTTGAACCATAAGCCTTGAAAGTACTTTTTTCTTCCTGCAGTTGATCACGCAGAAATAGTCTGCAAGCATGCTTCCAAAACAGTAGTGTTTTGAGAAAAAAAACAATGAGCCTAGCTAGGGCAAAAAAATTTTTAAACACCACTTCCCTTTTGCTTGGAGTATCTTCGCAGTTCTGCACAAGGTCCACATCACCACTACATTAATAGACTAGTTGCCTTTCTTGATGAAGTATTTAATACCCATAACAAACCTGCTCCCTCCCAAATTTGTTGTTTTTATTTACAGTTACCAGTTAACTAAGCTAAAATTTGAGTTGGCCTGTTCAAAATCCAGTGCTCCATAGCTACTCGTTTCCCTTCAGTCCGTATCAGATGCCTTTCATTCCCAAAGGTGCTCAGATTCCCCCCCCATTTCATAGCTCAGTTAACAGAAGGAACACAAAAGGCTAAGCACATCTGGCATTTGCCTTTAAAGACATTTCATGTAGATCTTTTCTTTAATTTTAAAACTAATTTATTTAATAAATCCCACTATTTAATGAAAAAATGGTCACCATCACACGCTTTTAATTATTCTTTTGGTTTAAAGGTGAGTTTCTTTATCAAAATAAGAAGCTGCTGTTCCCAAACACCTTCATAATGGCCTGCAAAAGAATGTACTGGGCTAGACCTTCAGCAGATTTAGTCCAGAGTTATGATAACAAGGCCATGAGCCATACACATATTTAATATTACTAAGGAAATACACTCTCACCCTATTTGTTATCTTTAATATTTCATTATTTTAAAACTATTAACTAGCCAATCATAAAAAGCCTCAGATCAGTATTAAAAATTTTATTGATGGGTTTGGTTTAGTTTTAATCCTGCGGTATTATTTTTAAAGGTTTTAATCTATTTCCTAATTCTTGATCAGTGCAATAGATGCATATGAACTGGAGAATGAATGCCTCTAAATTCCAACCTGCACAATCTTTTCCACAAAATAATACCAACACACAAATAATATATTGTTTTTATTCCCACACTGCTCACAGTCAATTCCTCTAAAGGCTATACAAATCTGCAAGAAAAAATGATGGTCTCAATCCTAAAGAATTCATGGTCAAACCATAAGATAAGGGCAGGCAGAGAATCAGCAGAATACAGAAAAAAGACATCCTAAAAACAATAAGGCAGCACTGATCAGCATGATAGTCAGCAGCCACAGCGTACCTCCAAACAGATGTTTTTTGAGGCAATTGTAGCAAAAAGATTTTTAATGAGGGAACTGAAAAGAGAGAGCAGGGCAATTTTGCATTTATTTCCTGAGCTTTCCATCCAAACATAAGTGGCAGCAAGACAGAAAGCACAAAGGCAATAACTTCATCACTGACCTCTCAAAGAATAACAGAAAACAGAGCTGGAATATGCTGTGATCCTGTGCTTCTTGGTTTCTAAACAGTGTTTCAGCAACGTGAAGCACTTGAAATTTTGTGCAAAGTTGCCTTCACCTCAGCAACCTTGTACCTTAATTGACTGTGACAGAGGAACAGACAGGCTCCGTTGAAATGTAGGAATCAAGTTTATTTCCCTGTCTCAAGCAAAGAGGCACTATACCTAAACAGCTCCTGACATATTTATCCAACCTGTTTTTAGGGAAAAAAAAAAAAAAAGCCATTAATATGTGTAGTACATTCTACCCTAAAGCACTGCAAAACCCTAAACACAGAGATGTATGTTCTGACATTAAAGTGGTTTTCCACTATAATAGCTCATATCTTCTTTGCCAGCTCCTCTTAGTGAACAGCGAGATCTTTCCATGGTAATGATTTTGAATTTTGAGCACTACATTTAAAAAAAAAAAAAAAAAGAAAGAAAGAAAACCACACTGGCCATTTAAACATAGTTCCATCCAGGTAACAAAATCACATATAAAAAGTCTGAAAGTCTGAACCAGCTCAGAACTGGCAGAAAACAGACTGTGTTTTATACTGAGATTTTCAGCAGCAGCGGAAGAGCTCTCTCTGCAAGCCTATGGTGCTGCTTAGAACGAAGAGTCAACAATTAAATGGAAAATTCTGTGGAGAGACTTAGTGATCTGACAGGCACAAAACAAGAATGAGGAGTAAGTTTAAGCTAGAGAAAATACCACACAGCACATTTAGTCAGAATAAAAAGGAAAAAAACTAAAATCCTTATTACTAAGGGAAGAAAGATGAACATGTTCAAGATGAGAGTACTTCAGGAAGTCAGGGCTTTTTCCTATGGACTGATCATACTGAGGTTTATTCTACAACACTTAAAGAACTAACTGAGGAGGCAGGAAGCTCTTGAGACTTCATGGGGAAGTACGGAGAACTTGCAAATGGAAAACCTAGTGCTTATGATCAGAAAAGGCTGGGGGCGGCGGGGGCCGGGGGGCGGGGGGGGGGGGGAGAGGAGCGGAGAGAAACAGCCAGGGATTGATCAATCATTCAGTTTGACTTGACTTCCCAGAAAGAATCCTAAAAGAAATAAACAAACGCATTTCAAAAACACAGAGAAAAAAACAAGACAAATAACAGCCAAAAGGGATCTGTCAACAATGAGCTGACACATTTCCTCCAGTGAGAGGGTAATAGGCATCCCGGATGAGAGGTGAGCAGCTCCGTGTCATTTATCTTAACATTGTAAAGATTTTTGACACCATCTCAAATTACACTCTCAGTCATAAGCAACCTATTGAAAGAGATCCAGCCTCTAAGGGCTAGGTGCAAACTGTATCACAAAGCTGTGAGAAGATAAAATTTGTCATTGATTCACTGTCATAATGGAAGGGATGGTACGGGGTGGGGCCTGGGAAGATCTGTTCTTATTCTGGTATTATTCAATACTACTAATAACCACTCAGTGCAGTTTGGATGATAAAATAGGGTAGGTGGTTATCAAATTCGGGCAATAATACTGGAAAAGGTTGTAGCTATGTTGAAGGTCAGGACACTTATTCCAAATGATGCTGCAGAGAATCTGAAAAAAAGGAGCGTGCAGTTTAACAGGGACAGCTAACAGGTAGCACATCATGGGTCAGGAAGGACAGAGAGATATCAGCTCTTCAGAAGAAAAGAGATCTCAAGGCTCCAGTGGATTATAATGTGCTGAACCAATGTCATACTGTTGCAAAAGGGGCAAATACCATCCTGAGAAACACAGAGAGATAAAATAATCTTCCCCCTCTACTCTCGTAAATACATGAAATGATGTTTCTCCTGTACGCTGCACTAGTGACACTTCAGCCAGAGCACTTTATGTGAAGCCTGGATCATTGTGTTTCAGTTTGAAGGAGAATCAAATTGGGAGTCCAGAGAAAAAGCAAAGATCAAAAATGTGTCTAGAAAACATGATCTATGTGACTGAATTGAACAAATTCAGGTTGTATAGCCTGAAGAAATAACACAGCCCAGGGGGTAAAACAACAGGCTTTGAATACATGAAAAAGATGAGAATGTGCTCGATCTGTGCTCAATCACTTAAGAAGTAATGGGTTTTAATGATAGCAATGAGGAGTAAAGTCAGGTATTTATGATACTTTAGAGCAATAATGATACAAGATTTATTTATTTTAAAAAAGAAGTGGGGGAAATAAATATCTATAGTGAAAAACAAGAAAGAATTTGAAAAACAGAGAATGTTAGCTAAATCCTTACAGTTAATAAAATATGGCCTTGGGAGAGGGAACAGACACCATAAATATGTTAAAGTGGGGCACAAGAAGCTAATCTCAAGGAGAACCAAAAGGTTAATGAGGCTAAACAGAAAGTTACTGGAACAATGTGTGAACTAGCATGATTAGCATACTAAAAGATCCACCCTGGAGCAAAGAGAGCCCCCCTACTAACAAAGCCCCCTCCCCACAGAACATGCTGGTAAAAAAAAAAAAAAAAAAGAACACAGTACCTTTAAAAAAAAAAAAAAAAAAAAGAACACCTTTAAATGGGGGTGAGACTTGTAAGAACGAGTGAGAATTAGGTGTGACTAAGCATAACTGTAAGCAATCGTTCCGAGTGTGTAAAAAGCTGTGCTGTGTCTTAGTAGGTGCGCTAGCTGCCCACCTGGCACCCCCCGGCAGATCAGGGTAACGAAATAAGGGTAGTTAAAACCAGTAAGAGAATGCCTTCAGAAGCTGCCAAGCCTTCAGCCTTGGAGTAACCTAAGTGTAGAAGGTACTAATGCAAGGGGCTAGACAGCTTCTTGAGATCCCTTTAGCTGTCTTCTATGGTGCTAGGGCAGATTTCCAGTACTACATATTTTGAGCACAAATAAAAACTAAGATCATGGCCAGATAAACAGAAAAATGTCAACGTATTTATGTGACAGCTAAATTCTTCAGACTGCCTTTTGTGGTTTTACAAAATACCTATTTAAGAAACCAATGTTTTATAAGAATAAAGTAAATAAAAAATGCTTTTGATCATATTTTTCCTACTTCTTGGCTAATTAATGATGCCTTTTCAATATTGCTACGGTTAGAGCTGCTCTATTGCTTTTGGTTACAGGGAAAATGCTCCTCTGAGAAACCGTAGGGAAAGAAGGTCTAAGTAAAAGAAATCACCACTGTCACATTAGTAAACTGTTTTCCATATAGGCATAAAGGAACATAAATCTGTTTGGGAAGTATTCAGCAGCTCTCATGTGAGGAAAGGTCCAATCTGGAGTCCTACAGATGAATGGAAAGCTCTCCAAGGTTTCACAGAAAATCAGTCCTTAGCTATTAATGTGATCCACAACCTGAAGCAAAAGAAGATCCTAAAAAAGTATCCCAGTTTATAAACTAATAAATCTGTCATGGCATTCTTCTAGAGCTCTTGCTAAAGACATTCAGAGTCTGGCATTCACTCAGGAAACTTAAAAGTGTAGGAATCCAGCCACTTGTATCCCTCCCAGCATTTGCCCAAGGCATACAGAAAACCTAATTTTGAGGAGATTACTAGCAAATCAAACAAAAGAACTCCTAACAAAACCTAGAAAACTTAAGAAATTATGGTTGAAGGAGATCCTAGGGTAGTCCTCTGGCCCCACCTCTGAATTAAGTATGCAAAATCTGTCACCTGCTCCAACCAGCCCATAGCACTGAATTGCCCAGCCTCTTGGCCAATGCAGCCCAGTGCTTAATTATCCCTGTCCTTAGAATCTTCCAGCATGTTTGCATTACATCTTTCCTACTGTAATTCAAATCCACTGCTTCTCCTAATAGCCAAATTAACTATGCCTAACAGTTTGTTCTTTTCCTGAATAATCTTTTCTGTACTGATAGGGATTAACACAACTCCCCTCAGTTCAGTATTCTCCAGACTAAACAACCCCAGTTTGCTCAACCTTTCCTTACAGGCATACTTTCAAATGGCTGATCATTATCATCGCTTGCAGCTGGACTCACTCCAGCTACTCTACTTTTCCAAGTGAAGTCATGGTTCTGCAAGAAGGCCACAGCACTGAGGAAGAGAACAGATGGATTATGTCAGAAATCTAGGAGTTCCTGGCTGTAATGGCCCCTGGCGATGCAAATCTCAGTTAACCATTCCAAAGCCATTCCTTAGCTTTATGCCTATGGTTTCCATAAAGGGGGTTTCATTTCAATTCATGGAGTTACTGGAAATGTTACTGCAATCCCCCTATTTCATCCAGCCAATCTTGGCACATCCTACTGCCCTGCTCAACACTAAATCTGTTTACTGCGAGCTGAAGTTACAGTCAGATTAGCTACACATTCTTCATTTTCTGCCTTAAACTTACTATCACAGTATCACCACTAAAACCACTGAAACCATTTTGGAAATGCAGAAAAGAATTCACTCCTTGTCTTTAAAGATTTTTTTTTTTAAAAAAAAGTGTTTGGGGATTTATCAAGATGATAAATCCTAGATAAATATTAGACAAGCCTAAAAAACCTAATTTAATACCACTGCAAGATGATGAGACATTGCAGCAAAGCAAACAGAAAAAATAATCATATAGCAATGTTCTGCTGACTGATGTTTATTCTCTCATCATATCATAACCAACGAATGCCTTTCATTTTCTGTTTAATGATTTTTAACTTACTAGTAGACTTCCATTATATAACACAAATGAACAATAATTAAAGTCATTTAATCTACCATTTTTGCTTTTAAGCAGGACCATTTTGCTTCTAGGTTAAAAGGGCAGCTCAATCTTCAAATTATAATACATGTATAAATTTCTGTGGAGGAGAAGAGAAAGCTGGAAGAGACTGGGGAAGGAAATATGCTGGTAGTCCATGTTTCACACTGGTAGTTTACAAAGCAATTCACTGCAGAGTTGCTGCCAGCCACGCATAATCCAGACTATCAGCTATGCCCAGCAGCTGTTTGTCTATGTTAAAAGTCTCAACATTAGCTGGTACCAAGGGGGCAGCTAGCACTGCTCTGAAGTCCCATATATACATGCAGAACTCTCCAAGAAGCTTCTGATTTTTCATTGTCTGTCACTGCACACTTGTTTTTATTGTGAAAGAGAAAATAATATTTTAAAACACAAGTGATTTATTTTAGTTGTCATGCATGGCAAGGTGTCCTTTCTTTTTTTTTCTTTTTTTTTAAAAAAAAGAAAAACTAACCAAAAATACTCCATGGTTCCTGTTGGCTATGGCTATTTAAAGAACAGACCAGTCTAATCATAACACTCCTTACAAAGGATGATCACAAAAACCTATAAAATATCTGTCATCCACTCAAGAATCCTGTGAAAAATTCACAGCCAACTGTGCAACTGCAACCCCATGCTTCGTTTGAGAAACCTGACTTTCACTCACCCTGACAAGGTGGGAAAAAAATCCCTTTTCATCCTAACTCTCAAGCAGAGGCTGTTTCATTGGCAATCTGGTATCATTCTAATGAAGAACAAATGGTTATCCAAGTTCAGGATATTTTCTTAGTAGCTGTCTTTTTTCCATTTTCTTTTTTTCTCTAGAGAATCAGTGAAGATGTCTGTTTCATTGAGAGGGGAAAAAAAACCCAACAGACTATTAGGACCAACAAAGTAAAAATCTTCAGAAGGAAGACAAGTTGTAATTCTTCTTGGGTTCTTTTAAGGTCATTGGCTCTTGAATCCAGGTTCCGTTTTGATTTTCAGTCATGTCTGAAATAGCTTCTGTTCTACTACAGGGACTTCTCAAAATAATTTGATGTTTTTTTCAGCATCTCTATTCAGCTTATTCACACACCCACCCCTGCCCCATCCCAATGGGATTTTTTAAAATGAACAATATAATCTGTACGATTTCAAAATCACAAAATCCCAATTTTATTCAATTTTTCATGTGTCGGCTTGTCTACAATTTGCATCCACTGTATCCTACTGCTGACTTACCACTTCAATCTCGTATTGGTCCTTAGTGACTACAAGTTTCATATCAACCTCAGACTGTGACAGTAAAGTGAGACATATTTATTGACCAGTGCTAAGATCAGGGCTAGCTCTGTAAAACCCAAGTAGTCTTCTAAAGACCACAATAATATTTTTCTACTTTCAGCCCTGTGTAGAATAAAGGAAGGCAGCAGTATAATTTTGAAAAGAATAGAACCTAAAACATTTTTGCTTATCTCATTGGGTTTTGTTGTTTGGTTTTTTAAAACCCAGCATCCACAATTTTCAGGAAAATAACATGGATGGAGTATGAGTTTGAACTCTACTGCCCTATTATCTATGGGCAGAAGAGCACCCTGCAGGCAGTATGATTGTCATATTTTGTTTATAGGTACATACAGCACTAAGTGCTCCTGTTGTGTATTTCACTGTAGTGTGTTCTTTTGTTAAGCACAGGGCTTAGGTTCAGCAATTTGAAAACATCTATCCATTATATAATTGCTACCACAGGAAAAGAGAGGCTCTCTGGTTTCTTTAATGAAATATAGTGGCCTTCAGCAAAGCTTGAAACTTATTTGTTGCAGTTAGAGAAAACATCAGAAGCTTCTTGAATATATTTTTTTTTTTTACCATGTCACAAGAAAGGGAACTAATGCATTTTGAATCCTTTACTTCCAAAAAGAATTGACTAATGTCAGTGTCGATAGCTTCCTTCAGGATTAGATACATAATTTACAAGAGCCCTAGAAAAGAAGAGAAATCAAATACTGATTCAAATCTTTCTGTGATATGGCTGCCTGAAGGGAAGCTCTTTGTCGATGTGGGGTTCCCAATTTTTACTAGTTCACCAAACACTGTGCTTAAGGCTGATGATGATTATGGCTGTCTCTCTGATAGTTCATCACATCAATGTAATTTTAATTTATGGTTTTCTTAGTCATAAATCAAGACCATTACAGAAAAATGGATGCCCCTGAGTCATGTATATCCTTAATGCATACACTCCATAAATCTGAAAGTTTTTATGCTTGCTATTATTTCTAAGAGAACGTTAGAAATTTCTTACTGTAAAATTTCTCTTGCATTTTAACAGAATTCTTAGGCTCTGGTGAAAAAAACAAAACAAAACAAAACAAAACAAACACAAGTGAATTCTGTCTTAAAAAATTAACTATTTTCATTTTCATTATACAGTGCTTTCATATGCTTTGATTTTTTCTTAACAAAAAAATTCACATAAATTGATATGACTCAAGATTTTTAACTGTATCAGCTAAATACCTCATTCTGAAAGCACCAATAATTGTGTCTACCTGAAGTCCCATCAATCAAAAATTACTAACTTGGAAGACTATGGGTTTGGATCTATAAGTTTTTCAGATTAGGATCTTTAAACACAGATTTTGGTAGACCAAATCAATGTATAATCTTGAAATGAAATCTGAGAATGCTTTAAGCTATATTAAAAAAGTGTTTTTTTAAAAAACCTCAATGTATTAGATTTTAAAATTCTTAAACATTTCAACTTTTCTTTTTCCATCTGGCATTTAAGTTTCAAAATAGAACATTTTTGAAGAGGGTAAAAAGTCCCTCAGAAATGAACCAGAACAGACTGAATGGGTAACTAAGTAAAGAAAACTGAGAAACTTGATATTACAGCTTTAAGATGGGGACTATTTCCATTTACTGCCACTGACAAAAGCCATCAGTCAACATCTCAATCTAGCCGTTGTTACAATGCATGCAATACAGGACACAGTTTCTAAGAGGGAATTCATTATTAATCATAAAAAGAAGTTGATTTCAAATCATAAGTGCCGGGAAAAGCAAGCTTGTTTTTAACAACTTTCCTCCTACAAAGATTACATGGTTGAGAGCTCAAATTTGCTAAACCCACACATTTGTAGGGAACTTTTACGTGTGACCTGGTATGTAAAATACTGTTACACTATGAATAAAACATAAATTTTGCAGAAACAGCTACTTTTCCCTGGATTTTATTCATTATGAAAAATAGAATATATTTTGGAAGAAAGGATTTTAACTACAGAGTTTCCTGAAGAATAAGTTCTCTTCTCCTGATAAAGGAAAATGCAGAAAGCAAACAACAGAAAACCCTGACAGTTAATGTGTAGTCAATGACCAGAAGTTCTAAGGTAATTATTTTTTTCCTTCAAAGTGGTACTAAAAATTTTTAGGGTCTATTTATTTTCAGTACATTAAGATCATTTAAAGTCAGGCAACCTTAGAGAGTAAAAGGACTTTAAAAGGAGTGTAAAATTACATTGTCAGAATCATGTAAAATGATAATTGTGTAAAAGACAAGGAGGTTCTTTGAGATTATGGTTTGATGTATCTAAATAGCTGTTTTCAGAGTTCCCTTGCATCTGTCAAAGACTGATTAAACTCAAGAATCACACAAAAATTTACATTTTTAATATCATGGCTCTTTTTTTAATGTCTACACTGTATGTCTCGGCATTGTCATGCATGCATTTGTTTTGTAAAAATTGCAAGAGTATTACTGACCAGTAACCATGAAGTTCCTGTACCTGGAAGCTATAGCTGCTTCAGAGGAAATCTGAAAGGTCAGTCTGCCTAAAGGAGAACATTAATGTTACTGAGAACTACAGGGAGAAACCAGCATCGCAGCTAGAAGGGTCTCCGCAGCTGTTGAAGCCTGCTGACAAAGAACCCCTTCGGGAGCATGGTACAGAGTCTTTATCTAGCCAGAGTTAGCACTTTCCGCCCAAAGGGAAAACCAGCACTGCACCAGGAAGGGAACAAGTCTGAAGCTTGACCACAGGGACCCTGCAGAGTCAGTGAAAACTTTGAGGGACCAGGGGCACCAGCAGAGGAATCCTGAATCCCAAGGGTCAGGGTCAGAGACAGGACCAGGGCCAGCCAGTGGGTGAGGAGCCACAGCCCACACACCAGAGACCCACAGCCAAAACCTGACAGAGAAATTGTCATAGAGCATCCTAAGGGAAAGGGGAAAAAAAAGAAAAAAAAGATATGGAGGGTGTGTAATTGTGTGTGTGTGTCAAAACCCCAAAAGATCAGAAAGAAAAAAGGAAAAGTTTTATTCAGTTATTTAGATGCAAGACATGTTCTAATCTTAGTTACTTTAATTGTTCCAAAGGTTGAACTGTACTACAAACTTGATGCTTTCATGATCTATTTTTCTGTCACAGGAAATAAATAAATGAATATGAGATAAATTTTCTGAAGCACAGTACCAGCTGTATAGATGAACACAATCAGAAACACATCATAACTACATGTTACCACACAATTTGAGGCAGAAATATCTGTAAAAACAAGAGTAATCTATAAAGGATATCTAGCTGACAGAGATTCATTAAAAATCATAGTTACATGTGTCTTCATTAAGAGGAAACTGCAGGAGAAAGGAGGATACAGAGAGGAAAGATTTATATTTTAAAAGCATCTCCTTTATAGAGCAGCAGGGTAAAAATTGCCCTGCCAACTTAATATTGCTTTGCCTTCAATAAATATAGATGTTTTCACTGAAACCAATGAAAACATCCACTGTGTTCCTCCTGATTCATTGGCAATCAAAGGCACTACCTAATTTGCAATATGATGATTTGGAGTATTGACAATCATTCAAAAAGATTACTTGGGTTTAGTACATTTTGTCTAGTGAGAGGAGGCAACAGCTTTGCCACAGCAGATCATCATGTGGCATAACTACTATTGACACATGCTAAGTAAATTTAATGAATACGGAAACAGATGGAAATTAACTGTATCACCCCTATTACGACTTCCTTCTTCACTGTTACCGTACCAGCGCCTACAGACAGAAATGGAGACCAGTGTGCAGCATCTCAAGCCCTGACAAACTTTATTTCTTAAAGTCCAGTTGTCCCTTTGGGAATCTTTCAGGCTTTCAATAAAGATGAGTAGGTCAAGAAACAGAATGGAAAGGTAGGGAGAGAAACATGTCCTTCCTGAATCAATCCAGATGCACCATGCACAGGGGGACTAAGCCCTGTCTGCCTGCTCACACCCTGGTCCACGTGAGCAGGAGTTGTGCAGCAGAGCAGGGGGCAGTGGGATGGGAGTGGGGCCGTGACACGAGGCTGGGAGGAGAAACACCCACTGTGGAGCCATGTGCCAGCCTGTTCGCATCTCCACACGCTAGACAGCTCGCCTGCAAATTTCAACAACCAGTGGTATTCAGCACATGAGCTCATGGAGGTGAAAAAAAAGAAGCAAAAAGAGAGGAAAAAAAACATTCTAACACATCCATTCTTAATGACAGTTAACAAGTTGTGTCCTTAGATAAACCCTTTCCTGTTTGTTTTGTGGTTAACGTGGTTAGCACGGTGTGGTTTCAATAGTCTGAGTAGCAGACGATGTAATCACATTTTGGAGAGCTCCTTGGAGTGCCCATACATGAGGTGGAAATAATGACACTGAAAAGCTACAGGCTTAATGAAAAATTTAGCAGCTTAGGAGGGGGATAGAAACAGGCAGATTAGAATGGAATTAATATTGAAGCAAATTCTAAGGTAGCTTTTAGCTACTACTATGTAAGTGCTATGTTAGTACCAACATTTGTGCAAAATGTGTGTATCAGTCTTTCAGATCACTTAATGAACACTAACTTCTCAGAAAACTGTGGCAATTATGAAGCTCTGGAATATATGCCATAATAGTTATGATAAGGGTCTAACTCTAGTATTTTCCAGAAATTACTATTTAGTATTAATCTTTAAAATTGTTTAACCATTTTTTTCCCCTTTCATGTCTTTCAGCAGACAGATATCAGGTTAGTGGAGGGAGTTAACACTGCCACACAATCTGCTACACACAGTTTCTGTTGGCAGGGTTTTTTTTCTATTTGGGCAGAAGAATTAAATAAATGAGTCCTTGCCAAGTAGTTACAAATATTAAATAGTAGATATGGTAAAGTGGTTTAACAGCTGTGGCTGAAAATGGAAAGCTATCGTGTGTTACTGTGGGTAGCACTCATAATTATTGCAAAGTAGTCTCTACAGGAGAATAATTTGTAAAAAATTACTACACCGTCTTTGTTACTTTTCTTCAGGAAGCTCTCACATGGAAAACGAGAGATGTTTGAAACCTGCTTTTTGTGGTTTGATTAAAGTCATTGCACAAGCTCCCTTTGGTGAAATCTACTCATGAATTCACACTGTCGCACTTCCCATCAGTCCTTAGCAAAACCAAACTTGATATTTCACATTTGCAGAGCTACCCAAACGGCTAACATACCTCAAGTAAACCCTGCAAACATTGCACAGCTAACAAGGAAACAGGTCAACTTCATTTTGTTTTTCTCATGACTGTAAATTTTCCTGCATGGAGCCATCTTCTGACAGAAAGAAGTGTCTTGGGCTCAACAACTTCTCAAGTTACTGCTGTGGTTTGATGTTAGCTGTCATAGAAATATTGCCTATTGTAGTCTCTGCATTTATTTGGATGGTGATTTAAAAAAATAATAATTCCATGCATAGGTGGGGCTTAACTGCTAAAAAACTTGCAGAACATACTAAGGCAGCAATTAGAAACTCCTCCTCAAGATGGGTAAGTTATTGTCTTTTGTTTCTTCTGCTATTAATTAAGGGACTATACTAATTCTAGTTAACTTTATAGAAAAACCCCAAATTTTCCCTTTATATTCCAGAAATATTTCTATTGCAGTAGAAGTTATAGTCCAAACTTATGTTTTACTAAATACATTTCTATCCTCTTGTATTTTTTTGAATACCCAGGCAATATATATGTACCTATCATTTTGTCTGACACCGTCTTTTGAAGGAGGAGTTACTATTTCCCTGAATAACTTAATAATCGGCCTGTGCAATATCAGATGTATAATGGCTCTAGAATATAAGTTAAAGGAGCAGGTAAATGCACAACCTAACCTACTTTAAAATATTAAAAAATTGGTTCAAGTTACTGTGCTATCATTTACTGCCTTCTAAGAAGAGAATGCAAGAGCTTTCTTCTGCCAACTGAACAAAGAAGAAATCATCACTATTTTTAAGTGTTTTGAAATAATGTAATAAGCAAATGAGTACTCTCTAATATCAGCATCACAATGAAACCACTAGAATCACAGAACCATAGAATCATTTAGGTTGGAAAAGACCTTTAAGATCATTGAGTCCAACTGTTAACCCAGCACTGCCAAGTCCACCACTAAACCATGTTCCTAAGTGCCACATCTACACATCTTTTAAATACCTCCAGGGATGGTGACTCAACCACTTCCCTGGGCAGCCTGTTCCAATGCCTGACAACCCTTTCAGCAGAGAATATTTTCCTAATATCCAATCTAAATCTCCCCTCACACAACTTGAGGCCGTTACCTCTTGCTTTACATCTTCTTAATTGGGAGAAAAGACCTACCCCCACCTGCCTTCAGCCTCCTTTCAGGTAGTTGTAGAGAGCCGTAAGTTCCCCCTGAGCCTCCTCTTCTTCAGACTAAACAACCCCAGTTCCCTCAGCCGCTCCTCATAAGACTTGTGCTCCAGACCCTTCCCCAGCCCCGTTGCCCTTCTCTGGACACGCTCCAGCACCTCAAATTGCAGTGAGGGGCCCAGAGCTGAACACAGGGTTTGAGGTGCGGCATCACCAGTGCCCAGTTACAGGGGGACGATCACTGCCCTGGTCCTGCTGGCCACTCTGTTTCTGATACAAGCCAGGATGCTGTTGGCCTCCTGGGCCACCTGGGCACCCTGCTGGCTCATATTCAGCCGGCTGTTCACTAACACCCCCAGGTCCTTTCCCACCAGGCAGCTTTCCAGCCACTCTGCCCCAAGCCTGTAGCGCTGCGTGGGGTTGGTGTGACCCAAGTGCAGGACCCAGCACTGAGCCTTGTTGAACCTCATGTACTTGGTCTTAGCCCATCAACACAGCCTGGGCAGACCCCTCTGTAAAGCCTGCCTGCCCTCAAGCAGATCAACACTCCTGCCCAACTTGGCATCTGCAAACTTACTGAGGGTGCACTTGATCCCCTCATACAGAACATTGGTAAAGATGTTTAACAGGACTTGCTCCAGTATTGAGCCCTGAGGAACACCACTTGTGACCATCCACCTCCATGAATTTAACTCCATCCACCACCACTCTTTTGCCTTGGCCATCCAGCTGGTTTTCACCAAGTGAAGAGTACAGCTACCCAAGCCATGAGCAGCCAGTTTCTTCAGGAAAATGCTGTGGAAAATGGTGTACTTACATTTAGATGAAGTTGGTTAGTCCACTGACCAATTACTTTGTATTCTGTACTCTTGTTGGTGATTTGATACTGAAAAATATCATAGCGTCCAGGAGCATCTCCATTTTCATTGAAGATAACAGGTGTTCCAGCACTCCCTGAAAAAAAATTAAAAAGCAGTTAGGATAAATACCTTTAAAGCAGCTTTCCAGAAAACACATTTTGGAGGAAAAATACTGATTAGAGATTAAACAGGTTCTTCTTAATGCAAGGCTAGTATGGTAATAAATCCAAAAACCTCTCAAAAAGAAAATGTGTGTTATTATCATCATCACGAAATCTACCCTATGAGTTAATTAAAACATTTTAAAATTACAATCTTTTTCAGTCTTTTTGTTTGTTTTAACTGGTTTTTCATGTGTGTGTATTATAGAACATTAGGAAATTCTGTGATAAAACAGAAATGGAGAAACTAATTTTGTCTTGGAAAAGGGTACAATTTCACTTTAGGGTATGAATACAGTGCAGGAGGCACAAAATAGCAATCTTGTAATGACTTCATAAAGAATTTTCCTATTAAGTACAAAAGTAAAATAAATACCATGAACATAGGAGCCAATGCTCATAAAAGACCTTGAGATACAAGTGTCTAAATCTGGTCATAGTTAATTTGATCAGTTTCTAGCACTGACGACCTGTGTAAAAGTGTTTTATCAAAATAAATTAAGGACAGCAGCTGTGCTTGTTGCTTTCCTTTATACGCAGCACTGCCTGACAGAAAGGGCCATTGCTGAAGCTGTCAAAAATTATAAATCGACACTCTGTTCTTACTTCGATCAACGAAATGTTCAAAGATTGAAAACTACATGTCCACCTTGGCAACCAGGCCAGCCAAATTAGAACACGTTTTGATGAATTCCCTCAAGGTTACATCAAGGATCTATACTCCTACAGAGACTTTTCAAAAACTACACAAAGAATGTCATTTTCACCCACTCCCCAAATTTATGTGTATAGATGAACTGTATTTATAGTTGAGGTTCATTGGACTCAAATTCAAATATGTTAAAGTTCTGTTTCAGTGACTGGAGGACGAAATTTCTCTTTAATGGGAAAAAAACACAAACCACCACAAAACCCACCCCCAGTGTTTTCACACGTCTCCATGTGAACAATCAAGAAAAGGAGAATATCCAGCTCAGTGAATTCCTACAGTATAAGACTTGTTAATGTAGAACCTACAGGCACTAAATCCACTGTGAGTACTTTCCAGAGAATGCCAAAAGAAGTTTGAAATTCTGGGTAACATATCAAGCAGAATCTAGCAGCAGAAGTGGGAACAGCAGTCTACATACTGCAGGATTTCAGCAGAAGTACTTCTTGTCTGTCTGTCTCTCTCCCATGAAGAATTTTGTTCTCTGGTTTTGTATAGCAGCTTTCATACAAAATTGATACCCAGTGAAATAAACAGTACTTTGAGAGTGACAAGTGGCACACTAACTACTATGCCAATTTTAGAGTTCTGCCAGAAAAAGTCTGGCTGCAAAAATTAGATGTGAGCAACCATGGAAGAGGAGTCTCAAAAAGTTATGAGTGAGAAAGAATTAAGACCCCTTTGAAGATTTAAGAGACTCCACACAAAATTTTGGAAAGCTCTTTATGTTTTGCTTCCAATTCATTTGACAGAATTGAAGGGCAAGAATAGAGCCAGTCTACAATCTCCCCAAGCAATGATTTTTTTCTTCACTGCTCAAATAGTGGGTTGATCCAATAAATTTCTTCCACCCAATAAACACATACTCAACTGTTGTCGATATGCAGGTATGGAGGTAACCTTCAAAATATTACTCTCAAGTAATGGTGGGATTCATCTTTCCATCCAGCAGCATGTAAAGAGTTCATGGAAAGAACAGTTATCTTTTACTAATGGATACAAAATGTCCTTTCTACCCTTTAAGAACAACGGGAATTGCAGATGTTCTTTTGCTCAGCATGTGAGCATATAATCTATTGCTGGTTTTACAGATATCATGTTGTGCTGGGTTTGGCTGGGATAGCGTTCATTTCTTCATAGTATCTAGGCTGGGGCTGTGCTTTGGATTTGCGCTGGAAGCAGTGTCGATAACGCAGGGATGTTTTCGTTACCGCCGAGCAGCGCTTGCACAGAGCCAAGGCCCTTTCTGCCTCTCACCCCACCCCACCAGCGGGTGGGCTGGGGGGGCACAGGGAGCTGGGAGGGGACACAGCTGGCACAGCTGGCCCCAGCTGACCAAAGGGATATGCCAGATCATGGGGCATCACACTCAGCATATAAAGCTGGGGGAAGAAGAAGGAGGGGGGGGGGGGGGGCGGGGAGGATGACGACACATTTGACATTATGGCATTTGCCTTCCCAAGCAACTGTTATACCTGCTGGAGCCCTACTGTCCTGGGGATGGCTGAACACCTGCCTACCTGTGGAAAGTGGTAAATGAATTCCTTGGTTTGCTTTGCTTGAGTGTGCAGCTTTTGTTTACCGATTAAACTGTCTTTATCTCAGCCCATGAGTTTTCTCACTCCTACCCTTCCAGTTCTCTCCCCCATCCCACTGCGAGGGAGTGAGCGAGTGGCTGCGTGGGGCTTAGCTGCCAGCTGGGGTTAAGCTGCAACACACATACAAAGACACAGACTATAGTACAGGCGGAACCATCCTTCTCTTTGATGCAGTAGTGTTCTCAGATAAAGCATAACAGCATCTCACACTGTGCACCTCAGTTGACAGGAACACAGAATCCTGCTGAATTCAGCTGTCATTCCAACAGAGTCCAACAAGATCTTTCTCATATAGCAGAAGTTAAAACAGCCTTTGCCAAGTTAATAAAATTAAGCTTGTTAAAAGCTGGAATATTCACAGAAGATTCAGACCCCCAAACACTGGGAAGAACACACTGTCCTTCTGTTGAACTGCAGATTTTAGAAACAGTCACAGTGCCTGCTGTAAAGTAAATTTGACTATGTTCTGGCAATGCTGCCATAGCCAGTAGATACTGTTAACAAGTAGTACCAGACCATTATTTTCATCTACGTCTTCTGTCTTATTACTTATATATGTCTTTTAGTTCATTATTGGTTTACGAAATGAAACATTTGATAGACCCAAAACAAGAAGGTGTACATGGCTGGATTGCACCAATAAACCATTAGCTACATAACTAGGAGAGCAAAACTTAAACACATTTGAAGAAAAAAATGGGGATTTTACCAGGGGTTCTCAGAATTATGACTACAGGATGGTAGCCGAAGCCTTGCAAGTATAAGGGCAGAATGAAACTAGAGGCCTTAAGGCTATAAACAAATCACCAAGAGTTAATTTGTGTTCTTAAAAATAAGTTAATCTCATCTGAAGAAAAATATACCTTGGTGGATTATCTGGATGAACAGTTCATCTGAGAATGGATAGTCCACAAAATGCAAAGGTTTCCTAAGAAAATATACTATGTTGGTTAGTCCATCAAATTTAAGTGAATACTTCTGTAGAAAAACTGATCAACACTGTATAGAGATCAGCTAATTAAACCACATGGAGAAACATAGTAGCTGACCATAATTAATAGCAGATGTGGAGGCACATCTAGATTTAGTATATAACACTGTAACAAATGCCATTGTGTTGGACAAGTGCCTGTATTTTTTGCCAACCATATATGCAGAGGTGAGCACTTGACATCTGGTACTGCACTGCCATGTATGTTTTTACTGTATCATTACTATTGCAGGAAATTGCATCTTAGTTCTAGTTTAAGACACCGAGTGTTTAATTGCTCCACTTAATGGTTGTTGAAGACTGGCTGCTAAATCTAACAACGCACTGTGGAGGGAAAGTAATACAGAACACAATGCTGCCGTGAGGTAGTGAGCCCAGGTAATATAAATTCCAGCTCAGATAAAAAGATTTTGGGAAGCCACACTGAATAGTTCTTGGAATAGGGTATTTGCCTTAGAGAATGAATTTGTATATCCTCATCTAGGAACGACATTTATTGGGCATCACCATAAGAAAAATGTTACTTTTGCTTATGAAAGATATCTAGGTAATGCTGGTGCATTCTGTCACCTCAGAGAATACAAAGCAGCCCACATATTTTAAAATAATTTCACTGTTTTAGTACATTTTTTTCATAATTTTTCATCAGTCATGTAACAAGGTAATTAAAGAACAGTGAGGGAACTAAGCCTTTGGGCCCTTTCACATTTTATTTTCTGTGTGGTTATGTTGCCATACATAATTTTAACCCATTATTGACTCAGGTAATTGTATTCAATCTGTCACCATCTTCACTAATTTTTTAATATATTCTAGGTGACTTAAAGAGGAGTGCATGGCAGAATTTCAAGAATGCGTAATAAGCTTGGCTAACTATGGAAAATAATGTGTGCACCTTCATCATCTTCATCTTTCCTTTGTGCTAATTCTTTTTTTTTTTTTTTTCCTAATATATAAATACAGTTACTAACTTCTTTTGGGAGCTGATTCTGAAATGTCTTTTTGCTGAAGAATTCCAGGATACTTTTAGAAAGTATTTTCTTTTTTTCTTTTTTTTTCTTTTTTTTTTTTCCTTTGTGATGTATAGCTGTGGACTGTTAAGTGGAAGGAAAATTTTGAATTTCACAATGAAGCATTGTCAAAAATTGTACAGACTTGTTTTGAAATCACACTTTCTTTGCAGTTAAAAGATAAAACAAAATAGGAAAATCATTTGATGTCCTCAAGCTGTAAAGGAAAGACAAACAGTTAAGTCTCATGGCTAGTATAGGCCAAAAGTGTCGATTTTTCTTTACAGGATCTATTTAACAAAAAAGGGATTAGATACAGTGAGAAATGCATGCAGGGAGATCCCCATCCATCCATTCTTGTACTCCTTCAAAGACATCACAGCACGAAGCAATTACGTTGCCCTGACAGCAGAGCTATGCTACGTCCAATGATGTGGTTCATAATATGGACAAAGAAATACTGGGCTGTACATCTGAACTGGTGTCTTGAGGTTTTCAGGTCATAAACATAAACATCTGTCTCCTGCTGGATACCCTCTTAACAGCCATCTATACTGTAAGTATGATGTCACCTAAAAGCTTCAGAGTCTTTGCTGTATTGCATACCAAGTCCTTTAGATATTTTATTTAAGCTCTGAATGGCTGGTAAATAGATCCTGCTTCAAAATCACTCCAAAATCAGATTAAATAGATACTCTTCTATAAACCCTATAAAAGTATGCTTTATAGAATAGTTGTTACCGTTCATTTGAAGACAATCCATATTCACAGCACAAAATAATGTTACATTTTAGTAAGCCTAAGGACACGTTCACTTATTGCAGATATAAAGTAATAATCTGGTACTGAACAAAATTCCTCCTCCTCCTTCCCAGTTTACAGCCAGCAGCATTAAACAGCTCTGGGTGTTAAACTAGCACATTAGCTAAACATTACTGAAGCAATGTAACTGTGACCTCAGCTGTTTATGACCCTTTCAAAATGCAGCTTAAACTACCCAGAAACATCATTTAGAGAAGGAAAAAAGTGAAATGCATGAGATTTCTAATTCAATATCAAGTAAGTAATGGATCATTTTGGATTTTTAATGTCTTACATTCATGTCAAGGACTCTTTCTGATTAACTGTTTTATGACAGGTCCCTTGTGCACTGAACCTGAAAATTTAGTCTTCTAAAGAAATCCCTACGTGTGTACCTTGATATTCTTAAGATGCTGCTCAGCAACTACCTTAACCTGCATGTGCTTACCTTAACAAGTTACATTTGACATGAATCTCAGATGTCCTCATTCCTAACGTAAACTGCAATCTTAGTTTCTTGTGAGGTTAAGGGCCCCTGTGATGCCCAGATGCCTTCCAAAGAACTAGTTCTTTTTACATCTCAGGTAGCAGAAAAGAAGTGGAATGACTGGGAAACCCTGTGTTCACGGGTAGTAGTGCCCAACTGCATATTGAAGTGATTTATCTGTAACAGTTCCTGAATTAAGAATAGTGGTGACCCTTATTAAATAATAATAATAATAATAATAAATCCACTAAATTAAATCAACAGCCTTGGATTTTTCTTGTATGAAAACCTTTAATAAAAATGTACTTATTACAAGGTACTGCTACTTCAGTGCCTTGACAAAAGTGTAGAAAAGTGGTTGTGCTGGTAAGTCTCACAACTGCCATTTACAGAATTTTCCAACTTTAGTGGAAGTAATATCATTACAAAGCTTGACACCAGATACAATTCTCTTATTTCATCAGATTTCAGTGTCCTGATACTAATTCAATTTTTTAAACTGAAATGAAAATTACTTAAGCCTTCATCCTTTGAGCTGTTCCTCATAGGCTGTTTTACCTGTTATGAATCCGAATGCAGCCAGCATGGATTCAAGGGTATATTTAGGTGAATGGAAGTCAAGCAGTTTACTGTACACTATATTACAGTTAACTGTTATGTGTGAAAAATTTCAGAATGCACCATCTGTTAGAATTTGGCTTTACTGGAAGACTCCTCAGATTTATAGGATCAACCCTTATGCCATTAATTTATATGATTAGTTTTACATGCTAGAGTTGGGGGTTCAGATTTTTTTTAATTAACATTTCTTTTTAATTAGCATTTCATTTTAATTAGCCATTAAAAGGAAATTTTCACAGAGATGTACATGCATTAAATTGTTTTCCTTGAAGCAGAAAGAGGGAGAGTAACCATTTGAACTTTCAGTACTGTGAATTCCCAGAGAAGAATGCATTTGTAAAATTAAACAAGAAATTTGTCACTGGTAAGTATTTTAATGAGAGAAATTAAATAGAAGGTTGTTGAATAAATAGAAAAATAAATAGAAAGAGTAAATATAAGCTGTTTGAACATTTAATACTTGGGGGGGGGGAGGGGGGGGGATACCAGAAAATCATAAACTACTCAGAACTAACAGAACTTAATTTGTGAATGTTAGTCTGGCACACAGAGAAGGAATACACACTGTATGTGTATATATACACTATGTAAGGTTTGTCGGAAACGAAGCCATTATCTGCTCAGTCTCCATACAGCAGACATTTTCAAACAAGCAGTGTGATTACTAAAATACCCAATGATGATTGTCTTCTATTTTCCTGAATGTATCTTATTACTAAAATACCCAATGATATTGTCATCTATTCAACACCTGAAAAGACTTCTCTTTACGCTTACCCTAAATGCTTCAGTTCAAGATTAGGACAATAAAGCAGGATTTCATCCAGTTGTTGTAAACACAGGTGCTTACTGACTTTTTAAATATCCTAAGATACTGGACACATCCACAAATATATGTAAAATATGCATATGACAGAGAACCTGTGCCTTTCTGAGGCAGCAGCTGGAGGCCAGATGGATACCCTGGAGTATCTGGAATGGCATTCAATGCCCGTGTTTAGACAATTTATCTTTCTTACCATGGGGCAAATTCTGGCTATTCATGTATGAGTGCACAAAATAGAACCAAAGAGAAACTGAAAGTGCTACAGGAAATGATTTATATACAAATGTGAGACATATGTGATATAAATTACAGTGGTACCCACTACAAGGCTCATAGAGAAAGTAAAAAAAAAAAAAATAGTATTAGTATAAACTGATATAAATCAATTCCAGGTCAGGCAGTACAACTTTAAATTATTGAAGTTGATGGACAAGAACTTTAGTGGTAATTCTATAGAGACAGATATAATTTATTTGATGTCTTGGTCCTCAGCACAGTGAATGATTGAAAATGTGTACTTCTGTGAAAGGAACAGTTCATTCCACCCCTGCATGAGAACATCAGTCAGGGAGAGTATCATGAGGACATTGTATTTAAAATAACAAATAACTAGTAGTACTTTTTTCATTCCTGAATGTATTAGAACTTTTTGCCACAACAAGCAGAGAGAGATGATGTGTCATAAAACTTACCCTAAAAAAAATAAAATTTGAAGACGTGACTGAGCTGTTACAGCCAACAGTATAGGTATATTAAACAGCAATTTGCTGCATCATTCATTAGTGTGTCTATCAGTGTTTATTAAAAGTAGTGATATAGGTGCAATGCTGGTTCATCCAGTTCTTCACCTACTAATTGCAAGAATATATAGGAGAAAAATTCTATATTTAGTTTGTTCCCTGCACTTTCACCCCAGGCACCTGCTGTTGGTCACTCTCAGCAAGTGTACTGCACTGCTCCAGAATACAGAAGGACAGAACTCTAACTCCCCTCTTTACAGCACCTTGAGTCTACTAAGAGATGACAAGTAACCTGTAATACAACAGCATCACAGATTAAACTTCATATTTTGCCAGATAAAGAATCAAAATTGCTAGACACTGGTCCTGCTATGGTGACATAGTATCGTGGAAGCAGTTTTCTATTTCCCAGCCTGGGCTTATCCTGTTCTCTGCACAGTGAGGCTATGCCTCTGCCTTCACCTCTCCTCCCAGAGGTAGGGCAGTACTATGTGAATGACTTTCCCTACTCCAGGGCTAAATGGGAGGGGTGGGAGTTGTCGATGAGCTTCTTCACAGGTAGGTGCTAAAGCAAGACTGGAATTAGCACTGAGGCATTGGCAGAAACACCCGACAGTCCTAGGAAAGGAGTGTGAAGGAGGAGGTTGTGATGGGGTAGGAACTACTGAGGAAGAGAAAATGAGCCCCATTTGGATCTCCGCTGCCGCCTTAGCTTTGTTCCTTTCACCTCTGGAAAAGGGACAGCCCTGGTCACACAATGACGTCAGAGTAGATAGGGAGAGGGATTCCCTACACATAGCCCAAAACCTCAGTGCTACTAGCATACTTGAAAGAATTCAACCTGTTTTTATTCTGTACTCTAACAATCCATAGAGACAAGTTTATTTTAAAATCTAAGGCATACATTGTGTGCCAGAGAAGATTGGTTCAGTTCTGCAGTTGAAGAACCCTGTAAGTCAAAGCCAACAGGCTCTGGGAACAGATATTGTATGCAATGGAGACACATAACTCAATCCTTTAAAAATCGACACATAACATAAAATTCAACTGCAAGATACATACTACTCTAGTAACATACTAAAATAGTAGCAAGGTGGTATGACATTACTACAAGCTAACAGCTTGTACTGGAAGAGGAAGTTGCAAGAGGGTTGTTAGGATTTGGGGGTAACAACTATACAAAAGGTGTAAATAAATGCATAAAATTTTGTTAGCGCGATACTATAGACCAGATAGTAAAAAACGTTCTTGGGTGGAAAATGTTCATTTTAATGTTATGAAGTATAAGTTAATATTTTTTTTAAATGTTGTGGTTAGCTTTTCTTTGTAAATGTATTTTGCAGCACCAGTAGCAGCAAGCACATTTCTTGTAGTCCCTCTGAGAAACGTTCATAGTCATGATTTTCCACAAGAAAAAAAAAAAAAGAAAAGAAGGTAGCTTACACATATCCTCGGAAGTAAGTGGGAGTGAAAGTGTGAGGAATCTTTACCAAAAATATAACTGCAAGTAATGACTTGTTTCAGTATTGCCAAAATGAATACACTTCAAGTAGACATGCATTTCTCTACAGAATCACGATCACCTCCAGTCACCAGCAACACAACCACACAACAGAAGCCCAGCTTAAAAGGGTCTTCATATCATTTATTTCCATTCTTATGATTTTACAGGCAAAAAAAACTCTTCCAAGAATCTGTAGCTATATAGTGTCATTGGAGGAGATCAGAATTTGAGGACATCCAGGAGTGTCCGAGAACTTCTGCATTAGCATTTTTTTGTTACCTAAAACTCTAATTAATGTGTTCCTAGGAAGCACAGAACAATTCCCGCCTGACCATAAATCTGGCCATCAGCTTACCTCATGGTACGCAAGGACCCACCAAGACTTATGTGAGAACATATGTCCTGAAGAGTTTGGATGCACCCTGCTTGCACCTGTCTTCAGCAGTAGCCAGTCTCCGATGCTTGGTGAGATACTGAGGACTGTCTTTAACCTACCTTTTCCATTTCTCCTGCTTTGTGACATCATTTGGAGAGGCTGGTGTGGCGCTTCACAGTCACCCACCCCCTTTTTTTGTTGTTACTAGCACCAGAAAGACATACTTATTTCAGCACTACTAAACTCTCTCACTGAATACACAGTACTGCCACTGGAGTCATCTGCCAATCTATGGGTATTATCTAGGCAGGTCCTACCTAGGACACTGTGCATTGTATGAGAAAAAAACCACTGTTCCCTTCCTAGATAATGTTCATACATCATTCTACAGCAATGGTCCTATTACAATAGATACAGGTATAAATATTCTTTTTGTTTTCTCTCTCTCTCTCTTTCTCTTTATTATTTTATTCTTTATTATTTTAATCTTTAAAAGAATTCCAGCCCAACTTCTGTGTGAAATTCTTGTTTTATTAGTCTCCTCCATTTTTGCTTTGGTGATTAGCTTATTTCCTCTGGAATAAGCACTGGTGCTCAGTTCTACTAAAGGGTACATTTACAGCATGTTTTCTACTATGCTTCTCACTTCTGGTACTCAGAAACTTTTCAGGTAAGAGTCTATCAAGCTGACAATTGACAGAGTGTCTTCCAGATGATACCAGACTTTTCTCATCAGCTTGCACTTACTGAATATGGGAAGGCAGAGATGAGTTACAGCTCTCCCACTTCAGACTCCAGTCTGAGCATTTACTTCAGGCCAGGATGAAAACATGCCAAGCACACACATACACATCCCTGCAGATTTTAGAAGTCAAAAAACATGAAGACAAAGCATTTCAGATAAAGGAACAACTTCAGTAAATATCAGTAACTTGCAAGTGCCTGTACAGCCTCAGAAAGAAAGATTTCTTCCCTTTCCACTCCAGAACAATACCTCTGGTACTGAATGATGTGAGAGTAAGGAGATGTGGAGCTAAGTGACAACCTTGCCCAAATGGAGGTGGGGTCATATAAGGAAGTGGATCAAAGAGATCCACACATTACTACAGGAATTAACACACACACTGTAATGTTCAAGAACTGGTTAAACTGCAAGGGATGTCTGCAGGAAAAGAGTATCAGAACCATCTATAATTCCAGCTGCTGTTGTGCAGAAGTTTGGGGAGTTTGTTCAGCTTCTGGAGCACCTCCTTTGTACTAATAGATTCCCTGAGGTCGACGGGAGACAAATAAAAGTGCTTTGCCAGAGGTGATAGCTGCCTGGGGGGCAAGACAGCACCCCGGTGAGGAAAGGTACACTACCATCTCCAGAGTAATTGTTGAAACGACATCATACTGAGAAAGAGGGTAAATGGCCCTGCTAACAGGCATCATCCCCAGCACAGGGACTTCTGTCCCAACTCCAGCAGAGCTTTTATTTGTGATTCTGCTCCTCTGCTTCTCTTCTCTTGAAGTCTTAACCTGATGAGCTCTCTGTTCAGCAAAGAAGGGCTTTATATGCAGTTGTGTGCTAAGGTCACTACCTGTGCTGAAGATGATGGCTGGTTTGACACAGCTTCTGTCATCCGCTTCTTTAGCACTGGGATATTTTTAAATATAAAGAAAAAACTTGGAAGCAGAGGACAAAGATAGTAGTCACTCCCTTAGCTAACCTAGACCCCAGTCACAGTTCTCAGGCACCAAAACATGATTCATCATGTTACATGTTCAACGTGTAACAATTGTGGGATTTCATGTCTAACCTTTCATTCTTTTTCCAGAAATTATATATTTCTAGAATAAAAATTAACAGAAAACAAACAAAAAAGAAACAAAAAAAAGAAAAACATTGTCACCTAATCATAGTTGGAATAATGAATTACGAAGAAAATGAAGGAACTAAGCAATTTCCCATTTAAGGCTTATACAAAGTGTAGTTGATTTATCAAAAAATAAACCCGCCCTCAATACAAACCCACAGCCAAAAGCCATGAACTATGATAATGTTCTGAAAGCACACAGACAATTTAAGATTTCTCAAACAAGACACATCTGCATCCTCAACTCTGTCTCCTTGGGATTGTCATTATGACACAGACATTAGTCCATTAACATTTAGTTAGACATCTGAAACATAAATGTCTTTTTCTTCTCTATCTATCCCACCTGCACTTAACATTTTCCTTCACGTGCAGCTTAGTGTGACCAATGTACTATCAGTCATCCGTGAGGCTGGTTCATCTGGCTGACCAAGATCCTATTTGGCATTAAGCTATTTCCTGTTGTTTCCTGAGTGCAATGAAATATGTGATAATTAAAATAATTAAGCGGGTTAAAAGTATATCAGGGAATTTCCTAATGTTGATTTCTATCAGTTGACAGGGATTACCAAAGTCCTTCCTTCCAGTGCTTCAGCTGAGGCTTTAACTCTGATGTTTAGAGAGGACACAGCTCCAAAAAGGAACTGTTAAATAACCATAACCCAATCTGTAGCTAGATTTATTTCGTCCAGTCTACATTAGAAATAAACTAACTCACACAAACAACCATGCACACATACGCACACACAGAAGAAATTCAGGTCATGCTTCAATTACCACAAAAAATTTGGAGAGCGGCATCAAGCTGAGATGCCTATGTCTGAATAACCACTTTAGATTTTCCAAAGTATCCAGGGTAATGTTATTACAGCCTCATGATCTTGTCATGTCTTATCGTTTGATGTTTCTAGAATGCAAAACAGTCTAATACAATTCACAACAAATTCTACGTTATTCATTAAAGTATTACCTTGTACCAAAAAGAGGGAGCAGACTACAGAGCAGTTATTGAGAAGTCTGATGTACTGCAACAAGGAAAAAATGCTTGAAATTTCTGAGTTCTTCAGCTCTGCATGGCAATAAGTAATGCATTGAAGTCAAAAGATAACAAATAATTTATGGGGGTTTATTGTCTTGTTTCTTTGAAATTCCAGCAAACATTAGCGAGTAACTGGTGGGCAGTGAAAATTTACCCTGTTGCCAAGGTTATTTCAGGTAATTGTGCTGTTCATCTCCAAAGACATAAAACAATATTAATGCTATACCTATAAAACACTTAATAAGTAATTTTAATTTACAATGTTTTAGAAGCAGTTTGTGGGTCACAGCCTTACTGAAGAACTGACTTAATTTTAGAAGTGAAGCCATTTAACACACCTATAGCCTATATACTCGCTTCCATGCTTCCCACTTTTTAAAGACCCTACTTTAGAGATCGTACTGACCTTCCAGATCAGACCAGGGAATCTTTCAGTACTAACTTTTCAGAAACTTATATATCAATGTCTATACTAATGTTATGCCTTTATGGATGTTGTAAAAGAGTATAACTGGGGTTTTTTCCACTGACTTTTTTGCCAAGGATAAAAGATTACTCTTCTCTTTACATGGAGCATATTAGAAGCTGCTGATATCCAGGGAAGTAATTTACTTTTATTGAAGACAAATGAGCACAATTTTTTTTATACAGAATAACAAATCTATATGAGAGGAACAATGTATTCTCTTAATAGCTAATCTCCCCATTCAAGGAGACTGATGAAGAGTGTACTTCATTAACACATTTTTACAGTTACAGTTCTGTATTAATGTTAGTGAATTACACAGGCTATATTTTTAATGCAGGAAAGCTTGAGACTGTACATCTCAATCTTGTCTACTGCTATGAGAAATTCCCATTTCAAAAATTAGAAGTAAAAATATTGACAGCTAATATTTTCAGTATTACTTAAATTTTATAACTAATCTAACAAAACTTTTTGGATCCCTGATACTAGGTTCAAGCATTCCTTTTTAGCTTTCTTTAAAAAGTTCTGAATCCTCAGGGCCACAGAGAAAACTTGTCACATACAGCCAAACCGCTATTCAAAAACCAGATGGCACAAAAGAATTGCTCCAAGAGTATTTTTAATCTTAGAATTTTCAGGCTTCTTTGGGGGCCTGACTCAAGACATCTGAGCTCACGGTATTAGAATCCTTTGTTATAGTAAGTGACATAATGAAAAAATGTTAACAGTAGACATCCTTCAAAACTTTGCATGATCTCCCCTACATAACTAAAATATGTAATAACTATTAGACATTCATTCAGCAATGCTGACTTCTTCCTTCAGTATTATAAGGAAGTCATAAACTCTGTTTAACTACTTACTTAAATAAGGTTTGCCACTGATTTGCATTATGGAAACAAGATAAAAGTTTTTTAAAAAAATTTTTTAAAAAATACAAAAGAGAAAGATTTTATAAATGTGACTCAAAATTGCTGAAATAAATCTTTATAGTTTATCACTGTACAATGAGAGTCAGATAAAACCAAAAATCCACTTTTTGATTATTATTATTTTTGCCACAGTTTTCAAAGCTTTTAATAGTTAATATGCTGGGTTTAAATACTAAAAAAAGATACTATTTTCATAGCTGGGCAACCAAAACAGATACCATTCTTCTCTCAACTCATACTCAACCATAGTAATGACACTGTCCTGATTACCTGCTTATCACAAAGGGTATTTTTTATCTGATTTAAACATCAGTAGGCCTACCAGAAGCAGAGATCTGTTGAATTGCCTACAGATGAAGTCACACATCTTCAGCTGGCAAAAGGGATACCTGGCAAGAGCACTGAACCTAGCAATATTGGGCTGAAAAAAAAGATACACTTGCATGCACGCACGCACACACATGAATATTGGGCTGAAAAAAAAGATACACTTGCATGCACACACGCACACATGACAAAAATAAGACCATCTTGCTCCTGGTGCTATTCAGCATGTGTGAAACAGGCTTTCAGGACTAACGTACTTGGAGAAAGTGTTAATTGGGTTATCAAACTAATCTGATTACGCCCAGGTGTCCAAAATCTAAGACTACAACATTTAAAAAGTAATTCATAATGGAAAGTTTAATGCAGTTATTGGAATTCATATAGCTGCAGATTCTCTCAACTGCTTAAAGTAAGCAAAGTGGTCCCAGCTGTCCAAAGCCTAGTGAAGTCTCTAATAATAGCCACAGATTACAACATTATGTACTTACTTATCATCACGCCCAAGATTTTTAAGTATGTCAGTAAATCTAGTGTTTTCACTGACAACTTTGAAGCAATATGAAGATTTAACTGCTATCACGAAGTATTTCAAAGACCACATAAAAAAAAACCAACTAATTTGCCAATTGTAGCTCTACCTTCTTAAAATAATTTGATCATTCTTGCAGGTGGTTAGAGGAAATGCTGTACTATTTTTTATTGCACTAAGTACTTGCAACAGATACGTTGAAGACATAAACTGGAAAAAGTCTTGTATAGATTTAATTTCCTTTTGCTATTTCCGTCTAAAAAGTTGGCCTTCTGTACCCTGTAAGTGTTAAAATCAATATTTGCCTCTGCAGCGTTCAGACCAGAACAAATCCCCTTACAAAAAGATAGCAAAAGTTTTGGTCTAAATTTTGATGCCATTTAAAAGGCAATAAAACCAAAATGTGATAGTGGGCATCTTTGCTTACCATAACCTGAGTAAGTGCAATGGGACACAGCCTGTGCTAATTATCACAACTTGCACAAACTTCAGTCACAGTTGCATCCATGAATCTATAGGTAGTGTTAAGCCCAAAAAGCCAAAGATTTTTTGATCCTATTGTGTAAACTTCAGCTAACACTATACATGGCCAGTATTTGAGGCTTTTAATCACATTATCTGATTTCATAAAAAGATTATTTACAGACTAATTCCATCCCAAATCTTTACAAGAACAAGATTTTAGATGTTGATTTTGCAGAAACAGCCAGAGTTACAAAAGATGCTTCAAGGAAGGATCCTACCCAGAGAAAGAATACTGTATTGCTACCACAGCCTGTCAGATTTCAGCTGCTTTCTCTTACGGTAAAACTCCATCAGTTCACCCCACTCAAATATTTCTGCTTTCCATGCCTATATCACATAACCTTAGAAAAATTGTTTTATCACCCATCAAAATCCCAATAAAATAAGAGAAACAAAAAGGTGTTTCCTATTCAGGGAAATGTTACAACCCCTTCTCAGACTCTTAAACTGGTATTACCCCTGCAGTTATATGGAGCCCTTTGAGATTTGTTCTTTTTAAGGATCAGCTTGATTATATGAAGCATGTAGTTGCAATCTTAGTAACCTAAATAAGTAAGTAATGCACATACAATCCTGTTTTCTTGAAACACATCTGGCCTTTTTGCTCTTTCTACAGCCCAGGGAAGTCTTAGTTCATATTTATAACGGATTGTCCCAACACATCCAGGCAGGAAAGACTGCAGGAAGGTAACCCCTGAGCTACTCCGGAGAAACCAGCACGCCCACACAGTACAGTGCACTGTACCTCAGCAGCACAACTTCCACAACCGGCCCGAATTTGTCAGTACCATGCTGGGTCAGGTTCAGCAAACCCCACGTTGCAACACTGGTGTAGCACCTTTCCTCTGTACAGGCTGTGATACATCCCTACAGCCTTTGTACTCTTCCCTTTCTTTACCAACCACCTAAACTCCCCTCTCCACCTCGTGAAACCAGAGGGTGCTAGCCAGGACCTTCACCATACACTGGGTACCATCTGAACCGCTATGGCTGTACAGCTCGTTAGTTTGAACTATGTCCTTCAGTATTTACAGAAATTTCACTCTTTAAAGACATTTTAGTGACACATTTGTTGAATAAAAAGGTCTAGTAAAACAGTTTTAATTAGTTCTTGACTGGCTAATCTGATTGAAAACATCTTATAATAATACTCCATGCTATTATAAAAACTGCTGACTTCTTTTCTCCTCTCACATCCCTGGCTGAAAATATACTCTCAAAGCCCATCATTACCTCTCATTAAAGACATTAATTGTAGAAAAGCATAGGCCAAATGGAATAAAAGAGTGTGTGTGTGTGTGTGTGTAAATCGATTTTTTTATTTTTTTTTTTTTTTTTGCCCAAAAAGTCAGATATGAAGTCTCTTCACTGTTTCCTCAACTCCTCAAATCAAGTACCTGAACCTAGGTGGGAAAGAAAGGCAGATTTGATTCTTAAAGAGGATACCTTTGAAAAGTTGTCTGTACAAGTTTTATTTTAGAAAAGGATGTCCAGGTGTCCTGACAGGCAACTCCAGGACAGGAGTTCAGCAGCGCAGTACATTGACACCTTGCTAGTTGTTCATGACTACCTTTTCACTTGGATGTTAACAGTTGCAACTTGTGTATGTAGCTTTAGCAAGGATTAAACTTTCTGAGTAAAATTTACTTGGTCACAGCTATGCACTGTCCTGCTTTGATATTCAGCTGATAATCTGCAGAAGGTACAGCATAGCAAAATAGAAGCAGCTGGTCACTTTCCTTCTCATGGCTCACTATGTGTGTGTGGCTTGTTCCCAACACAGTCACTATCACAGCATCCTTCCCACCCTTGACCCTGAGCCTGCTAAAATTTCCTGTACGGTTACCTGAAAGACTTTAAAGTAGTTGGGCCCCTGCCAACTCTGTAAAAATATTACAATACAGCTTTAAGGCAAAGATTTAATCATCCAGCAAGACCTCTGGCTATGGTACCATGATCATAGTTAGTGCCAGTAAGTAAATAAAAACTGGTGCCTGTGGGCCCTAGGGAAAGGCATTCTGTGCACACCACACAAGTTAACCAGTTAGTTCTTCTGCTTCTGTAACTGATAATGCCACAGATATTGCTACTTACCTCCAACTATCTGCCACTTGTAGTCAGCAAAATTCCAAATCTCATGGTGCATTTTCACCTTCACTCTGATATCTGAAAGCATCATATGCAGTTCTGCAGGGTTTACAGATTTCCTTGCAATCAGTGTGAATTCTACAGGTGTACAGGTGCCAGGCTGGGAATTCCCACCTCTCTTTTTGTAATCAGAATATATGCATCCACAGACCAAGGTTCGGCTGGAGTGGTCTCACCTGATGAATATGCAAGATATTCCCTCATATCTGTTGGATGATATTCCACATTTTTCCTTCTGTTGCCTGTTTTTCACTCTCTCACTATGACATGCTGTATTTAAGATTATAAAATCCTGTTCTGATCATTGTTCCTTTTATGCTTTGCTATAATTTCTTGGGTTTTTTTTTTCTTTAGGATGGGTCTCCACCAGAAGAACAAAATCATGTAATGGGGTAGAGTTCAGCTTTGCAGACAGTTCTGGAATAAATACAGGTCCAAAACCAGGTAACCACCAGATTAATGAGTTGGTTTCTTGAGAAACATTCTTCTGAAATTCATGCACCTAAACTGATTTCCACTAGTTGATAATCTGATGGACTCATTTAAATGAATGAGGAATGATGTTTCATTGAACAAAGCAAAGATACTAATTTCTGATAGTCACTTGTGACCCTTTTAAAGATCTGTCCAGGAAACAATTTATTCAGTGTCATATTTACAGCTTGTGTCCAGATGTTGAACTATTAAAGCAAAGTTAAAAACAAAAAGAAAGACAAAACCCTCTTCTATTTTGCAAAAAAGGCACTAATATTTGCCAGGTCATTGAGAAAATTTTCTTTACAGATATAATCCACCATATTAAAAAGGCTTCAGACTTTTCTATACAGGCTCCCTACAGTGACAATAAGCTCTATAAGAGATCTTCATTTGCTCTAGTCAAGCTATGCATGAGAGAGAAAATCCACCTGTACACCATCTGTTCCAGGATTAAGAATGTGAGGTAATGAACAACATTTAGAAGAGCAGGATAATGATTCAAAACACCACAAAGAGAGCATCACACTATCCATCTAAATCTATGATGATGATTTCCTAATACAGTGACCTGCATCTAGGCAGTGATACATGGGATTATATGAAAACACAGTCTTTACCTCCTGCACTAATACATCTCACCTGTGATATGCTGCAGGCATTAGACTCCAAGTTCTATATAATTAATCACATTCTTCTTATCTAAATATTCCCCCAGTGTTCATATACACAGTTTCTTTCTTCTAAGTCAAAAAATTTACTGACTACTAAGAAAGTTTTGCCATTTACTTCTGCTGAACAAATTTCACTTTGTCCTTAAACTGTCATATAATGAATATGTTAATATACAAAATTAAATGCTCTTCTTCAGATTTGCTTGGTACCATGATGAGAAGATAATACTCTCCAGAAATGTATTTTTACTGTAAATCTCTGAGTCTCATGGCACAATGTAACTAATGTAACAAGATTTGAATTTATGATATGTGGTTGCTATATTAATCTTTTCTAATATTTCTTGTATTTAAAGAAAAAAAATCCTGCAGTACATATTTTTAAAGGTAATGAAATACCTATCAAATTACTCCTCCTGCCAGAACTTAAAAATAGAGTTAAACAAAAATATTTTTATTATGAAAGCTATTAACCACAAATTAAATATTTTTGTGGCTTTTCATTGAAAATTTTCATAATTTTTTTTCAGTGAAAATCTGAAAGGTTTCTGAATTAAAAAAAGTTTTATATTAAGGTAACATCAATTAATATAAAACTGTATATACTTAAAGACAAATAAATCAAGTTAAGTTAAGGCTGGATGTGCTGCATGAAAGAGGAAAAAAAAAAAAAAAAAAGTGTGCTAACTATTCTATCCCACCACAGCAAGAGATTTCAGTGTAAGACTTTGTTCACAATAAAGTTGAATTGTTGAAAACCTCAGAAAGTAAGTAAACAAACCACATCCTCACACAGTCTCTAGATTCCTAAACCAACCATAGTGTAAAAGCTTGAGCTAACCTTGGAGTAAGCAGAATAACCTTCGGAAGCTTTCTTGAACTACACACATCATCTAGACCTTCACCTATTTACTTATTACCAATATTGGCACCATTAGGCACTTTGTGTGAAATTTTATCAGAACATTAGTATACACCTTTGGTGATCAAAAGCATGAAGCTTCTTTTATGTGGCTTCCTAACTTCCCCCAAGGAATGTATTAATGAACAATTAAAGCTGCTTGTTATGACCTATTACATTAAGCCACTTCGTATAAATAAGTATGTCACATGTACCATATTTCTGCAAGAAGTAAAAAGAAATGAAGCAATTTTTACTTTCTTGGCGCCGTGCTTGATACCAGAAGTGATTCAAACAAATCCTGTTTCATCTTAGGAAAATATAAGAAGGCCATGGACTTGTTGGATTGAGTCCAGAGAGCCACAAAGATGACCAGAGGGCTGGAGCACCTCTCCTGTGAAGTCAGGCTGAGAGAGTTGGGGTTGTTCAGCCTGGAGAAAAGGCGGCTCTGGGCAGACCTTATAGCAGCCTTCCAGCACCTAAAGGGGGCCTGCAGGAAAGCTGGAGAGGGACTTTGGACAAGGGCATGTGGTGACAGGACAAGGGGTAATGGTTTGAAACAGAAAGAGGGTAATTTTATTAGATATTAGGAAGAAATTCTTTACTGTGAGGGTAGTGAGACAGTGAAAGAGGTTGCCCAGAGAAGCTGTGGATGGCCCAACCCTGGAAGTGTTCAAGGCCAGGCTGGCTGGGGCTTTGAGCAGCCTGGTCTAGTGGAAGGTGTCCCTGCACATGACAGGGTGTAGAGGAATGAAGGCAGTGGGTTGATCAGCATTGATAACGTGCAGCTGTGGCCTTGCCTCAGAGGCAGTGGGTTGATTGACATGGGCGATGTGCAGCTGTAGCTCGTTCCTGCTAAGTGGTTAAATAGCCCTGAGGATGGTGGGAGGGGGGTGTCAGTTGGAGGAAGAGTAGTGGTGTGGTCTGACCTCTGGAGGAAGGAGAAACAGCATGAACAGTAGAATTTGACTGATGGTAAAAGCCTTGTTGCAGCCTCCTAGTTTGTTTGTGCTGCAACAGCAGAGGGGTTGGAATTGGATGATCTTTCAGGTCCCTTCCAGTCCAGACTAATCTATGATTCCAGGATAACTTCATAATTTTATTCTTAATTGAGAAATCCAAGGGTCTGGTTTATATACACTGAAATATCAAATGCATAAAATTATCAAGAAAATTTACAAATACAATATGTTATCAGTTTCAGGTATGACAAGCAAAAAAATCTCTAATATTCTTTTAATAGTATAAGCATATTTAATATTAAATTGCAGAAAGAGGTGCATAAAAATCTGTGTAATACACAAAGGCCAATCAAATAAATCCTAGCTAGGCTTCAAAAGTCAAAATGATGGCTTGTTAAACTATGCTGCATATTTCCTCTATGCAAAGGGATTCTGCAGGCATTGCCACACAAAGACATCCTTTGTCCTAAGACATCCTATGGACTTTTATCTGTTGGTGTAATAAGGGACACACTGACATTCCTTAGACTGTGCTTTCCAGGACTTACCAAATGAGCTAATGATTTTTTCTAGTTATGTCAATAGCTGGGGAAAGAACAAACATGCTTGCCCGGAGCTTTAAAAGACAAAGCTTTGTACTAAGACTAAGATGCTCTTCAGGTTCAATGCAGAGAATAGGAAAGTGAATCTATATAGATATATACATGAAAATGACTGAGACTTATGTGCAGTCTCTACTTAGGCTGACTGACATCCCTCTTCATTGATCTGCACATATTTGACAGAGAAAGGATTACTCTAGACCATAGCTGAACTGAATGGGCTGAAAACAGTAACATAAGACCTATACAAGCTATCAAAAATGTTATAATACAACACATAGTTGTATAATCTACACACAGTAGATTTTGGAATAGTTGTAATTTCCCTATTATTATTATAATGGATAAATGAAACTGACATAGCCATTATCTTCCATCAGAAGCTTGTCTGAATACTGAAATCATGATAAATTTGTTTAAGAAACTTTTGCTTAGATGGCAGCGTAAATTCTATCAGAATAGCAAAATGTGATTGTCGTACCCCAACTCCAATCCGCAGACAGTCCCAAGTTCACTGAAATGGGAAAGTCAAATATAGCTTTTTTTTTGCATCTAGCAGTCCACATCAAATCTCCTATCAGAAGATTATCTAGGCGAAAATGTTTCTTTTGTTAGCAGCATTTGTTCTCTAGGAACAATTTTTTAAATGTAATTTAAAAATGAAAGCCATTATTTTTGGTGAGCGTTTTTTTGCATGCTTTCAAGGCAAGGCAAAGTTAAAAAAAAAAAAAAACAAACATTGCTACAGATTAAAAAGTTAATAAATGCTATCTGTTGTACCATAACATCTGAAGTAACAATAACAGGAAGGAAAAATAAAAGTTTACTATGTGCTTAGGGTAGTATATATTACTGGGGGGAAAGGTTTTAAACCTAAATACTTCAAATTATACTAGACATCTCCACAGGTTTTTGTAGTTATTTTGGGTCCTCATTGAATTTTGTCCCACACAAACAAATTATCTCAATTCCTAAATGTAAAGCTGCAGAGGACAGAATGACCTATTTTTTTTTTCTTAATGCCTTGTGTACAAGTATTTATGTTGTAAATGACAAGTCATGGGGCTAAAGCGAAAAGCCTTTAAGTGAGAGGGAAGGCAGAAGAAAAGGCTGCAGTAAAGAATATTGCCAAGAAAATTATTCTGTAATCTTTTAATGCCTTTCATTATTTCATTTTCTCTCTCATCTTAAATTTTAGCCTGACATCTGGATGTTTACACATCTGTAGTAACAAAATTCTTACTTCAGTGTAGTTAATTTATGACTTTATTTTTAGTTCAATTTTTTCCTTCCAGAAAAGGAAGTTGCTCTTTCATTACCACATAATAATATGCAGAAGTTATAAATTTTAACAAGAAATTTTAAGTACTAAGTGATTTATAATGGAAAATTGAAAAGTTAGTCAAACATTCTCTTCCACATAAGATTAGCTAAAACTGTTTAAAGTTTAGCTAATATAGTAAAACAATTCCTCTTACTGAACAAATAGAAAATGCAATTGTTCATGAAGGACTCTTGTTCAATATCAGGCAGTTCAGGATGACAAGTGTTATGATTTTATTTTTATTTATAAACCCTAAAACTCTTGACACTTTTAGATAAGGAATTTCTTTAAGTCCCAAGATATTCATCTGTATCTGCAGTGCATACTCATCATATGAATCATTTTATTAACCTAATGGGCTTTCAGTAATCTTGAAGCCAAAACAACCGAATTTCCTTTCTATTTATCGTGACTATCTTAGCCATAAATTGTATGTATAGAATGGTGTAATCTGCTGTATGAGACGGTTGTTGACATAATTCAAAGCACACATCAGACACTAAGCTGAAAAATCGCTAACATACAAAACATATAAGTAATAAATCAATTTTAAGCCTTCCTCCTCTTTGTCCCTCACAAGCAATATCCATTGTTTAGGGGTTTCCTTACTGATGCATACCTCCTAGTTCCTTTTCTGTTGACATGTATTATAATTTCCAAAGTACAAGTCATTTAACTGCGGTGCTTTAAAATATTATTGAAAATTATTTTTCCCCCAGAAAATACCTATACATCAGGCAAAGAGAAAGCAGCAGGAGAGATACCTACATAAACTTTCCCTTATTCTTACTGGATGTGTATATCTGTATATCTCAGTCATATCTTGGTGGGGTAGTTTGATTTCATTTTCTGTATTTTGTTAAAACAGATGGCCCACGACTTTTATCAAGAAAACTAAGTTTTTTAACATACCTAGATTTCTACCCAAGGAAGTCAGGTAATCGCCCACTTCCCACATTTCTTTCATCCCTCTGGCCATGCTGCAGGTACAGAACCTATGCCATAAAAAAGTAACATTAAGGGATTATACCTATCATCTCGGGCTGAATATTTCTGCACCTAAAATACTATTTTCAGAAAGAATTCAGATAACAAAATGCAAGCACAATGAAAGGAGGGATTTGGTTTGCCTAATGTATTTTGGACACTAAAGACACGTTAAATTACACTTTCTGATGTCTCGAGGCAAGATGCAGGAAGACAACTCATTCTGCTCACATTTTTGCTGCATGGAAGAAACTTCCAAGCTCAAACTTTGTTTTGCCTTTAGTAAAATTGTAATGTGCTTATCTTACATGCAGTGATCTCCCTGTAGACTTATGTCAACTGCTGATGGATGGAACTGAGCAAATGGGCGGCTAAGCCTTTCTTAACCTGTTCGTACTTTAGTTAATCTAGTTAATTCACTTTTAATTTGTAACAGTGGAAGCATATTTTCCTAGTTGGGCTGCATCTATTGAAATGATCTACTAGGCTTGAGATGTAATCTCACAGAATGCACTATTCTTCTCTTTTAGCTAGAGACAGACATCCTGCTGAGAACATGATGTCTAAAAACAAAAACAGTGAAATCCTACCAATTTATAATATCATTGTCTTCCACTAAAGCAACATTCTGCTGGAAGTTTAAGCCACCAAGCAACATACTATAAAAATGTGAAAAAATAGTCGTTTAAGAAATGCATAACGACGTAGAACATAGAGCTATAAGCATCCATTCAGCACATGAAAGTAGTGCAGGAAACTCGGGTATTCTGGAAGTGGCCCTGGAATACCAAGTACCAAAAGAAGGGTGATGTCCTGCCTGACAAATACCATAGTATTTGATCATGTGACTCCTGCCTCAAATCTATAATTATGGATTGGAGCATATCCCCTAGGTAGAAGCTTAATCTTTCTTAAGGAATTTAAGTGGTAGGGAAATTGCACCAGTTCTCCCAGTCTTGTCCAGCTAAGCACAAGAAGATGCATCTTCTCTCCCGCTGAGCAGGCAAGTCCTTTGCAGTCCACCCATCCTGCCTCCAGCTGTCTGGTTTACAAATTTTTGGTAAACTCTGCTGATGTGTCCTGAAGATTAGCTCCTCTCCACATTTGCTTACCTGGGGAGACAGTCTCTTTTCTTTTTCTGTTCTTTCAGTCTTGACAGGTTTGAGGAGCATACACGTGAATGTCATGAAGGCCAAGTGCAAGGTCCTGCACCTGGGTCAGGGAAATCCCCAGTATCAGTACAGACAGGGAGATGAATGGATTAAGAGCAGAACCATAGAGAAGAACTTCGGGAAAACTGGTGCATGGTGTACTGGGTATGAGCCAGAAATGTGCACTTGCAGAATGAGAAAGCTAGCCATAGCCTGGGCTGCATCAAAAGAAGTGTGGCCAGCAGGTCAAGGAAGGTGATTCTCCTCCTCTACTCCCTTATCATGAGATTCCATATGGAGTACTGCATTCAGTTCTGGGGTCCCCAGTGCAAAAAAGATATGGACCTGTTGGAGCGGGTCCAGAGGAGGGCTATGAAAATGATGAGAGGGCTGGAGCACCTCTGCTGTGAAGAAAGGCTGAAAAAGTTGGGGTTGTTGGGCCTGGAGAAGAGCAGGCTCCAGGGAGATCTTAGTGCCGTCTTTCAGTGTGTAAAAGGGCTTATCAGAAAAACAGAGAAAGACTTTTTACCAGTGTTTGTAATGATAGGACAAGGGGCAATGGTTTATAAACAGAAAGAGGGTAGATTTAGATTGAATATAAGGAAGAATTATTTTTTTTTTTATGATGAGGGTGGTAAGGCACTGGAACAGGTCGCTCAGAGAAGTTCTGGATGCCTTACCTGTGGAAGTTTTCAAGGTCAGGTTGGATGGAGCTTTGAGTCAGATGAGTGAAAGATGTCCCTGTCCATGGCAGAGGGGGTTGGATAAGATGATCTTTAAAGGTCCCAACCCAAACCATTCTATGATTCCCTGCAGGAGATCAAGTTTTCAGCTTCTGATTGCTTCCCAAGCTACATACTTTCTTGCCATTAGGGACATATACTCAACCTCACATTCTAAAAATATTACAGTATTTCTAGTTTCACTTTGTCTAACTTCAGCTTTCAAACCGTGCCGTGCTTAAAAATTAAAATGCTTTATCACTGTATATTCCTTCATAAGACAAGAAAGGATTAAAAAGACCTCTTAATCATTCATTAAAGATTCTCCAGTTTCTTATTGTAAAATAAAATGCTTGCTAAAATCTTGTAACATTTTCTTTAGTCCCTTTGCAATATACAAGCACCATTTTTAAACAATGAATACATGAAATGGATAATGACTTCCAGTGATAATACCACAAAGGAAGAAGATAGTAATTTTAATTACACTTTTCATTCTGCTATTTATACACTTAGAATCACATTTGTTCCTGTACCAAAAATCTCCCCATGAACTGAGGTTCAACTGATTATCTACCCTAAGTCCTAAATTATTTTCTTTGTCCCCACTCATTAAGACACAATTCAATGTCCATTAAGTATATGATTTTTTTGTTTAAAAAAATTTAAAGCATACATAGGGTCCAGAATATAAGTTCACAGACTAAAACATTAATGGATTTGGGGTAAATTCCTTATTTTTAATAGTTTTTTTCTTAAGCCTACAAAAGATGATAAATCATTAAGCAACGTTAGCAGTTACGTAAAATTACTAATTAGTTAATGCCCTGGTAAAGAGAAAAATGTGGCTTTTTATAAGAAAATATGTAGAAGAAGCATACTGCAAAAATGTTGATACAGTCATTAGTTAGCTTGCTTGAGAAGTACTATTAACAATGCCAACATGCTGTGTAATGATTCCACTGATGTAAATATAAGAGCAACTGAAAGGGAGCAAATGTAGATATGCCTGTTTAATGCCCAAAGGGACTGCTTAGACTTTTTTTTTTTTCTGTTAGAGCATAACAAAAATTCCCTCAAGCATGATTAGATTTCCCCTTATTTTTGTATTTTCCAAATATAATTTCCACCCAATATAAACTAACTTTTTTCTATATGCTTTATCTGTACTTTCAGTAGAGAAGTGTCAACATAAAACATTTTCTTTAACCAGACAATACATAAAGAAAATTAAAGCAGTAGAAAATATAAAATATAATCTACTAATTCATTTGAAAGTTGTCCAGGAAAAGTGAATGATTGCTGTCACCTACGCTATAGCCTAGGTTAGAAATAACAAAATAAAGCCCACTTTGAAGAAACTTGCCTCACATATGTGTCTGTTGGGCCCTAGAAGAGAAATTTTTAATAGTATGGTATGTGATGAATTAGTTTAGAGAGCATAAACTCAATCAGCATGGGTAGGATTCATCGCACTTCATATAAATTGTTATATAATAAGTGGAAAGAGATAGACGGTGTGATTCATCTAGATTATTCTAAAGTTGGTTTTTAATACAAGTGGGTGAATCACCCCTCTGAAGATTCCTAGATTTTTGATAAACTGTTAAAGGAGTCTAAATGGTTAAATTAAATTAAATGCCTAGTTTTGCACAATTAAATTTAAGTGAAACAAAACTGATGCCTTAAATGTTTAGGGTATGTAATGAAAAGTAAAAAATAATGCTCTTTAGACCTACATCATGGTTATTTTTCTCTAGACAAAACAAAGTGATGAAAATTAATTATTATGTACTTTTGAAATAAACAGCTAGTCTGAATTCAAATTCATTTATTTTTTTCTGCATATGAAGAAAAGATTTTCCATTCAGGAAGGTAAGGTTCAGACATGTTATGATATGTCTGATTTCTTTTTAAAGGATTTAATGTCAAAAGTGTATTCTGAATTGAACAAATGTACCAATCTTTTTTAGCAGTGAAAGACTTTCCTTCATCTGTAGCAGCAGCTATCACAATGCAAAAAAGTCAAGGCTTGGTAATGATTAATGGAAAATCCCAATGTCATGGTGCTAACCTTTTTTTTTTTTTTTTTTTTTTTCCCCTCCACTTTAGTGGATTCCTTCCAGATATTTACTTGGCTTCTGAAAACCAGAGCTATTTTTCAAGGTTAGAAGGGACATTTTAGGTCCAAGAACATATTTTCATATCAAAAGGCAAAGTTTCTTGATGACAAAGCTAACAGCAACTAAAACCACTTGGTGCTACGTTTTTCAGTATATATATGCAAAAGTTGTGGATGCTAAAAGGGAAGGAACAGACTATTCAAGTGAATGTAGCACTGCATGTCCAGACTTTGTTAATATATTTCATTTTGATTAGGATATTTATTATTTGGGCAATGCAGCCCTCCTAGGAAACAACAGGCCAGTTGCTGCCAACATAATCAACAGTTGAAACTATCCAACACCAGCTGCTTTACTCAACTTTCCTAGTTTTGTTTCATCCAACTGGAGGAGTGGCCACAGGTCGTTTTTTCACCATCCATGTATTTCTACTGTCCACATCTGCAGATTAAAGTCAGGTTTCATTTTGACATTCTATATATACACATAGAAGTTCTACTTTATTCCATCAATAATTAAAATGCCAAGTAGTGTTTCACTCCTCCCATCCACCCCTCACCCCGCCCCCCCCCCCCCCGCCCCCCCCCCGTTTCTTACTGTTTTAGGAATTATGGCTTTTCTGGATAAAAAGCAGTAATAAATATAAAAGTCAGACCCACTGCACATGAAAGTCAGGACTGGGGTAATGCTCTAATGGGTCTCATTTTATCTGCTTTCTCCAGATGGACTGAAAATGTCTTCCCTAAGAAGGCAATATCTTAAACATTTTTAATAACTTATTAAGAAGGCACAGCATCCTAATTCCTTTATAATCCAAGCAAAGGTTAGTTCCTAGGCTGCTTTTAAGCAAGCTTACATGACAGTATTTCAGGAGTGCAAGTTTTCTGATCTGTTTTAACAGCAAATAGTTATCCCAACTTCAGAGCCGCCAGTTAGCAGACCGCCAGGACACTTTTTCCATGTGTACTTAAGAAAAAAGATCTGGGCAATATGCTCACAATATTGCAAAAAATTAAAAAACAATCTAAAGAGAAGAGTTTCAAGGCTAGGTAATGGGATTCAGATTCCCAATCTGTGCAAGAAATGAAAGTGAGTTGCTGTGCTCTGAAATCACTGGTGAACTACCATATAATATATGCATAATTTATTATAAATGTATATGTTTATAAAGTATGGTGGGTGGGTGGGTAAAAACACAAAAAACAGTCTGAAAAAAAAGCTAGGCACAACTAAGACAAGTATGCTCCATCAATTGCTGTAGGAAATATTACAACAACCAGTCACTATTGACATTGATTTATTTGGAATGCTTGGTTGCCAAAGAATTTTATGAGATGTTTCCACACAGCACGTCATCTTTATAAAAAAGGGCTATGAAATTGATCACTTTATTGAATTCTGATTGTAGGAATATAACTACATAATTAGCTCTTAAACCATTACAACATCCTAGATGAACGTGTATTTTATACCAACCATTTAGCAGACCTGGAAAAAAACAAGTATAACAATAATATGTATTTCTTAAACAAGATCAGGTACTAAATATAATTCTATAATAAACCCAAGTATTTCAGCAAGCAACGAAATAATGTCAACAGAACCTATACACTGTTGTGTGCCCTCTGTTTCCCTGGAGGCTTTCCTCACTCTTTTACTGTGTCATCCAATTCTGTAAATGCATATGAAGGCCCCGGCTAAAGCAGGATAGAGACCAAGAGCATCAGCACAGCAGTCTCTTAGGATGGAATTCAATTAGCTTTGACATAAGCTTCCCAGAAGGGAGCCAGTGCAGCTTTAAGAAAGAGCAATGTTGTGGTTTTGATACCTCCTCAATCAATCTATCAGAACATATATTTACTTCTGTTTGATCTTTTTTTTCCTTAGGATGTTTGGGGGGCTTTTAATTTAATTTTGTAAGGCTAGTGTCACATAACAGAATTGTTTTCATATTTATACTTAAACTCTCAACTGAACCGTTAAGTATAACACAATGTCACCTGAATCCAGCAAAGGAGGAGTGCTGCAGTTTTACCTTCTGACCTCAGTTAACTAGAGATATCTATAACGGGGTAAAATTTTGTCTAAAACAAAAATTTCCGTGCATTCCAATGATATGTTGCACTAAGTTATACAAGAAGATAAATCTAGACCTCCAAAAGTGAAGTTAAAAATTTATTTTGGTAGTCAGTTCTTGATTCTTCATTAAACTTGTTTCTTCCCCCTTTTACTCATTGTGATCAATACTTCTATATTTAAACATCACTCATATTTTCTCTGCTTAGGGTAATAGAAAACTAATTCTGTCTCAAGCAAAATTTTCCATGCAAAAGCAAATTTTCAAACCTCTATCTTAAGCATGCCTATAACACACTTTTCCTGGCTGGTAGTGATAAAAGATTTGACATCCAAATGATAGTAATGCTACAGTGTGCTTGTGAAATAATGTCAAAGAGTTAAAAATTCAGTAATAGAAAATTGCCAGAGTTTTCAGGGAAAGTAACTTGAATATGTTTATCAAAAAAAACCATGACCTAATTCTGGCCAGAGTAATACCTGTTTCATGCATTAATTTTTCTGACTTGAGTAGTAAAATGTTGTAAACTAGGCTGCGAGAAAAGAGATGGGTGGTTTATAAACATGTTGTGACATTGGTTAATTAAAAAATTAACTGCTTGGGAAAGGTCATTGGATTGCCAGATTTTAAAGCACATTTTCCCTGGTCAGTAGTATAAGAATGAACTAAAACTCTTGGGGATTCATCTCACTGTTTTCCGACAGCAGTATTTGAACATAATAAAGGAAAAAGTCATTAGTAGTAGCATAAACTTACTTTATCCAGTAACTTTAGCATTTCAATTTTATTTCATATTTAGATCATACGGGCAAATAACCACTGCTTAGATATACTATCCACATACTGATTTGTTTTCATAACACTCAAAATTTTGCTGCTCTGTATTTGATACCACCTTGGATAGCAGATGAATGAGCCAAAGCAGAATAGCAGCCCATAAAGAAAATGTGCTACATTTGCCAGTGAAAATACCAACTGTATTAATCTCACGTTCTTTAAAATTTCCCAGGATGTCTCCTTTTCAGCATTTAGGAAAGCAGAGTAGCTCAAAGTACACATTAGAATTGTAGAATGATAGAATTGTTTAGAATGGATAAGACCTTTAACATCGTCAAATCCAACCATTAACCCAGGACTGCCAAGTCCACCACTGAATCTCCTCCCTGAGCACCACATCTACAGGTCTCTTAAATACCTCCAGGGATGGTGACTCAACTACTTCCCTGGGCAGCCTGTTCCAGTACTTGACAACCCTTTCCGTGAAGAAATTTTTCCTAATATCCAATCTAAACTTCCTCTGGAACAACTCAAGCCCATATCCTCTCATCCCGTCTCTTGTTACTTGGGAGAAAAGACTGACACCCACCTCACTACAACCTCCTTTCAGGTAGTTGTAGAGAGTGATAAGGTCCCCCTGAGCCTCCTTTTCTCCAGGCTAAACAACCCCAGTTCCCTCAGTCACTTCTCACAGGACTTGTGCTCCAGACCCTTCACCAGCTTTGTTTATTGGAAGACACAATTCAGATAAAGAGATCCTTACCTTAGAAGACAGGAAAAAAACACAACTATGTGTACTGATGCTACTATCTGGGCAAGGAAGTAGCTCTCAGAAAACAGGAGGACTCTTAGGAGGAAATAGGAGAATTGAAATAAGAAGACTCTGTCCTCTTATTGCTATATTTTGAAACTCATTATGATGCCTAAGGAAGTATATCAAACCTCACATTTTCAGGGGAAGTGTCATAATTTCAAAAGAACTATGTGTGATTCGTTATTTTCCACATCACTGAGACTACAAAATAGGCTCAGTGAAAATAATCACATGGCAACTACTTTTTTCAAAGGACTTCTAGAATTTAAACCACTATAAATTCCTTAAGTTGGTGTCCAAAATATGATCTTAGGTCATTAAATTGGTTATCACTATGAGTAAAAAAGTGCGTCTATCAAAACAGTCATAATTTGTATATCAGAGACCACAGCTAATTTACAGTGAATGCATAACAATTCAGGCATTTCTGTATCCAAACTGTTTGTTACTATGAAAATAATATTTATCACTTCTTCTGTGAGCTTTGCTAAAGTCACATAGATGAGGAAAGTAAATTAATTATCGTAACATCTTTCTCCATAGAAATGTGTATCTTGGAGACCTTAGCAATTTCTAATAAAATGTAACCATATAAACAGTATATAAATAGATCAGGCAGAAAACTAGTAAATTAGGTCTCTGCAGGCATCGTTCTTACTGAAATCACAGGCAGAAATAGGACAAGGTCAGGCCTTACAATCCTGTAACAAGCAACAACACTGACAATACGTTGGTATAACCATATTGATTTCAATAACTATATTTTTGATTTATGCTGGTGTCAGCTCAGAAGCAAGTCTACACACATTTTCATGTCTGCCTCAGTTTAAACAAAGCCCAGTGACAGAGTTGTCAGCACCAGCAGCTATTTCACACCTCTGCTGCAGACTGCTCACTGCAAGAGTGACCTCACTAAGCCACCAGCAAGACTTTGTACTAACATACTATCATACCAACATATGTTAGTAAAAAGTGGGTGTAACTTTTCAGCAAGCAGCTGCTGAGATAAAAGACAGTCTCATGCCTGAGAAAAATTCAAGTGAAATGTGCAATGGCTGAGTTCTCTTCAGAGATTTCTAATTTGGAGAATTTAAGCCTCAATGTCAGATGGTGAATCATTCATAAAATTATCTTCATTGACATCCTTAACATCAGTTTAGCATAATATCCCTTTCTTCATTACTTATAATATATATGCAATCAATGGCTATTACACCTTTCAGTTTGGTTTTTAAAACAGTAATTATTCTAGTGACGCCTTCTTTCCTATCTGTGACAATGGGCTTTTACTTTCTGTATGGTGGATTAATGACATTAATTAGCTCTGTGCCTTGACAACACACTATTTCTGTCCAAGTGCTTCCTCAAACAAAAAGGAGAATAAGATCAATTAAAAAAAATGTAATGAATTTAATGTCTCTCGATGACAAATGGTCAGGTTCGATACATACGGCATCCTGAAGATCTAGATCCCACTCCTGACTTGAATAATATGACTTCATGTTTAGACTCGTGTGATCAGGATTAAGGCAGTTATATGTTTTTCAGTCCCAGGGCAAAATTTGGGTGAAATGTACATATTTCGTTTGGAAACAGATTAGTTAAATGAATAATACAAACTTCATTTCTTCGCTACTGAATTTACTTATCTTCATAATCCTTGACGACTATGGGGAAAATCTCTTGCCGTTACTCATCTATTGCTAAATGCCTCCAAAGGCAAAGGCTGGTCATAAAGCAGTCTCTATGTTTAAGAATACAGATCTTGCGGGATGCATATATGCAAATACAAAGTATTTACAAGCACCTGCAAACCTGAGTGTCTGTTACTCCCCTTGAGCAACACACATCAATTCTCAAAAAAACAGATATGCATTTTTAAGTGAAAAGACACAATTTTAGAGAAACAAAGAGACAGCTCATGAAAACCAAGCCCAAAAGATCACACAACAAAATAAATAATTTTATAAATTACTACCAAAGCTGGATTTTCTGTTTGATCTGCAAATACCAGTTGCATGCTGAAAAGCAAATTTTTGCTGTCAAATATTAATACCGTTGAGATTTCAAGTATGCAATAGTGCACTAATGCACAGTTCTGTGTGGATGGATGAGAATTTGGATCTAAATGTTTAAAGAGACTACAGAAGAAATTACAAGTATGTTATGAGAAGTACAGAATTATGATAGCATGACTTCAGTCACATATAAACATTAAAATGTTAATGCAGTGCTTGGGCAATCCTCATACCTCATACAAAAGCAAATGAAGCTGCTTCCCAAGTAGAAGCAAAATAATTGATTCCCCCCACCCCAAGATTATTTTAGACATTTCCTGTCAAGTTGAATTTCTGAGCTGAAGACAATGGTGATATCCATTTATATCACTCTCATTCTTTTATGCAGCGTGACATAAATGATATGAGGCATCTCAACAAGACAGAGCAGGGCAGAAAGCTGTACCAGGGGATTCACATGAACTCAGTCTCAGCTCCCCATCACAAAATATATTTTGTTCTTTCCTTCAAAATCTTTACATGATGAAGAACCTTATTTTTTCTGTACCTCAAACCCAATTAAGTGTTGCACATTTTCAGTAATTAGTATTTCATTAGCAACTGATTTTCTGTAAAACTCAGAAGGTAAACAACTGCATTCTCCACTTACTAGTTTAGATTGGGCGGGGTGTGGGGGAAAAAAAATTGACCGCACCAACATGACCATTAGCACTGTTCAAACTGCACTTGTAGAGCTTTGATTACCTTTGAAATCATATAGGACTTCTAAAATAACATTAATGCAATGCCATGGTATTTTGAGGAGCAAAAAGGGTTGTTGTTACTGAGTATACCCTTCTATCAAATACTGTGTAAATGGCTAATTATATCAAGGTTGTTCTGATGCTGCATTGACCCGAGCATAGTCTCTACTATAGCATTGAGGATTAACACCTCTGACAGTAGGCCTGGACAAAATGAGATAAATTTTATGAAAATATTTTAGATTTCAGCATTATGTCTGTCACAAAATGGAAGCAATTTTAAGGGGTTGTGGATTTTTTTAGAAAAAGCAAGACAGCTCAAATGTTGGGGGATCAGTCATGAGCTCAAGACTTTTCCCTGAACCAGGATCTCACATGTTCTAGCCAGAGTTACTGCTTATCTGTTCTTCACATGTGTTTTTTTTCCCACACCACCCACTTATCTTACTTTTATCCATCTCCATTCCCTGGCAAGTGTTTACATGAAGGTTTGATAATAAAAGTGTGGTCAAAACAGGTGCACTTCTACAAGAGTTTAAGTCTCCAGAAATTAGCATTTTGAAGTTGAAAAGGGGTTTGTCAGTGTTTTCTCAGCCTCCCCTACATATCCCTCTGGAGAACCCTGACTATCCCAAAGCACCCTAGGGAAATGAAACTTCTATTTTCATAGTAAGGTTAGGCAAGCACTGCTATTGCATCGCTAAAAACTGAAAGGTCTTGTAAAAGGAAGAAACCCCTTGTTATAAAGACAGGAGCCTTAGAGTTCTTATTCATGTCTGTCTATTTGAGGCTCTGTATTGAACCAGTCACATCTAATTAATGAGTTATTTCTAAAAGACATAAGCTACAATGATAGCTTAATACCCTAACAGCTTTGGTTTCTATAAGCCCACCACATCTCATTATTCTCAGGATAATAGTAAAACTAGCATAGACTAGAAGTTTTTAGGTTGTTTATTCTTCAAATAAAACACTACCCAGGAGCTAAAGAGGAGAGATCAGCAGAAATGTTATGTTATCAATACAGCCCTATTTATGTGGTGCATAATTAGTGCATTAGGGTTCATGAATTCTTTTCTTCTCAAAAGATCCAGCTGAATCAGATAGCTCTTAAACCATCCAAAGGACAGACTTGTTTTGACTAGTCCGAAAGAAACAAGAGACAATACTGTTTTGGTGAAGAGGCATAAGGCAGATGAGAAAATTAATTGAGAATTAGTTTTCATGGCAATGAAAGAGCAAGATGTATCAGTGTAACCAGAATGAAATTGTCTTTTAAAAACATGTCTGGTGCTGACTCAGTGTTAAGGGTGCCCTTTTTCTATGCTAGTATTTACAAGAGCCTGACGTTTAGTATGAAGTAGGTAGAAAGAAAAGCTTCAGTCCATGGCTGGTGGGTGAATCTGACAGTTGCTGTGCTAGAATTAGGAACGTCCTGCACTGGAGTCTGGGCAATGCTCAATCACATATCGATGCTAATCCCTCCTCACCTCCAACAGGCTGGCAGTAGTCTTCATATTAGCATGCTAGAGTCAATTGTTATTGGAAAAATAGGGTTATTCATTCTCTTGAAGGTATGGATGTATTCTCTTGTTCATTTGTTAGCTTTAGCAGAAAGTAGATTTGGTTTTTATCACTGTTCCTAAAACCTTCAGGGAGATTAACTCTGGCATACATGCTGATCGCATGCTCCTCACTCCCCCAAAACATCCTTTTTTTTTCAGATCACTTTCATGCGTGGTATGTAGAAAAGAATAAGAAAAAATATAATTTAAACAATTAGCAGTAAAGGATTGCTTTTTATTATTGTAAACACATGTAAAAATCCAGCAGGCCTACCTCTCACATCTGTGACTTTGGTGATGAGTAAAGGTATATGCAAAACCTGGCATTTTAATTTTTGCTTGAGTACAAGACTTAAAAATCTCATCTATGTGTATTTTCAGCAAAGTAGCATTTTTAGAAGTACAAATGCAGTAAATCCTGTGCAAATGCACAGCATAAAAGCTAGTTAAGAAAATTATTAATGGTGATAGCAGCCCAACAGTAAAAGTGTACCTGTTTAAGTGTTTCCTACAGAAATCCAATATGTTGCTTTATTTTAATAAGTTCTGCCAAAAAATATGAAAGTATACAAGCAAACTCTCTTAAAACATCGACCTAAGAATCATTTGCTGCTAAAAAAAAAAAAATAAATCTGAAGCAATTTTCAGCCCTGCAATTAAAGCAGGTTTCATTTCTTCTTTGTTTTCTCTTTAATACTCCCTTTGCAAAGATAAAGTGTATATAACTTTTAGAGAAAACTGCCGGGATAAAAATGAGATATAGAAATAGAGCATATTTAAAGACAATCTACTGCAGATCACAACAGTCCTGAACTGCAGTTGCTCGTGCACCAGCAATATCAGGGTGGCAGCTTAGCAAACAATTCACATGGATGGTTTCACAAGAACTCAGTCATAATAATTCACATTGCAAACTCCTCAGAAGCTCTGATTCTATACGCTTACAGGAAATGTTAGTCAAACACAATCTAGATAGATAGAAATACCAGAATGAAGACTCATTTATCTGTCTTCAGTTACCATGAACTTTGTTAAAAGGATGAATTAATGTCACTTCACTTCTGCTCCCCCAGCTCCTCTTTCTCACACACATACATGCACATTTAGGGTTTTGTTTTCTGCATTAAAATTTCCGTGCCAGAAAAGTTCTGAATGTGTAATGCAAAGTGGTTCTGACAAGGGTATTGGTTTTAATTATTTTAATCTCACCAACCCATTATAATAGTGAATATAATAATTTTTTTCTTTTCCCATTTCATTTTCTCTTTTCCAACTACAAGAAACACAAAAAGTAGGAGAAGTTACCAACATAGGACTTAAAATAGTGAAGAACAACCAATAAGGAAATTTAGAATAAAATGAGATTTAGAATAAACAGTTATTAATTACATAGGTGAGAATGATTTTTGGTTTTGTTTTTTAATAATCTAGACAGATTTGTAAAGGAATGCATTCATGTCATCATTTAGCATTATCAATTTACTTCAAAATATCATCCAACATCACAGATGAAAAGTTTTTACATTACACAGCAAGGAAAGAAATGGTTGTTGAAATTCCATTTTTCATTTCTACTAACTTCCAATTGAAAGGTGGTAGTGAACATGTTCTTAAAAGTTACCTGAGGAGAGCTGATGCTGTAAAGATGCAGTAAGACAGCCATGGACAGATGTCAGACATTTCACCCATCTGCTAATTTTGTTCAAAATAGCTATTATTAAACTTACCTCTTTTTTAATTACTGATATTTTATTTATTTACATTATTTACTAATGTTTTGATTACTGATGAATACATTTAATATTTTCAATTTTTTCTCTTAATGCTATCAAAAGAATAAATTTTAGAGACCACTTCTTCCATAGAATACTACAGTTTATTCAAGAAATATTCAGGTTTTCGTTAGATGTCATAAAAAGGTATGAGTTTACGGGGACCAGCCAGTTATTGTTAGACTTATGATTGTTCTGTATAATGCACTTATCAGATATAAATAGAAATACTCTGGAAGTTCTCTTCACGGACCATTTTTCAAAACTGTTGGTCACAAAAAACAATTTGCTGTCATTTTTATGAGAAGAGAGGGTGTTTCTGCCCGTTTAAAAATCACACCTTAAACGTCGCTCTTACACTTTGAGCACTTCTGTTTTGGCCCTCTTACTGTATCTTTTGTGATTTTTAAACTTCTCCTAAATGTTATGTTGTTATAAGAGAGTTCTAAGATTTTCCAAATAATTTATCATATATAGCAATGTACTATATAGGATAATGCATTGGCTCATACTTCTAAGATTTATCCACATTTCTAAAAGCCAGAATTTAGAGAACTACAAATAAAAGGAGAGTTTTGCTGTAATTAATGTATTTTAAACAATGTCAGCTCTCACAGATTTTATTCATCTTAAATTTTAAGATATTACAGTTTTTCTTATTAAGAGACAATATTCTTCGTAATGACTGAGGAAAGATAAAATTCAAAGAAAGTGGAATTAGATAAACATGGTTCTTATCTTAAAGTAGAACAAGGAGGGAAAAGCCAAAAAAATCAAGGCAAATTAGCTCAATTTAACTTCTTAAAATGTCATAGAAGAAATAATCAAACACTGTCTGAGAACTTAGAAGATAAGAAAGCTACAAAGACAAGTAACACTGGATTCATCAAGAACAAGTCATGCCAAAATAATCTGATGTTTCTTCCATGATAGCATAATAGGAGTTTTGGATAGAGAAAAAGCAGTTATGTTGTCCATTTAACTTCATTTTAGAAAGCCTTCTGATGCTCTCTCACAGGACATTTTGATAAGCAAACTAGGGAAACGCTGTCTGGATGGAATTACTATCAAGTGTTGTTATAACAGTTCACTGTCAGGCTGTACAACAGTCTGCAGTCTGAACATGTTCATTATTTTCTTTAATGGTTTAGATAAAGAAATCCAAAGTATGGTTATTACATCTGGAAGACAACACCATGCTGAGAGAGATGCAAATACATTAGATCAAAAAGTTCTCAACAGATTGAAGAAGTGTGAAGAAAATTCAGTACAAATAAGGGAAATATCTGCATTTTGTGGTAGAAAAATTAACCACAGCATGGCAGAGTGGAAATAACTGGTAGAATGCAATAGTATTGCATTAGTACCAGTGGCTCTGTCACAAGATGAACATGACAATATTTTATGCAAAAATGGCATTTGGAGATGTATAAAGAGATTATATGTAAACACTCTTCCATCCCATTCAACACTAGCAAGGCCATAGCTGGAGCATTATATCCAGTTTTGAGAACCTTTTAGGAAGGTTATGGAACAGCAAGATTCAGAGAAGAGATTAAGAAAACCATGTGAACCTCATGAAACTCAACAAGGCCAAATGCAAAGTCCTGCACACGGGTCGGGGCAACCACCAGCATCAATACAGGCTGGGCAGAGAATGGATTGAGAGCAGCTGTGAGGAGAAGGACTTGGAGGAGCTGGTGAATGAAAAGCTCAACATGGCCAGACTGTGCACTGGAAAGCCATCCGCATCCTGGGCTGCCTCAAAAGAAGCATGGCCAGCAGGTCAGGGAAGGTGATTCTCCCCATATACTTGGCTCTGATAACACCCCACCTGGAATGCTGTCTTCAGCTCTGGGGCCCCCAACAGAAGAGGCACGTGGGTCCAAAGGAGGGCTATGAAGATGGTCAGAGGGCTGCAGCACCTCTCCTATGAGAAAAGGCTGAGAAAGTTGGGGTTGTTCAGCCTACAGAAGGTTTCAGGGAGACCTTATTGTGACCTTTCAACACTTAAAGCTGGCTTATAAGTAAGGCAGGGACAGACTTTTCAGTAGGGCTTGCGGTGATAGGACAAGGGGAAATGGTTTTAAGCTGAAAGAGGGCAGATATGATTAGATATTAGAAAGAAATTCTTTACTTTCTGGAACAGGTTGGACAGGAAAGCTGTGGATGTCCCCTAAGTGTTCAAGACCAGGCTGGATGGGGCTTTGAGCAACCTGGTCTAGTGGAAGGTGTCCCTGCCCGTGGCAGGAAAGTTGGAACTAGATGATCTTTAAGGTCCCTTCTGACCCAAACCATTCTATGATTCTATGAAAACAAACCTACAGTAAGTGGTTAAACTAAACAGGTCTGTTTAGTCCAGAGAAGAAAAGACTGAGGGGAAATATGATAATATTAAAAATTTTCAAAGGTAGGAATAATAACAAAGCAGAAAAGTTCTTATTCTTGCCACTGTGAACGTGAGCTTAAAATAAACTGAAAGTTAGGATCATCATTCAACCACTTTCATTTCCAAGAATGAAGACTTAAATTAAACCTAAGGAAAAACTATAGCAGAAGGCAGTGAAGCAATGGGTTGCATGCAAGGGCTGTGAAATCTCTGTAGCAGACTGTTTTGAAGAACAGGCTGGACAAGCATCAGTCAGCAGAGACAACAGTGCAGTTAATCCTGGCTTTGGCAGTAGGGCAGAACCAATAACTCTTCAAAATCACTTCCAAATGTGTTGTATACTATTTTTATGATCCTACACTGATTGCTAATTACCTGCCATTACACAAGTAGAGGCTTGTGGACTAAACCGCAGTGTACAATATATAGTAATATACTTTCAAGATCTGTAAAACTAACATGTATGCCTGACTTCTGGTGAAACTTGACCAGTGCATTTACTCAAGGTCTGAAACTATGAAAACCATGAAATGAGTGTCTGAATTTTAAATACAGATATGAGGGGTAACAATGTGAATCTAAACCCACATATAAAATGTTTCTACTAAAGAATAAAACTGATGGGCAGTTAAAAATGTCCTTCTTCCTTAGACTTACCTTCACATATTCCAGCTCACTGTACTGTAATAGTGATTCCATTTTAAACAGAAAAACAATTTAAAAACCACCCTATAACAAAAAAAAACCACCCAAATCAACCAACCAACCAACCAACACCAAAAAAAACCACCAACAACAAACAAAAACCAAACTATATTTCTTTTTTTCAATTTTAAATATGTAGACCCACTATTATTTATCTGCTATGGAAACAGAAATGTTCCACTTTTCACATCACAACCTGCAAACACAAACCTGTCTAGCAAGTTTTAGAATTGATTCTGAATCAGATTTCAGTCATAACTACACTGCTAACTCAAACACCTCTATGTTTGATGTGAGCCCAGGGAAAATATGTGTCTGCAGAAGCAACGATTTAGTTTTGCATTAGAACCTAAGGCTAAAAAGCATACATCTGAGATCAAAAAGAATTTTTAATTAAATTATGCCCCCCCCCTTTTTTCTCATCTTTCTGTTTTTTAATGGGTTTTAAGTGACTCCTCCATTAACATTGTTATTAAGTGTTTGTATAACCAGAGTAAATATTCAGCATTATCGAGAAGATACCCGTCTGATGCTCTCCCTTCTAACAACAGAGCCCATAGCCTTCTGTTTCAGAAGATGAATTCCTCAAGCCTGCAGATAACAGTGACTGACAAAACATCCAAGAATTTCTGAAATTGTCACATCTTCACTGCGTTGCTCATGCTGGATTTGCAGTAGGTAAGGAGCCATAAACCAGGCTGCTCAAAGCAGAAACAGTGATTTACAGCTGCTGTTACTTTTCCTACCTTCTTTCACTGGGGTCTCTACTTATGTCTCATCCTTTCTATGGTTCTGACTGTGGAAACCTCACTGTTCTTTAACACCAAATAAGTACAGTTCTGCTTAGTGATCAGCACCATTTCAGAACCTCATTTCTTCAAGAAAGTTAATAAAAGGGCATATATTTAACTCCATATAAAGTCCTTCAGTTGTAAATATGGAGCAGATAACAGCTTTAAAGAAACAGATTATCTGGTTGTCAACTGAAATCTTATAACGATCTCTAGCACTTATATGTCATCTCTACTGTTTATACTATATCTTTTATATACTTAGATCTTCCTGAAAGACAAGATATTCACCTCATTATTTCCAGAAGGCTTCTCGTATTGTCAAAATTATTTCTATTTATTTGCAAGAGTAGTTATTACTATGCTTAAAATGCATCTTTATTACATTGCTGCCAGCTGAGTGCTACTTGCAATTCCATTAAGGTGACCTCTAACAAAGCAGTTAGGTGCGTGCATAGCTTTACATGGAGAGTGTCACTAAATTCAGTGAGTCAATAGACTGTTAATTGGTAACTGCAATTTTATGCCTTAAGGAGATTAAGTGCTTGTCTAAATGAAAGGTTATAACCTTGATTTTTAAATCTGACTTAATATTATTTAATACTCCATAAGAAAAGCTTAAAGTTAATTTTCCTGCAAGACCACTAAAAGATTTACCAGGTGAAATAAATTATCATGATAACATTGTAATACTCAAGGATGGCACAACAGTAGTACCATATACTGGCATCACTATGTCTCAGCATTTTATCAGGAACACATCATAGGTGAAAGTTTGACTATATTTACATACGTTATCTGATTGTTCCTGTAGAATAAGACCTCTAGCCTTGTCAATACAGGTACTAATGACCATGAAGAAGAATGAACTAGTTTTGTTCCATGTAAATAAAAGTCCATTTAACAATGCCCTGCAATTTCTAGAGCTAATAATTACCAGATCCTTTTCATATACATGTAAAACTCTCAGAAATATTGCAGCAACATAGAAAAGCCCTCAACCAGATACAAAGAGGAATCTAGACTTTTTTTTCTTTCATCCAAGTGAAAAACAGGCAACAAGAATGTCAAGTCAGAACAGAGCTAACAGAGGCAGTCAGCAGAGACAGCAGCTTGCTCAGCACTTTTTGGGCTCTGCTTGAAGATCTTCTGTGAACCCCTTGTGGGATGGCCAGGGACTCCTGGGGACTTTTAGAGGAATAGCAGGGTGCCTTCTGCACTGGGGAAAGGCAGCTGCATGGGGTTGTGACTTCTAGCAGCTTCTAACAAAGCTGGTTTTGATCAAAGGGTGCTTTGAGCTTCAAGATGACTCCAAGCAGGAAGAGGCAAGCACCCATTCAGCAGGTGCTGGGAGAGGTACAAGAACCAGCCCAGAGTGCAGTTCCCAAAGAAGCGGTTTCTGCAGAGGATGCACAAAAGCTGGCTAGAAACCCTGCTGCTGAGGGAAGCGTACATGTGCTCAGCAGCTGCGGTGGTGGTGGTGTGGTATAGAATGCATCCCCACTGCACACACCTGAGCAGCTACCACAGAACGTCAGAAGCTCAGACCAAGATCCCAAGGGAGGATGCATCTCTGCAGGCCTCTTACTGAGGCTGCAGCCAGGGGATGATGGGCTCCCTGCCTGCGGGAGGTGTGTGCTGGGGACCATTCACTAAGTAGAGGAGCTGTGCAGAAGGAGGGGCAAGAAGAGTCCGTGCTTATTGGGTTCAGAGATGGAGACTCCCAGGATGTTGAAGCCTGGCACTTACAATGGCAGGAGAAAAGCTCCTTCTCTGACTGGCAACTGCAGAACAGGGTCAGTGTGCTGGTAGCAGATGAGGTGCTGAGTCTGAGCAGGAGGCTGAGGGGGTGATCCTCCTCCTCTCCTGAGCACTGGTGAGACCACAGCTGTGCGCTGTATCCAGTTTGGGGCTCCCCAGTAGAAGAGAGACATGGACATACTAAAGTGAGTCCAGCAAAGGGCCACAAAGATGATTAAGGGTTTGGAGCATCTGTCACACAAGAAGAAGCTGAGAGAGCTGGGACTTTTCAGCTTGGAGAAGGGAAGGCTTGAGAGGAAGATCTTATCAGTGTGTATAAACACCTTACGGGGGGAAGTAATGAAGAGGGAGCCAGACTCTTCTCAGTCATGTCCAATGGACAGGACAAGAGGCACATACCAAACCACAGAAAATGGTGTTTAAGCATAACAAAAACTTTTTTAGTGTGCAAGCAACCTAACAGTAGAATACATTGCCATGAGAGGTTGTGGAGTCTCCATCCCTGAAGATCTGCAGTGTTCAACTTGGATGCAGACATGAGCAACCTGCTGCTGTAACTCAGTCTACTCTGAGTAGAGGGGGTTGGACTAGACACCTCCAGAGTGCCAGCCTCAAGCGTTCTGTAATTTTGTGAGCAATAATTTCTGAGGTCTAGTGATCCCAGACTTCCAGAAAGTTGCAAATGATGAATGACAATGACAAGAATATTTGCAGCCATTTGGCCGCACCACCAAGCCAGGACAGGTGTAAAACACCCGCAGAGAGCCATCATTGCTGCCTCATTTCCTGCCGTTAAATACCGAATGAGGAATATCTGAAAAATCAACCTAATGTGTTTTATGAGCCTAATCTTTAAATGCAAAGGCGTATTATAATTCTATGCATGTATCGTCTGTGTGAATCTATGCAATGTAGACTGCACAGTCCTGAATGAGAAAGATGACCCATGAAACACCCACACTATTCGTCGCTGTCAGCCCAGTGGAAAGTCTTCAGGATAGCTAAAACCTCAATAGCTTTGTGTTGGAGGAGCTAACAAAGGCTCAGGCATTTATGAAATACCTGTAGTCAAGGCACTCATGATATGAGTATGATTCTTAAGCTTATTCTGGCATACAGATGTATAATGCTTTCTCTTTAGAAGTAAGATTGAATAATAAATAGCTCAAGATATGTGTAAACAGAAACAAATCTTTTCATCTCTCTGTAAAAATGTAGCTCTAGATTATAATTAGAAATTAATAGGTAATTTTCTTCTAATTATCAAAGCTAGATATTACCACAGCCAAATGAAGTTTACAATGTTGTTTGCAATTTCAGCTGAAGCAACAGAAAAAGAAGCAGACAATACAATACATGTAACAGATCCAATGAAATGATGAAAAAAATGCATATCACATAGGGATACTTAAAACCTTTGTTGCAGTTCCACATATCTTGTCTGTTATAGATAATTCCTGACAATACACTGAATATTCCCAGAAATTAATATGAGCAATTTTAATTAAAAATAGATTCTTTTTTCTTTTTGGTAGTGTTACTTTTTAGAAGACCTGCTTCAAGGAATGACAGTGGAGAGGTAAGTGTAGAAAACTGCACACAAAACTATATAACCTTAGGCTATACACAGTGGAATGGGCTGTAAAACTCTTCTGTTTCAGTCATATTTCTCATTCCTGTGAACTGATGTTTTAGGTTCCATTTAGCAATTAATTGCATTCCTCACCAGATGATAATGCTGCAACAGAAATCTACAGAAGAAATTGTGCCAGTGCAAAAGAGTCAGTGATTGGCAGGCCTTTCTTAATTACGGCATTAGGTTTAGCACTTGTGTTAATCTGAAATTCATTAACATGTCTCCAGATACCACTAGTTAAATCCAGTTTGCCAACAGGCAGAGTGAGCTCTGAAATTAGTGCTTCAGAAAACCTTGTTTACTGCCTGCTGTCCTCTGAAAAAAAATCCACTGAGGTCAGGTTTCCTGACATATTGTTTGACTGGATTCCCAAAACAATTCTGTGATATTCTGAAGGGGCAACTCCAGACACACAAAAGCTAGAATGAAGTTTGTGCCAGAATCGCTTATCTAGATGCAAATCTCTTATTTCTTCAAATAGATTCTTAATTCCTCTTTTTATACTTTATTGATATAGTCTTTCATGCTGCGCTTTCATTATTAATAGTTATTCTACTCATATAGACATCTCTTTAGATTATACAGAGACGCAAATGAAAGTAAAAGCTACATATATTTTTCAGAAATTGATCGTACCAACGGTCCTGATGCCTTTCTTTGACAGATAAGTTATTTGCTTTACAAGTAAAGCATGACAGATAAAATCTCTCTGAATTCCAGAATTTTATTCCATGGGAGATGGCTGATTAAAATTGAGAAGATAGGGATCAGCAACTGCACTGTAAAGTAGGTAAGAAACTGATCAAAAAGGAGAGCAAATGGGTTGTCCTGAAAGCGTCTGAGTATTGGTGGGTTCCCTGTGCAGTTCTTCATAGTCTATTTTGGAAAACTGTAGTGTTTTCACTAATAACTATGCCCCTAAACGGCAAAAAATTGCCCTTTGGGGGCACAGAATGTACTAATAAAATGTATCCGTAATGTGAAGATAGGATGCATCAGTAATATGGAACGAATCATCACATGGCAGAATCTGAGTAATCTTAAGGACTGAAGCAATAAAAAATAAGATGATATGTATATTCTGATGTATTTACAGGCTAATAATAGGAATTTACTAGGAGTACAGAGTACATACGATTCCAAATACCAGAGAAGAGAAAGTGTGTAACAGTTCACGTAAATCTCACACTAAATTCCTGTCTTTCTCTTCAGTCTATTTCTTCAGGCACATTAAGGATGTATTATCTACATTCATAATGTTGTGAAATTATTTTTATTTCATATTTTGATCTCTAATATAATTACACTGGGTTCCTCTATATTATCCAAACTTCTTCCCCATCTTATTTTGTAGACCTTACTTATTATAATCTCAGAGCAGTAAATCTTACAAGGATTTGATATAGATCTTCTCACATCCCTAAATATGCCATCATATGAAGTCATGAAAGACAAGCTATTATTAAACTTTCAAATTCATCTCTTCTAAATATACCTTCCAGCTTTCTGTCTACATTTCAGTGCTTTTTTTTTTTTTCAGTCACATATCAAATGATGTTACATACAATTCTTAGAATACACCGCATTCATTCTTGGAAATGCTTGGTCATTTTGCACTGGACAGACACGTGCCATAATGATGGACTGGGTGAATGCTACAGAACAATGTATTATATAACTCTTTTCCTCATCTCATTTCTATCGCTGTGATCATCAAAATCCCTGCCTTTCTTAGCAGATGTTGACAAATGACAACTGAAAAATAGCATTTTCTCATTGGGTTCCCCAGATTCTCCAGAATTAAATAGACAACTCTTCTACCACTTCTAATTCTTGTTTCTAGGTAAATTCTCCAGTTTGCTGGCGTTCCAAATAAAAAAAAAAAAAAACCAACTTGTAAGTACTGTTGCTTGCTCCCATGAACATTCTTTGTTTGTTTAACGTTCAATTCCCCAGCCTTTTCAACCCCTGTCACTTATAATCAGAATTACTTGTCTAACTCTTGTACAGACATACAATATGTTATATTCTGCATTCATGTTTCTATCCATGAATTTTTCCTTCTGGTTTTGGTAGGCTCTTCAAGACCAATTTTACTTTTATTTTTCATGAGCTGCTTCATTACTGATATTTCCTCCCCTCTTCCTTTCCCATTGTCAGCAGTGCAACACATAGATTCTTTTCAGTTTTAAAGGTGTTTTCATATCGTCTAATTTAACATCTTGTTTGACAAGATACATTTTAACTATCTTCCTTAATGTTAATAGCTTTGTCTGTAAGGAGATTTTATCATTTCGATGTGTCTTAATTGGTCTATACAATCTCTATGTATATGACGGAGAACTCCATACAGATTACTCCCTTTTCAATACTTTTAAAGCAGACACAAAATAGTAGTTTAATTTTATTATTAAATAATTTATCGTTATTGTTACTAGTATTGTTACTGACACTTAGACTAACATCTCTCTGCAAAGTAGTGTTATCATACAGCTTTTACACCTATTTTAGGAATCTGCCATTTCTTCTTTCGTTTGGTAGACAGCTTTCAGGTGATTTACAATAATAACTTACCACTTTATTCCTCGCTTCCATCCTCAAGCTCATTTTTTCCCCCAAAAACAGAGCAGTATTTGAATTGTCTCTCCAGTCTTTGAAATAGACATCTAAAGTTGATACAGTCTTATAGATTTGCTCTGCTGTCGGTGAAGGCCCAAGTCTCTACAGCATAATTCATCTGGCTTATTTTAGACAAGTAAATTATGAGGTGAACTATGCCCCAATAAGTGACTTTGTTCACTATAAAAACAGTGTAATCAACTAGTTCATGTGTAGACATCTGCACTGTACATATCTAATGTGAAATAAACTGAATTCTATTTCTGTACAGTTTGGCTATATGCATAACTAAAGACTCTGTGTCCCTGTATTATTCCATTTTTATATTTGTCCCTTCTGCCACTTTATCTAGTTGCATAACACACACAAAATACAATGAACCAAGCAGATCATCGTAGTTTTGCTACTATCTTTTACAGTGCTAGGGAAAACTGTATCTTTTATTACCTAGATCATCATGTGTCTGCATTGTCTGCTGTTATTTCTCATGGGGGGAAAAAAAAGAAGGAAAAAAAAGCAATACTGTTATAAATAGCCCTTGTCTCTAATCTAGCTATTGTTCAATATTTGTAGCATGTCAATCTGCTGAAGTTATAAGCCCTTTCTGTTTTTCTGTGCCTAACCTTATTACTTTCCATTTTCTGGCAACAAATCATATGGTACAGGCACCAGCTTGTGACCCTGTTCTATGGGAGTCATGATCATTTGTTCTCACCCTCAGTGCTTTGTCCACAGTTTTCTGTTATTGTCAGGTTCCATTATCCTTCTACATTTCCCTACTCAGAACCCATCTTGCTACATATCTGTCTGGCAATTCATATCAAGGTCTGTGCTCATTCCTGTTAAATACTCCATTAGAAATCATTAGCAAGTCAGGACAATGAAGATGAAAGATTTACATTTTCAAAAATATTCTTCCATTGATCTGGATGTTATTGATTCTGGCAGAGGGACCTCTGAGGGAAGGCAAAGAAGCAACTATAGCAGTAGCAAGGGGGAAAACCAAAGAATATTTATAGTCACCTTTACACGTTAGGATAACAGATGCACATACCAAATCAAGGAAATAAAGGTAACAGTTTATAACAATAGATTTGTACTAATTTTTCATATATGAGCCTCAATAAAAGATCAATATGCAATTTCTGAAGACACTGAACCCCCGTGAGGATTATTCCCTTTCTTGACCACCTCCTATTAGCTGTAGTACCCCTACATTTACAAGCTATGTGTTATCATAGTCCAAGGACTTCACAATCTGAAAATCACCCATATGAAAGAGGAAGACCTTTTATAGGAAAAGGACCAATAGGAAGAACAAGATTTCAACTGCCTATTTTGGTGACCGAGACCTGAATTTAATTTAGCTGTCTAAGAACTGTCCACGTAGCACTGATTTTGCACCTCTATGTTTCTGAAGGACCAGCATTTACACTCCCATTTCAAAACTCCTTAGTCCAGCCAGTGAGGCACACAGCTGCTTCTTCACTGCCCTTGCAGCTGAGACCCAAAAGTGAGAGGCCCCCCTTTTTTTTGGCTATGTCTCTGATCTGAGTTATCCTCTCTGCACAGAATTCAAGAGACATGCAGCTACAAAGTCGCAGGGAAAGTGGTTGCTGAGGGAGACAACTCTCAGCTCTGCTGACATGGCACTACCGAGGTACAAAGGAGCCTTGCCCAAGTTTCAGAGCTTGCCCTGGAAGCAGGCAATATTGGAAGCTAAGAGACTCCATTCCTGGAACCAATTTCCCTGAGGTTTCCACTCAAGGACCAGAGCTGCAAAAAGAGTTTCTTACAATTGCTCAGTGAAATCGGCATCCTTGTCAAGAATGTCAATTAATTTCTGGTTTTCATTAGTGATTGAGCTGATAAGAACAACACTCACCAGTACAGCTGTAGCCTGGAGAGATTCATGTTCTTCATAAAATTTTAATTCAGACCAAAATAAAATAATTAAACAATAAGACAGAAGAAGAAAAACCTTCTAATCAGAGCCTTGTTGGTTGGGGGTTTTTTTCAGGTGACACTGAATAAATGGGATAAATAATTTGTCTCTAAAGGCCATTTATGCTTTGTAATACTATTTCAAAACCAGTGTAAGAATTGAACTACTTTATAATGTTTTTGATTTTGTTGGTCTTTTTTAGCATTTAATGACTGCAGAGTTAGAATATACTATACTATTCCATGAATTACTGTAAATAAAAGCCCATACATTAGGAAAATGCTTTTTAAGTGTTTGATGCTGGAAAACCTGACTTCAGTACAATTTATTAGGGGTGCATAATAACCTCTTGGCTGCACAGATTTGTAGAAATCTATTCACATGACATGGCATGCTTTCGGGTAGGTATTAGACCCTGGCCATAGAGCTCACATGGTATGCGTTTGTAGGCATTAGTGGGCCACTTCTGCAAGAACAAATTGCCACCTCTTCTCCATTCATGGAAAAAACAGTCTGTACTACTCAAGTGACACTGGTGTTATTCACTGTTTGGCAAGTATAGTCAATGTCTATTATCAGCTTATCTTCATAGGAAATCTTTAATCTGCTAATAAATGAATATAGAACACACAAAAATCCCCCTGTGTGTATTTGAAGGACTCAAATAGAAGGTGAATTTCTTAGCTGCCATTTTCCAACTTCTTTCTCTCCCCCTTCACCTTACTCTTTTCAGCAGCTACAACCCCCCATCTCCGTAGGAGGGGCAAGCTCCTGCTATTCAAACCAAAATAAGTTCTTTTAAATCACTTCTGAACACAGGTTCAGAGTCTTTACTTAAAGAGAATGGTTCATGACTTTATTTCAAAAATTTGGTGGACTGAGATAACAGTCAGTTATGTCTTCTGCTTACCATACAATAATTTGTTAAAACACTGCAGTTAAAATGCATTCACGCAAATGCCTTCACTTCTGTTGTGCAAATTAGTGTAAGTGTTAGGAAATTGAATACCTAAACAACAGCAGAGAGGATGGGTGCGTATTGCACTATTGCACATCGGTATGTGTGCTACAGGGCATCTTTGCTCTGACCCTTCACACCTGGCAACGATTACTTTTAGCAGACCTGATAATTCAGTCCCCAGAACTTGTGGATTTATAAAATATCTACGTAAAAAATATCTACGTTGTCTAAAAATGCATTAAAGTTGAAGTGTTGTCCCAGGACTACATAAACAAACAAGTAAACAAATAAATAAAATAACATTTGCAGGTACTTTTTCTGTTAGCAATGCAGTAAAGCAGAGTCACTAGGTGTCAGGCACAAAAGTCAAATTAGGTCAAGAACAAATCAGCTGAAATATGGAAAAACCTTAAGATTCAGCCATAACTGGAACTAAAATTTAAAAATTTTCTTAGGTTTGGAACCATCTGCTTGAACATTACTTTCCTTTTATTTCACACACTCCTCAGAATTTTCTGATTCACCATACAAGGCTCAGTTCAACATGCTTACTACAGTAAGAACAAACCCATGCACTTTTATGCTCAGATAAGCAAGCTGCCTAAGCACTTTATGCATGAACAATATCCCTTAGTGGTAAGAAATGGTCAAAGTGCAAAACAGAGAAAAAATTATCAGTGTTTGAGCTGCAGTTAGTCCATGCATAAGGGAGGATCAATACAACAATTTGTAACTATCAAGAACTGGAGCCTTTAAATGCCAGCTGGCTTAGCAGAAACCTTCCCACAGTGGCTTGTATGTCAATATAAGGATTATTTCCAAGCACCTTTAGTTGTTTTTCTACAACATGATAAGCAATGGACTCTAATATCCTGAGGCTTCCTCTTCAGATCTCCGGGTAGGGACTTGGCAGAACCACAGCATAGACTGCACTAAATAAACCTTTCAAGTTTGCAGTCTGGCATGTGCTGAGGAGTCTGAGCACCTTGTAGCTGCATATCCTGCACACAGATGACTTGAGGTACCATAGATCATTTTTGCTTTCCTTTAATATGCATAATACCTCCAAAAAGTGAGACACAGCTACCATAACTGGCCGTATTATGAGTTGTGATTTAATGCTACCTAGGGATTTATTTATAAAATGTCTTTATGTGTGGTACGGGAACAGTACCAATACATTTTTGTCTCTCAAATCAGGATCAAGTTATATTAGAGCAAAGCCAGGGTAGTCCTGGAGCAGCTGCAGAGCCAAACAGGAAAATCAAACATTGATCCAGCTGAAGCTCAGAGTGAGCTATCATGTGTCTTCTATGATTAAACCTGTTTGCTTAGCCTTACAAAGGAAAGCAATCTACTAGACACATCTCCATAAGCTGCAACATACATAATTGTTAATTTCTTGTTATTTTAAAGAGTTTGATGAATATACGTAGGGCAAACCTTGAAACAAAAGCAATTCTGAGCATGCAGCAGGATGATATACAGCATGGGTGATATACAGCTGCCTCCTTTCCACCAAGTCTGTACAAACTGCTACCTTTACCTGCCACAAGCAAACACAAACTCCCTCGCCTTTCCACTGAAAAACACACAGGTCCCAGGGGAATATTCATTTAGGGAATGTCAAGGACTGTCTCTTACTGTGCTGTTCTTCCTCTCCTGCAGATAAACATATGTGACAGAGAGCACGTCTGTAAACTCAGGGTGTTCTGAATTCCCCAGAAAGGTCAGGTAAGTGCTATGTTACTACAATGCTTTCCAAGCTCTTAAGAACTGTCTTCCCATAGAGAGCAAGTGCAACACCTCAGCTTGAAGCCACATCTAAATGACTAGATGATACTCACAATAAAATAAGTAGCTATAATTTCAATTTTTTTTCTATCCGTTTGCTTGCCAAATGACCTGGATTTTGCTTTAATGTACTTTTTCAGCAATTCTTTAAAATGCTCAGGGTGACTACTTTTTTACCATTTGTTTCCAGTATGGATGATGAACACCAGTATTCCAGACCCACTAAAATAAACAGTAAATCTTCTATTGACTATAGTACAGTTTGAACTTTATAAACTTACTGTTGATAAATGTAACATTTCTGCATTTTCCTGGTTAGCTGGTGGATTTTCCTTTTTCAACTAAATAATGAACAAGTAACATTTATCACTTCTTTCTCAAGAGATATTTCAAGAAACTGAATGACACTGGTCCACCTCAGAATGTAAAATAAAAAGGGTGAGCTAATTTAACAAAGATAAATGCTCATAATCTCAGCATTCAGGTTGTCTCAATGACTTTTAATGCTTCCAGGCACTGGAAACATCTGGACAGTAATAACCAGTATTAATTTATATCAGCTGTGATATTTGTATGCTATTGTACATTGAGGACAAGATCACAGATTAAAGATGAAAAATTCATTGCAATCATCTTTTAAGAACACTTTTCCCTTAATTAATTAAATTAATAGATCTAAGTTTCTACTTCATTATTGCTGGTTATATTGGTGAATTCTAATTACAAATGTCTTTAGCAACTCTGAATCCTTAATTATTTTAAGATAAAACATGTGGAAAAAAGCTACAAGTACATATGTAGATAGCATAGACCTAGAATCACAAATGCAGAAAAAGTACTGTAGGAACAGAGACATAGCAAAACTATTGCTTGTAAAACTATGCAAAATTTGGGGCTTTTGCAAGAATGGACTTAACTAGCCACGCCCACTTCTGTGAAAATTCTTTTAATCAGGGTGCTACCTAATCAAGCGATATTTCACATGTTGCAAGGTTGTTATACGAAACTTGAAAGGTATTCATTTCATGGTGGCATAACATCTAAATTTTCATTGCTCATTGAAAGAAAATAAAAGTGATTGATGGAATAATCAACCATCATTATTATATGAAAACTTTTTTTGCCTAAACCTAAGTATCTTCTTTATATTAAAACTATAGTAATATGTTGATAGTTTTTTTTTCTTTAACTGAAGTTGGTTGGTTTTGGTTTGGCTAGTTTGTTTTTTTCTTATTGGACAATAATAAAAAAATTATTTAGCAAAAAATAATGTTTAAAAATCATGCTAGTGTCTCTAACCCTGCAGAGATAATCCAGGTATATTGCTTCAATCCTAAAAGATAACTTGTAATTCATCTTCTCTAAAACAGAAAATTTTCATCTGAATGAAAAAAGAAAAATAATCCAGATGTTGATGATAGGTCTTTCTTTGTGTATGGTGCATAATTAAGAAAACTCCAACAAACACCTAAAATTTACCCTGTACCGCACTAAGATTTCTTGTTTCAGTGCTGGGTGGGTGGAAATACGGAGTTGTACATTTACAGCTTCCTCGATTCTGCTCTCATTAGAATAAAAATACAACAAAAATATGGCTTTATATAAACCAATAGCCACTTAGTGCTACTAAGATAGGATATTGAGAGTCCATTTGGACAGGATTTCTAGGAAGTTTTGCATTTTTAGCTGCTCAGTGACTCAGATGCAACAAGACTAAAGAATATCCTCCCAGTCATGCCCTATACTTTTTTAAGGCTTTTCTTCTGGGATGGCTTCCGTCTCTTTGGATTAAAGGCATAGAAGGCAATTACTCTATTTCTTTAGTGAACACCTGAATCCCAGACTAATATGAAAGGCTTGAGGGAAGGACCAAGCTCCAGTATTTCTACCATCTTCATCCCAAAGCAGAGTTAGTGCTGCTCTATTAAATATTTCTAATTCCCTTCTGGAACTTTCAAAGACAAACCTCTTCCCGTCGATTTAACATAGAATGGGTCTACCACACCCTTTTACCATACAGCTGAACTTCTACAATTTAAGCAAGTCAGCATGAAGGTTAATTACCTGAGGTAATAAACCTCACCGATTGTGACTGGTGGGTCTAAAGAGGAAGATATGATTGGTGTGTAAATTTAATACAGCAGTTAAAAACATACTCAGATTTTCATACTCTGAAATGCAGCTGAGTATCCTCTAATAATCTTACCTTTACATAAACAGCTTAACTACCAGCAAATAAAACTGTATTCAAGTAGAGTACCAGTCAAGCTGATAATTTGTTAATAGAGCTGTAAGTAATAGAAAGAAGCACCATTTTCAAATCCATCTGGCTGTGTAGGCTCCTATGACTTGGCTCAAAAGAGTTTAGGCTTCCAAGTGTAACTAATAATAAAGAGTATTCTATATTTCCTATATTCGAAACTATTTTTTTTTTATTAAATGCTAATGTAATTATAAAAGTTAATAACCTAAAGACATTGGCACAAATTGAAAAATGTTAATATGGAAGCCTTGCTAATGCATCATCACTTTGAAACTGTGCTATGCACAGAATCCACAGAATTGCAACTAAAATCTTTACTGCAAATTACTTTACATTTAATTATCAAATGTTCTATTTTGATGACAGATTACAGGAGAATTGAGAGGAACGGTCTTTCTATTTAATATAGAATGCTTCAGGAATCTCTGCATCAAATCCATTTTATTTCAAGTTTACAAGGGAGAGATTTGGCTAAGGCTATGGGGAGCAACATTTTGGGTACAATCTGTTCAGCGTAAAACATAACCTGTGTATGGCTAAAACAACTGGATACCTTAATTCTCAGGAGTAACAGCAAATGCTTCCCCTGCTGGAGTAAATTAGAGCACCTTCTAAGGTAAACTGTCTTCTACATATTTAGTATTCCATACTATTAAAAATGCTTTAACCAGCCTTTGAGAAAATCTCTCTGACTCATAGCTGTTTGCAGAAAAACATATAGATGAGTTGCTATGGTGCCTAAATGCCATCAGACAGGCCAGCTCTCTGGTAGGCTTCAGAGGTATCCGCCTTTCCCAGAAGCTTTGTGGAGAACTTGACACTTAGTGTAGAGTCACCAGCTACTGAAACTGAAGGAAACCTATTTGCCTGTGAGGGATGCACTGAATCCAGTCCCTTTGCTCTTGGATGTCTTATTTAGTTTGCTCAAATTCACCCTGGTTTTGCTTAAGATCACATCTGGTAACAAGGTCTAACATATCTAACTTGCTCTTGAATCCACTACTGCTTTGACTGTAGATCTGAACTTGGTTGATTAGTGCTGAATACATCTTCCTAGAGTAGAAAAACTGAACAGTGCTGTCTGATGATGTCGTCGATGCCTGTTAATTATAAAGTTATTCTCTCTTAACTGTAATTCCTGCCCTACAGTACTACATGATTTCGCTGTCATTCTCTTTAACATAGAGAAATGGCTATTTTCCTCCTCATATACAAATGCAAGATTTGACAAGATAATGTCACTGACACTGACCTTTCTGAAGAATTGCTCTGGGTTTTTTTGTCTCCTGTCAGCCATTACCAGTTGGATCACTTTTTACATGAATGAACTACTAATATTATAAAATCCTTTTTGCCTTTTTCCCTTTATATTGTCTCTAATGTGTCTATTTCATTTTGTAAGTAAAAGTTGTTGTAGGAAAATGAAAAAGGCTCATATTATTCTGTTACAGAGATACTAGAAAGCAATTAATTTCCCCTCATGACTGTCCTGCTGGCTTGCAGAACTCTTGTCTAACCAAATAGTTCATAAATTGACCTATGGAAAAATTGGTAACTTAGACAAATAATCTTCCTTGATTTGGTAGATTTAAGAGGCAATTTTAAATTTAGATATCTAAGTTAGGAAGTTTGTCAAGGTATTCTTTTCCTCAAAACATGTGGCACACCTTCCTCCTGTTAATAAAGGTAATAAGGCTATATGAAGGGCTTAAAAACACTGCAGAACTGCAGCTGTGATACTTCTTACAGTGACTAAAAGGTAAAAAAATACATGCAATATGGATCTGGTTTCTTTGCACTCTAATACCTTTTCAGTCAGAATGGCAAGGGTTAGTTTGTACAGCTCCTCAGAACAGTGAGATTTTCACTTCAAAACTGTAGTCTATTATATCTGAATATCCTCACCTATCAGGAGATGTAAATCAATTTTCATTGGGTAATGAGCATAAATCCTTTATCATTTTCCTTTACATATTAATTATCAAAATACCTTTCAAATTAAACGTCGTTCCTCAAAACAGAGAATTAACCTCAGACATTCTACATCATGAAGTTTATATACGGAGAATATATGTTGCTCAATTAATCAGTGCTTAAGATCTGTACATAAACAAGAGCACAGCTATAAATTGCACTTTTAGGTTCTACCTTCTAATTTCACACCCAGCATTTTCATAATCTCTGATTTTAATCACATGGATTCGTGAGGTACCTAAGAATCACAGCAGCTCCAAGCTCCTGCTGCGCCTGCTTACATTATCACCGTACATTACTTAAACCCATTAAGAGTGATTCAGACCACTGTGCAATTTTAGTTTCTTGTATAGCCACCTGGATTAATTCCATTTAAATAATTAGCATACCAAAGCAGAACTTATTTGAAATCATCCTCTGCTCATCCCCAAAAATAAATTAACAGTGGTAAAAACTCCTTCCTTAATTTAACATAAAGGTACAGGAAACTAGACATCAGGATTCTTTATTACAAACAGCCTGCCATGGCCCCAGCACATTCACAAGCCAAACCGACACCTCTGAAACCATGACAAAAATCATAAAAGCATTAAAAGAATGAACAATGTTAGTTTAAGCTTTAAGCATGCTTTCAAATATTCCTCTGTACCACTGATTATTTTTTTTAAATTACAAGGTTATGCCATGTGATTAATTTATGACAGAATAAACATCACAGATCTTAATAAAAATTCAGCAGACATTCCCCCTTCCACTTCCACTTCTGCAGCTAAAAGCAGTTATCTTTATTTCTTCACGAGAGTACAGATTAGTGAAACTGGTTGTTACCACAGTGAATCCTAGCAAGGTCAGCAGTGTTCAGCCCTTCCCAACTCACTGTTAATCTTTTTTGTCCCTATTTGATCTACTCATCTGCTATTATCTCCCATCATACTTAGATCGTTTTTAACCTTATCAGAATACAGTACCGGTGGTGTCATATGATGCTAAGTGTTTCTGACAGTACAAACCCCCAAATTACGAACTGACAAGAAGAACTCATAACTTTAAAAGATCACAGATGTGCCCAACTTCAACTATTGCAAAAAAGGGTGGGTTTTTTTCTGTATTGGTAGTTATAAACTTGAGAGTTGGACTTTTAAAAATCTGAGTTAGGAGCATAGCTCCAGTACATTTTAAGTGGGACATCTAGCTCTGTTGTGCTTAATGCCTGAAAAAATGTCAAAACTTATCAGCCTGAAAGGGCACCATTTTAAAGCTTCTGTTTTAATGATAAATAATGATCTGAGAATGTAAATTTTATACTCAGTGAAGGAATAGAGAGGTGTCAGCTTTCTTCAAGAAAACATTTAGAAGTCTGAGCTGAATATTAAGTCAGGAGAGTTTTACCCAGATTGATGTCTTAGCGACTTCAAAAGATAGCAGGAGAAGATGAATTCTGTAGACAGCTGATTCCATAATGATTCTCTGGAGGGTTCAAAATTCTCCATTAATAACCCCATTCTTAATTTTTTTAAAAACTGTCCTCTACAGATACTTTCTCAGAAAAAAATATTACAATGTAGAGTGATCATTATTTTTTAGTTTATAAGTGTCAACACCGTATTTTGAGTTTGCCTGCTAGTTTCTGTTCTTACGTTCTCATTCTCTGGTATCATTCTGCCCTTTCAGGATGAAATTTTGCATGGGGCTGATGGTGCGTGCATGTGTGTCTATGTGTGTGTAGTCAAAATAATATTTTCTCAAAGGCGTTTAATTAACATATCTAAAAAACAAATAACAGCAAGGCTTACTAGTCCACTCAGACTATGAAATTAGTTCCAGAAGAACACAGCAAAGGTAACCTGTTCATTCATTATTGTAGAGCAAGGGTGAGTGATTTACTTTTTTTCTTTCTTTCAAATCCAGCTAGGACTGTAGAATCACAGCATGGCTGAGGTTGGAAGGGATCTCTGGAGATCCCCTTGTCCAACCGCTCTGCTTCAAGCAAGCTCAGCTAGAGCAGATTGCCCATGTCCAGCCAGATTTTGAATATCTCCAAGGATGGAGACTCCACAATATTTACAGGCAATGTGTTCCAGTGGTACTGTAGTTTTGTCACGAAGGCACAGCAAGCAATATAGTTGCTTTACTTTGTCCCAGAGAATACCAGACAAAAGAGTGCCCAGCCAGACTCAGAATTTATTTCATCTCTTCTTCACCAGGAGGGGGAAGTCATGTTGCAGTGACCTCCTGCAGAGGCAGACATTTATCTAAGCATTGACGGCAGAGGTGAGTCAATGCGTCCACCTATTATCCGCTCCCTTCTCACTTATCCCTGCTTACCTAAAAAGATGCCAAAGTAGCAAGTAACCTTGTTCACCCACAGGATAAGTTGTCCATCAAAGCAAGTAAGTTGTCTGTTTTCACATATGAAAGAGAGTACAGGTTAAGTTCTGCCCTTACCTTTATGATTAACTGAAAGACTCATATTGTAATATCTCTAAATATGTTGTGTTATAATGTGTGATGTTTTCTCAGTATGCATCCCTGGAACTACTCCTGTGTGTTAATGTAAATATAAATACAAATATGTGACTATATCTGACCAAAGGTAGGCAAAAAAAACCTACTCTATACTAGCTATAAATCTCTCTACATAGAAAGAGTGAACTTTCTATATGTAATTTTATGTACAATATAAGCAATGATTTTTATTTTTGGATTTTAACTATAAATTTTGTCCACTTTTGTAATGGGACAACTGAGGAGGGAGGTACTGACCAGTCTTACCACTTTGTGTTTTATTCCCACTCAAAAAATAGCACTATATCTATGTTGTCATCCTTTTTTTTTTTTTTTCTTTGCCCAGAAAGAAGTACAAAGACAAATCTTTTTTCTTAAAAACCAAACCCACCTTTGAAACATATCCATCCACCACAAATGCATGTTCAAGTCCTGTTTTGGTTAAATGATGAGCACTTAAGTTGAATTCAGCACAGCACTTCTCACAAAACACTCAGTACACGCCAGGGTTAAAACTCTTAGAAAACATCTGCTTATTTTGTAGACAGAATAATGATGTTAAATAGAGTAAGAACACTAGAGTGATGTGATGGGAAAGCATACTGAATCATGCCATAATTACACTACTGCACATATCACCATTTACAAACCTAATTAATCGAAAAACTACTCGCTTTACATAACTTTATAATACAAAATCCCAGTTTCACGAAATATCTCATTTTGTTTGGATACAAAACCTGGTAGGGAATAACTTTCAAATGTGACACCTTTATTAAAATAAGAACACCACAAAGTGACAACATTCACTCTTTGCCTGGGAAAAACAAAGGTAAGTAGGAGCATCAGACTTCTGAAAGCTCTAAGTGTTCTTTGATCATAGCCAGAAAGGGCTGGTTATGCTCTACTACCACGAAGAGCACAGGGAACAAAATATGCTGCATTTCAGCACACTGGCTTTGTATTTTGCTGTTGTTTAAAATCTCTTTCGATGTACACAGCAATAGGCTGTACCAGTTATACGTTAGAGATTTCTTTTAATATGAAATTAAATTGTTAAACTGCCCATTATAATTTAAAAGCAATTGGTTTTAGACACCATACTTTGCTAGCTGACCTAAGGAAAACACAGGCAACAGTAAAACAGGAGACTACACCAGCAGTAACACAAACCTCATGTACAAATAAATGTATTTATGTCTATTGCAAATGACGAAGTTCTATCCCCTTTAAAATTATGCTGAACTGTGAGATTTTATGCATTTAGTATACAACTGGTAGGAGAATATCTAAGCAGAAGCAAATGTCATATCAATTACATCAGTACACTCTGCGCTGGTGGTTATGATCACCCTTCAGTCATGAAGGTGTCATGGAATATTACACAAATGAATGCTTCAGGGGAGTAAACCATAATTTGTAAATAAAAATCAAAAGAGTAAACAAAAAGAAACACATTTAAAAGCGATTACTTGCAATCAAAACCAAAATAGTTACTCCAATAAACAGAACTACGTGTTTTCATACCCTTGCAAATACCTTCCATAAGGCAGATGGATGTCCTGCGTAATACAGGTCATACTTTGTGAGGTGAAACTCAATAATTTGAGTGTGTAAGCATATTAATTGGACTTGCACCCACTCATTACTAACTTGGTTAAGAGGGATATACTGAACTAAGAGAGGTGAGAAGTTGGTTTAATATGCATAAGGATAGAATCATGTGGGGAAACTGATAATGACTAAAAACTGCCTGTCTCAAAAATGCCAGTTACTCCTTGATATTAGAAATCATTAACATCTTGAAGAGCAGAGGCTTAATTCTAAAACACAGGAAAAGTTGCTTAAGCATAAAAATATATTTTTTACTGTGAGGATGATCAAATGTTGGAACTGACCTCTCAGAGAGACTTTTGGAGGATTTTCCATCCTTGTATATATTTAAAACATGGCTGGACATGGCCCTAAGTAACCTGATCTGGCTGATCCTGATCTAAGCAAGGGGTTGGAGCAGATGATCTCCAGAGGTCCCTGCCATCTTCAGCAATACTGTGATCCTGTGACTGTTCAGATAGAAAAATGCTACTTTGAATGGCTGTGAAAGCCAGGTTTTCCTTTCATGTGTCAGTTCACTTTTAATACTACATTATTAATGACTGAACCTAGGATGCATGTCAAAATCGACAGAGAGCACTTCTGTCAACTCCCAGCACAGGAAGTCTGGTAATCTGTGTAGATTTTCGCCTCTGTAAACCGTCAGACCCAGCAGCAGTGCCATCCTGAGCAACAGGAATCTGGGATTAATTGGAAAAGGCAAAGGGTTGAAGACCATCCTCTGCTTATGCTTCCCAACACATGATGAAAATAAAAGGAAACATCTGGGCATATAACACACCCCAAAAACTGGTACACCAGTATATATCATGGACTAGCCTAGTACGGAGAACAGATCCCATGGGACAGAAAGTTAACCTCACAGAAATGTTTCTCTTTTTTTGTTTCTTTTTCCCTCTGTTTCAGTAAATCACTGATATTTTTTCATTAGTGTCCAGAATGCTTTATCCCACTCTTTCATCTCCCCTTGTTGCAGTATTTAGAGTCAGCCAGAGAAATCATGACAGGTATTGATGAAAAGCAACAATCTAGGGAGAGAAAGGTTTCATATAAAATGTACAGCTTATCTTTTTATGCTAAACTTTCATGCTCACCAAATGAAAATAGATCACTTTGTGCTTTAACAACACAGACCCAGAAGAATATCTACTAGAAATGTAGATAATTATCACTGCAAATCTTACAATAGCCTGCCTACATTTGTCGTCATAACAAAATTTCCCATTTGCCAGCAACATATTTTGCCCCAGGTTTTCTTTAAAATCACTAAAAAATCATTTAAACTCCTTCTATCTTTATATTCCTGGAGACAGGGATTCCCTTTTCATGAAAATTGCATAGGAAGAAAAAAACTGTGAACTACAGCCAACATTCACATAAACCAAATGGTCTGGTATATTACCTAGAGCAAAACAAGCTTCCACTCCAAAGCTAAATTCAAAATGACCTTGTGCTTTTCTCAAAAAGGCTGGCAGCTAAGGTCATTGGAATAAATTGTGATAGACAGTGCTTCTCTCTGCATAGTTTTAGAAGGCATGCCTAGCACATGAACTACCACCAAGCAGGGGAGAAAAACAACCAAAACACAGCAAAGAACATTGTTACATTTCTTTGTAAAATTATTATAATTATTATTTTAATGTACTAATGTAGGTTTTCAGCAACTTTATTTCACCATCAAGTATCTTCTACCCTTTGGAATTCTACATTCATAAATTAATCCTGTTCTTTATTGACCTCTACTTTTAAGTGTGTCTGTAACTACATTTCCCCAGCAGGCAGATCCCAGCTGCACAGAATATTTTGTAGTGTCATTTAAAAACATATATTGTAGTTGTGTTAAACCTCACTAAATCACTGAGTCTAAAACAATGAAATGGAAAAGAAGTTGGAGGTGCTAGTGAGGGTTTTTAATTGAGATTTAAATATGCAAATTGAAAGCAAACTCCTCACTATTCACTTTTGCAAGGAAATTGTTAACAGTAATTTCAGAAGGCAATTTTCAAAACCATGTTGGTTTTTTTTTTCAATTAATTCTCTTGCAAACACATAATCAAACTCTGTCAAAGGATTTTAATCTGTCAATAGGACTGCATGAGTCCTCGACTTGTTTCTATAACAGCAGTTTTCACCGGAATATTTTGATAGACAGATTCTTATTTTTAACATCTGTCTCTTTTGGGAGCAGCTTAATGTTAAGACGAAAAATACACTTGGGGATTTGAAGCAGGTGGAAAAATTCACAGTTCTGATTAAATGAGAACTGCTTCTAATCCTGTTTTCCACTGTGCCTTAAAGTATCTTATATAAAGAACAAAACACATCTTGTCACTTCTGAATCATTTAAAGAAGAAAAAGGGAAGGGAAGAAAAGAGTACATGTAACTTACCATTAAAGTTTACTGCTCGGATGTAGCTCAGTAGTTCTTTACCATCAGTTGTGCTCATCCTCGGGCATAGACCAATATATCCAGGACAGAGATCTTTATGCATGTTGTGTAGTGCATAGGCCATGGAATACACTGCATCAATTACAAACTGAACTTTTCCTTCTTGCTCATAGGCTGAATCTCTTGCAATTCTTTCTAAGCCTAAGGAAGAAAGGGAAGGAGTCAATTTAACTCTGTTTGTGTGTGTATGTGTATACATACATATTTGCATGCAAAAATTCACAGTAGAACATAAATAATTACGGTCAGATTGATAGCTAAAGTTAGGACTCATCTATCCATCACCTAAATAAACAAGACAAGGAAAAATATGGCCATCTGGTTTTGCCTCTAATCATTGTACACTGTGCCAGGTATATAAACAGTATGTTGACTTCTGGGCTGGGAAAGAGGACAGAACATTTCATTACAAGAAAAAGAAATACAGATATATGTACTTCTACAATCCAGTAAAGAAACTCTCTTTCTACCTTATTGACTTTCGTTCAACAGCTGTTTATTGTTATTTATAGGACACTTCTACACCAGCCTGCCATTCTGTTTTAGATAAATTTAAGGCTACCTTGCTTTTTATCCCTGTCTCTTGTTTGATAAACATTATTTAAACATCTCAGGGAAAAAAACTGAATGCTTGCCAAGTGATGTGGCCATCTGTCTCCATATTGAAAAGTGCTTATTGTGAGGCTTTTTTCCTGTATTTACTAGTGAATTATGCTTCACATTGAGAACCATGTACTGTCTGCTATTTTCTACAGGGACATTTTTCCTTCAGAAGGAATACAGAGCAAATCAATACATTATGAAATTTTTATCCTGTGGAAATTGCTCACTGTTAATCATCTATGTCCAAATCCAAAGAACCATTTACATTCATAGGTGATAGTACTAAGTGGAAAAGTTAAAAAAAAAGGTCAAGAAAATTATATTTTAAGCAGATAACAAACACCCCCCCGCTCCCCCCACCCCCCCATGTCCTATACAGGAATTCGGCCTTTGATTTTAAAGGCTCAAATTTTCCATTTACCAGGGAAAGAGGACTCTACAGATCTTGACATGAAATCTGCCCTGCTGAAATTTACAGTAAAGTTCCTATTGACTCAGTGAACACAAGGATAAATACCTAGGTTATTTACAACATTAACAGCTCATTCAGTTTGAAAATAATCCAGTCACATTATTAAAAAATATTTGGAAATAAAGTAAAATTTTATGCATCTTTTTAAATATAGTTTAATATTCTATATCTTACTTTTTATGTTTCTTTTTTATCTCTATCCACAGGTTTTTACCAGTTCAAGTTATCAATTTTGTTGTATCCAAGTTTTAAAAAGTGCATTGTTTATGCCTGAAAATATACTATACACAAGATCTTTCTTTAGACAAAGTATGCAAGCCCGTATGACATGAAAAACAAAGGAAGTGTACTCAGAAGCTACCATCTCAAATTACAATGATAATGTAGGAAAAATGTGAAATTTGACAATCAGTAGTGTTTTGTGTTTTAAACATCCTTAATCACTTGGAATGATCGATAGCCTTGAAAAATCATTATGTGCTTTTATTTCTCCTCAGGGATTAGTTAAAAAAAATAAACCCACTACTTCTTGAAGAAGTACTAACCATTTGGAGAGGAAGGCGTATGACCCATTTTTGTGATTTGTTACAAGTAACTTCACAGATACTTCTCAAGACATGCTATCTAGTGATCGGCAAATAATTAGAAAATGGCGGGACTCTACTGCAAACAAACAAACAGAAAAACTTTTCCTTGCACATGCTGAAAATTACACAATTAGTTGCGACCCATTGCCCAGACATAAAAGATGATATGAAGGATGGAGAAGATCAAGCTTAATTAGATTGCAACTTTATTAACTTACTTCATTTGGGAACTAGCTTCCAACAGTTTAGTGATGGGTAGACCTCATGATCCCCATCTTAATTGTTCCTGCCTTGTTAAGAACTGCTGGGCAACAAGCGAAGGACAGGGTTTACAGAACTGCTGCAGTCACACAGCAGTCAGTAACCTGTATGCGCTCCCCAGCTTCCACATCCTCTAAACAGGATGGTCAGGACAGGAGGAGTTGGAGGGAGATATATCTGCTTTAATTACCAAGGTAAATATAATTCCCCTCACATGTCAGACGGATGGACATGTATGTTAAAGGGTGGAGGATTGGTGAAAGACAGAAGGGAATCACTTTCTGTAATAAATGCTAAATCATAAAACACTAAAAGTTGCAAACACTTAAAGTAAGAACATTGTACTCAGTGGTACAGATTGTAAAAAGGGGAAAAAATTAGTATTATACTCCCCTATGTCGTACTGTAGTTTAAAAACACATAGGATTTGCATACATTTCTTCCACAGCAAAACATTTTACATTTACTCTTCACAGATACGTGATCATAAACTAATTTAGCATATAAATTACAGAGAAAAAAGAATTTATTGGGACTGAATGTGTTTCTGTACATACAAAGGGGTGAGGAACATCATAAAATTGTCAGTTTTAAACCTGTCAAACCCAGAAGGCAAGAGACACAAGTCTCTGTGCTTTGCATAACTAAAACCCCCAACAAACTGGATTATGTGCTCTTTCTTTTTGAGGTTTCTCTTCATCTTCTTTTTCTAGAATTCTCAAACATCTAAACCAATAATTTATAAATGACAAGAACTCATCAACTTAAATTACATTACACTGCCCTAGATACTGCCCTAGATAAATGTTGAAGTATAGCAGTAAATAGATGCATAGTGTCTATGCCATAAATACGGTCAGGTCTTACAGAGATAATATTACATATTTGGAATACACAGTTATATTTTTCCTTCAAATTGTATATCATGTACAAACACTTTCATTTATAGCTTGACTCTCAGCTCTACAAGGCGTGTTTCTACACACACTGGTGACTTGAAAGAATATAACAATTTGTATCTCATAACAGAAATGTTTTAATGTTTTCTTAATGACACTTCAATTTCTCATCCTACAGTTTTTTCCTCTGGAAGAAATTGCTTAGGCTGTGTCTTTATCAAAAAGAATGAGAAGATATTCCTGACTCTTGAACGCAGACACTTGATATCCCCAAAGTCTGACAGTATGTCAAGAACTGAGGACAAGAATTGGGCTCACACCGTCCCTCCCTATTCTGATGGCAAACAAAGCAAATCCAGGGAAACGTGTGATGGCGCTTCCAGCAGGTCTTCCAACCCCGCTCTTGAGAAATGCAAGCTTGTGGGGAATTTCAGCAAGAGTCAAGATTTTCCTTAACCAATGGAGAAAATACATAGGCACATGTACTAATTGATAATAGTTACTAATTAGTTACTAATTAATTAATTACTAACTAGTAAATAATGTTCATAGCTCCTTCCATTTTAAATCTGTTTTGGGGACCCTAGAGTGAGCCCCAGGGATGATCCTATATGTATATGCATATGTAAAAATGTTTCTAGAGTGACAAGCTGGACTGTTGCAGGAGGTATTGCCTCCATACCTTCTATATCATTTCTCCCTTTGTTCCTGTAGTTCTTGTGCTGCAGGAATAATTGTGTATCCAGCTCAGGATGGTGGAACTCAGCTACCTACTCAGAGGGAAAGACAAGGAGCACAACAGTAGGAATGTAAAACGTGGATTAGGTGGATAAGAGGATGTGGCTGGGGTTACTAGTCTGGGAGTGAGGGCAAAGCAGGTGACACTGTCAATTCCCTAGGTATGAACAGGGAATCAAGAGATTTCAGGGAACACAATCAAGAGAAATTAGACCTGTACAACAATAAATTAAAATGTGCCTTAATTAAAAACTTCATAACAGCATACAGTAAGTAAATAAAGATTAATGTAATGTAGCTAAGATAATTAATTCATACATGGGTGATGATATTACCTGTGGGATACAAACTATCTTAAACAATCAAAACTAAAGTTGCTGATCTCACCAGCAGGAAACTAATCTGCTAGGTGATAAATGTTACATAACTTGTCTAAATTTTAGTAACCAAGTTCTTAATGATGATCTTAAAATATATGTTCTTAGTTATTGTTGTCTTAACGTTATTTAATTAATTAATAAAAAATCTAAATAAGGCAAATGGATATACCTGTTTTGTAAGCTGTGATACAGGGAAATAATTTTTACTTATTTATTTAACTTCCCTGTGTCAGGAAATTGCCAGTTCACCTAACGTTTCTGAGCAATCCCATTCCTGCTGTCTCACAAATCTTTCTGTTTCTATCTAGCATTATTGAAAGCAATTTATGTGAAGTGCAGCCTACATTACCGTTCATGATTATTTCTATATTTTCAAAAACCCATCCCATATATCTAGTTAAATTCATAATGCATGCTACTTGAAGACCAAAGACTGAAGTTAAGGACCTTGTATACAACAGCTGGTTTGAGCTTCACTGGATTGGAATGGTGGTGTGATGGTGCAGGGCTCGGGAAAGGTTTTGGGCACTGGACAGATTTTGGAGACAGGAGAGGGGCTCCAGAGTTTAATGGGACAGAGGTAGCTGGTATGGGGATGCAGTGGGATCCTAATTTTGCCAGATTAATGATCATAAACTCAGGTTCCAAGCTTAGAAAAATAGTGCATTTAGTGATGAGAAAGTAGGAAGACATAACTAGACCACCAGGTGCAAATAGTATACTTCAAGATGTTGTCTCCTAATCTCTAGTCAATGGCAGGTTTGGGTTTTTTGGGTTTTTTTTTTCTTATTAATCTCCTTTGTTTTGTCTAGGATTGATGGGCATACAACTGACTGGCTCAGTGTTCATTTTCAGCTCAAATATTGGCTCAGTGTAAGTCTTCTTCCGTTGTTTTGGGGTATGAATTCTTAAAAGCTTATCAAAATCAAAGTTAAAAACTCAGAAAACTTCCAACTTTCTTCTCTGAAAATTCTCCGGTGGAAGGTACAGAAATGTCCTTTTAAAAATTCTTGGTTTTCACTGTCATAGTGTTTTGTTTAGTTAAAATGGAAATTACTTTTTCATCATAATCTGGTAGGTTTACATCTTTTATTTTATAATCGAAAAATATTAATATAATACTTGTAATTTTTTCTGTGTAATTATTGATACATCTAGCAATGGAGTAATATTCTATATCTGCTTGAAAAACTCAACCACTGGCTGACCATTTATACTATTTTAAGCCCCTTATTTCTATGTTTTTTATTTCATGATTTATGTATCTTACTCTTATGGTTGGTAATTTTGGTTAAAATCAGAATCTATCAGGAAAAAAAAAACCAACTTAAAAAAAAAAACACCCCACCCCCACCCCCCAAACCCAAACCAAAACACCAAGACTTGCATGTCTTGTCCTTCAGTCGGGGAACAGCAGTGTGAGCACTTGGTTTAGAAGTGATGAATCCCTATTACAGGAGAGCCAGGAATCTCCTAACCATGGATTTTTTACCTGCAAGGAAAGATCCCTTTCTGTGAGCCCGTATTCCTCCCTCCCTTCCACATTCCCATCCACTCTTCTGTCACCCTGTCCCCTCTGGCACATGCTGAGTGACAAATGAGCTCTTTTATGGCCTGTGCTCTAAATAAGGGGAGAAATCTTTCTGGGGTAACGCTAGGAGGACAAGTAATGCAGACGGAGGGAGAAAATTGACAAGAAAAAATATTGTGAAACTGGTAATAAGCAAAATGGTAACTCATGAACAGCTTTTATTCTATTTCTTCCCTTTACCTGCCTTTATTATACATGGTTGCACATAATTACTGCTTAAAGATAGTTGGTGCATCTGTGCAACTAAAGGTTTTTTTCCAAACTTCTGTTTCTACAAGTCTGCGTCTTGGATCTCTAGTAACATTTTTTTTATTCACATTTAAAATTCACATTTTTTACTCACTGCTAAATTATTTATCCCCATTACTTGGCTCACAATGCAGTTGTACTTAAGCTGCACTTGGAAGCAAACAAAATCAAAGATAAAATATTATTTGTTGAGATTGGCACACACAAAAAAATCAATCACAATCACAACTAAATCACAATAATTTGTAAGCAGGCTCCCACTACTCTTCAGCTCAGACATGACAGTCTTTTATTTGTCAGAACTGGTTAGAACTTCCCATCTTTGCAGCAACAGTTTTTTCCTCAGAAAGCTGGCATCTGTAACGGTAAGCCATTTCAGCAGGCTCAGCGGGAAGCATCAGGAGCATATGTTGCTCCCATTGAGTCTTCCTAATTATTCAGCTGCTTTCCTCACACATTATAGAGTTTGCTCTCTCAACAAATAATGCAGTCGAGATCATCATCTTCTGTTACTCAAACTTTAAGGGGATGATATACTTTTATGGTGGGGGAGTTGAGTTTTCTAATAGCTGCATGGTAAATGTGATGATTGTTTTGTGCATGAGTTCATTTGCTGAGAGCATCACAAAACCTGTGGCTCCTCTGTAATAACATGGTAATAGCTCTGTAATAGGAAGCAATTCAGAGAGGAAGTTAAGGATTATATCAATTTTCTCAGCCATTCCAAAAAGAAAATCGAGAATGTAGAATGTAGAAGCAATGATAGTGAAATGAGCAGTTTGACTGTCTGCTCCTTTCCTACAACTGACAGATGTGGGTTTTGTGATTTAACGAACTGGCACTTGATGTAATTTTTCTGGGGATATGTCTCTCTATGCCAAAAGAAACATGTTTTTATGTCAACAAAAAAACCCCCAAACCCAAAACCCAACACACACCAAAACAAAACAAAAAAACACCAAGGCAGCAAGACCAATCAGCTGAAGTCTGAGAAAGAAACAGTTTTTCAATCCCTAAAATGTGAGGATTTAAAAATAATGCCTACACAGAACTAGGCTGAAACCTCGGACTTCTAAAACACTTTTCAAACAGAAAATAGCAAAATTAACATTTCACAGAAGTGAATATGCTTCAGTAATTTTCACTTTAACATCACCATAAATGAGAAACTAGTTTTTTTGTTTGCCTGATTCTTTAAATGAAGTACCTTAAAAATTCTATCCCTGCCTCATTTTTTTTTCATTGGAAATACCATAATATTTTTTCTGACCTTCACAGTAAATTGGAAGTTTGTTTCAGCAAAACACTTCTAACAAATGCACAATAATATGTATCAAATTGGAATTAAACCATTATTCTAGGCATACTGGTGGGATTTTTTTGTTCCTACTATTATATGTGACATTTACTGAAGTGTTTTCTTTTAGAAAAAAACCTGAAGTTGCATTGCTAATAGAAGATTATTTTTTCCTGATTTCTGTGCTTTGAGAGAGTCCCTAATGACATTTTTATTGTTTTTATCAGAGTGAAAAACTGTCCCTTTTCTAGTTAATGCCTTCACATTGCTTAATTATAGCTCCTTGAAACGGTGTATAGAGTTGGAGAACACAGGTATTCAGAACTCTCAAATATTTAAAACCTGAGTCTTCTAAATCTAACAGCAGCACCATGGTGTAAAATACATCTTACTGAGCCAAGATTTGCTGTGATGTATATGTTAGGCTAAACACCAATGACTGCATTCAAATAACAGGCCACCATTGGACAAGGTTTCTGCCAACCACACAAAGAACCACACCATGCATTCAAAAGAAAAGGTGGAACAAAAATACAGAAGGATAAGCAATATTTCTTTCAAGCACATCACTAGGCAAAATCAATAGAATTGTCCAAGTAGGAATATATCATTTAGTGTGGACAAAACTCAAAGTTGAATATAACATTTTAAAACGTATATGTCTTTGTTAGCAACAAATGGTGGCTTTAAAACTGCAGGCAGAGCATTACCCATGTTACTGCCAGAAGATTCTTGCCATCTAAAAATGGTGTTCTGGCAGAAATCTGTTCACCTGTATTGGTTCACTTTCTAGTTACAGTATGTCTGGCAGCCTGAGAGCACATACTGCTCCAGAATTACCTGGAGAAAAAAGCAAGACACTGTAGAAGGTTGAAAGAAAGGGAGAGAGACTATTGCATTACTAAGCACGGATCCACAGCAATTAATAAATCTGATATCACAATAGGGGGGGGTTAGATTTTCTCCAGGTTTTATGCCAGAGAACAAACCACAGTCAAATTTTGCAAAGCTTTCTTTATAATTCATTCCACCCATTTTGCAGGTTTTCTAAATATTTACATAGTCACTTAAATATCATCCAATTCTCCTCTTGCTTCTGGTTTTGTTTTAGGAAAGGCACTCAAGTGAAAAAAGTCACATCTCAGTTTTGCTTGAGTCTTATACTTCTGCAAATTTTGTACCATATATCATTTAGAAGTGTTGGTGAACCACTGTGTCTTTCATTCTTCTCTATATCTAGTTTTAGTATGCCTTAAAGTAATGCAGTTGATTTGGTTTTATCTTACTATGGTATTGCACTTTATTAACCCTCTAATTATATCTATTCTGATTTACTCATAAACATAAAATCTAATGCAGATGTAGAGTTTATACGTTTGTCAGATTTAAGATTTTATTTTACATATAAAAGTACATAGTAACAAACCAAATTCAGTTTCAAATGTAAACCCATGACTTGTACCGTTAATTGCTATTCCCTAAATTCTATAAAAATAGTGAATTTCACCTTCAAAATTTGTCTGTTTGATTTATGAATGGGGAATGTTATTTTACTGATTTTTGACCATATCTAAATGGTATAGGAAAAAAATGTTTAAATTACGTTATAAAAAGAGGGGTGTTTGTTAAAATTAAACCATGTCAAAAGTTTTATTTGAGCTTTCTGAACAAAATGACATTGAAGATAAAGGAGAAAACTTGCTTACTGTTTGTTAACACAGAGATCTAAGGACTACTTGATCAAAGACATTTTAAATGTTTGAACTTTAAGTCTCAAAGTTAGGTCAACCTTTCTGATTCTACCTTGACTTTCTGTACCCATAAAAGTTTTCATTAATCGTAGCAGATAACGCAATAACGTGGAAGCATTTGACAGTCTCCGTGCTACTTTAACCTCTATAAAGCCTATGAAAATTTTCCATAGCTGTGTATACCGTTCATTTCATAACTGGGATCCAAAGACATACTAAGCAAATGACTCCTGCACCCCAGTAGCCTAGCACACTCCTTTAGGTATGTATGATAAGCAAGAACACAAAATTTTGAAAAAATCCCACATTTCTTTCTCTCTCAGAATAGCGTTAGTATACAGGTAAGTGTTAGCACAAATAGACAACCAAATATTTTGCTGAGTTCCTCAAGTTTAAAACAAATAATAAAAAAATAAATAATAAATAAAAAAAAGAGGCACCTTCCCAGGTCTTGAGATGAGTATGTAGACAGAACCTACATTTTCTAACACAGAACACCCATGGGAATTTCTAACTACAGGAAGAAATTGCTAGCGTACTAATCCAAGCACATAGGTAGAAATAACTGATATCGCTCTAAAACCCCACAGGCTGCAAGCACTTCTAATGCAGACTTCGGTGTATAACTACAAAGCCTATAGCAATGGCTATGAGCAAGAGAAAAGGTTCAGTACAAGCAACTGAATTCATTCATTGTCTGTTAGCATTTAATCTCAGAGGACCTTCAGTGCATAGCAACAGCACATATAAAAATCCTTTCCTCTGCTTATTGACCATGAGAGCTTTTAAGTTTAAGCTTCAGACCAGAAACTCTAGGGACTTTTCTCCTCAGGAGTATTATTTTTAGTTACAAACTTGATTGAGGTCCTGCTTACAAAAGGCCTTTCTTGCAATTGTAAAGCATTTTTTGGGAGTATAAGCAAACATAGAGGTATCCAAGCACATCACTCCCTTAAGTATTTGTGGCCACTTTTTGGTATGTCTATTTGGAGACTAAAGAGCAAGACTTCACCATAACATTGCAACATCTGAACTAGTCATATTAATGACTACTGACCAGAAGTTTAAGCATTTTCCTTTAGTTTGATAAGAAGCTTCACAAAAGCAGATTAATTTAGTCTGCAGAGGGTTCGTAGTCAACTATTTATGAAAGAAAAGATGAGTATTAGTCTGAGATGTTGTTATTCCCCTTTCATCACCTATAGACACTCACTATTAATCCTTCTGTAGGAATTGAAGCCTCCCCAGCTGAGATGATGGAGAGAGCTTTATGTAGGAGCCCTTTCTCTGATATCAGAGAGCTGGGCAAAAGCATTGCAAGACAAATGCAATGAAAATAAATGTAATAGCAAATCCTAAATTAATTTTACTAGGGGTTACTAGTGGGTCTGTATTCACAGTATCAAATATCCAAGAAGAAATTTTTGGAGCTGGACAGGATAGAAGTACCCATGACAGAGTTCGTATGTGGAAATACAGTGGGGGTTTTTTCAGGAAGGAGCAGTGGGAGGATTTTTTTTCAACTGCAACCAAAAAGGAAGGAAAAGAAAGAATGCTTTTCACAGCAAAGGGACAACTACCAGTTCAAGCATATAAAAGATACAATAGCAGCTTTTCACAATAATAAAAGCTGAAGAAAATATTACATTAACTTTTCCATTTGCCCTATCCACTGTCTTTTCCTGCTGTGCCCCATTTTAATGATCCCATCACACTGCAAGAAGTAGAGCATGATGAGAAAAAGTAATAGTTGGTTTCACTTAGTGTAACCAGTGTGACAAAATGCTACAGTGTCATAGAAAATTAAAAACTTTGTGTTTCCATTTTTCACTTTTCTGTAAGACAAAAGGCAATTTTTGATGGTCAGAATGGAAATCATGAGTTCAAGAGCTTTGAATTGCTATAAGTTATAATTTTGTCATGTATTGCTGCCAAAGCAAACCTATGTGATATTCCAGAGATGGTGAAACATCACTGTTCTACAAGCTGTGTAGACACCAGCCAAAACACAAAATTTTCAACAGGTGCAAATGTGTAATTTCCCCACTGCTCTAAAGACATTTCTTTAAGACCTGTTAAAAATAAGAGTACAATAAATTTGAACTAAGCAGCTACTTAATGGACTGCTTGGTGCCATGAACAGGACATGGACAATTGGCTTCTTGAAGGGGATTTCAATCTGAAACAGGAAGAGTTTACCCACAAACACTGCTCTTCCCACCACCTAGAAGATAGTTAATTCTTTAATCACAAACTAATTAGAAATTATTGGTTTCATTGCTAAATTAGGGACATTAAGGGGGTTTGCTCCTTTAGCAGGTTTGCTGCACATGCTCCGTTGGCAGCACTCTAACAGCTGCACATATCCTCACCAAGGCAAAATGGTGACAATCACAATCTTGAAGAAAAATTCCCTCATTGACAGTGCTGCCCCTTTCAGATAAAAATAATTTATTTGCTGCACTTGCTCCCTCTGCATGAATCAGGACAATTATCTACAGAGTGGAGGGGAGAGGAGGAAGACGCTTGTCTGGAGATGGTATTTTGAAGGTGGGGAGTAGAAGATATGCTGTCAGAGCTTTTGCAGCAAATTTGAGAATTATCTTGGCTGAGACATGCTAAATTAGATAGTGCTGAACAAGATGCTTATGACTAAGCAACAAACAACACGCAGAAAAGGATAAAGGTCCCTGCAGTACAATTTGGGTATCTAATATTAAAAAGTATTCAAAAGCATCCTTAACCACATCAACACCTTTAAATTTCAAAACTTTACCAAAGTATCTGTAGTTCTTTCTCACATTTAAAAACAGAGCCATCTTGAGCATTTGAGGGCCTTTCCCCTCTGCCAAGGGCCCTCTAGAATTCACAGTATAAACAAGTTTAATTCATCACAGGGGATGAATCCAATAAATATAACTGAGTACACCAAATATACATTGAGTTTACCACAAAATATAGACATCTGATACTCATCTTTTCCTTAAAAGTCTTCATGATTAAGCATTTTTTCAGGAATCAAATCTCTCCTTTAGGTGCTAGTACACTAATAATAATAGCATAATAAATATGCAAAGTACTGTTAAATCACAGGCTTTCTCTTGGTAGGAGGTGCTCACATTGCTGTATTTTACATATCTATATCAGCAAAGCCCCTAGTACAAACTGTTGCGAGTACAGTGAGGCTTCGATCTTGTAATTAACTGTACAATCTTATAACAGTATTCTGAGACCGAAGCTTTGTTTTCATCAGTGATTTCTACTGGCAATGTGCCCCAAAAAAGCAAATCTTTAATAATTTGTACATATCACTGTAACACTAAGTGAGCACCTGCTTGGTTGTTCTCATGCACTCTGAAAAAAAATTTTAAAAGGGCATGACTTCTTAGGTATTCTGATTTTTGCGTTGAAAGAAAAAGATCACCTCTGATAATGTGATAACCAGTATATTATCATAAGCCTATTATAGTAACTTGAGGTTGGTCAAAAGTAATTTTTCCTCTCATCTTGAACAGCATTAAGATGCTCTCATCTAGTTTCTTACAACACACTTTACAATTATAGATACACTTTTGGAGAAATCAAAAATCCTCCTCAGAATACCACAGTCTTGTGCAGTTCATGTTCCAATTTATTACGTGTTTGATCTCATTTTACCAAGGTGGTTTCATTTCTCCTTATTTTCATAACTTGTATCATAACCTTTAGAGTACAGACTGATGGGAAAAGCCTCAAAATCATTTAAGCGTTTTACCAATACATTAGATGTGTAAATGTGTTTTGAGACCCTTTATATAAGAAATATATCAATAAAGCACAGCAAGTTCAGCAGAGAGGCACCAAGACATTTAGGGGGCTGGAGAACAAGCCCTGTGAGGAAAGGCTGAGGGAGACGGGTTGGTTCAGCCTTGAGAAGAAAAGGCTTTCAGGTCAAGTCCCCCAGACAGCAAACCCCAAGACCTGCAGGGAGACAGAGACAGGCTCTTCACAATGATGTATGATGCAAGGACAGGACATAACAGGCATAACTTGAAATGAGAGGTTTAGACTGGTAAAAGCTTTTTTCCAATGAGGATGCTCAGGCAGAAGAACAGGCTGATCAAAGAAGATATGCAATCTCTCTCCATCCTCAGAGATTTTCAAAACCTGACTGGATGAAGTCCTGAATCACCCAGATCCAACCTCAAACTGACCCTGTTTTGAGCAAGAGGTTGGACTAGAGGCTGCCTGAGGTCACTTCCAACCTGAAATAGACTGTGATCCGATATTCAGATACCACTGTGCCAAAAATCTCTGAGTCGATGCTACTGAGCAATCTCAAGTGCCTGTGTACACATGTGTATGTACAGGTGCGTGTGCTCATGCAGATGAGCATGTGGAAATCCACAGCAGTCTGGACTGAGCTTATTTGGGAGGGATCTCTGGGGGCATCCCAGGTGAAGAATTACCCACCTATCACCTTGTCTCTAGACCCAAAAGACAAGTTTGGATAACAAGGGTTCTGACAACAGGGCCTTTTGCTGATTTCTCTCTCAGTCCTTAGATGATTAAGATTCGCATGAGAAATATTATGAGATTTGACCTCATCACATAAGATAGCTGCATCTTTAAGGACGTGTTACATAGACAGGAGTACAATACACTTAGTGTTGCCAGGTTGGATGCTTCTTATTGTGACTACGTGTCACTTAATGCAAGAATGGTATAACTAAGACTTACTCACTCGTTCCCATGAGGCTGGAGTTCTGTAACAGTAGGAGAAAAAAACCATGTTTACTGATGGAAAGCGGTGGTAAGAACCTTGCTGCCTTTTTAAATATGTTTCAAGCATTTTAATCAGTAGAGAGCTCACTCACTGTGACCTCAGTGGATACCAATGTTTAAAAAACAGAAAGAAAAGCCAGAATGTACTTTCATAAGATCATGTTTAAGCCAGCCTAATGATCTGCAAGTGACCTATTTAATGACAAAGAGCAGTCAGAGCTCTCAGCACTGACCTATTCTGCTGGCCTAAATCATCTCTGTTCCAATGGAAATAAATTGAGTAAGGGTAATTCACAGCCCCTCCAATTTTGTCTCAAAATCTGGTGCAATATGAGAATGCCAGAGGGGTAATAACAACAATTTTACTTTTTTAATGACAAATTGCACTATTTTATGTTACAGTATGCTGATTGCTTCCTTACAGTAGACTGATTCTGATGTTCTTTGTTTTCATTTAATTGAAGAGAGGGCACCTGAAGGAATAGAAATTCAAACACAACCTAGATCGTGTATAGCTCAGGGAAGCTGTGATCAGCCTTTCATTTTAATATTCTCCAATCTCATGGGTGCATGCACTTAGTTACACTAAGTTAGTTAGTTACTAATATATAACATACACATATTATTATACATAATTTGTAAGATGACCATCATTGTAAACAATTTAAACAGTATTTTGTAATTTATGTTTCCCAAAAGCTGTCTTAAAACCTAAAATAGATCTGATAACTTTCAGAAATAGCAAAAGAAAGGGATGAGAGTCAAACAGTAATACAGTAATTACTATTCAGGATGGAGAATAACAGAGACTATTTTCCTAGCTGTAATCAGTGTGTAATTATGGCCCCACAAACAAGGCAACACATAAAGAAACAGCTAGAAACTAACACCTTGCTTTATGTCATAAATTTGTGGTCTCTTCAGGCTTTTTATCTCATTGTATATATAGACAATTGGAAATCTGTATTTTTTTAATCTGCACATTTCTTTATCAGTAGCACCATCCACAGGTATATGTTAATGCTTTGGTGCTGTTTACCAAAAACAGCACCATGCAGAATGCCAAACACAAACATTTATCTATCTATCTATCTATTTATTTTAAATAATGCAAGGCATGAGGAAAAAATGATTCCATTTTGTGCATAAGAAATAATTCAATAGCAAACCAAAAATAAATTTAAAAATCACAAAATTAAATAATAAACTTCTCAACTTCTTAATTTTAAAAAGGCATCTAGTTTTCTTTTGTTATGATTTCAACCTCTTCATGCCTTGACTTTGAGATAGCCTTGTCAAACTAAGAGGGACAGGAACTTTATCAACAGGTCCCTCAGAATTCCTGTTTTCTCCACAGATTTATACATATTATTTGGTTAGGACACTGAAAGAAAACAAGTGAAATCAGAGAAATCCAAGTGGTGCTATTCCACATTGATCAGTGGAAGATTTGAACAATAACACTTGTGGAAAGAGGTGATAGCTGAAAGATTATTTGCTCCTTTGGTGAATAAACCTATTAACTTATCCTTATTAGTTATCATCATTATTCAATGTAAAAATAAAACCAAACAAAACATATTCTACTGTTGTGGGCTGAGCTTGGCTGGATGCCAGGTCCCCACCAAGCCTCTCTATCACTCCACTCCTTAGCAGAATGGGGCAAGAAGAAAACAAGATGGAAAAAAAATCATGGATCAAGATAAAGTCAGCTTAATGAAGCAATAGCAAAAGACTTGCACACAAAAGTGAAGGAAAATGAAAGACGTTATTCTCTGCTTCCCATCAGCAGGCAATGTTTGGCCACTTCCCAGGAAGCAGGGCTTCAGCAGGCATAGCAGTAAGATCTGGAAGACAGATGTCATAAATAACAAATGCCCCCCCTTCCTCCTCCTTTCTCTTTAGCTTTTATACCTGAGCAGACGTTATATGGTATGGAATATCCCCCTGGTCACATTGGGTCAGCTGTCCTGGCTGTGTCCCCTCCCAAGATCTTGCCCACCCCCAGCCTACTGGTGAGGTGGGAGCAGGAATGTTGCAGAGACAGCCTGGGTGCTGTGCGAGCCCTGCTCAGCTGTAGCCAAACCCTGGCGCGTTATCACCACCTTTCTGCCTACTGGTACAAACACAGCGCTGTGAGGGCTGCTATGGGGCTCAAGTCAGACCCCATACATCCTACATAAAGAGTATTAAAACTGGTATTTTGCTGATTGGTTAGAGAGGATTTAGTTGGCTTTATTACACATTTTTCCATCACTGTAAAAATACTATTCTTAAAAATGCAAAAATACAAAGATACAAATTACATTATAATTTACTGTAGACTGATTCCTTCTCAAAAGAGATCACAAAAGATATATATACACACACACTGAGTCATAAATACTGAATCCTTTGTTTATTTTTTTCTCTTTTCCTTGCCTGGGAGGAATATACACTTTATTAAAGCTTCAGAGTCTATGACCAATACCTTTACTATGTATTTTTGGTGGGAAATATTTTATAAAACAGATTATCCTGTAATAAATCTGTCACAAATCAGTGGAACAGCTTTGCATAGGGAATAATGGCAGAATCTATCCTGTATTTATTTTACATTATTTGTGCTAGAGCTTTCTGAAAATAATTATTGATATGTTACTTGCTCATAAGAAATGAAAGTATTGGTAGCTGTGATACAAACCAGCGTAAGAGCTGTCAGTGAGGAAGGGTCAGATCATAACCAAAATACACCTCTGTCAGCATGACATGGAAAATGTATGTGAGTCTCTGGCTGTGCATAAACTACATAATTACTGTTACTAAGTGGCTAAACAGTGGCATAGCACCATAGAAGTGGATTGCAGTGAATCAGTATATTCTAGGAAACCAGACAGTCATGACTGAATGTTTGCCATATTTGCAGAAAAATCTTTTAATAGCTATGCTAGGACCTGTGACGTGCCAGTGTACAAATCTAGTTCAAGGCAGTATAGCCAAGAGAAACCAAAATACTCTTTCCAACTGTGTAGGCAAAAATGAATTTTTGATGCCTCTGGGTGGGCTGCTTTTGCCTCAGAAAAATCAGAAAGAAAGAAATCTTGTAGAGCTCAGAAACACTAGGCTTGGTCTCAACGCGGTCACCAAAAGATTGAAAGGATGGGAAGAGCATTTGCCATAACCACAAGCAACTTCACTCATTTGTCAATTGAAACCACTGTTTCTTGTCATTCTCAGGGGAACTGGCAGCACCCAGCTTGGCTCTCCAGGCTGCTGGGTAGAGGAGGCATGACAAAGTCTCCAAACAATAGCTGATTTTACCTAGGTCAAATTTGGTCTTATCTTACCCTTGCTTCATTTAGAAAATTTTTCAGGTGGAAATGCAAAAACTCCTTTAAGGAAGGCAGCTAAACAGGAACAATGGAGCACTGTGGTTTAAATCCCTCTGTTTAAAATACATTCCCACTATGATCTGGAATAACTGCAAGTGAACTTGTAAAATTTGCCTGGTTTCATTGAAACAGTAACAAAGATCTTACAAGGTGATATGCGAAATGAATATTATGCAAGGACTTGTACGTAAGTAAAGCTCTCCCCGACTTCTATCAATAAACATACTTTGATAATCCTTTTTCAAGATTTGACCTCCAAAACTGTTTCCCGAACAGCCAGTCTGCAGTAAGCCCATTGTATTGTTCCTCAAGACGAAACCAAAGGCTACATGTGAACAACGTGACGGCAAAGGAGAGCTGTGATTGAGGAGGTCTTTGAAACACAGATTTAATGTACAGATCAGAACTATGACAAAAAGATCATAGAATCTTCTTAATAGTCCCATCAGTCCACTCATGCTCCTATTAGTACGTAACTGGTTTAGTGCACTCATTGGCATCACTTCTGCCACAGGACTGAGATAAGGCTAATTTTTTAATTTGAGCCAGAGTTCTCAATTGTCAACTGAAAAGTCATTACATTTTTTAGTACATGGACCTGACAGTCCTGATACCACCAGAATATTAGTAGCTTTTAATTTCTACGCCACTCAGAATCTCCTTCAGCAGCATCACACACACAATGCATAAAACAAATGTCAAGATTCACCTCTTTTCTTTTAAGACTCCACAGCTGATAACTGTTGCTGAAAACAACGCAATATTTAACAGAGGGAATATGATAAGGGCTGGGGTATTTTTTAATCCTACTGTCCCCATTAGTAGAATCAAAGCATCTTAAAATTTTATATCTCTTTGTTCTAGACTCTTCTTAAAGAAAAAACTGTAGTCCTTCTTTAAGGAGCTTAACCTTTTATTCTTTTACATAAAATTTTGTTCCAATTTGAAACAACAGATTCAATCCCAGCATACAACCCCAATAGCAAAAGCTACTGTGGATATCATTATTAGTATTATTAATAACACAAATTGTAAATTTGTTGTGAATTGCCCCACTGATGCTAGGAAAGCAACACATTATGCAAAGTTACCATTTCTGCTACCAGGAGACACAAACAATTCATCAGGGAAGGGTTTCAGAACATCCCTCTACCCTACTGCTGTTTAACTGCATTAAGTTCACAGGCCAGCCCTATTTTGATTTGAACTCTTATAACTCATCAAAGCACAGACTCTCAAAAGAGAAAGTCCATTTAGTCTATCTGTATCATCATAATGACAGTAGAAACACAAAATAGCCTGTGGCTCTGGGTGAGTTAATTATCTACTTCTTTTTTTTTTTTCATAAGACACTGTCTTGAAGCACTAACACATTAACCTTGCAGACTGTTCTCTTAGACCTTCTGTACAGCATGAGATTACTACCAGTCTCAACTGGTTCGTGTCAAGTTCCCTTCTCTCCAGGGTTATTCAGGTCACTCCTCATTGTCTGGAAGATTAATTTCCCTCTTAGGGACAGGGTAAGTTTAAGTGTACAAACACTGGAATTAAGTGATGGAACATATTCAGACCAGAGAAAAACTAAGTGAAACAAATCTACTGTTTGCCCTAATGAAACCCAAATACTATCAAACAAGACGTTTTTTCCCCTAAAATATCTATTCATGCCTATTCTAAAAGTATATCCAAAATATTTGTTTTAACGAAAAGGACTACAACTCTCCAACAATACACTTTAGTTTGCCAATACCATAAATATAATAAAGTTTGATTTATATATAAATACAACATATACAAGGGATCAGTCTTCATATACTGTAAGTTGTCTGTTTTTATGACTTCCTTGTAATCCATTATATGACTATCCATCTTGTAGGATAATGAATCACCAAGCTGTATCAAATGCAAATACAGTAAGATTCAACAGAGTATTTTAAATATAATACAAAGATTAAAAATTAAATATATAATTTCCCAGCTCTGACTACATGTTTACATTTAAGCTTTTACTTTTTACTTCTCACTGACTTTGGACACTGGAAATGGATTCAACAAATGTACATCTCATTTTTTGGCATGAACACTACACGACTGAAAGAAAGTTGATTCATTTAACTGGATGTGTTGCCATGTAGCTTCACGGGAAACAGCATGCCTTTTTTTTTTATTCTTTTCATTCTGAAGGATTGCTTTTGCCTTTTAGTAGCTACTTACCGATAATAGTCTTGTTAATTAAATCATGATAACACTCAAGTTAATTAAATAGTTACTTTTGTAAGACAGATATAACGTATTACTATTATAAAATAAGTATCCTTTCTGAGCAGGACAGAGAGCGCCTGCATTCAGCTTCGTTGCAGATTCCTCAGCCTTTTGAATCTAAGAGCCTATTTCTTGATACCAATGTGGAAATCACTGATAACTGACCAGCATGTGAGCCAAAAGCTTTTAGATCACTATACAGGCTACAGAATACTATCCTCCGTCAGAAGCTATCATCTTTTGACAACCTGTCACAGAAAAATTTCTTCAAGACATCTGACCTTAAGACTCAAAAGAAGAAAGTGATAAACCACCAAAAGATATGGACAGTGGTTTACATTATGTCCGAATAAAGATGTCTTTGCAAATCTTAGAAGTTCTGCTTCCAAGCTCTCACAGCACATATCTGTCATACTCCCAGCTTCTGGGAAATACAATAGAACTAGTATCACCTTTCAGCAAAATTTAAGGTTTTCAAGTCAGCCAGTGAAATGTCTGGCTATGAATAGCCACATAAGGCCAAATAATCATATAAAGCTGGCTGAAAATTTGATCCCAAAGTAGCCTAGTTTTGGAATGAGCAAAACCTGCTTTCTACTACAAAGAATCTGTGAAAGTCAAATTATGCAAGTCTCAGTCACATCTAAGTACTGCATGAAATCTACAGTGACTTAAACTCTGTCAAGATCACAGCCAGGCTGGTCTAGTTCTTCTGTACCAACTCAGCATTGCTGGAAATCCACAGAAACACAGAAGATACACAAAACAGTACTCCCTAACGATTAGCTTCAGGTAATCACTGTGTGCAATAAAACTAAAAATGCTTTTAAGGAGCATTCTAATAAAATTGTTTATTTCCCAAGATGCTCATTTTAAGGCTTTAGGGTGAGTTTCTTCTCACCTTTGTTAAGACATTGCACAACTCATAGCATCCAATTTAATGCTGCTTTTATAAGGAGACCAATTAATTATGTCCTTTTACTCTTAGGCAGAATTGAAAGGTTTAGCAGGTGAAACAGAGAACTCCACTTCATTGTACATAGCTCCATAACCCTAATACCTCGATAACACATTCATCAAACATGAATACATGCATTTGGTTGCCATTGCAGTATACAGAAGTCTAAGATGCCTGACTTTTTAGAGTAAGTTTACACAGGTCTGTATCTATATAGCTGGACAGACAGATAGATCTGCACTCACACACAAAACTAGAGTTTCAAAGCAGGAGATGTATTTAATTTATTTGATGTCACTTAAAAACACCTTCATTCTTTTAATTGATAGCTGAAGGTTCTCAAAAGGGTTTGTTTAAGGAAAATCATATGTATCTGGGGTTTTCCTTAAATAACCCAATGATCAGTGCAGATCAGAATTTTCATCTCAAGGAATTAATTCAACACTTAAGAACTATGCTGGATTTTTCTTGTCTACAAAAGCATATTGTCAGGGTCTTTAATTTCTCTCTACAGGGTTCCAGGCTCAGATGCTGATTTCAATCACACACATTTTGAAGGTAAAATAATATCTGGCCACATTTATATTAGTAAATGAAACAGGGATGGCTTTCTAAGCCTAAGCATTGGGATGCAGTCATCTATAAAGTTTTAGCCTGGGCTAATAATGCCTGGTCCTGTGGGTACCATATCCTGTTGGGATGTAGCCACCCTCTTTTAGGAGCCTAGGAAAGCTGTGTCGGTGTGAGCCACCTCACAGCAGCATCTTGACCTGTTGCCAGTCCGCTTTACCTAATTGTAACTGCTGCTGTCAGGACCTGACTGACCTTCCCTGCATCTACCTTGTCCCACCCTAGGGGCCCAGAAGCCCTGTTCTGGCTCTGTGCCAGCCCCAGCAATGCTGTAGAGGTGCCTGGCCCACGTTTGGTGATGGCACTTCCAGGACTGACCTTGGACAGGACATCTGTGCCTGATGATCGCTGTATGGATGGGACCTGCTGTTGTAACCCCTCAGCTCCACTTGCCCTGCTTGGGGGCTGAGGGACAGTGGCAGCACCAGGGCTGCTTCTGCTGCTTCCCAGCAGCTGACCCCAGATATGTCCCTAGCAGTTTTCTGAAAAAAATACAGCTTTTCTCCACAGGTGGCATAGAAAGAGAAAGTTACCTTTATGATGCTTGTTTTACACCTTCTAAACAACTCTTCAGTAGAAACTGACTTTCAGAAACTGAGCAGTGATATAATTTCACCCCTTAACTCTGCCCGTGCTGAGAGATTTAAGTCCTGAGTTTAATTGATTTACTAGCTGTATTTTAGATCGCCTTTGTATGACACACTTCTATTTCAGTAAAATAAACAGCAAGCCCAGCCATTTACAAGCCTTATTGTCAATAACCCATTCAATCAGCAGGTAGTTCAGCTACTGAATTCTTGCTGAAATGTCCTCAGTTTTACTTCCTACAAAACTTTTGATGGTACTTTTGGTGAATATTATTTCTGTAGTCCAAAAAGAAAAAGATAAAAATAAAGGTGAAGTATTTATCCTAGAGAAATTTCTAGTTATTAAGTGTTAAGAGTAGCATTATTAAAACATATTGACAGGACTGTCATTTTTCACTTGGTTCTAAAGTAAAATTTTTCACTCATTAAAACCCAAGAAGCACCCTATTAGATCCTCCTAAGACAACCTATTGGTCATAAAATAAGTTGAGTTTAAAAATAATGAGCTTCTGATGTAGGATTAATGCTTGATTATCTTCATGAAGTTGATAATAGTGACTCTTTAGACAGACTTGCCAGAATTAATGGGCCATTTGGAAGTGACACGAAAGGGCAGCCATTGCTCAATTATTTCCATTACAACTTCTTTATTTAATGATGGAGTGTCATGTGAAGCATGCTATGCTTCACTTTCACTTGAGATTTGGAAAATATGACTGTCAAAAACAAAGTATTGTGGTTCTTTCTAATTTATACAATAATGTTAGCTTGTTTTGTCTTTTTTAATGTAGTACATTTGAGAGATTATGATGGGTACAGGGAAGCAAAAGAATTTGGAATTAGATAAAAACTGAAGCAAAAATACAAACTGTACACAGCAGTATGAATTTCTCTGAATTGATATAAATTTCCTTCTGAATTGATAGTGAATCAAAGTTACAGCATAAATAAACCAGTGTTTGATTTTGTAAGACTAGAATGAGCCAAAAATGCATTGTAGATGTCAATGATACAGGGATAAGTGTATCCACTCTATCCAATCAAGAGGCTGGATGTGCAGACTGTTCTTCAGGTGAGAGTGCTTTAAATTCACCCCCTTTTTTACTCACCATGGCTATTACACTTATTATTCATTTTACTTCATCTGAAGTTCACAATCAAAAGAGAACACTTAAGGAAAGTAATCATACCCTCCCTATTTTGTTGCCTGCATAGACTTAGATAGAGTTAATAGTAATATGAAAAAGCAGTGAAGACCAGAAAAAAACAGAGCATTCTGAAATATGGTTGCAGCAGTCACCGTAAACCCTCCATGGTATCTGACATATCCTCAAAATAGCCCACCTCCCTCCCTCAGTAACAAATTTATTTCAGATTCAATGGTCTAGATTAATTCAGCCATGGTATGCTGAAGGCTCTGATAAATATACAAATACATTTTTATATATATATACACACACATAGATAGATAGATAGATAGATACACACACACACACAGAGCTGAATTCTTTTTCCCTCTGGACACTCCCAGAGGAATAAGGACTTTTAGTAGAAGGACAGTCTCATTAACCTGCCTTTTTACACCAGGTTTCTGTGTAAAGATTCCAGCCCTATAAAAGTCAATGTAGTTGTAATAGATGGAAGCAAGGTGAATGCTAAGTGCATGGCTTTTTAGTGCATTGGATTGCTGAATTTTTTCATTCCTTTCCTTCCTATATCGTATTCCCATCTTGCATGGCTTATTCACACTGGCACAAACTACAATAGGAAGAAGGCAATTAATAAAAAACAAGGCTCAGATCCCCAGTAGCTGAGCTACTCTCGCAGACCCCTATGGCTGTCTGAGTCTTCCAGAAGCACTGGTCTGGTACAGCTAAGAAGTTGCTATTGTTTTCCTGATATTTGGTACTCAGAGAATCAGGAGTAACCTCAAGTGTTCCTCCTAATGTCCTGTTAGTACAGTAGCATCCTAAGGATTCTGTAGGATGAACCCAAAAGCAGCCAGCTGAGCTGAATTTGTGGCTGCTTTCTATTGCAAAGCAGCGATGGAGCCTGAGGCAGACAAAAGTTCTAGCAAAAATCTCTAGTGCCATCTATTTAACTTTGATAGAGGAAGAAAGAAGCTCAGCCACACTTAACTGAATTACACCGAACACTGACAGGTGAATATGCTGTCAAAGTTAAATGAAGTGCTATGCAGAGATAATATTCTCTTTCATTATAAAGACCCAGAGCTAATCAAAACAATTAACTAAGCTATTAACCGTACCGAACATACTGAATAGTATTGTTTATTACTCCTCCCAAAAGGATTTCTCATTTTTCTATGATGATGGAAGAAAGAAATACATTATCTTAAATCTGGCAAGTGAAAATTATGATGATCCTAGAACCATCTCTGAAGAGTGTGTAGGAGAGCTAATAGTACAGGAATTACAGAGAATCGATACATTGGCACCAAATGTGTCAGCCTTACACTATTCACAGGGGTGGACTGTAAAGAAGCTGTGGAATTAGTCCTTTTCAACATAAAATAATGCAATTTTTTACCCTACTTCTTTAGTCAAATGCTAAGCAAAATTGCTTTTCTCACTTCTATCTTTGATTAATAGACAGCAAATATCATGTAGTTCTTCGCCTGATTCACGCTAAGAAATTAAGTTAAAGACCTTATTTCTACCAAATGGCATTGATTATCATCAATTAATTATTTATTAAAGCTCTGTATGGACCTTAACATTCTTTAATAGACATGCGACTGTCACGTTTTGTAAATTACAGACCCACCTGGGTGTCAAGACTTTTATCTTTTAAATGACCTTCAGTATATGCATGATTTGGTGAGGTTGTATAGAGTTCAGCTATCATGCCAGCTGAATGGAAAAAGGCACAACCTGTCAGCTTGTTCACATCTCTGCCACACCAAGACTACACCTGACACTAGTCTGAAGAGGAGGCTTTTTGCGCATTTACTATTCATCTTTTCTTGATCTGATGCAAGACTGGCTTTTTAAGTTAGTACCTCTCTGTAAGGGAGGATCCAATTTCAATTTTATTATTACTATAATTACTATTGTTGTGGTATAATGCTGTAACATTACCTCGTGCTGATTCAAAAACTTATTTGGAGAAAAAATGCTGTAAAATGAAAAATACTTTGGCAACACTTCAGTGTAATTCTAGGCACCTTGTGAACAGCCCCAAGTTAACAACCCCAGTCCTTTGTATCTTTTCTTCTCTCTTTTATCAGAGAACGTAGACATCAAAGATGCTTCAGAAACCAAATTGACACAGTCCTCCTCTATAAATCACCCCACTAAACTGTCCAAAGCTATGGAATAAAGGAAAAATGTGAAATCAGCCCCTCAGTGGTATATTTCTGTTGAAGAACCATCAACCTGCTCTGGAATTTCAGTGTGATAGCAAAGTTTTCTTCTCACTCACATAACCTGGTATCTGTACAACTTTTTAGAGAAGCCTCATACCAAGTCATTCTGTTGGGAACTGGATATTCAAATCTCAAAGACAACTCCAAAAATTTCAGCCATCAACTACAGAGCTATCAAGTACGATTTCAAATGTGTCTGTTCTGCCTTCATGAAGAATGGAAATTGTAAGTTCTGCAACAATGGATGGAAATAAACGTGGAAAAGACTGAGTCACAACAAAGGAGTTGAATTACTAGGTATATTTTTTTATAAATATGACAAAAGGAAAGAAATCTTGATAACTTACATCATGACTCTAGCCTGCTCCTCCAAGTATTAGTCTCTGTCATTTCAATAATAAAGGCACAGCAAGCAATTCAGTGTCACTTTTATATTAGTATGTAAGATCATAAGTTCAATCATCAAAGTAAAAAGGAAAAAAGATAAAAATGAAAAAATCCAAGGTCCAGGAAGTGATGGTAATTTACAGGAAAAAAAATCTGAAGAAAAAAAGATGGCTTTGGTTAAAACCTGAAAACTGCAGTATCTGAAGGTCAAAATAGTAGTGCTGTCAGAGATACTGTTGGCAATGGGTAACACTAGCACTAATCCAAAGTACTTTGCATTTGGAAAAGTAAAATGAGAAGATTCAAACTTTAAGGAAAAAAAAAAAAAAGTGGGCTCTTTCTGCATCACTGAGTATGCTGTAACTTTCTGTGGAGTACAAAACTCTATGCCCCCCAAAATGGGAAAGTTTGAATAACTTCTGGATGAAAAAAGGGTAAGCATCATCAGATCAAGTCCAGAAGGCATTCTGTTAATATTTAAGACTGTCTCAGTGAAACTGGCAGACCTCTGACAATCCTTTGCCTTTTCTACTCTCTAGTCTATATAGAACAAAATGGTATTTTTTGCACAGATTACACATTGGCATCCAAGATGCAGTACTTGAGAACATACTGATGATAGCTAGGTGCACAGAAAAGATCAGTCTGGAGTATTCAGGAAAAAATCTGCCAGTCAGTGCATCAGTAGAGAGGCTGATAGAATGAAGAGAGGCATTAGCAGGATGTTGAAAAGGGGAAAAGAGGGTGGCAACAGACAGACTGCAGCAAAAGTAGTGGAAGAAAGAGGAAGAATAGAACTGTACTGTGAGGCTGAAGAGCAAATGGAGTAACAGTAAGTGTAAAGCTGATAGTGGGAAAAACTCTTGAGTACCATGTTTCCAGACAGATATTGCTTTGCATTTCTGTACTACTTAAACATTTGAAATTATTGGTTATAAATCTTCATCAGAGTTCAAATTATAAGGCTGCTGCCATTCTGTTTCATAGACCTAATGAGAATTGAGGAAAAATACAATGCCCTCTATTAAGAGTGACTCCACATCTTAAAACCTTATTTCAACCGTTAATATCTTATCTTCCAGATAAAAAAAAAAATATTGTTTCGAAGTTCCAGACAACATCAAAACTTGAAACCAGCCCAAAACACTTAGTCATACTAAAAAACAAAAACAACAAAAAACAAAAACAAAAGCCCACATCCACCAAAAAAACCAAAATAACAAAAAACCAAAAAAGCAGAATTTAGGAATCTTAGAATATCTCTCTGCAAAACCTTAGGTGCCCAGCAGAACAGTGAGAATATGCCCAAGTTCATACCTAGGAAGAGGAATCCACATGACCTTTAAGCCTTTAAAAACAATTCACTTACAAATCCACAGTAGCTATAAACAGAGGCAGCTGCCAGAAACACCAGTAGCCAATTAAGAAAGGCTGAATGCAGGAACAAGCCAGAGCTGCCCATTGGCAGCATCTTCCATTTTGATTCATCCTACCTTCACCCTCAAGGTTGAATCTTCCAAAACGGTTCTTTTCTTTCAGCACCTGGTGGTGGTGCTGTTGCTCCTCTCTATAGAGTAGCTTCATCTTTCCAGGTCTTACCTGGGATGTGAACAACCCCGAATTTATTATCCAGCATACAGTACTAGAGTATTGTTGCTATATTCTCCCAAGTTCTCCGTGGGCTCTCAGCCCAGGTATCCCTGTACTTCATAGATATGTGCTAATCACTTAAAAAATCTGCTGGAAAAGGACAGTCCTTGTTTAGTAAAAATATACAGCTTAAATAAGGAAAAAAAAAAAAAAAAAAAAAGACAGTAGCATGAGAGCAGAAAGTCACTGAATTGACCAAAATTCAGCTGGGATTGGAACAAGGTGGCAGACCTCCTGGATCTGGGGCAGTGTCATATCTACTTATTCAGGCAGTTTTTCAGAGAGGAATTTCATTCATATTACTAGTCCTATTTAGTTAGGAGGACTAAACTGGCTCATCTGGGAGACTGTAGAGACCATAAAAATGTAGAGCTGTAAATATGCCCCAACCCACTGTGCATGTGTTTATAAACAGGAATTATCATTAAGATGACAAGTGTCTGCTAAATCCTAAAGACTCTTGCCAGTAATAAGCACAGCATAGTTTCTGTATAACTTTGCTGATCAGAATTTCCAGCATTTTATAAGACAACCAAATTCTAAGGGAAGAAGTCTATTCCTTTGATTTATTGTTTATGATTAGTATCAGGTACATATCACACTAGATTAAAAGCTTTCTTCAAATATAAAAAATAAAGGGTGCAGGCTGAAAAAAACTCAAGCCATAACAACAAGAAAATTTTAAATGAAAAATTGGCAGCTATGCAAATTAGCCAAATCCTGGTAATTATTTAATCTTATTAAAAAAAAAACCACAACAAAAAACCCCAACAAAACAACAAAAAATCCCAAACTGAAAACAACAACAAAGTTCTGGTAAGAGAACACTCATTTAAAAATGCTCATATTTATGAGCTGAAGGGTAGATAATGAAAATGTATGAACAAAAATGAATTAAACACTAGCAAGGGCTTTTTCATAGTTTGCAAATCATCTACATGTCAAAATAGAGCTATCCCATTAAAGAAAAAAAACAAACACAAAAGAGAAAAACATGACTAAATCAAGCAGGACCAGATTAATGCCTATGCACTGTAGGTCTCAGATTAGGGCACCAACTTTTGGAATAACATAATGAGATCAGAATCCCAACGTTCATTAAAAAACCCATGCTTCTTATCCCACAGTAGGCAGGAGAAAGGAACAGAGAAAGGAGAGAGCTTAAAAACAGAAATGAGGAGTAATTAATATCCACGTCTGCAGATAATTCCAGTGGATTTAAACTGTAGCACTGAAGCAAGTCATTACAGAAAGAGAACAATCACACTCAAAACAAGGGAAGCAATCAAAGGTGAGGATGAGTTTTGGTGTTGTCCTGTTTTATGTAACACCCTGGATTCCGTTCCAATGTTGCTGACTTGGGTACCATACAGCACATCACATCTCCCTTCTTTCTGTTTCTAAATAATAAATGCACTTAGTAATGCTATGCCGAGTAATCTTGCTTTTGAAGCGCGCACACACACACACACACATATAGAGCTCTTTTTCTTTGCTGGCACACATTTACTGTCTTCACAATCTAGACAGTTTTAAGCTTTAATAAAATCAGGTTCAGGCAGGGTGAAGAAAAATAAAAATGGGGAGTAGATGCAGAAAAAAAAGCCTATGTAACTAAAGGAAATACAACCAGAAAAATAATGACTACTAAGAGGAAAAAACTGTAATTATTATAGTTTCCAAAACATTCAATGTTGAGAGAAAAGATCAAGCAGCAAATGTGAGAGTATCATCATGAGCAGGGACAGGCACTGTGGTTATGGGAATGAAACAGCTACGTGTCTGCACAATTGCATCTAAATTACTTGAGCACAAATTTAAGCTTTGGATGTGGCAGTGTTAATTTGAAGAAAGGAACTGCATCTCTCTCTATTAGTCACACTCATAAATCCATGCCTGTGCAGTGACATCCTTCCGTGTTCTGAACATCAAGCATGGAAAAACATTTCATTTGACATCCCAGCAACTATATGTCTATGTCAGGGCAACTCTTTCCTAAACCAAACTGCGCTGAGACATCCCTCTTGGCTATTACTTACACAATTTGCACTATCATTTCATTATTTTTTTTCTTTTTTCACCTAGATAAAGTGCCTAAAAAGAATAAGAAAATATAAATAGAAATTTAATAGTCGTTGATGCTGTTTCCAAGCACTTTCTCATTTGTCACGAAAATAAACATTGCATCTATAATGCCAAAAATACTCACAGGCAATCTGCTCCTGAATTTCAGACAAACAAAAAAAAGAAATTAACATTGTCCATTTCTGAAGTTTGTCATTCCTTTGATTTCATTCATTTGAATGTGATTATTACAGTATGGTTCACCTATAGATGCAGATATCTAAATGTCTTGAACATAGACGCCCCTATGTGTGCAAGACTTCTTACTCCCCTTGAGGTCATGGGAAAGCCATGTCAATCAGTAGAGTCTAATAAACTTCCCAGATTACCCTAAATAAGACATCTGCATTCGGTAAGCTGAACAGACCTCCAGGATTTTCATTATGTCTCTTGACTATGAAGAACATCTACATTTAGGTGTCTGAATCTGGAACCGAATTCCATTTCTGGGGCTTGATTCAGTTGTCCCCATACAGGAATAGTGGCTCCAGCTGCACTCCAGAAGGGCACGTATCACTCCAGCCAGCCACATACAGACTTGTTGGATATCAAGCACCTCAAATTACTTAAGTGTGAATAACTTAATCAATTTATAAGTGCCAAAACCAGATGCTTGCTCTATCTATTTTTGCAAGGATTTATAAAGCATATGACTTTGGCTTCATAAGTTAGTTTAGACATTCCAAGCCTAGCCATACATCCTGGGCTTTATTCAGGTTGCTGGATATATATACATCTTGATCTCACTGACCTCATCCTGATATCACTTGAAAAGTTATGCAGGGTTGTCAGAGAAACTCTCTCAACTATATATACAGGATGCAAACCACTGTGTGAATGCATTTCTCACAGTCTACCTAAATAGGCTTTTACTGTCTGGAGAGTGAGAATTGTAGGGATTATTCCACTTCCTATCAGAAATACTTCAGCTGAAACTTTCATTTGACTTTTTCAAAGCCTGATCACAATTAGTAATTCACAACCATTATTTGATGGAATACTAAATCCAACCTTCCATCTCTGTTTCTTCATGTGATGAATTCTCCCTCTACAGTATAATTTCTTGTTAGCTTTTTATTAACAGTCCCTGACAATTCTCATTCCAGCTTTGTTTTTCCTTTCCTCAGGAATTTTTCTTTTTTAGTATCAGTGCTAATCTTTCTACAGATTGATAATGTCTCACAGGTGTGTTTCAAAAGATCAGTTTCTTGACAAAAATATTAATTTCTTTATCCTGGCCACTGCTAAAATAGGATGGGCCACAGGGCAAATGTTTGAGAAATCCAGTTAGTCATCTGCCTGTGCTCTGCTTTGAATACAATGGCATCTCCCGCTCCATTAGCCAGTTATATTAGTTTTCTAATATAGTAAATTGATGGTTATGTTTTTTACAGTTCTTACTAATACCAATATTTTCCATTTCAAACTCATGATGTTTCCTTTAGCCCTGTATTAAAACTTACACGGCGAACTGCAGGGGTGAGATCAGCTACATTTTCTAGTTTTAGGGGAAAAAAAAACCCAAACCAAAACACTAAATCATAACTTTATTTTCACATGTTTAGGTAAAACACCCATATGAAGACCCACCTCCTTCCCCTAAAGCTTCAGCTTGTCTGTAGTCTAATTGAATCCCAGAAAAATTCAGGCTACATTTGAGTATAATATTACAAAGTATCTGCTGCTGCTGGTTGTGCCAACTATCCCAGTGTTCAATTATTCTTAAGCTACACAGCACTCAGTGCACACCGAAGCCCCACAGCGTTTTCTGGTTATGTTTAGTTTTATGGGCTGTTCTCTTCCTTTATAGTGTTTACCTAGTGTAGGTCTGTGTCCTGGTTTCAGCTGGGACAGAGTTAATTTTCCTCTTAGTAGCTGGTGCAGGGCTGTGGTTTGGATTTGGTGTGAGAACAATGTCGGTAGCACACCAATGTTTTTTTGTTGTTGTTGCTGGGTGATGTTTGTACTAAGTCAAGAACTTCTCGGTTTCTCAGGCCCTGCCAGCAAGAGGGGTGGAGGGGCACGGGAGACTGGGAGGGGACACAGCCAGGACAGGTGACCCGAACTGGCCAAGGGGATATTCCATACCATATGGCATCATGCTCAGTATATAAGCCGGGGGAAGAAGAAGGAATGGAGGGGGGGGGGGCATTTGACATTATGGCATTTGCCTTCTCAAGTAAACTTCATGCATGATGGAGCCCTGCTGCCCTGGGGATGGCTGAACACCTGCCTGCCCATGGGGAGTGATGAATGAATTCCTTGTTTTGCTTTGCTTGTGTGCACAGCTTTTGCTTTACCTCCTAAACTGTCTTTCTCTCAACCCACAGGTTCTCTCACTTTTACTCTTCCAATCCTCTCCCCCATCCCACGGGCAGGGGGAGTGAGCAAGTGGCTGCATAGGGCTTGGGTGCCAGCTGGGGTTAAACCACAACAGTCTGGACAAAGCACGTATTTCAATACAGGTGTTAAAATGTCTTTAAATAATCTCTAAAGTACTCTAGGGCCCTGGTGCCATGCTAAAAGATTACAAGGAAACATATGACTTAGAAGACTATAAATTTATGTCTCTCTGATTTCAGAATTTTGCTTGGGCTTAACCAACTGGCAAACATTTTACAGACTGTTTGATGACTTTTTTGTTGTTGTTGTTCAGCCAGCATTATGTCAAATCTTTGAAGTTAATGAAGTGACAATGGTATTTGTCCTTTAAATTATTACACAGATAAGAAGTGACATATTAAGCAAATGAGTATTACTAGAAATTCTCGAGTTTAATACTCAGTCTTTTGCACCTTTCTTTTTCCTGTCTCCAAAGTCACAATACAACAAGTAGAAGTTGAGAAGGAAAAAACCTTTTAGAAGTTTGTTTGCAAAAATAGAAGTTTGGTGAATTCTGAAACAACCAAAGCAAAATCAACTCTTTCGGATGACATTTCTGCTAATTTCTAGGTTTACACATCAGAGAAAGAAACAAAACATGACATTTCGAAGGATAGCTGCTTTTGGGTTTTGCAGAGCTGTCTTTTGGAGAAAACATACTTTAATCTATCAGGCTGGTTCCTCTGCCAAGCATTCCTCAGACAATTCACATTAATGAATGAAACTACACAGGACTAAACTAAAGTAACGATACAACTACAGGAAAAGTCCAAAGAAGTAAATTTTACACTGTTTCCAAACAACATGTTATGATTACAACTGTATTCATCTTTTAGGATGTGATTCGCAAAGGGGAGTCATGTTTGACCAACCTGACAACCTTCTGTGATGAAATGACTGACTTGATAGACAAGGGGAGGGGAGCAGTGAATATAATCTACCTGGGTTTCAGTAAGGCTTTCAGCACTGTCTGCCGTTAGATTCTCATAGAGAAGCTGTTGTACAAACTGGATGAGCAGACAATGAAGTGGATTGAAAACTGCTCGAAGAGCTGAGCTCAGAGGATGGTGATCAGTGGCATGAAATCTAGCTGAAGTCCAGTAACTGGCAGTATACCCCAGAAGAGAACACTGGATCGAACGCTGTTTAATATCTTCATTAATGATCCGGCTGATGGGGCAGAGCATACCCTCGGCAAGTTTGCTGGTAACACAAAAGTAGGAGGAGTGACTGATACCACCAGAGGCCTGTGCTGCCATCCAGAGGGACCCTGTCAGGCTGTGGAAATGGCTGGCAGGAATGCCATGAAGTTCAACAAAAGGAGTGCAAAGTCCTGTACCTCGAGAGGAACACTCCCACGTACCAGGGAGTGCATGAGCCACAAGTCAAAAAAAAACAAAAACAGAACACTGAAAAAAAGCATTTTCTTCACCAAAGACATCTGTGTTTGAAGAACTGCAACATCCCCTTCCCCCAAATCAGACAAAACAGTGATGCAAGCAACTCTGTAGTTGAAAACAAACCATTAAATTTATAAATTAGATGCTGTGATCTAAGAGCCTGCATTTACAGGGAACTTACATCAGTGACCCGTAAGGCCTCTTCTAAAGCTTTTCTCTTACATGGAAATTTTTTCTGATTGTTATGAGTATCTGAGGATTGCTGCCATACCACAGAACAGGAACTGCCATAAGGTAATGTCATTGCCTTTGATGTATGTTTTTATATTTCTAGGTAGAAAAAACATCATGTTTCTTTGTGACAAAGGAAATTGTGATGAAAAACACCTTTGTAGTAATTATCCATAAAGTTTCTGTCTTATAAAACCAGAAAAGTCCAACATCAGGCCTCAATGCACAAGAAAGTGCATGGAACAACCTATTTTAAAGTATAATTCTCTATCAGTGTGCTTTTCCAATTCTTTTGTTTTAGTAGGCTTGCCAAGCCTTTCCAATAAAAATATTATTTCCCATAGATTATTCACTGTGTGAGATCAGTGTCTGCTTTCCAAAGAAAATTATTAATGATATCAGGCAAAAGTACTAATACAATCATATTTTTGTATTTTGATTAAGGTACCTGAACAGAATTTCAGTTCAATTGTCTCATTTTCTTGTAATCATCTACAAGCCTCATGAGTTCTGTAGTCTCTCCCATGATGTGCTGTGGCTATAGAACTGACATGATATGCAAACCTTGCTTATTCAGCTAAAAAGATCATGATATTGTCCTATTAGAAACCATATCAGTCTTGATATTGCGTAAGATACACTGTTCTGTCAGTAGAAAAAGGATGGGAGCAACAGGCAACTAGAAATGCATTCCCCTAGAGAAGTGTAACAGCAACTCCAAAGCAAAATATTTCTGGGTTTCGACACAATATCATCCTTTCCTCACACACTCTTGCCTGAAGCCACTCTGGATATTTTGTTGATTGGAACAACACTAATCCACAGTACTCATTCACTTCTGCCTGCCATCTCCCTCTTCTTACAGGCAGGCACTAGCAAGAGCTGAGACCCTGCTCACAAGCAGAACTGGGAGCTGGCAGCACACTGCTGTAATGTCTGGAGTCAGGAAAATGCTCCTGGTTACAGTCTCTGTTTGCAAATGCACGCACACAAATGATTTGCGTGGTCCAGGGAACACACACACACTGGTTTGTGAAACCTCTTATCTAGAAAAATGAAAGCCTTAAGGAGACTCTAACAAGCATCTCACAGTACTCATTCAGTGTTGTGTTTACTTCTTCAGACACAGGTGCTCAGCATTGCACCAAAATCATATTTTCCTGCTGACCTAAGATGGAACAACAGGCTTCCCACACAAACATCGATAAGCTACGAAGGATTCCTCACAGTCTTAAGATGATAGGCACATTTAAAACCTTGTCAAACAACACATTCAGTCATCAGCAGTAACTCACAACAGCTGAAGAATAGACCTTTGGCTCCTCAATGGGGCCAAAGCTGCAGAGAGCAGCAGCATTCATCACAAATTCATTCACATTGAAGCTAATTTTTTCCACAGAATGCTTTGGACACAAGGTTAGGTGTGCCCCTTCCAGTATGAGTTGCCATTCTCACTAGTGTCAACTCTTCTATCAGAAAAGGCAAGTCATCTCATTCTAACAAAGACAATTACTTCAAATTTGTTGCTAAATGATTTCTGGTAAAACCAAGGTGATGAGCTATTGAACACTCAGTTCATTAGCTGTCATCCAGCTTGACATTTCCATCTTTCAAGGAATATTGCAGAAAAATCAAAGATACGCAGGGCTGTACTTCCAAAGCTGCAGTGGTAGCCATACTATCTTAAAGAAAAAGGACCGTGAAGGCTATCACTAATGGGATGTGGAAGGTTACAGCAACCCCTAAGCGGATAAAAAGTGTTTGAAAATGGTTACTTCATGTGCCCTTTAGACACAGTTCCAAAAGGAACCAACATTAATAAAGCAGAATAAGAACATAATAATAGAACATAATAATGGAATAAGAGCATGGTATTCTGGAGACAGAATAAGAAAAAAAAATATTGGCACACATAACTGATATTACACTGTGGCACTTTTTAAAGTCATTCTATGTAAATATTATACTCTATATCCATGTGAAAGACAGTTAAAATGTATATAAAATAGGCGAAATTAAAAGTGTTTATTAAGTGAACACAAACACCTTTATGGCAAAATCCTTATAACATTATATATGCAAAGAAAATAATCGCTATTCTATAATACATTCTATATGTTATGTTACAATTGCCTTTTAATTACTGTTTGCTTTACCTACTTTCGTCCTTCCATCTGGTATTTGAATCATCTCTGCAAGGGCTTATCCAATGGATTCCTGGCTTAGGTACGCTCTTTAAAAATTGAAGATATCTTTCCTGTTTTTCTCCTGTCTTTTCAGTTGAACAAGCTAAATATAAAGATTATTTTTTTTTAATTTTCTATTACTATTTGTTTCTTTCAAGATTTCTCTTCCCTCTACATTCCCACTTTTTATTAATGGATTTTAAAATTAATACTTTCTTGGCCTATTTAGAAAACACAAAACCTACTCTTAAATGCCCTAACATGTTCTTTAAAACTTTTCCAGTTTTCTTCCAGAAGACAAGTACGTAATGTTTGTCGGTAGTACCTGCTTAAGTGTTAAATGCATCTATTGCTTCCAGTCATCCTGTCTGCCTTAGCTCTTTTAAGTCCAGTCGCCATCTGTATGTGACATGACAGGGATGACACAGGTATCAATTTATTGAAAGAAATGTATGATGTCTGTGATTCACTCCCTGGGTCAGAAATTGTCTTCTTGCGTGTGTTGTTTGTAGTGACCCGCTTAGGGCAACTCCTCTCCATTAGCGTCATTAAACATCAAACTGACTCCCACAGCTTTGTGAAAAAATATTCCCAGCTCCCAAGACTCCTCAGAAACCACATCTAGAGCAAGCCTGCACACTGCTGCACCCTGAAACTTGTGCTGTTCCTCGAGCAGGAAAGTGCTTAGTTTTAAAGATCATTTCCATAACTAGCTATAGTTAAGCTTTCATTTAGCAAAGGAAACTGGTAGATACTTCATTAAGGATAAGAAATTATATTTCTTAAATAGCAAATATAAAATATTTAAGGTAGTCTCAGGACTTCACAGTCAGCTGATTCTTTTTACTCCTAGTTATTAACTGGTGCATCCCCTCAGTGATGGGAGCTGGGGAACAATTCTACCACCTACTCCCGAAATCCTGCTTCCCTAAGCTAATTTCCTTCCTTGACCACTGTACAACTTTAGTGTCTTATTGAGGAAGCTAAACCTGCTGCCTTCATCCCAGGTCAGCTCAGAACAGACCCTTCTCCAAGCAAACCATCTTTTGGCAGAAATACTCTCCCTTCTTTGACTTCCAGCCCGCTTGGTTTGTTTATTAGCAGAGCCAGCAGTTAAGATTTATGTAAAAACTAGTTGTGAGGGACAAGGTTTGGTGAAATCTCCTCGGTCTACATTGAGTACCCAGCTGCTACCTTCAGCTTATATGAACCAACCCCTCTACAGCTAGCATCTAAGGTACTTATACTCTGCAACGGAAAGGGGCAAGAGTGTAAGAACTGCTTGTTAAGTTTAGGTATCTAAGTTACATTCACAGGATTTTCAAATCCAAATACTCTTGTCATTAAAAGAACAAAGAACTTTGGCATTTATTTAAAGCAGACTGATTTGCTAGGCACTTAATATTTCAGTAGAGTTAATTGCTTATATTAAGCAGAAATAGTTCCAATCTGAATTTCTCGCCTCCTTCCCTTTGGAGATGGATTACAAAAATGCTGATTCTATAAACACAACATTCCTCTCACTTGCACTGTTGATGAGGTTTCTGCTTCCTTTTTGTAAACAACTTTGAATTTATCTATGTACTACTTAATTTTGAACATACTGCCCGTTTCAGACTTCTTTGCAAGAAGGATCATTTTCAGTATAGTGGGACCAAGTGACATGCTTGTTATTAGATTCATACATTTGAATTCACTGTGACATCTTCAAAGAGTCAGCACATGAAACGTTAGCAGTGCAAATGACAGATTTGGGACCCAACGTCATCTTCTCTTCCTCATATTTTGTGAACATTGCAGGTCTTGCACTGAGATTTCAGGAGTTGTAAGATTATTTTTTTTCTTATATAAAGTATTTTTGAAGCATTGTTGATGAATCTGTGATCTAAACCACATTTTGTTTTTCACAGGGATGACAGGTCAGTGATTTCCTCTGGCATTAGGTGGTGGCCATTATCTTTTAGAGTTTAGTCATTTTCAGGATTCACAGTCTGCATTCATCTAATTCAAACAACAGGTACATATCAATGAGAATCTCTAAACATTTCTGCATTCCTGCTAAGATCTTTTTATGTGACTTTGCATACAGTAAAGTTTATTCCTATCCTTATAAAAGCCTGATGCTTATATTTCTGCATAGTAACACCAAAATAAATACTGAGAGTCATAAAGACTTCATATATTTCTTTAGGCAGTGCACTAAAGCAGTGCAGAAGAGGCTAACAGGTTCTGCAAAACCACTGCTTTTTGCCCTTATGCAAGTGAGCGGGACAGGATAGAGACTGACTGAAAAATTATTGTGACAGGCTCTCAGCTGGCCATAACTCTGAAGTTGGAACCGTTGTACTCTTCCCTTAAAAGTGGCCAGACTAAAGACACTGAAATGGTTTGCAGCATCAATGATTTATTAAAACACACGCTAAACCAAGCGACTTCAACAAGTCCACCTAAGTGTAATATGGTGAGACAGACTAAAATAAAAGGGTTTGCAAACAAATCTTCCCCTATTCACTGTACCTCACAGAGCAAAAGCCCTTCCCATCTTGTTTTCTAAATGAGCAATTTTTAGCAGCTTCCTGGATTCCAAATAATTGACTATGGTCTGCTTAGGATCTGCATCAAGATCCCCTTTCCCTACAGGGAGGTTTCTGCAAGGCCCTCTGCAGATTTTCTGCCAGGTCCGTGCTCCCAGGAATCCCCCAGCCTGTACTTGTGCAGCAGCATCCCCACCTCATGGCATTATCACTTCCCATCTGTCCTGACTCATGCACCACAATCCTCTCCCCCATAACCATGCTCAGTTGTCATCATGGAAAAAGCAATTTTCCCCCTTTCTTGCTGCTACCATGGTACCAGTACTGTAGCAGCCTGAGCATTACCAACAGGCAGCCTTCCTGCCTGCTGCTCAGCCAAATTTATTTTTTTTTTAAACAAGTGGTGCATGTACACATACAATAGAGTGAGTGATATACAGTACAACAGGTGCCACTTACCACAGTTACTTCCAGTGGCTGATGTGGCCTGTGTGCAATTATTACACAGTCGCATGACAAGCTATCATACTTATTATTTTGAAAATCAACATCACTGACTTCTTCAGGGGTGGAGGGAGGGGACAGCCACATTAAGACTGACTACAGGAACCCAGTCACAGCAGCAGTCTTGTTCAAAGAGCAATCACCTGTTCTATTTAAGTTTCCAAGGGCACTGCAATACAAAAGAGGTTGGAAATCCCTGTTTCTCTGAGGCAAGAGGGACACTGTTCTTCAAATTATTTGATAAACACTTTTCTGTTACAAGAGAATGACTTTGGGCATCCTCCAAGTTGAACTTAGAACAGAACCTGGACCAGAAGGTCCTCTTTGCAAGGACATGAGAACCTGATTTACCCACGGAAATAGAAGTGCCGTGCTTTGCAAGCACCAGGAGATGTTCTCTCACTAAGAGGCAAGGTGCTGTCCATCACTGGTATCTTCACTCTCAAAGAAGCAGGGTTTCTCTTGACTCAAAAACACATGAAAGTACGGGAGGAGCTGGGAGCTTGTCATTTGAAGCGCTGCATATATCAACACACTGGAGGTGCCATGAGAAATTTAAACCAGCTGCAGGGTTTTTTTCAAAGTAGCAAAATGAGAACAACAAAGATTGTGACTTACACCACCTCTCTCTCCCTAACTGCAGCAGAGCAGTCCAAGAACAAGTCACCCATTACTGCTAGCTTCCCTGCAAAGGAGGTGAGGAAGACAATGGCATTATTGGAATGTGCTCGGCTGATGTAGAAAAATTAGTTGTATTTACTTTCCTCTTAAACCAATTGATATTTTGTGCTGAAGTTTATTTTGCGGGGTATTATTTTAAGGAGCCGATGGCTTTTTACAATTGCTTTGAATTTAAATATTTGTTTTATAATGAGAACTTTTATCATCTAAAAAATAGCTTTATTGCTTTTTTAAGCCCAGTTATATTTTTTCCCTTTAAGCTACTTGACTCTTTTGTGCTCCTATATGGCTGTAGAAAATACTATTGTTTTTGGAAAGGTTGTTTTTTACATTATTTCTTTATTACTTACCCTAGAATCTTAATCTTTTTTGTATATGTTTGAGTGTTCTTTTCATCTGGAAGTTTATTTATTATTTTTTTCCCTGTACAATATGTTCTGTACTTCCAGACCTGTTAGATGCTAATTTTACGTAATTATCCCTCTTTAAAAGTTCACCCTCTTAAAATTATCCCTCCTTAAAATTTGCTACTATATGTTGCAGACTGGGCTTTTTAGAAAATACATTAAAAATATCCATCACTGCCTCCCTTTCTCTCTCAAAATCAAACTGCCCTTAAAAAAAAAAAAAAAAAGAGAGATGACTTAGTATTTCATTTATAATTGGAAGAGAATAAAGGACATTTAATAATGTGCTAGTAGATAGACATATTTTTAATTAAATTGTAATAATGGTAAAAAACACAGTATTTTCATAGTATAGGTGGAATTGCAAATCTTATATATGTATCAGTTGCCAGATTAACTGAGCAATCTCAGAATAATCTTAAAATTTTAATGTAGAGAGTATATTTCATTTTAGTGAATATTTGTGTATGAGAAGATTAAGACAACTGATCTATCATGAAAATGAAGCTTTGTGCTTGCAGTCCAGAGATTATCAATGTAGTTGTCACAGGTGAAATTTGCACAAGTGTAGGTGTCCCACATAAAGGCCCACATACCTTCTAGCTATTTACCTTCTAAATTTCCATGGAGCTATAAAGGTGGTATCCAGCCATGGTTTTATCTTTGTGCTGCAGCCTGGCATACTGGCTGCACCAGGGGGGTCCCGCCCTGGGGAGTCCCCCCCTGCACACCCAGATGTCTATGACAGGAGCAGGTATGAGACACAAGAGGTTGCAGCATCCAGGCCTATTTTGCTCCTGATACAAATTGACACCTGGCAAATGAAACACAGTATTTTTGAGATAGAAACATGTCTGCAGTCCTGTCCCTGGTCCCTGGCCTTGCAATAGTTTGGGGCATAAGGATGGATTACACTCAAGATTTTATAGAAGCCATCAGTTGCATCTGTCCTGAACATGTATTCCTTGTTTGACAGCTGTGTAAAGCACCTCCAGGCAATGATTTTTGCTAGATTTCTGGAGATATTGGTCTTCCTCTATAAGACATAAAAGCATCTAGACAGAGTGATTCTGCTCAATTTGGGCAGATTGCCAGCTTTAACTTCAGACCCATCCACACTATCATTATGTACATTTTGAGTCACTCAGAGGTTTAGGTCCTTAAAGTCCACCTAAAGACACTTCTAAGCAGAAGGTCTTTTTATTTCATGAAAATCAGCATCATTAAAATTCTCCACCTTCCTGTTATTCACAATTTTCACTGTTCCTAACAACTTTTAAAATGAACATGAACCCAGAATGAACCATGGACTTCCAAATACCAAAAATCATACTCTCTATTCTAAAGGCAAAACATCTTATTTCTTTAAGGTTTCAAGCCCAAAATATTTCCTATCAATAGCATTTAGTTCAACCTGGAGTTGAAATTATCAATTCCATTCATGGGTCACCATTTATAATCTTACCCATCAGACAAAACAGCTATAACAGACTTTACAAAAGGCTTTATTTTTCCTGGTTTTGCATGTAAATAATGTGTTTGCATTTACTTCAGATACAAATGGTGCCACCTGCTCCTCTTAGTACCCTGACATTTGGTGCTAATTAGATGGACCTGCATTATCAATAGCAAAGTAATACAGTGCTGCAGCAGGCATGGTTACCATGGATCCTAATGCACTCAGCATTCCACAGGAAATTTAGCAAAGCATAAGAAATAAATCTATTCCTGTGTGAACCTGCACCAGTTCTGTGACACTATTAAAGTACATCCTCAAAGTCTGCTAAATCCAAGGGTAAATACCATTATTATTTCTAAACTTTTATTAATGCATTTTACCACTGAGTCACCATGTAGGTGAAACAAAATTGCAAGTCAATTTTAAACACCCTGACAGTGGTAATGGAAACAAGTCATGCATTTAAACTGTAAAGGAGAATGAGTCTCAACTGGGGATCAGTTGCCACAAAAAAAAGACTACTGGCATCTGTAAGTGAGAATAGTCAAAACAATTCATGCTCATAGGACTGGCACACCGAATAGTTGCTGTGAAAGCTCACGCTATTTGTTCCTTTTCAAGCCTACCTGAATGAACCTAATTATTATACTCTGATTATAACACTAACAAACACAGGCTAATCCAAAAGTTGCTTCTACGGGGTGATTTGACATAGTTCAATAAACTCTACAGATCAAATTAAATGAGAAGGAGGAATGGATTATGGTGAGAGCAGAAGGCAAAGAAAAGAAGCTAATAACAGAGAAATAAAACCATTAAATAAGACAACAATATAAAAATAAAATTATTTCCTTTCTCCCTTCCTTACAGTAAAATGCATATAACACTGTAATTCTTCCCATCTGTTCCAGGGTCCCCCATTCCATATTTTACAATTGAGATAAATTAGCATTTTCTGCTTCAGACATCAGCCTTAGACATTGTTTGGGGTTCCTCCTTCATTGTCAGAATTATCTACATTTCTGCCTTGTACACATCTTTGAGTGCCACAGAGCCAGGCTTCTATGAGCTTTAAGATTCCTTCAGAGCTGTACCCAACCTCTCACACCTCAAAGGAAAAGTTCAGCATAGCACCTGAGTTATAAATTGCACATTCTGTGTTCTCTGAATTGGCTTTTTTAACAAACCACCAAAGGCAAGTCTGAAACATTGCCTTCCCATTGCAATTAGAATGATTTGCTGTAGTACGGAGGCAACACACTGCAATCAATGGAAAATCACAGAGGGATCCACTACCCAAAGCTGAAAGCACCACAGCATAATGCTAGGAAGCATGTGGTATGATATACAACCTCACCAGGCTCAGGCTGGTACCTCCATGTGAGTCCTCTAGGTTTCCTCACAATTGAATTCTAACTAAAATATTTAATCCTTAAAAGATGAAATTCATTTGAGAATCACCTCATTAAGTTTGTGTAAGTGACAGAGCTCAAGGGAAGTGGAAGAAGACAGGCCAGACAGCGTCTACAGGGGTAAAAGCTTTTTATGGGGTAGCAAAGCTCTACTGACCAGGAAATTACAATTAATAAAACACTGCATGCAACAGGTAAGTCATCAATACATGATTTGGGGAAGGATAGAAGTAACATTTGCTCTCCTTTTCTTTCTCTCTTTATTGGCAGGTACAAATGGACAATGGACCTAAGTTTGTACAGCATAGTTCTATTCACAAGCAATCATATTAAGAATCAAAATCACACCCTAAAATGCTACCAATCTGTCTACATTTGAACTCGCAATCAGTTCTTAATTGTGAGGAAATTTCAGTATCTAATTTTTCAATAACCTGAAGCTGCAGTGAAACCGCAGTATTTATATGAATACAATTCACACTTTTGAAACAGTAAATCTCAAACTGTGCACATGGCCTAACAAAAAAAAAAATATCCACTGATCAGACTGGAGATTTTGCTTTGCTTGGGACCCTGGAGACTGTTCACCCATCACAGTCACTAGATGCTTCCCCTCGACCAGAGTCTGCTAACTGACATAATTTCACAGCTGGAATGAAATCTGTGTCCCCGTAGCCGAGTGATTCTTACCTTGGGTGGCTCATGAATAACCAAGAATGTGTCTGTTGTACAGCATGAATTTTGAAGAGGAAAGAGCGAGCTGCTCTAATGCCTGGCCAAGAAAAGTTTATTCGTCAGTCAGAGGGGTTTGCTTTTTCTAAATGTCAGAACAATACAATAGTCCCCACAAATAAGGAAGCACATTAAGAAATCTGAACAAGAAAAGCATGTATCACAGATAAGATTTCCACAGTTATCAAGGTACTTTGAATTAAGAACAAATAAACCACAGCTTTCTTGACCAATAACTTGTGAACCACATCTACTTCACTTCTAATATCACGATACTGTCAAAACTTGGTCTTTCAAAAAAGCTGCGTCACATGTCGCTGTGATACACATGCAGTAACTTGTTAAAGTTTTCATCCTAGTTCTTTTCAGGAGGTCATTGGCCAGGATAAGAGAAGAGACACGAATGCTGTAATCTTTGGAAACAGATTTAAAATAAAAAAGTTTTATAAGACAATCAGATTTGCACTCTCCAGAGGGCTTCAACCTCTTGTAGTTATTGATATACTGGGTTTCAGAAAATACATAAATGTTAAGTGGTGAGTATTCTCAGCTCCCACCTCTCCCACCTGACATTCTCCTGCAACCATCACATCTTTGATTTTGAGGAAGAGATGAGATGCATAACTTAGATATTGTCTTCTGAAAATCAGCCCCATAGAAAGATTGTCTAGAGACATGGAAAATCACTAGACATCAATGTCAACATTTTTATCTGTGTGATTCATCATAATCAGCATGTCATTTATACACACTGTCATTATCATCTCTATCAACTATGTGCTAGATAAAAATTTGCACAGGTAGCTGTTCACATATGTCTGTATATAATAAATTATTATACACTGCTCTGATAAAAATTATTTTTTTCTGGGTCTCAAATCATATGTTTCCTCTCATCTTAAACCACAGATATATGGGGAGGCTTTGTTACAGCATTACTTTACACTAGAGAATGTATTTCCATCACAACAAAAATATTTTCTGAAAAACTTAGTCACCACCATTTTGTTTTCTAGGGAAGACAACACAGAAAATTGGCATTATATTGAAAATAAGATTGTTGCGTTTTAGAACTAAACCAGTTTGAAAGTTGTGGTTACATGCATTTGATTTTTGTGTTAGGTAACATACTATAGTCTTTTCATTGAAGTAGAATAAGGTTAAATTTTCTTTTGCTTTGAATTTTAAAATGGTCTGGTTTAATTTCTATTCCAAATGTCAAAATCCTTTTTTGAAATAGAAGACTGATCTTTGCAGTTCCACTTCTCAAGAGGATTTCCTGAATAACAAATCAAGAATAAAGGTTTTGACCTATGTATTTAATCCCACTTTCCAAAATTGATCCTGAATGTATAGCAGCAGTCACTGGAAATGCTTTGCTTTCTTGAACAGTTCAAATATATCATCTGAGATTAGGAAGAAGGGAGATGGGAGGGGGAGCAGTTCTCCTGTGGCCTGCCAATGTTTGTCAGCACCAAAAGGTCCAGCCCCACATCCCAGCTCCCACAGCTTCAGCTCCCCTTTCTGCAGGCAGCCTTCTCTGAATCACGGTAACTCCCTCAGCCCTTCTTCATCTCCCTCTTAGAGTTTCTATGCTGAATTGAAGATGGGTAACACAAAGATTAGAGAGAGGAGAAGGGGAGATGAGAAAGACAAAATATTTTGCTCCAAAAGCATCCTCTGTGGACTTGCATAGAGATAGGCATGACAGTGGAATTAAGCTAGTGGGAAAGGAGATTTTATATAGGAGAATAAATGCATACCAAGACATATACACATGCACATTGTACATTGTAGTAATACCTAAAAATGGAGTGCCCCAGAGACTACATCTGTATGGATTTCAAAACCCAAGGAATAGGGTTTTATCATCATCCTTTCATCAGAAAACGAATCATATGCAAAGTTGAAGAACAGACAATATGACCAGCGAAAAGTATTAATAATGCAGTTTTTCAAATAATCACCTACTCTCTAAGGAGGTATAATAAGAAGGCAAAGTGCAGGCACTTAAAATTACTATTTCCTTGCTGAGCTGGCTATGAAATATTTTTACATGGGTAGAAAATACATTTAATACATGCTACATGTTACCATAATCAGTCTTATATCCTTTCAGCTGTGAAATGCTACTGAGCTCAGTGCAGTCCTGCACAGATGCGTAAGTGGGCCCTGTAGAACCTACCTTGCAGGAATGGAGCTATATTTCTAAATATTGCGCAGTAAATTGTTTGAAGTCATAATTACACCTCAAATCTTGACCATAGTGTAATTAAGGTCCCAACCCTCAAATGGCTACTAAGTTAAATTAGCATTCAAAACTCCGTTTAAAAAAGGACTTTGGAAAAGAAGAAACACTTAGTCAAAAACATGTTCATAAAGGAATTAATGTACTGAGCTATAGCAAAATGTACATAGTCTTATAAAAGAGTTACTAAGGACTTGAACACCATGAAGCAAATGACTAGGAATGACAAATCAGACCAAGCGCAGAATTTACAATATATGTTAAAGAACAGATAAGGCAACAAGTTAAAATTTAACCCTATCGACGAGTGTCACAGAACCAAACTCCTCGAGCGATCAGAAGGAGTGAGAGGATGATTTTGGCCACTCAGTCACAAAAACAAGGGAACTGAAATGCTACAGAGTTACAGAGACAAACAGCAGAAAACACGACATTCGAAACCTCATTTCACTCAACCACATTTCAGGCAGGTAAATATCATAATGAAGCATCAGCCAGAGACACTGTAAATGACCACCAACATGAACAACAACTAGAGAACTCCAAGAAGAGAAAGAATGTTGGGTTTTATCTGGAAGAGCGCACTAGATCCAATTTCAGATAGGACTACAAATGAGACCCTTTGTAATGATGAACAAAATATTCTCAGACACACCTTTCTAAAAAGGAAGAAAAATAAGTAAGCAAGAAAAAAAATGAGTATAGGAATGTTGATATCTTTTTTTTTTTAAGGAGCACTATATAAAGGCAAAGAAGATGGTACCATCCAAATTCTAAAAGCCCACTTCCCTTTTTTAATGTCACATATGTAACCAAAAGTAAACATATAGCCCTGATCTTAAAGGCTCTAAAAGCAAAACCCAACATGATTCAGTATCACAGTAGAGAAGACTGCAAGAAATTTGAATTCTTTTTTTCAGAAGAGTGATTCATACTAAAATGAGAAAACAAAGAGGGCAAACTGTGGAAAATTGAACCACAAGCCAGCAGACCAAAAGAGATTTCAAGGAGTAATAAACATTACTGTTCCCTCCCACATACAATTTTCCTTTCATTGACACTAGACAATTTTAGAATTCAGTATCGCTGAGGCCAGATTCTTGGTTGGTTACCCTTTTCATAGGATGTTCAAATTTCTTGTCTTTATTTCAAGGTTCTGTGCAACCTGTCTATAAAGCTCTGCTTGTTTTCATCCTGGTTTTAAGATCTGAAACTCTTGTCTTCTGAAGTAAAAAGCAATGTAGCTTCCCTTCTGATCATTCCTTTAAAGCTTTTCTTATCCTACTCTGCCTTTGATTACTGACCTCTCTGTGATTTTCACACAAAAATCAAGTTACTGCTGTCATTTGGGGGGCCACGTCCTCTCAAATCTCATACTTCTTCATGTCAATAAAGCAACACTCATGCATAGCATTGAAGATTTGGCCATATAGTCCTTTGTATTTTATCTCTGTGCAACTAAGTTGCAGAATCCTTGGTCTCGTGTTCCAAACCCCGTCGTCTTGATTATCATCATAAAGCACATGAAAGACAATTTCACAGAGGAATTAGTTAAAACAGTTCAGATAAAATGGAAAGTGACCTTAATACTCATCCAAAATTCAACCCAAATCTTATGCAGACCCCAAAGTCTCACACTGCAGCTTGCAAAGGTATGGGTCAGCCAGAGCCTATGTAAAGGAAAATGTGTAACACAGGGTGCCAGGGATCTTCTACCATGAAGGCTGATAGCCAGGCCATAGGTAGTTCTGCTGAGAAGCGCAGAAGCTGCAGTATAATATGTAGATTTATTTGCCCTTTCTCCTGCAGGCTGTCAGGTACCAATCTTTATATTCTATGCTCTCCCACTGCACGTAGAAATTGCAAATGTAAAAGACCTTTGCATATTCACTTTCAGTTCTGTTCACTGACATGAAGACTTGTAGAATATAATGCCGCAAATTAATTCTTCCTTCCTTCATTATTTTATTCCTCTCTCCATTTTAAAACACTGCTACAACTATAGATTTCACATAAAATCCAGTGGAGAGGTATCAGAAGTTCATGAGATATTTTTTTCCTATTAAATTTCTACTCCAATTTCACATAAAAGTTATAATTATATATATATATGGCCTAATTAAAAAATAAAAGCAATGAGATCCAGGAAACAAATCACTGAATACATTTGCTTTATTGATCAGTACATAATTAGCTATTTACACAGCAAATTTAGCCTCCTTTTCACTTCCCAAATTCTGTAAAAACATTTGTAATCTTACATTTATTATTTATTTGGAATTATTAAGTACAAAGTCAATGGCTAATTTGTGGTCTGTACATTTGTTTTTTCTCAATAGCTTTTATCTAGAATCTAAGGAATTTTGCATACTTTTAAGCTGGATGCAGAACACTTTACAACCTTTTTGCCTCATAGTTATACTATTCAATTTTGGAAATTGCTTTTCTCTACTGTAGACTTTTGGCAGATGCTAACATTTCTGTCCAAAAAGTTAAAAAGAAAAGGCAATTATTCCAGCAAAGTATACACATGTACTGTTTGTTATATTTTCAGATTTTATATGTAACAAATATATCCTGCAAGAAGAGTCAGTGAATTGCAGAGCTTACTCTATCACTCTCCAGGCCAACACTTACAGTGTTCCTGAAACTATTTTTAGAGTCCCAGGCTCTTTTTCAAAATTTAAAAGGAACAAGATGAATTTTGGTTTTGTTTGCTGTTACTTTCACAAGTCACAGGAAGAGACAATTTAAAATGTTACCTTGAAGTGTTTCTGGTGCTGGAAATTATTTGCTCATTTCAAGATGAGAGAATAATTGTTGATTTATCTGAGAGTCTCTGAAAAACTGTTCTTTCAAGGGTATGGCTCAGGAATAAGTCTACCAATAGTCAGAACTCAATACTGAGAGTGAAAAAGCACCCTTATATTCTAAGCCAAACAATGCTTATGTGGCACTTAAATTCCTCTGAAATCCTCTGAAAAGGTTTATGACGTGCAAATGCCAACACATTTTTTTTCTTTGCTTGAAAAAATACAACAGGAAAACACTGTTAGAAAAAAAAATAATAATCTGAAGAATACAATCTCTGGCTCAAAGAGATTATACTTGAGCACATGGAAAAGTAGGGAACAGATGGGAAGGAAGGGAAACCTGAACACCATGGTAAACCTCAGCTCACCACCTGCCTCACAACTGAAGAGCTTTTGAAGCTATATGGGTCTTAGCTTTTTCTGGGGTCAGGTGGAATGTATGTAGTGTATACACCTTCCCTTTCACTATCTTGAATTTTAACTAGACAGTAACAGATCAATCAAGACCATCCTTGGCTGCCAAAACTTCAATAAATGCTGAAGATACAGTAGAAAAAGCCCCACAGCGTTAATCACCCATTGTTTACTGATGCAGCTGAAGATACCGCTAATGGCAGCACACTTTATCCCACAGTAGCACTTTAATAAACTGAAAGTAACTTATTTTCCACAGGGTATGTTGCATGTGAGACTACAACACCTGCTGCTTTTGTCTCAGGGACAGATCATGTACATTATGTAGATTCATCAAAGACTTCAAAGCCTTAATTTGTCAGTCTCCTGGGATTATCTCATCGCAGAATTAAAAGGATCTTGGCCAAAATAATAGAAACATTTCATTTTTAAACAAAGCCTAAACATAAATCTGAAATATAAACCTTTGTCAAAAAGTCCCTTTAAAATATTTTGCATAATTCAACAGAATATTGCATGCTGAAAATGTATGGTACTATAATAGGCAAATAGTCACATATTCAGATCTGAGGAATATTTGCTGATAGTCTATGTACCAAGGATGGCCATGCTTTTTTTTTGTTGTTGGGGTTTTTTTTGTTTCTGCCTGTGAACGTACCTGTAAGGATGCTAAATTACATCTAAACGTTTGAGTAATATAGTCATAATTAATATAGTCAGATATTGGAGTTATCACCAGGATCTTACACGAACTGGGAAGGCAGATTGCTTTATTGATAAGGTGGTGACCAATGCAGCCATGGAATGGGATTCACTTCACACGACTTGAGGAATCTAAAAGCAGGGCACCTCATCCAAATTAGTCATCTAGGTCTATCTGCAGTCCATAAAGAGAGATGGGCATCCTCAAAGGGTAAGTCATGCCAGTCTAAGCAGCTTACCAAGACTTGTGGAGGTGGCCTGCTAGAAGTTAGAGAATTAAGTGAATCCTGTCTCATGAGCTCCACCCAAGGGCAATCTTGCAAGCCCTGAACATGCACTAGTCCAGAGCCAGACTTCGGGTCAAAATCATTATGCCCAGCCATGCAGTTACGTTGGTGTAACTTCCACGTAAGAAACACACCTCTCCTCCCGTGTACACTGATCTTAACACAATCTGGGGACACTTTTGGATACAAATACTATTCTGGAAATATTGAACTACAACTGGTACATTTAATAGATACACTTACCCATTAAAGGCCAAATTCTGACCTCCTTTTCTACTCTGATTTGTATTACAGTCCATTATGTATGCCCCGTTGATTTTGCTGGGTCTATTTTTGCAATAAAATTGTATTTGGTAGATTAAAACATATGTGCATCTGTTTACAGATGACCAGTCTGTACAACCTTGCACAAAAAGTGAGTAATTACTTATAAATCAGGGGCATTTCACAGGTGAATAATTATTCAATGTATTAAAAATGTTCATGATCTAAAGCAGTCCACAATAAGTATTTTAATTGCTGCTTCCTGAAATTATGACATCACTTATTTTACCTATGCTAATTGTATTATAAAATTGATATAATTATTAAAAATAGCTTTACTTGGTGTATTTGTGGTATCTAAAGTCAGAATAAGTTTGAACTTTTTTTTTTTAAATATCAAACATAGTTCATCAGTAGAAAGATCACAAAAAAAAGATTAAATAATTTCTTTCTTTTAACCATTTTCTTTTCCTTTGTATTCATACTTGTTTTAACTTGTTGATATCCTGTAAATCAAGTATTAGCTAATATAGAAAAGGCTATTTTGTGGGAACTTTGCATCAACAGTTATACGATGTAAGTCACTGTATTCCAGTACATATGTGAGATGACTTTTTTTTTTTTTTTGGCAGTTACAAAACAGGAAAAACAAGTAACTTTTTTTGATTACTGAGAAACTGCATACTGTTAAATTTAAATATATATCTTAAATCAATGCATACTCCAAGATTATTAAAAACAGCTTATAAATATTGAGCTGTGTATTAAATAGACTTTCCCCTTTCAGAACAGCTAGTCAATGGAATAATGCAATGTTAGTTGGTAGGTAGCAGTCTTCTGCAAATGAGGGCCAAGAGAGTCAAATCCTGCTTGTGCTCAGGAACTGAGCAGAGAGGGCTCTATGTCCTTCTGACTTACTCAGAGGGATCACCATCACGAGCAGCTGATTTCCCTCACCACACAGACTCTGACAACACTAGATGGGGGGTGGGGGTGTCCACCTTTCTTCATCTCTACCCACTCAGTCCCTTGAATACAGCTACAATCATGTTTTATTCAGACAAGGAATGCACTTTTGAAACAAATTTCCTGACTGCTCCCACTTTCACACCATGGAGCGGTCCTGTTGTGCGCAATCCCAGTGCCTTTCAGGGGAAACCAAAGTGTAGCATGAGTGCCTGCAATACAGCTATTGCCCTCCAGCTCAAAGGACCATACTAACCTGAAGTAAAATCTCTTGAAAAAGAGTATAGTATGGACCTCAGATGCTCACCATTGACTCCTTCACTCTGCAGAGGTGAACTGTTTGATAACATAGACATGGTTTCAGGCCACCTGGGCTGCCTGGGGAAGAAGGTACCTCACAAAGACCATCTTTCTCTGCCTGATTGGTATCTCCCACCATGCAATAGACCAGGAAAAAAAAAAAATGTATCATGGACCACTCCTTGTGAACATGGAAGAACATTTTCAACCAAATTAACATGCCTGCTTCTGGTCTGGGTAATGAAGTTTCACATCCAAAGTTCTCAACCAGATTAGTTCACAGAACAGTGCTAGAGTGGTCAGACAATGGTCAACAGGTCTGAAGATGAGTAACCTCCTATGAGGTTACAAAGATCAAATCAGCCTGTCTGACCACATCCAAGCACATCGAAAACTATGCAGCTAATGGTCTCTTTCGGAGACTGAAACTATTTTTTATTGTACTACTTGTATTCTAATGAAGCGTCTAGTCAGGTAGCAAGTACGCACACCAAATGCACACACCTATAAAACGTTTAAGCACTGTAAACTGAAATGCTCAACTAATGGGACAGATGATGTATATACAAAATTGAAGGAGTTCTTCCAGCCCTCTCCCAAAGCAGAATTACGAGAACTTGCTCAGAAGGGAAAACAACAAATATCTTTTCTACCTGAAGGGTATCTGCAACTCAGGCTTATACCGAACAAGTCTTCCTGTTCACAGCAAGGGTCTGATGAAGAACGGCATCCAACACTTTGACTATCATTTTTTCCCCATTCTACTAGCATCTGTCCAAAATGGTTGGGCTGCTAGCAGAAATGGCAGAGTAACTTACTATTGCTCCCAGGAAAAAGGATTGCATAGCGATACCATGATTACGTGTGCAACATCTAAGTTACATCATAAATAATACTGGTTACAAGTTTTCTGAGGTTACATTTCAGAACGTGCAGTTCCAGAGTTTACACAAAATTGTACCTAAAGCAAAAATTAGTTCACTAAGATAGGCCGTTCTTCCAGAGGGTCTGAGCTGTAATAAGTATTTCTGTATTCATAAGTTCCTAGCAAACACATCCACACACGTGCACATACATATGTGTATTAAAAGTATTCCAACTCGGCAGTGAGTGTATCAAGTCTAAAATGGCAAGATGCTCTATTTAAATGATTTTGCAGTGGAATATGACTCATAACTTTGTAAAGCCTTAGAAATCTAAAACCGATACACTTCCTGACTGAATACAAGACTTGAATTCCTATTCACGAATAAAATTATAGAGAAACAAATACCTCTATGGAGTATATCAACAATTTCTTCTTCATATTAGAATAAGAAGCTTTTTAAAATGATATGTTTTGCAAGTGAATCTAAGATTTTACAATGGGATTGAGAAGTGGTATTCCACTAGATATATTATAAATAGATGTGAAAATACTGGTGAAACAATAAAATGGATGACAGCAAGTGAAATGAAGAAACCAAATTAGTGAATGGGCAACGTATGTTAGGTCCCCTGATTTGACAGCTCTCAGGCATACTGAGTGATACTTATGTACATTAGCAGCTGCTGAAATGAAACGCTATTCAACTTGAATCTTCTGAAATTCTATACTTTTGGAATAAAAGCCAGAACTGGCCCTTTTGTAAGACAACTGAATGTGTATTTTGATGAAACATACCTTCATCTATGATCTACCTCTTATCAGTCTATCAGTGACAGCAGAGACGTGGCAAGGTTCATGCCTGCACGTTCTCCACCATCAGGACAGAATTTGGCCTAAACATTCTGACCTGACGTATAACACAAGAAAGTCTGTATTTCAGTCTTGTTAATTTTGACAAAACATCACTCACCATTCTCAGACATGAACTTTTTCTTTGGAATTGACTACCTAGGCTTCTGAAATTGGAAACCAGACAAAATCTGCAAAAATGGTGAATTTATGGCCTACTGTATACTACAATAAAGAGATTAAACTTAATTCAGGTTAATGGAAGAGGTCTTGGTGCCACCTGGGACATGAGCTATTGTCCTAAAACCAAAAGTAAATGCTCTCTGGCTCCATATATTATTTAATGACACATGACGCTGTTTGATTTAATGCTGTATTAGAGGAAGCATGGGACCACTGCAGTGCAGCTACCTGTAACGCACAATTTTCATAGTTCTGAGATAATGTCCAAAGCAGAGTAGAAAACAGCTCAGACTATGACAAATACTCCTCAAAGTCTTTTGTTCCCAGTTGATGTGATGGGTAGCAAAGATTCGACAGCCAACTTGGCTCCTGCTTATTATGCTGCAAAACTGACTGCTGTGACTTTTATGTAGAATTATTGTACTTACACAAAAGAGCAACAAACATTTTATAAACATAAACAAAAAGTAAAAAAAAAACAACCTCCTTCTGCAATGTGTTTATAAGATACTTTTCAAATTGGAATCAAGAAAATGCAACCAGCAAAAAAAAAAGAGAAAGAATAAGAAATGCCCTTTCTACCTCTTATAGCTAAATAAACCGGTCACAACACACAAGTCACACAAAGAGAGAGAGCATGCAGCTTTTCCATGTGGTCAAAAACAGTGTCTCCTGAGCCTTAGTGCCTTTTGGGAATTGTGGTACAGCTCACCATGTGTCTCAACTGCATCTATGCTGATTCTTTAAACTTTGCATAGGTCTCAAAAAAAACCCCCAACAAAACCAAACCTACGTAACCTACGTTAAGACTAATTTTACAGTAATGGAACCATTGCTCAAACTACATAGCAATGCATTGTACCTCTGTGAGATGCACATTCTGCTACTGAACTTGTATAAATTTTTCAGAATGCGGCGGCATACACATATGAATAAATCTACTTCTTTCCATTGATATTTTTAGCTGCAATTGTGTTTTCAAAGAGGTTGGTTAAGGAAAAACAGTTAAATAATGGATCTGTAAAGTACCTAGGTATGCATGATGTCTATTATACTGCACTATGATTTTTTTTCAGTGAAACACATAGTTCGGTTTAATAGAGGAAACTGAAATTTGACTAATTTGCACAGGTCTCTATATGCTTTTGGAAATTCTCCCATCTTTATTTTTAGCAGTGCAGTCAGTCATTATAGGTTGTTAAAGGCTGATTAGGTTTGCAGAGTAGTTAAAATGCTAACCAAACGAAACAGGGGGAGAGACTACTTCTTTAGGGCTGTGCATGAAAGAGCCTTTTTAATTAACATTTTTATTGAGGTTTTATTAAAGGACCACATTTTGCTGTTCAAAGACTAAAAATATTTTGATAAATGCATGACTTGAAGGGATGTTATAGGGGAAAAACAGAACAAATCTCAATGGAACAGCATCTTATGTCAGATTTGAATCTAAGGCTATGATTGCACACATTAGAACATGATACAGAAAGCAACTTTACTTCATGTTAATTTCTATCTGCTTATGCATGCAAACACAAACAAACATCTACATGTGTACACACATATATTTGTAAAGAGAACTTCTTCAGATTTTTTTTTTTTTTTAGAATGAAATCAAATATTAACATTCTGTGAGGTTAATGGAAGCAAATCTGAGTACATTTCATTTAATTCTTACCCTTGTCCCTTAACTCTTCAGCATTAATGCTGCTTTCTTTTTCTATCACCATGTTTTGGTCTTCTGAAAGAATGATGGTGCATATTGTCAGCCCCACAATTCAATGCAATTCTTAAAAAAGTAGTCTGGGATATCTTTGTTTCATTTATACTGTTTCTTAAGAAACACAAGGTCTGGAAACCTACCTTAAGATGGGACTGAAAATTGGTAGCTCAATAACCAAGAGCTGGAGTTAAAAACAAAACACCAGGATTAAATCTAGTCAGTCCACAATTTATAAGTAATGCTAAATCCACAGCTATCAAAAACTTAGCCACTAACTGAGTCAAATGAGAAGCTGAGGGTATGGGAAAATTCTCCAGGGTGTTAAATTTAAAGTCAAGCAACAGGCATACTGTCTTTCCCGTCTTTCATAAACATGGGGCAAGCCCTTCCTCTTGAAGAATGTTCATAATCGAAGGATGAATGCTGTCTCTGGCTTTACAGTTTTCTACTGGGCACAGGGATGAGTGAAAAGCTTCTCATCTCCTCACATCTTATTTCCACAAAGAGATTCCAATGCTAAAGAAAGGCTGTTGAAGATCCCTGAAAGATTCATGGCTCACTAAATATCTTTTTATTGAATGTAGAAAACCTGCACCTTGAATAAATATGTGAAATTCCTTGTAACCTCTACAGACAGTTCATTTCTTGTAGTGCTCCATTCTTTTCCATTTTGTTGTAGTAAGGCAAACGAGTTTTCTCTTGTAAATGCCTGTCTCCAGTTAAAAAAGTTTAAGGGTAGTCATTGAATTATTGTTTCATGTTTACTAAGCTAATGGCCCTTTTTTATTATTATTATTTTCTTTTTTTCTAAGTCCAGAAATGTTGGAACAAAAAGTCTTTAATATTTTTCAATGTGCACTATTCCAATCTTGATGATTTGATCAATGTACACTCACATTCAAAATACGGAGCTAGTGGCAAATCAATAGTGGCAAAGCAATTACTTTTTCAAAGTTTAGGTGAATCACTGCTTTTTGTAAACTGGCAAAAATAAGAAAACAAATGGTCAGGCAAACTCAAAAGGAACATATTATTTTGTGTATCTCCAAACCACAAATTCTTTTAAGAATAAGAAGCAACAACCACCGCAAATAAACAGTATTTTTAAACAGTTTTAAATTACCAGTTTTCTTTAATAAACTGTTTAATCCATTACACTCTAGACTGTAATATTCAGTAATGTACAAGAACAGAAGAAGGTAAGAAGGCTTATGAACTTTTGTAATTTTTAACCTTGAAGGAAAACAAAACCCTTTCAGGACTTTCAATGCTAAACAGAATGTTGATTTTACATGGAAGAGAAAAGAGGTATATTTTTTGCTTTGAAGCACTTTCTGGTATCTTCATAGGGTGAAAAGTGCTTGAAATTGTATTAGATTGGTAGCATCCTAACTGCAGGTGGTAAAAATTTAAAGCTATGGACAGATAACTTGACTAAAGAACAGGGATATTATTTTTTGTTGTTGTTGGGAATTACAAATGTTCTATGAGAAAAAGATTCAAGTACCTCCTACTTAACTAAGATAAAAAGGAATGCCTAATAAAACACATCTCAGGCTTGAGAAAACGTTATACCTACCAATTTGCCTTTTAATATCTTTGGAAGGGGAGATTTTCAGATTATGGCTGTATCCCAGGTTTTTTTTATTTCTCTCAATGCATCACTGGCTATTGACATAATATACAAATTGGGCTGGTGGGCAAAACCAGAAGATCTTATCTGCAGTGCCCAGATAAAATAAAAAAATATATTATTCACATAAATATTTATATAAATACCATTGGTGGCTTTTCAGTTCAGTTTTCAAATCCTGAATGAGAGATGGGAAAACATCCCTTTAATTGAGCTGAAATTTAGGACTGAGAAAATACACATGAAGTTCAGAGAAAACCCACTGGAAGGGCAACTGGCAACTTGGATAGGCCAAGAATCTGTGTCTTTAATATAAAGTTATGAACAATTAAATGTAACAGCTCCTATATCTTTATTGAAATTTGAGGGTTTATTATTTTCTTTCATTTACTGCCATTATTTCAGAGCAGGCTTGGCTATGAAGTCTGTTTTGGCTTTTCAAGGGAAAGATAAACTCATGGGTGAGATATTCTGCCCTCTAAACTTTAGCAGACATAGAAGATCACAGTAGACTGACTCATCTGTTTTGGGTGCGTCGGTATGAAGAACCAGCCAGGATTTCATTGCTGCCTCTTTTTGTGCATGGAAGGCATGACAAATGATCTGGGGTAGTCAAGATACCATTGCGATTCTCGAGGATTAGACTGGGGGATGTCACTCCCCCATTGTCCACCGAGCATTTTTCCTTAAATCGCAGGAGTTTTAGTTCAAATTTCCATCCACATGTCTTGTTTCAGTTTATTTAAAAGGAACAAATATTGGTTACATTTGCTATCCAACCCTTTAAATTTGAGTTAGACAATTTTTTTTGTCTAGGGAACACAATCAACCAGTCAGCTTGTTTCAGGTCTGCTGCTGTCCAAGCGTCTTTTTTATTGTAGTAAGCACAGTTTTAGTCAAGGGTCCTATCACTTGGCAGTACTCTTGCTTGCAGAATTCATAACCTTTTTCCCCAGCAGGTACTAATATATGTGCAACCTTCATATGAGACTGCTCACATCTTAGTCCTATCCCTTGATACTATGTTAACTTTCTGGTGTCGAAAATATGTTTTCTTTCTGTTTTCAGGCACAGAGAGCATACCATAACTTTGCTTCATAAAATATACGGATATCTATTTCAAATCGCAAATTACTTTGAATCTATCAAGATATGGCCTATGCACTTTATATACTGCTTTTCATTTGGTAATTCATTTTGACAGATGTGACGAGGCTGAGACAAGTCATACAACCATCTGTGGTAACATTTAGAGCTTCCCAAACTTCAGCACATACACCACTCATTCCACCTGAAGAACTTCAAAAAAGCATCTATTTTCCACTTAAAATAGGAAGGGGGGGGGGGGGGGAAATCCCTTCCCAGACATGGGTAACTACCCAGCCATGAATTACTGCTATATGAATCAAGGCCAAGGAGTAAAGGATTAGAGTAATAAGCTAATTTAGCTCAGTGAGGAACTGGATATCATCCTTTTCTTTTGTGGTGTATGAAGTAAAAGGCAGAAGATGAGGCAGCAGTGTTGAAATGAAAGAGTGCATGCATGTCTCTCCTATTTCTCTGTGAGATGTATCTGTGCATTGCGAAGCCCAGTGCAGTAAGTCTTTGAATCGATGGAACAGTATACATACAATAAATCTGGTGGTTCAGGAAGTGCAGGAATAATGGTGCATGTGCTTGGAGACTGCACGGCATGTCTGTTTGACAAGCCCAGGAGAAGTGGGGTGCTGGTGTGCAGCTTTTTGCAGAAAGTTAGGAAGGGCACCCCCATAACAAAGGCTGCATGGCGGTGTCACCAGGCAGCCAGAAATCTTGGAACAGCAAAAGAACAAAAATGTTCATGTTCTGTGTAGAAAATATTATTTGGTGAAGGAAAACACTGCCAGGAAAATCAAATCACATTGGCAACCTACATATTTAGTGCAGAAAATCAGGTATTGCTGCTGCCACAAGTCACCGAGATGGTGGTCACTACCAGTAATGCTGGGGGTGGTGGCAGTAATTAAAGGAATAACACTGGGAGCCCTGACATTAGGAAAAAAACTATTTACACAAGTAGTAACATAGTCTGCTGTAGTCACAGAAAACTAAAGGTAACAGTCTTGTAATAACTTTTGCAAGGGACAACAAAAAGCCAACATGTAATAGAGGAGGTGAAACTCAGAGCTACTAATGCAACTGCTATACGAGCTGTCATGACAATAGTGTCCGGGTCTGATGCCTCAGCAAGCAGGTTTGAGAACACCAGTGCCAATTACACAGTTTTTGCTCAAACTTCATAGAGACTTTCAGCTTTATAACAATAGAGAATCCTGTTCTTTTCACATGAGGACAAGTAATAAGAACATATTGATTTGATTTTTAACTCCATCTTCCAAACACAGTTTGTAAACTAAATAAGGAGTTCATGACTTGACCCATCATCATGACCTCAACAGTTTAAACAGCAATTTAATTTTCTCTGTATATGCTTCAGGGATAACAATATGAGAATTATTGTGATGTGCCCATTCACTAAAAAAAAAAAATAAATATCGTATTGACAACTATAGATGGGGTGAGAGAGAAGGTCATTGAAACATGAATGGAATTTAACCACAGCCACAGGTTTTTAACAAGATCTGTACCATCATTGGATTTCTGCAAATTAACTTCTAACTTTCTCAAACATTGTCCATGAATTTTTCTTTAGGTTTGAGAAAAAAATGTCACACTTCTTTTACAACACAATAATATGTATTGGAGTACTGAAGGGAGCCAGAAGAGTGATGAAAAGAAAGCAGTTCCATTCCCGCACTCCAGCAACTTATAGATAATGTCTTACTTTCACAGTTACCTGTGCATTTCTTGATGTTGCTGTTTCTTTTTCCATGTGATCCTAACTTGCATCCAAAGTTCTCCTCCCAAAATTCTGCAAACCATACATTTCTTCGATTGTTAGCAAGTGTTCGGCTCCGAAAATATCTATCAAATCCTACATTTAAAGGGAAGTGAAAGAAGCATTAAAATATGATACAGGATAAAATTAGTCATTTAAAGACAACAACATATTTTGTATAAATATCAGAAGAAGAAAAACTTTAAGTACAAACTACTATAATAAGATATTTTATGAGCATAGTAGTATTTAAGCATTAAAAAGGCACTATATTTGTTAACCTGTATTTTCTGTAGAACAAGATCTTTAAATACCTACTGCAGTAAAAAAATCTCTAAAGCCCCAGCAGAATTCTATAATATATAAAAAAAAACCCCAAAACAAAACAAAACAACAACAACAAAAAAAACAACAAAGAAACCCACCATATAGTTAGGGAAACAGCTAAATTTTTAATACACAGATGAACCAAATAGAGAATTAGATACCTACAAGACATTAGACAAACTGTAATCACTACTCAAAAACTGTGACCCAAACAAATTTCATTTCACAGCCATCTAAAATGACTGGGTACCACTCTGTTGAACCAGAACGCTTTCAGGACACTAAAATTCTGCTTCTATTTATATATTTAATGAGCCCAGCTGAGAAACTAAAGATTCCTGCTTAAATCTGATCAGATTCTGCACCAGCCTTACCCCTACAACCCAGCAAACATAAAGAAATCATGACTAACACACACCATCTGGATTAAGCTCTTTACAAATATTTCCATATGGCTAAATTCTCCAAGTAGCATCAATAATGCTGAGTTTTTTCTAATCGTTTACCACTTTAGAGTGCTTACCCAGACAGTAAGAGATGTTACTATGTCCAGTACCCTTCCAGGAATAAAGTGATTCAAACCAACAACTGGCACTTCATCCAACAAGTCAGAAACTTTGTTAATATAGGTGGCTTCTTAAAGTAACTTTATGAGAGGAAAGCAGCGCCTAGATTGATCTCCTCCCACAAGAATGAGCTGACTCATTATCATCCATCCAATGCTCTTCTTTTTTGTCCCAAAGAACCACCAGACTAAGGGTAAGAAGCTCTCCCCTACAGATGCTCTCATTATTAGATAATTACATGATTGCCTAATTGCAGATTCAGCATCTTCTCATCTCAACAGAAATATTGAAAGAATATTGGATCAGGCCAACTCAAGTTACTTAGTTGGAAAGTTTCCCCTGATTTCCCTGTAATCAAGCACTACATGATTTATTAATTTATTATTTTTTTTAAGAGAACACGGGTGCTAGGTCATTGTCAGAAAATGAGAATTCTGTGCCATGTACATTCCTACCATCTATTGATGTTCTTTTGGGCAGGATGGTTACTGCTCCTTCTGCAATCTCCTCCTGTTGCTGAACTGGTGAGATTTTTGACCCCCAGCTATCTGAGCCAATCCAGAGGAAGTGTCCAGACTGATTAGCTTTTTTGGCTGCTTCCAGTATTCGCCTGCAACCAAACAACAAATGACTAATTAAACAAACAGAATTTACAAACGATTTGAGAAACCCAAGCATTAATTCTGGCTATGCATAAGTAAGCTCACGCTAACCAGTCAATAGTTTTCACAGTCTAAAGCACATTCAACAACAGCTGTAGTGAATTCAAGTTACAGTACTGTACAAGTTAATTTGTTTCGTCTTTAGCCATATTTTTCTAGCATCTTTGGTTTCTTTGTTTTCAGTGACTAAATAATAATCTATTGGAGCTGCACTCTTAGGAACTAGGAATCAGTTAGATCTCCACAGAATAAAGGACCAGTACGGTATATAACTGGAACTCAATTTCTTATCATGAGATTTCCAAGAATTTTTACAGGGGATTGACTCTAAAACTCCTACATTGCTCTATTCTGCACCAGGCAACTGAGCATCTCTGTGATGTGAAAAATCTTCAGCACACAAAATTAGGAAACGGGCACCTAATATCATCTTCATTCGCAAACATGATCACTGCTCGAGCATTTGGAGTTTCCAACAAGCGTTTGATGATCTTTTCAAATTCTCCTGGTCTTGGTTCCCGAGGGATTTTGAGTGACTGAGCAATGCAAACACCTCCTGAGAAAAAATTAAAAGGAAAAAAAAGAATTTTTGCACATTAAATATTCACACTTCAGATGATCCATAATTAACCAGGCAGGCTAAGAAAGCAAGGCGCTAATCTGAGATACAGCATCACAGCCAAAAGTTACATTATCTATGAATTTTGAAACATGCACTGTACAAGTTTCCACACACAATACTGCATTAAGGAGTACAACTCATTTACCTGTTAATTTAAGGTTTTATATAAAGTTTTAAACACCATCCTGAGCCAGGTCACCAAGCACCACACACTAACAGCTAGACTGAGTTCTACAGACCTACCCCAGTTTATGGCAGCTGAGAATCCAGTCTTGCCACAGGATTGCATTTAACTGTGGGAGCTGCAATTTGATATGGGTTTGTAATGCAGCTTTTTGGTACCAGGTACTATCATACACCTCTGCTTTTTCAACAGTGAGTAGAAGGTTAACAATAAATGCTGTGGTTACAGAATCGAGTAGAGAACTTGAAATGTTCTTTTATGAACGAATACATACAGATCCCTTCTAATTGTTATTATGACAGTCTTAATTAAGTTGTCTTAATTATTTAAAAGGTTTTGGACTGTCGTTGAATATTCTAAATTACTAATCAGCAAACGAACACAAACTCAGAGATGATATTTATATATCTTCCTGACAGAAGGAGGAAAGTGCTAATTCAAATCTTTATGTTTTACCTGTCCTGCAAAAAGGGACAAATTTTGACAGAAACTTGGTGATTTCTAAAGGCTTTCATGCACCAGTTCAGGGGAGTCTCTGCTTCCCAGTTATGGCATTGGTATCTACGTTTGAGCACACAAGGAGAGAAATTCCTTGAGCTTGTTTCATGGAGCACTGAGTCCAGATTGTTACCAGCTTCTTATACCATATGTGATCTTTCCGTGCTTATTTATGGATTTACTTTTTTTTTTTTTCTTTAAGAACTATTGCCTGATTTGTACTGCTACATCTAATTGCCACCAATATTTTCTCTTGATTGTTGTTATTCCCAATGTAAGAGACTCGTGGTGAATCTAACAATTAATGAAACCAGAATATTAAGGCAATGAGAAAATATTTATTTCTAACAAAAAGATACATGCCACTAAATAAAGACAAAGAAAATGATGATTTTTGCACCTCAGCATCTAAATACTTCTACACTGAAAACTGCTTTCAGTGCGAGTAAGAATAAGAATGTGTTTTAAAAGAGCTGTTCTATTTTTAATGAACGCTGGTATTTATTTTCTGATGTGTAAGATCATTCAGGGCATATACATGTCTACATAGCACAATTAATTGGACAACCAATCACAGTGAGATGACTATGTTGTATTTGGGGAGGCCTTCCAACTTCCTCAACAGTCTCCCCCTCCCTATCAAAAAGTCAACCTACTGCTTTCCCAAACTACCTCACAAACTAGGTTAATACACACTGTCAGTGGTACAATTTGCACAAAAAGAAGGGTCCAGCCAGGTGCAGCTTGGGATATAAAGCTACCTGACAATGTTACAGAGGTCTCTTGCATTCGCTTACTCAAGGTGAATTTATCTAATCTTTAAGCAAAGCAGACAAACAAAATAAACATACTTATGAAGCCTTTTTTATTTCTTTTATTCTAAGAATGAGTGGCAACGGTTCAAAGTTGCCCCAAGCTTGGCAGTGTTTAAGAGGCATTTGGACCATACCCTTAATAACAACATGCTTTAACTTTTGGTCAGCCCTGTATTCGTCAGGCAGTTGGACTAAATGATCATTGTACGTCCCTTCCAACTGAAATATTCTAGTCTAGTCCATGTAAGGTTTAGAAAATGCTGGGGATCCATTATCGGGTTTTGTTCTGCCTTTGCAGAATCTCATCGACGTCTATAGTTGTCTGCACAGTCAGATCCTAAGTTTGAATCAAGTTTAGACATGGCATAAATGAAGCATGGAATTATCAGCTGCCAATATAAAAGTAACAACTTTCGAATGAAATCAGCCAGTTTTAGTCACAGGCAAATGTATCACCTTTTTTAGCTATGCAGCAATTTCTTAAGATGTTATATTATTATTTTATTAGATTGAGAGATCCATACTACAGTATAGATTTATCCTGAATTCTTCTCTGCTTTACATGAAAGAAATAATATTTGCAAATCATAAATTTGTCATTTCTAACAAAAATTATTTGTACATATTTTTAACCCTATAAAAATAGTATAAAGAGATAGCATAAATAATTTACTCCTATCTGCTTTAAAATGGAATATAATGCCTTTTTCTGGCAACGCATTTCTTCATATTTTTATGAATAGCCTGGCTCCCCATGACAGAAAGCTAATTTGCCAATAACAACAGATGATACCCTATTCACTGGGTATCTTTGACAATCCAGCAAGGAAAGTATGGACACTGTACTATAAAAAGCTTTAGCTAGTTTTCTAAACTGATATTACACTATCGTGATAGATGCTCGACCTGATAGACGCTGAAAGGTAAGAGAAGTACTTAGCAGACACCTGTAAATTTAACAATCAGCAATTCACTGCTAAAAAATAAAATTGGAAAACAATGCCAAGCTCTCAACAGTCCCCAGAGTCATTCAGGCACAAAAAGTAAAACAGGTCCTAAAGATTGTGTAAAGGAATAATTTGTTACCTCATAAATTTTGAGAATGCATTTTTCAACCATCTCTATTCATGCAAGGGCCCTCAGGAAAAAAAAAAAGCAACAACAACAACAACAACAACAAAAAAACAGAAACCATTCTTCTCACATAAAACCAAAATGCAAATATTACAAAATGCATATATATAAAATACACTATATACAGCCATCTGCAATCTGTATGGAATGGATAGCAAGCAATGAAAAACTGCGGTATCTAAAAAAGCTATTTTCAGTCAAAATGGTGTAAAAGCAACACCATTCCATCATTACAGCAGCAAGTTCAATCATGACCGTACTGCACATCTTAGCATCTCTAGATTGAAGAATGTATTAAGTCCTACTAGGAACACAATAAAATACATTCAGCCTTGTTGCTACATTTCTAATGAATTGTGTAAACTATCTCCAACTCACAAAACACTTTGTGTACATCCTTATCTATGTATTGCATATACAGCTGTTGCTCAAACAAACAACAGAGTATCAATTTTCAGCTAATGGTGAAATGCTAGGTCCACAAAGGTACTTACAACATTACGTCTAACCTCTCAGTGCCCTCCTGCCTTTGAAATCTACAGCTTGGACTAAGAGCCCAAACACAGAGAGAGATGAGTGTCTAGGAAAAGGATTCATAGGAGCCAGCAAACTGAGTAAGGAATAACTATTACTCAAAAACAGCTAGCGGAGGTACCAAAAAGGCAGGGTTTAAGGCCTGTAGTTGCAATAATCTTATGACGGGTGAACAAAAGAGATTTCCCAAAATCAAGAAGAAAGAGAGTTTGAGAACAGATGTCTCATATGTGATACCAATGGATTTACCATTTGCTGCAGAGATGTCAAAGGGCAGATGGTTCAGACACCTAATGCCCCTGAACGATTTATCACTGTGAATCATAAGAACAAATAATGTCTACATGTTTCACTCTGCCAGCATTTCTGACTGATTTAGCATGATGACTGCTTGTCCCTGTTGCTGGTTTCTAAAATGTTTGTTATCCTCCATTGTCTGGGGATGTACCTAAAAAAATACATTGGTCTAAATTTCCCTTGGCTGAAATGATGATTAATCTAACATTTGTATAAGGAAATGAGAGCTAACTATCTTCTTTACTAAAAAGGAAATGTTGTGTTCAAAAACAGTCAATTACAAGGACTTATGAACAGGCTTCACGGAGGGCTGCACCAAGAGATGTTATTAGGACCAGGAAGGGAGTCAGACAGCCTCATTTCAGGTACCTCAGCTAGGAACAGATACCGGTAATTGTACCTATCCCAATTGTACCCGTTCTGTAATGCGTGTATGGCACAGGAGGTGAAATTAAGGGTTTGCATCTGTCATACATTTTAAAGACATTAAGGTGACACTGATGAAATGTAGTTCTTCAGCTACTCGGGGGCAGAGGGAGGGCGGGGGGGGGATGGGCGGGGAAAGTCTTAGCACCAAACTGTGCTCAGCCTCTTTTGCGTGTTCTCAGATCTGTAAAACTAAGGTGGTATTCAGTCATCCTAGCTTGATCTGAGGAATAAAACAGTTAATACCAACCGCACTGTGTCAGTGATGATAAATACCCATTTATCTTCTGTCTAACAGCTGGGTATCAAATGTGATACAGGGCTCTGTATAACACAGCTTGTGGGAAATAGGTTATCACCAAACAAAAAACTGGTAGATTTTGAAGATACTGTCAGTACACTGGATCTATGACCTTTTCCCTTTCTTTTTGTGCTCTTACAACAATGATTTTATCAATGAGAAAATAAACCAAAAGTTAAATGTATGACCTGTATTATTTTGGCAGTTAAATTTATGATGATTTTATAATATATATTCATTTTAGCTCTCATGGGTTCTGAAGTCACAAGATGGCATGCTAATTGTGAATTTATCAAATACTTTAAATATATGGAGGTGGGTGTCAGAAAAAGTGATGTTGAATGCGTATTTGAAAAATAGCAAGCAGACGTGGTAGAAAACTTGAGCTAACAAATTAATTTCCTGAAGCAAAGACTGAAAGCTGAAGCTATAAATAATACAGGGGCCATGTTTTCTCCTACCCCAGCTAGGATCCAGCACTACATTCTAGACCAACTAAGTACCAAGTAACTAGGATGCACAAGAAAGGACACTTGTCTTTGTGTCAAAAAAGCTGAAGATAGTTTTCAGTTCAAGTCTGTTCAGTGTTGGGACCATGATCATACTACTCTGAACCAGTTTACCCTCTAAGATGTTTTATCTCCCCGTGTACATAACTAGCCTTACCATTGTAAAAGGGGAAAGGATCAAGCTATGCTCTTGCTTTGGTAAGCTATTTCTTACAATAAGGAGACATACCTCACCTGACTCAGTATACATCATTGCAAGAAAATTATTTCACGGCAGCTTCATCACAAATCACATTTTTCCTGACAAAGCTCATGACAAATAGCCACAGCACATCTGGGACCTCATCCTATCTGGCAGGACTTTTTCAGCTGCCTTCAAGTACATATATATATATTATTTTTTTTATGATGATGATGAAGAATTATATGCGACTGGTCACTAGGCCAAGAAAATTTTAATGCAGGCCTGTGGAAAGTTTCCAGAAGACATTACAGAAATATGTAAAGGCAGATAAGTTCTTATTCCAAGTAGAGGAACAGATGTCAGAGACTCAGAAGAAGCCTCAGTAAGAAACTCTTCTGTGAGGCACACAGGGTGCTGGTGCGGGCAGACACAGCCTCTGTCTGACAGGGGACTGCACACTTCTGACAGTATCACACGATGCAAGAGAATATGAGGGAAAACAGACAACTGCATTTCTCCTCCTCTTCTAGTCCTTCCCCTGGTTATATTGAAAGTCTAGAAAATCGAGACCTTGTTATATTGAAAGTTTGTTCCAATTGTCAAGAACCTAGTTCAGCATGAAGGATGTTGGAGATATCAAAACCAATAAAATGCTCCACGCTCAAGTTCTGTTGACAAAAATCAGGATAGCCCTGTGATTTAGTGCATCCATCAAGACATTATTCTTGAGCAGACAGTTCATTATTTGATAAAATTGAACTCCAAGAAATCTGAATGTTAAAGAAAAATGAGGGAAGTGACTGTTCTTCATGGGACTTTCAGTGATGCTGGTAATTGGGAATTTTTAGGAATTGTTAAACAACCAGCTTGCTGCCATCCTCTTGTGTATCCTTAGATGTGCTTAACAATAATTTTATAGAGCATGAGTTAACAGGGAGTGACACCTAGGAAGATATAATTATAAGCTGAAGATCAAATAACTCAAGCAATAATTGTTCAAAACTTAAATGTCTCCTTAATGCCAAGTACTGCAGTTGGGAGGTCTGAATGCAGCCATGCATTCTTTCCAGAGTTACCTTCAATTTACCTCAAGAAACCATACGATCACCAATGTGGCTATATGGACTTCAGGGTAGCATAGCTTTATGAATAAGAACCTGAGCCTTCTACGGGCTCTATTCTCCTGTTGAAGTCCATGTCATGGCACTTTCACTGCTTTTGATGTCCAAATCTAGTTAAAATCTCACTCCAGTACACCTCCTTTGTTGCAGTCACCAACTACACTGCAGTATGGAAATATCCTAAAATCATGTGGCTTTTCATTTCCTCAGAAGCTCACCAAATAACTCGGAAAACAATTCACTTACTCTTGCAAAGGCACTCAATTCTTCAGCCAATAGTGGCGATACTTTTTGATATAAGGCAATAAAAAGAAAATAATTTAAAAAAATAAATAATGAATACTTCATTCTGAATGCACGAAAGTGGCACTTAGTTAGTATCCAATACACTAAATCATAATGGAGGATGAGAGATTTTGTTATAATCTTTTAACAGATTAAAATATTCTGCATTTTAAGCCCATACCTTGGTGTATTTTTTACTTTATTTAAGTAAAAATGCATTTTTCTCTAAATTGCTTATTATTTATGACAAAGATGTTTTTATTTAACAAGCAGGTCAATGGTACTTTTTCACTAACATGTCATCTACAGTCGTGAGCTTTTTCTCTCAAAACTAACAGCTTTTAAGAAATCAAAGTCTCTTTCATTTATTTCAGTGTTTTAGAAAAGGCTTTTTAGCAAGGTTTTTTGTTGGATCTTCCTTTTATTCATTCTTGTAGGGAAAAAAAAACCCCAAAACATTAGAATATGTTCAGTGAGACCACGAAAGAACACAAAACATTCTAATAAATACAATTCACCTATTCCTTTTAAACCTGGTGGGGTTTTTGCATTCCTATATGTATTCACAGGCACACAGCCATGCGTATTTCACAAACATATGTGCTCCCACAGATACTTACATCATGAGCAAAACAGATGTTCATTCTAAAATAGAAAAGGAAGAAAGAAAAAAAGCAGCTCTGGCTCCATATGAGACCACTGGCTATCGACTTCAGCCATCAGAGTCTGTCTTTAAGGTGTCATGAAGCAAGAAAGATCAATTATTTTATATTTCCATTTTAAATAGTAGGGGATTTTTTTTTTTTATTTTTATTTTTTCCCCCCAGAAGAATCAGTTCTGAATGTACCACTACAGATTCCATTGACATCACCATCTGATGGAAAATAACTGCAAGGGACATTCTCACCATCACCAAATTACTGATTTTTTTTTTTTCCCCCAGGATTAAAAAAAACCACAAAACAAACAAACAAAACCAAAACCAAACCAAACCAAAAAAAAAAAAAACAAAGCCACAAAAAATCCACATTTTTCATCCTCTCACTTTTCAGTGCTATTTGTGCAAATGAAAGCCAACATCCAAAGTCTTTAAAGTCAGAGGCTAAAAGAAAAATTCTGTAGTAGAGATGTTTATGATTGGGTAACAACACAAACCGAGGAAAAAGAAGCCCTGAAAGGAATGAATTCTGGAAGGATGTGAGAAAGGAATTTTCCTCTCCACAGTGAATCACTGTGTAACTACTTCATAAAGGACATGGGATGCTCAGTTAAACTTCAAAACAGTCTGTGGCCAAAAGAATGTAATTGAAATTGGTCTCCACTTACATTTACTGGTCAGCTATTGCAATGCTTTCACAGCTATGTCCTTTTTCATCATCACAGTGGGTATGAGTATCTCCCCCTGGGGGAACATGGTTCTTCCTACTTGCAGATTTAGAACTTGCAGAGGTATAATATGAAAAAAGAAATATACTGTTATTTTCTGTTTTCTGTCTACATGCCAGGTACATCCTTCTTGAGGAAAGGAGCCGCCTTATTTTTGTTTGTTTTCTAAAGGCTGGGAAAATTTAGGCTATGAAAAGAAATTTAATAAATGTCTAAATTCTAAAAGATTTCCAAATTTTTTTTTAAAGTAATATCAGTACTGATTCATAACAAAGTAACAGTGTGAACACAAAACCTAGACTGTTGTTACCTAATGAGTTTTTCTCTGAAAATTAGCTTGAATATGGTCCTTATTCTTTCCTCCATTTCTCTAAAATTCTCAGTACCAATGGGCCTAAGTAGCATTTGGATTTGGTGTTTTAGGGAGTTTAAATGCAAATGAATGCTTCAAAAAATTCTAGAGGTGGGTCAGGCAAAAATATTGCCAGTTTACCTCCAAGTACAGTCAGTGAACGGTCCCAAGTCACAATCCCTGATGGGTGTATTCAACATCATGAAGATGACACAGGAACTTATAGAATTCCTTGCAACTATGTTTAGGCACAAAAAGGAACCCCACCACAAGAAGGGCTGGATTTTGTAAAAACATTTATTTCTAAATAAATATAACCTTTCCTCTTTCAGGATAATTTGTTCCCTACAGAGATCTTTGATTTAACATTTTTTTATTCCACTCCCCACCCTGTTTATTTTAAGCATTTTATCAGTGCTATAAAAGACTGTTTTCAGTTAAATTGTCCTGGATTGCCTGGTTTTAATGGTAGGCTGGTGTCCTAATTTTCCCTTGCATGCTTCTTACTGCTGTCATGGTGTTCAGAGATGGCTTTCAGTCACCTCCTTTGCACTTAAATGCTGTACACAGGTGGCAGAACCTGACTTTTAATCATGCCTTCTAAGAAAAATAACAGCAGTGATTAATGTTCTCATTCTGAAACTTTTTGGTCTGCTTTTGTAAGTGAGGACATTCTTCTTCTTTGTGGTCATAAAATGGCCACAGATTTCTTGTATTCACTGGATTTTTTTTAAAAAAAACTTAATCCCCTCTGGTTTTTGCTATTTTCCAGATGGTTGGTGGCAAAAGCAATTATTTCCATCTTTCTTTATGCATTCCTCTAACCAGTCTAGTATCAGTATTCTTAAAATTAGGCATACGTTATTTAGCTAAGGTTGTCTCTAGTCATCAAATATTTATTTTCTCAGAATTTGAACTACCAAAAGAGTTTGCATGTAAAGACTCACTTTACTGAGTTGTCTGAGTTTACTGATGCTTGAGCTTTAATGTGACACTCAAAAGATAGTCTCAGATTTGAGGTAAAACAAAACAACAGTCAACTAATTTTTGTCTGAAACTGGGAAGAGAATTTTGTGGGTTTCTCTACATGAAATTATAAGCCCAAATCTGTAAAGACAATCAAGAAGGGATCACTTCTGACAGGGAACCTTGTAGGTAAATCTAAACCCCAGGAAGCAACATAGATTCACAGTCTCCTACAACAAATTCTTGCACACGGACGTAATGGATTTTACTGCCTAAACTCTCCACATAGCATGCCTGAACTAAAGTTAAGCTCACAGTAACATTGCTCAAGTGTTGACTTGCAACCTTGTGCTCAAAGAGCCCAGTCTGCTTTCATGGAAGTTGCCATAAGGAGCCACGCTGACTTCAGCCATGCAGCAGCAAGCTAAAGTTCTCTTCCAAGTCACGATTATCTTACAGAGGTGACATCATTGTCTACAAAACAGAGCTCTGTTCATGGATTAAACTAAGAGACAAAAGATTTTCAGGCTCGAAGACACAATTGTCATTATCTAATTTGGCCTCTTCCACACTTATGGTTGACCAGAATATTTTTCAAAGACCTAAGTTAGCTTTTGGAAAGGCAGTTTCATTAAAATTGAAATATTTTGCATTTGTTTGACAAACTTTTAAAGAATGACAAGACATAGAGCTTTATTTTTTTCCTTTTATCTTAGCAGTATTAAAACATTAAGATAAAATGTGGGGTTTTTATTTCAAAAGTATAATTTTGAGAGGGGTTTTTTGCTTTTTTTATTCAGGACAAGATGACACAAGCATTACTGAGACAAAAAGTTAAACATTTGAGAAAGAAATGTTTCATTTTCACTACAGAAAAATTCAGTATATGTTTTATTTTTTTTTATATGACAATTTCTGATGAAATAGAAATGTAATTTCTGAGTGTTTCCATGTGTAGGGGGTCAAAGAATGTTACCCTATAATGTCTGAAACCAGCTAATTTCCATCTGAGATGAAGTATATATAGCTAAAAACCCCAAACATTTCAAGGTATGAAGGGTGTATCATACCTCTGCAGAAGTTTCTCCACTTATTTCTAATTCTTATTACTAAAAAAAAATAAATAAAATGTTTCTTTTCATCAGTTTAATGCTTCTAACTTCTTTTTGCAACTGGCTCTGCTTACACCTTTTTTTATCAAAAATGCTCATCTATCTCCCTCATTCTTCCAAACACAACAACTTGTACATTATTAGGTTATGTGATTAAGTTATAAGTTAAGTAACCTTTTCTTATGCAAATTAGGAAGGTTGAGTTTATTTAATTATGTACCCAGACTGCAAGTTACATTTGCAAAACTAATATACCTGTTTTGATGTTGGTACCTAACTACATAGATATGACTTTAAAGTATTTTGAGAACTGGACGCTTGAGTAAGAACACCATTAGGAACTAAAATTATTAATGAACTTTATGTGCTGTCTTCTTACCATTGAGGGTTATAAAATAAGAAGATAATAAAGCTAAGTCTTATATATTGCTTCAGCTCTTTGTGTTTCTTATACCAGTTGCAGATATAGTGATATTAAGAATCAGCCATACTTCTTTTATAATACAGCAATAAAATAAAGGAATGAGTTAGTGAGTAACCAAGAATCACTCCATACCCTTCCACATAAATAAAACTACAGAAGCCTACCTTAATTCTAAAATGTAACTCACGTAAAGGTGGCTGCACAGCTACTGTAGCTTTAAGAAAGTTGGTGGCACCGTGTTGTGAGATTTGGATCAGAGAACAAAGTCAAAGGAACCTGATGTCTCTGTGTGTTTAAATCCAAGTGGTAAAATATCTCTTGAGAAGAAGTTTAGGAGTGAGTGCATAATTAGTCTTTTCTTGAAGCATGCTGGAATGAGGATTAGCTTAATTCATAAAGCCCTAGAGTAAAAAAAGGCATCGGGTCAAAAGTGACTAAACAGGAGACATGCTTAGAGGACTGCAATGGGCATGAGAACTTAGAGCTAATGAAAGAAGCAGGAAAGCGTACAGAAAACCTATGCCTGCAATAGAAGAGAGCTTGCAAATTGAACACGTTAGTCTGTTTTAAGGCATGTAACAACAATGTAAAAATGATGGGACATGGGTAAAAACACTGAAATAGTTTTGATTCTGAAGTACAGAAATGAGTAAAAGGTATTTATATGTTCTTGGATGACAGGTACCATCTATGTACATAGAAAATAAATTGCAGAAATACAGCAATGTTTACCTTCGAGGACACAAATATCAGATTAATCTTCTGAATAAATCCTGTCTTGTAAATGATACAGCAGGCATATAACTCTACTACATATTCTCAGTCTTCCTTCAGGAAAGAATAAAGTCCTTCATAAGAATACAGGTAGCAACTCTGCAAGTTGAATCACTGAAAAAATTTTAGATTCAGACTAAGGATTCTTAATAGGAGGTCTAGTAAGTGATCTGATTCAGACCCATTCCCACTATTTCTAAAACGGTGGGAATGCACTGCCTTGCCCCGTTGGGAAACGACCAGCAAGCAGGATCAAAATCTGCTTTTACATATACTGGGACAGGATCTAACCCTCCCTATCCTTTTTTCAGAGGGTGGGAACATGGCTTCATTCTCACTAATATTCTGAAAGGAACAAAGGCTCTTCCTAACATCAAAGAAGGAAAAACATGGGGAGAAAATTGTTATCTGTGCAGGAAGAAACAGAATAATCTGCTCTTCCCATCAAAGTGCACAGCTAATGTAAAATCCCCTGTGAAGAATGGCGGCTAAAGGGAAAAGTTTTTGCTCTCCTAGGCCACGCTTGGAAAGGCTTGGCCAGAATACATGGCTCTCAGTCAGCCTCAACTAAGCTGCTCAGTGACAGCGGATGATGAATGCAAAAGTGTTCAGAATTAAATGTGCTGACCGCACACTACAGTAAAAGGGAAATCTGGATACTTTTATTAATGTTGCTATCAAATGGATGAAAAGCAATGTCTGTAAGTCAGGGAGTTAGGACATAGAAAACAGATCAAACACTGGAAAGGTGGTTGGACCACACTTCAGCCCTTGCCACAGAGCTGTACCCTTCTTTGTTCTGCCAGAGGAAAAAATCTTGCAATTGCTCTTCAGGTTTTAGTTCTGCCTAGATTTTGAAGTTTTAAATCCAGACTCAGCTCCTTCACTGCAAATAATAGCTGTGCTACAGGAAATCACTATTAGCTGTAAAAGAAATGGAAGGAAGGATTTGCTTTGTGGTAGATTATGTATTGAAGGTGTCCAGTAACAGACAAAAGATGTCTGCAGCTCATTCCTGTCTAATAAAATGTTTGCTAGATCCACCATATTTTGTAGACAATGAAGCAAAAGAAAAAAACAACTACACAAAAAAGCCTGTAATCACTAAGTACAAAATTACTTTTACTGAATGTTGCACAGTAGTGGACATCAATATGCTGTTAATACAAGCTGAAATAAAAGCCTATTTTATGTGCATCTAGCCTCCACATAGAACTTTGATCAACAATCTATCTCATCAAGGCCCTGAAGGATTTGTCTATGTCCATGCTACTCACCCGATCACATGGCTTCAATAATTTGATACAACTCTTCTATCACATATAGCATTTATAAGCATCCTTCATTATGTTTTTCTTTTTCCCAAAAGCTATCAAAAATTATACCAGACAAAAATCTATTACCCATGGAGCACTTATCTCTCACTCATTATAAAAGAAAAAGGCAGAAATACATGTTTTCAAAATTAATTAATTCTGAAATATATTGCCTATCAAATCTGTCAAAAGATGTAACAGAGGGAAAATGATGGTACTTCAACTTACTCGGAGTTATGTTTCGAATGAAAACGTATGATTAGTGCCATGGACTCATGAGAAAGAAACTCCACCTTGCAGTAACAAAAGTAGCCATCCTATACTACTTGATGGAAGTAGCAAATGAGTATAAAAAATGAAGATAACATAGAAGACAAAGGGAAGATAACAAAGCAAGTATGGATTGGAGAGTTGTGCTACAACCAACTATTGTTCAGTGTAATGCACAAACAATAGAGCTAATCCTAAAACAAAACCTCCTGCAAATGCCCAATGATAAAATAATAATACACCTTTGTTTGCAATGCTTTATGATTAATCACGATCAAGTTTTGAAGTGGAAAAAATACACAGTAGGAATTAATCCTTTTTTCTCCAGATTTCCAAAGGACTGCTTTGTACTGCTTATTTAGGCAGTTTCATCAGTGAAATGTATATACCTCTGCCAAGAGCAGAGGAACAAATTCCAAACCCTCTGTAATGAAGATACCTTGGGAGTCTGCACTGAAATATTCAAGTCAAACATGTGTTTTCAAATCACAGAAGAGCTCAATAAAAGTTACTAGAAATTTGAATATTGAAATTTTAACTTTTCCAAACTTTGAATTCTGATAGCAGTCAAAATATCACAATTTCAGGATTATTTTTTTGCATGTGAGAAAGTTTACAATTAGTCAAACATGTACAAAGATCCACTGAATTTAGTATTGGAAAACACAGTTTCAATAGGCATGCCTGTGCCACCATTTAGAAAGTTTCCAGTGATAGAAAGGTGGAAAAGCAGAGGTAAATAGTTTTCAATAATAAAAAACAAGCCACAGCCCTGAAGAGCACAAACAACTTCCCTCTCTTTTCTCGTGGTTTTTTTTTTTTTTTTCTGTAGAGATGGAATGACTTATCTTAGAACACAGAGTAGGCAGAAAATGAAAATAAAAGGAATATAGGAGATAAAAAAAAAAGGGGGGGGGGGGGAAGGGGTGAACTTCACAATAGCACTAGTGATAGCTTGTTTGAGGATAAATTTAATTCCAATGAGAAAAAGCAACACAGTATATATAAATATACAAAACAGTTTAAGACACCCAAGCCCTTGTGTACAATATCTGTCTACAAGAAGAGAGGACAAATCGGGCACAGTGAGCCTGCTGTGCTCATGCACTTCCACACTGTGGCATGCGCACGCGCGGTCTGCTACATCCCATACCCGACCTTTGTGCACGGTCTGGGATATGCTCCAACCTCAGGCTTCAGATCTGCTCCCTGGGTCAATACTTGAGGATGTCAGTGTCCAAATACAATTCATCTGAGTTTTTGTAAAATCATAAATTGATTACTAGCCTGGGCTTTTCAAAAAGCCAACTTTAATTCTTGATAAATAAACTAACTGGCAGGTTTTCCACATGAAGTAAACTGTGCATCACGATCCTAGTGACCAAAGTCCAGCCATTCTCCACTCATAGTTGCACAACCTTTTCCTCCTCTCTTGTGAACCTTCTACTCACTTGCTTTAAGATTCATCTCTTGCATAGACAAAAGCCATGAAGCATGACTTTACAGTCGGTACAGAGCAGAGGAGCAGAAAAGGGACACTAAGGATCTTCAGTTTCTCTGTTAGTCTCCTATCTCCAAGCCAATGTATACATTCCTAATATAGCATTATTCTCTGGAAACTCCCTACAGATGAGAAAACCCACAAAAACCCTACAGCGCTGCACAGAACCTGTCTGTCCCATAACCATACCTCCCTCTTGCCCCATGAGAAAGACACTGTCCTACACTGTGTTATGTGGCACAAAACAGGAATGCTTAGTCTCCTCACCATCACCACAGCTGTAGTCAAGCCCAAAAGTATTTGATGAAGGAAATCTGTCTGCCATGCACTTAAAAAAAGCCCAGCAGCTAAAATGCTACAGATGTGTTTGGAGTAAAATCCTATATGGAAAAGGGACATTAAGAGTGGGAAATTTTATGCAATAGAATTAGCTTTTGATTGGCTTCTCTGAGGCTGTCTGATTACTTACTGGAAAATAACATACCAGTGTCCTAGCAATCACCTTTAACCATCTCTGTGGCTGCTAGATTCAGATCAGTCCTTTAGAAGCTGAAGGTCAATGCTGCTGATTATAAAAGTCCAGAGGCAATCCCACATAAAACTTCCTAAATTGAATTCCTGCTCTCACAGTGTTACTATGCCTTCCTCCAAGTTTCATGTCTCAATTTGGCATTGCAAGCCAAGCTCGACTTGGGCGTAGTGTGTGCGTGATTTAAAATGAAAGTCAACATATTCTGTCCATTTTTTAACAAGACACAGTGAAATGATGCTTATGGCGTTGGAGAATAGGCCTAGGCTCTCAAAAACAAGCACAATGCAAGGGCATGTGTGTAGAGTTACCTGCCAGAGTTGTAAATTTTGAGAAACAATCAGGATCATGTCTTAATAGATAACGGATTTCATTCTCACAGCTAGCCAGAAAGAAGCCCAGCTTCTCTGAAGTCCTAAATCTAGCGACTAGTGACTAGCAAGGGAGAAGATAAGAAAATATTTTACTTATACCACAGCCTCTGGTATTTTCCCGTTGAGCACATTCTCACTATTTTCAGAACATCTGTCAAAATCTCTCTCCAAGTCCCCTCAGGTACTTCTGTCTAAGAAGCCAGGATCATCCTTTCCAAGAGTGAACCAGTACAATGGGACTTAAATGACCCACTCAGAATCAGTTTTCCCAGAGAGGATATGACTGACAAAAAAGGTACTCTAATGTAAGGTTGTGTATGCAGATTTCCAGCCCACTAAGAGATGGATGACTTTTCTGGGTCGGAAGGGAAACCTGTTCATTACAGAAAAACAGCATGTAACTGCACAGTTACAGTGGAGTTTGAACCTAAATTCATCCCCTGGCTTATTTCACAGTAACTTCACAGAGAGATGAAAACTCTCACCAGCACTTCTCAGACCACGCAGGAGCAGCAAACACCTGTTTGTTCATAATTAATGAAAACAAATGAGATAAATTCAAGGAATAATTTATTATTTGTTGTGTTTTGTTTGTCAGTGAAGGGACTAGGAAAAAGGCCTATTAGTATTCTAATTGAAGGCCAAAATGAACAGTCTTCCCTTCTAATAAAATTGCATATACGACAGGAAAGGATCCTTTTTGCATCTGCTCAGAAAGACTTAGTTCCATATTTTTATTTAGAATAGTCTCTTTTTTTTTCTTTTTTTCTTTTTTTTTTTCTACATTTGTGGCTGAAAGCTCCCTGCCAGCTGTCAGTTTAATTAAATCTTGCTAACAGAGCCCACTGGATTTCCAGTTGCAAGGGAATCTCTGCAGGAGAACAGCCGTTATGGGTCTGACCAAAGGTTCATCTAGCCGAATAGTCCCTTTTCTGGCTATGACTCACAATGGATGACAGAACAGAGTAAACATATGTGCTGGCACGTTGTCCCAGCCTTCAATAACCTCCAGCTCAAGGGCTTTTTGAGAGAAGGTGTCTTTATGCTCATTAAAAGCCCTTGATAGAATTTCTCTCTATTAATACATCTAGTCCAGTTGAACACAGGTAAAAGCTACATCAGATGTTCCAAGGGTTCCCTCAACACCACTAAGTCTAAACTTCACGGTACCTAAAGATTAATTTTCCTTTTTCTATCTCCATGATTACAGTCTTAAGCTTCAAAAATAATAGCTTTATCCTAATACCATGACAAAGTTTTTCAAAGTTGCGTGTACTTTTCAGCTTTGTCTTCTAGTTAAGCTGGCATTCCCATGCATCATATATACACATCACGTTTTCCCCCTTCTTTTATGAACAGATCTGCAAAGTATATTTAGACGCATTTCTAGATGCATTTCAACTTCTTAGAATATCCAAGTATCTAAAACTGTAAGCATATTTTTATACCCCCATATGTGCATCTGCAGATTTTTTTCATGGACCCTAGAAAACTGTCCAAGAAAAACAGCATATGCAAAAGTCTAAATGTACAGGCATATACGTACAACTCTAAAGGCTGCATGAAAGTCTTTTTGACGTAACAGGTTCTTTAGTTTCTAGGACAACTTAAATCAAGGATCAGATATATTTGACAGCTAATTTGGTGTTCTAGAATCAAGAGAATGGGGTTTTTATAAATGATTCAAAAGAGTATTTAGTAGTATTTAGTGAATAATCCCAGATATCTTTTCTTTGTGACTTATTAACAATGGCCAAACAGTTGATCTTGTACTTACATATTGAACCGCTTCATATTATATAATCAGATATGGTGATTTTCTACATCTGTTTCTGCTTGTAAGTATCCGGTAACTGCACTGTTTTAAGGTAGAGCTCTCATATGAGATGCTGAAATAAACTTTTCCCATACATCTAGAATAATCATATTGATAGCAATAAATTGCAGAAGACAAAATTGGTTACTGATTTGAGTTTACCAATTTCATTAAGTTTGCTTCTGGAAGTGCTATTTCATACCGCATAGCTCCTACTGAAGTCACTGAAAAGGTTTCATTTTTCATAGTTTGGAATGTTCATTAGGTATTTATATGAAAAATGAGAATGAACTATGCTACAGTAGATAGAACAAAAACAATTTCATAGGGCAGTAAACTCTCATACTCCAGGGCATAACCCAAGCAGTAATTTATAGGGTTAGACAGCAGCTTTGTTCACGGACAAGTTATTTCAAAGAGAATGCAATTAAATGTTAAGCACCTTCTTTCAAAGCATGCCTTCAGTTGGAAACTGGACAAAATATGGTATCACAATTTCTTTGCCTGGATCTTTGTGAAACCGACTCTTTGAGTGCCATCCTAGCCAGACTGACTTCCACAGCTCTTTTTCTCAGTCCAGACTGCTTTCAGTATTGTTCATGTAATCAGACATCAATTGGATCAGCTAACTATATGCTTTAGGATTATAAAAAGCATTTTCTAGCCATTTTAATTCTTCATTTTACTTTACTTCCTACACCCTTTATTCTTTAAGATATGAAATAATCATTTTTTTCAAGTGAGCAAGGCAAAAGTATCTGTATATTCTTTGCATACCACACATATGACCCTGAAATACACCTATATTTGAAAGCATGAAGTGTGAAGTATCTTCTTCCCTCACTTGCACCAGGACACTTTCAGTTGTAGCCCTGTATCCAAGGCACAGATATGTGCAATATCTAAAACTATATTGATCAAATTTATCCAAGACTTGCATTAAATGAAGATAAAGAAAATCCTTTTTAAATGTAGAGAGGTTAAGTGTATAAAACACGTTCAATTATCTGCCTTGTTCTTAATACTCTTCAGAAAAAGTATTGGGAGAAGCAAAACCCTTCATCCACTGCAGCCACTGATCAAAGGGGTCTTTACAAAGCACCAGGATTAACTGTTTCAAAAGAGATCATTAGTTTGATTTTCCTTTTAATTCAAAGGTGCTCCTCATGTACTTTATCATTTAACATCATTACATCTTTGCGCCAATTTATCAGTGAATGTATCTTACCAAATTCTCTGTCTGCAAACTTCTTTCCTCTTTGGGTTGTGTCTTCTAGTAAATAAGCTCAACCTCAAACAAGAACTCAGATAAATCATCGCAGGAAAGGAATTAAAATAAGAAAAGCAGAAAGTGATTTAAAGTTTTCATGAGTATCCAAAGTGACTGTACATGGTAAGATAAGGGACCTTCACTCAACACAAAGCAAAACAGCAATCCAGACCTGCAGTGCAGCACTGTGAAGTAGAAATATTCATTCCTCATTTTTTCACCTCATTTCTTAGAGAAGATACCTAAAAACAGTAAGGTTTTTTAATTTCAAATGTGAAAATTAAGGCAGGAAATTTGTTCTCATTGCTCCCTTCCATCCAATAACCATGTGGTGACCACTGCAGCTGGCTCGTATGGGTGAGTGTGCTGGAGGCAGGTGCCACCGCACATTGCGCTGACACCTACAGCAACTGGTGTCAGCTCCTCCCGAAGAGACAAGCATACCGCTAACTTCCAGTGAGAAACCGAGCACCGCACCGGGGCAGCCTGAGGTTTCAGGAGTGACAGCCATGCGCTGGCCTCCTCCCTGCCCACTTTGAGGCAGGAGGCACGTACCACAGCAGCAGGGGACTTGCCTTGTAAACATCCCAAATCTGCCCAGAGCCAGAAAACCCACCTTGTCCAGGTGGATGAAGGTCGCAGATTGCCTGCAGCCTTCTGTTTCCCTCTGCTGCCCCTTTCCCCAAAGCTGAGATTCCTCTGAGAGAAGGGGTAAGAAAAATTTGCTTTAACAAGTCCCACTACATAACCTGCTCAATAACTTAAAATAGGAAGATCTTCCATGGCAGTTCATTAAGCTTTGCCTGCCTGTTAAAAGAAAATAATTAAATAAATACTACACAGACACAGAAACGTGTATTTAATTAATTGTGATTCTTGCATGGCATTTAAGAAGACTGTGCTTTCAGAGTGAAGCAACATGATCCGATTTTGAAATACCCTTGTGTTTGAGACACCCACTTATTTTATAAGCAGCTACTCACTGCCTCATGGTATACAATGAGCAACTGTAGCTGTCTGAAGTTAGGGACAAATTCTACCATCTGGACTTCAATCAAAAAGTGTTAAATAATAACAAAACATTTGTCATAGAGCTATATTTTAAAGAAAGGAGGTTCAATGCAAGGCCCCCTTCTTGTTTCAAATAAGGTCCTTCTTTAGGTCCACTGTGGTTTAGAACAACTAATGATAATAAGAAAAAGGAGTTCCCGGTATGATGACAAAATTATAAAGAAAAGAGAAGCTATTTGGTTACTTTTTTGTTAGAAATCCAGTATCGGCCTGCTGATGGTAGGTGGAAGGGAAGCATAAGAACAGGTTTAGACATTTATTTCTGATCCCATCCTTGGGACAGCACACGTTTTCTTTGGTGCTTCTTTCACATGCATTTAGAGCATGATAAATATATCTATCCAAGCAACTATATCAACACTAGAAGCTTATTTTATCTAAGATCAGGCACCTTGTGTGTTATGTGGGTGGAAAGGCAGATAAGTTTCTCCTTCTTCCTCGAGATGAGTAGGTGTGTGGAAAAATGCCATACAAATCAAATTACCTTTGATTCATCATTATAACATCCACATCATACAAAATTATTTGCATTTGGGAGCTCATTTTTTACCCCTGCATTCTTGGGAAGTATGCAGCATACAAAACAAAAATCAGAATGCAAGGAGTCCACTGATTCAAGATCCGATTTGTCTTTGCATTTTCTCCACGACACCTTTGTTAGTTAATATTTTAACAATAATTTGTATATTTAGCAACTTCCTATGGTAGCCAGATCTTTTTCAAGTACTCAAAGTACTTTCAGCACTCCAAGCATTAGAATTCCTTGAAATATCTGTGGTTAGAGTAAATCATATCATCTACAGCAACCAGCTGAGCTCAGTTCAACTGTGAATGTTTGAATGTTGTTTTTTAATCCACCTGGATCTCCTCTACCTCTCCTCACACATTTTGTGGGCAAGGAAAACGACAGGTTGTGATTACACAGAATGCCCCACAGTATTTTCGTCTAGAGCATTCAAGCATAAAATTAGGGACACATTGCACCATTCCTTCAGAAGTCTATAGCAGTAGTATTATAAATCTCAAACCGACTTCCATATTCCATCTTTTCCCAGCATGTGAACATGCAGGTGCTGGAAGCATTTGTGGGGTTCTGAATACATCTGAAGTAATGTGCACATAAGTCCCCTGCTGAATGGGTCTTAAATCTGCAACATTTATTGTTCAGCCACTGCTTCAAGTTGACTTTCAGTGCAAAAGGATTCCTGCAGAGGCTTTATTAAAGTCCAAGTTCTGCAATCTGACGTAAACAAAATGCAACTTCTTAGCTTGTTAAATGCAAAATATGCCTGCTAACAACACTATTTCATTTACTTGACATGCAAAGACAGTTGGGAGAGTGATCTCTGGGCGAAGAAATGGTTTTGTAGTCTCATTCTAGTCAAAAGATTATGTGCTTCTAGCTGACCCATAAGCAACTCTGAAGAATCATAATCTCTTCTTCCTCCATCTGTAAAAAGTTATATTTCTTATTTCACATGTAAACCGAGCAGGCTAAGGCTTTGTTGATTTCTGATGCTACAGGAGTGAAATTAAAAGAAAAAAGAAAAAGAAGGAAAAAAGGAAAAAGGAGAAAAAAAAGATCATTCACAATTTAAAAATTGGTACAATGACTTCTTCATTTAAATTAAAAAAGAAAAAAAAAGTTTTACTAGGCATATACCTTTCCACCACAGAAACTACCTGACCATTTCAAAGTAGCGGGAAGATACTGGTGAGTTAGATCTCCAGATTTCTAAGGATTTTTGCTTACTTATTCATACAGCAAATGCAGCTAAAGTTATTATTAGTTCTATTTTTCCTCAGTTCATCTAACATGGGCCTTTCTGCTTCTTCACTCAATGTTATTATTTCTAGATGTGAATGCCTTTTCTGTCATGTGAAATTGATACCCTATCTCATTAACATACTATTTCTTTTCAGATTTCATTTTCTCTCTTGTCTATAGCTAGTATTCTCTAGTTTGCTTTTTACTTTCTTTGTTGTTGCTGCTCTTACTCTATATTGTGCTAGTTTACATGAAAGATGTTATACAAAAAGCTAAAGGAAAATCTAATTTCTGTCTACCAAAGAAAACAGAATTCTCTACAGGCAAGACTTACATCTATTATTGTAGTCATTCAGGGAAGCTAGATGACAAAAAAGTCAGAACAGCTAGTGAGGGTGTATTCTGCATTATTGCTGTTCTGTGAGGGCAGAGGGAATGCAGTGGGAAGTACTGTTTTGTTTGTGGTCATTAATTTCTGTGTTGCAAAAAAAGTAACACTGAGCAGATGCACCTTTTTTCTGAACAGAAGTGTTTTCTTTTCCTAATTAATTGGGGACTTATTCAGATCTGGCTTAGCAATACAAAATTGACCTTTGAAGATCAAAGTGATAAGCCATATGGGGCTAAATCCTGCCTCTCTTATGCATGCAAAAACTCTCACACATTTCAGATGAGTTTGCATCAGGATTTAGACAAGTGATCACCATATACCGTGAAAAGCAGCCCCTGGGACAGTTTAATCTGTACAACCAGAACTTTCATATTTCATTTTTTCTTCCCTCTCCCCTCCAGTGTCTGCCCCTCCCTTTTTTCTGGATTTCTTCTGGGAAAGTTTTACCCCCACCCACATCTTCCTCAATCATCCCATTTTGCTTTAGCACAGTTGGCAAGCTTCTTGTAACACACACAAAATCTTGGGAGCAAGAATAGTGGCACTGCATAACTTAAGAGAGCCTCCTCATTACACTGCCTCTTCATTTCAATTGTTTGAAATTCTTCTGTACCTTAAGGCATATGTAGAATCCAAACCAGGATCCAAGTGTGCTTACATTATATTACTATTTCTTGAGTGAAGCGTTTTAATATCAACATCCGGAGGGTTAAACTAATAATTCAGAATCAAGCAAACATTTTTCTTCCAAAATACCTTATAAATTATACAGTTCTGAATTGTATATTCATAGTTTATATTAAAAATACTTACAACAATAATACTATCTCTGCTGCCATAAGGATTGTTTTATCAATTTTTCCCCAGAAATACTACTTAAATTTAAAATAAACTCTGCTGCTATCATAAGGTGAAAGTTGTAAGACCTCACCACCACCACCAATAGCCAAAATTATACTAGGGATTTATGTGTTCAGACTATTTTACTCCCTTCTCGCTACCACAGTTACACTTTATGGTGATTGATTATCTAGACACAGAATATAGTCTGTAGTCCATAGTCATTCAAGTCATTAATAAGTAGACTAAAAAAATCTTGTGTTCTGACATTGTCATAACAGCCAAATGACACAGGTGCAAGATGTTCACAGTGCCCTACTAACACTTCAAAGCTCACAATTACTGCATGTCAGCTGCACGCACTGAGGGCTGGACTGCATCCATTGTACTCTAAGTAGGGAAGAAGTGGTTTTAAGTTTCAGGCAAAGTCCTGCACTGGCATTGCTTAGACAGTACGGGAATACACCCTGGATGGTGTCAATCAATCTAGTTCCTTGATCATCAGTACAGCTATGTTTGATAACGCAATTGTAAGCATAGGGATTTTAGCCCGTCTGCTGACAGAAAGGAGGATAATGCAATCTTACTGTTATGCCATTTCTAATTGGCAAGACTGAAAAGAATTCAATAATAGTCATCACGATGTTTTTAAAATAGGAGATGGGAAGACAAGACAGACCTCTAGTACACCTGGAAAAAATTCCAGGCACTTCAAATGTGGTGATAAGGAAAAACAAAAATCCTTCTAAAGAATCTGCCAGAAAAGGTTTGATTGCGCCTTCATTGTTGACACCAAAGTCAGTTAATATAAAGATACAAATTCACAGGAAAACAACCTTCCTAAGTTTCACTATTTATGAACTGCACTGTAGCCTCACAATGGTTTGCACAGAGCAAAGCTTTTTAAGTGTTCACTAATCTCAGGTTCTTATTTTAAGACATCTTTCTAAATGTTAAAAGTTTAGGCATCTAAAAACCACTACTCAAACTCTCAATCGGTGACCTTAGAAGGTCAGATGTATTGTGGCAATAAACAAAAAACCAGGTACTAAACCATATTCAAATTTTGTACCGTCCTATGCTTTTAAGAAACATTTTAAAAAACCCAACACATTAAACTCCAATAAAGAAGGCCTCAAGGGTGAGATGCACCAGTGCTGCAACTGCCTGCACTCTATGGTAAAATACCTACCTACAAAAGAGTGGAGCTGTGAGGCTGAAGTACTTCAGATATTTCTGTCTACATAAACTCTACATAACAGTTCGATAAAAGCACTCAGAATAAAGTTCTCCACTGAATTAAACCCCCCAAATTCAGTCCTACTGGATCATCTGGCTCTCTCAGCAGCGACAGAAAAAATACTGTAAGACAAAAGGGCTATTTAAATAAACTAAAATGTTAACACAAGAAAAAATGGATAGACAGACTACAAACATTTTTAAGCTAGAAATTAGAAGCTTCTTAATTAGCTGTGAAATAGAGAATATTATTTCAGTAGGTATAGAGAGAGCAGTAAAGCCCGGAGGTTTTAAGAAAAGCCTAAGTTTAATGAATGGGATCATACATCCCGATCACCCTAATCAGTGTCTGGTATTTTTTCAATCATACACATTTACAGAGCTGAGACACATTCCCAGAGCTCAAGTCAGAATCGTAAGTGGTAAGAGAGAACCACAGTGGCTCTTTGCACATCCAGGAGGACGCGTGATGCTGCGAGCAAACGAGGGCCACGCTCCTGGCTGGGAGGCTGGGCTGTGACCTGGAAAGTTTGCTGCTGTGCCATTCATCTCTCATGTTCCCTCAGGCGCATCACTGTCCCAGAAGCTTTTCATCTGTGACAGAAGGAAATACTTAACACCAGCAGAGTGAGGTACAAGGATCAATATCTTATGGGTATTAGATACCACAGTAACAAAGATCATATAGGTACATTTACAGGGTGCTTTTAATCCAAAAATCTCAATTTTTATGGGCACAGGCTCCTCAGCTCTGTTGGCACAGCTGGTCTTTGCATTTCGGACCAGGTGGCAGAAGCACTGCTAAGAGGGCACAGACCAGCAAGTGAGGCAGCTCACAGAGAGCTATCGGCAGCCAGGGGGGCCATACTGCGCCTGCAGTACTGAGGCAAGGAGGGGGGGCAGGGGGGGAGAAGAGTGTTAGGGAAGCGAGGGTGTCAGGCTGGGGGGACAGATTTGGACCCCTTTGAGCGTAAGAGATTGCTGTCTTCTGCCTCCCACAGCCCCCAGCATGAGAAATGAGAAACACGGCTGCTTATCTGGGTCTTTCCCCTCAGCCTCCTGGTTCACCTCCATCCCCCTCCACTCCTGCCCATGCCAGGAGCAGCAGGGCTTTGGCCAGGCCCCATCTGTCATCGCTGATGGAACAAAATTCAGTTTCACCTGCTCTGCTGGGAGGTGCTGAGCTGGTGCCGGCTGCTACATCAAACAATGGCTCTGCCACTGTCACTGTTGCAGCTGCTTTTTAGTTTGGGGCTGGCACTCTGGCAGTTTACTGCATATCTGCTGGTTTCGCAGTGCCTGGTAGATGCTTTGTGATGACTGCATCCCCAGAAGAAAGCACTGGGATTAATATGCAGCTTATCTGTATTTAACAGTCAGTCAAAATATCAAAAACCTACATATAAAATTGTATCTCTGTTGCAACCTAAAGGAGTCTACATTCCTCTGTGTTTTTCCTATGAACACGGATTTTGTAGTATCTTATTCAAATAGGATTTTTTTAATACATATTTTATAGCTGAAGTCATACCTCCAGCTTGTTAGCCTAAATTTTTCAGATTGCCTCCAGTGTTGAACTTCCCTTTTTAACAGTACGCTCATATTTCTGTTTATAGAAAGCGAAGTAAAAATATAGCTCCCTGTGGGGCGTTTCAGAGGATGACTTTAAATAAGCCAAAGGCAGTATATTAAAGACCAGATCTTTATTACAAAAGCTTATAAATTCACTGTAACTGGCAGGAAAGGAAGTTCACCAAAAAAATCAAGAAAATAGACTAAATTTAATAACTATGCTGTATTGATGGGTTAGTGGAGAGTAGACCACGCTGCATAAACAACAGCTTAGAAGACAGATCACTATCCAGGCTAATAACAGTTCACACCCATATCTGGCTGGAATTCTAATATCCCCATACGGAAACTGGGGCTAACTCAAATAATCAAAAAAATCAATATAGGATTTGGACTCTAAGCCCAAACCTGCCAAAAGATCAAGAGAATGCAAGGGCTCATCTCTAATTAGGAGATGAGTATCTCATTTACATCCAAAGCTTCTGCATATGCATAACAACAGAAAATGAAGAAATTTTTTTGCCCTGACTCACTGGATTGTGTTCCTTGCAACACATCCTGCTTTAGAGCTTGTTAAAATAATTCTCACCATACGGCCCCCGCACCTTTATAGAGCTGAAGTTCAAGTCTGTTAAATGATATGTGATCCCATGGCATAAGTATTTTGGAATCCTTTACCCTCACGTTAAACTAATAGAGCTGAGTGAACTCATCATGATGCACAACTGGTCATTCTGGGGGCTTGTATCTAGCGAGGCTTTTGTGATTTTCATTATTTTGCTGTGGGGTTTTGAGGGGTTTGGTGGGGTTTTATGCTTAGTCACTTGGGCCCTGTCAATGTTTTAATTTTGCTTAAGTAAGCAATTTCTTTGTGATACAAAATTCAGACTAAATTCTTTAATCAGCTTTTGCTCAGAAACTGTTTATTTCCATCTGCATTACAAATGCAGGATTTAAACAGTCTATCAACACAGCATAATGCAGCAAGCGATCTTGTCAGTTTGTCCTTTCCTCTCAGGGATGCAGCTACTGTATTCTGTACTTCTGAAGAAAGGAAATAATAGGATTAGAAAAACATTGAGGACAAGGGGATGTCAAACAAAAGAAAAGCATGCTGCAGTTCTAAAGCATTCTCATCTAGTATTGGGAATTGTAATCCATTTGTGCTAAAGACTTTGCCTCTGCTCATTATACAAAAAAACATAAAAGACACATACTTTGATACCGTAGTTTGGCCTATAGGGAAATGCAATTATAAGACATTTGAGTGTGCTGGTTTTGGCTGGGGTAGAGTTAATTTTCTTCATAGTAGCTAGGCTGGGGCTGTGCTTTGGATTTGCGCTGGAAGCAGTGTCGATAACGCAGGGATGTTTTCGTTACCGCCGAGCAGCGCTTGCACAGAGCCAAGGCCCCTTCTGCCTCTCACCCCACCCCACCAGCAGGTGGGCTGGGGGGGCACAGGGAGCTGGAAGGGGACACAGCTGGCACAGCTGGCCCCAGCTGACCAAAGGGACATGCCAGACCATGGGATGTCATGCTCAGCAATAAAACTAGGGGCAATGCTGGCCAGAAGGCCACTGCTGGGGGACTGGCTTGACATTAGTTAGTTGGTAGTGAGCAATTATTTTCATTTGCATCACTTGTGTTCCCTGGGTTTTATTTCTCTGTCTTTGTTATTTGCCTTTTCATTATGATTTTTTAAATTATTATTATTGTTGCCAATATTATTTATATTACTATTGCTATTATTTTATTATATTTCAATTATTAAACTGTTCTAACCACAAGTTTTCTCACTTTTACCCTTCCAATTCTCTTCTCTCCATCCTGCTGGGCATGGGAGGGGAGTGAATGAGCAGCTGTGTGGTGCTTAGATGCTGGCTGGGGTTAAACCATGACAGAGTACATGCAATTTAAGTCATTATTAAGCAACCTAAAGTACAGTCAGCCACAAACGCAGCATTATCTAAGGATTACAACATGTGAGACAGCCACCAATCAAATAACCTTAAAGGTCTAGTGCTTACTTAGCATATCAAAAATTAGTAATATAGAATGCCCAATTTTTAGAAAAAGGATTCTGTACATCTAGAAAGAAATGCAAAAATGTGGGCCAACAGGAATAACTAATTTCTGTAGGCACTTGCAACTATTGTGCAGAAGTTAACTCAGATCATTATTCAAATAAATAGCCTTCGTTATATAGCACAGAACTCCAAGCAAACCCTCTAAATCCAAATACCTAAAGCCTTCTTTTGTATCACCGTTAGGCAGTTCTATTAAGAAAAGATACGCTATTTAAATAAGTCACAGTAACATCAGATATACAGTATAACTTTTAAAGAAAAGCTTTATGTTCTATTTTCTTGGTCTTCAGAGATATGAATCGGGGGTTTTTTCAAGTACTTCTGTATCAGCTCAGCTTCAGGTACGAGGCTAAATAAGCATTCACTTAAGATTTAGTTCTGTTGAATTAGGATGGTGGTTGAGAAGAGTGACCTTCCCTGCATATTAAAGTTTACATAAGAAAGGTGAAAAAACGTTTTTGACTTTGTAAAAGGCTATACTTTCCATTTAAACAGAGCAGCAAGCAAGCACAGAGCATCCTTAAGGGTGTTAGAGTTGTGTGCTAATCACTCTGAAGTCTGTAACTGTGAGTGAATAGCATTTGACTATTGGTCAGGAAATCACACAAAATAAAAAATGAAACCTATCTCAATGGAAAATATGTCAACTTTCAAAGCAATATCAAAGCCAATTTTGAAACACAACATTAAGGCTTAGGATATTTCTCCTATCAAGACCAAACTAAAAATAGTAAAATCTAAAAGCAAACCAAACCATACCTCACTCCCCAACCCCCCAAAACAAAGCCAACCACAACTAAAAAAAAAAAACAAAAAAAAAACCACACACCACAAAACCAATCAACCACATTTTGCTCAGAACATGTTTTCCTGTACCTGGTATAAGTGAGCTTCAAGTCTCAGAGAAGAGGACTGTTGGGATTTCAAACACAGTAAAAGAGAGTCCAGTGAGACTGTGAGACTCAGCATCAGCCTCTCTCACATCTAGATCAAGGTAATTCAGATGAGAATTCATTGTTTCGGAAATGAGTCAAACTCAAAGCAGAATGGGAGCAATTTGAAATTCTCCATTGCTGCAGTTAGCAAAGCCAACCGACGTTTAACAGAGATGTTCTCACAATGCCTTTTCTTGGCCGATTCTTGTGTGCAAACACCATAACGATATAACGTAATAACACCAATCAGCTTTACACCCTTATATTCCTCAGTGCACATTTAAACAAGGCTTATGCAGTTTTACCCAGGTGCATGTACATTTCTATGTACTGAGGTATGCAAAGAAAAAGCTGAGATCAAACCCCCACCCTCTCCCAGGTGAACTCACTCTCCCACCCCACTGAGCTTAGTTATTCATGAGAAGGTACAGCAGGTTCATCCTATCAGAAAATACTACTCAAACAGGGTAAAGCTATCAGTGAGTACTTTGGAAAATGCTGCTGGAAAGTACTATAAATGTCCATCTGCTCTCTGCAGAAAGCAGGATGCTGAGATGGGGAGATAACACAAATGTTCACAGAGAAATACAAGTTACTGAATCTTTCTGACCCACTTGGCTGCTAGCGTATCTATAAACCAAAACACTAAATGTAGTCATCAAAAATATGGCTGTCTACTAACTGCAGTAGGATTTGCAGTTGCAAAATGTTGTCATACTGCTACAATCAAATGAAAGATCGATTTAGCAGTATTTTCAGCTGTCCAACAAATCGCAAAATCATTGGATGTCACCTGGTCTTTCACAGTATCCCTTAATGTGGCAGTATTTTGAGTGTCTCTTCCTCACATATAATAGCAAAAATCATGAAAAGCCCATAAAGCTGTATTTTTCAGCACGTCAAGCATGCGGTGGCTGTAGTTCCACTGACCAACTCTGTCACAGGTCTGATCGACCTCACAGCTCTGCTTCATAGGATTTCCACCAGACTGCTCCCTCCTGGAGTATTTTTAGGGCCCACATAGCAGCACTTCTGTGAGAACCATATCCCCTAATCTCCCTGCTTGTGTCCCTGTGTTAACCTTACAGATTGTCCCCTGACTCCACCAGCCAGTCCTCCCCACAGCCTGCAAGCCAAAGAGGCAGGAGAGCTATTCTTCAACCTAACAATACCTAGGGATCAAAGCAAAATTGTTCACTACTAAAGCATGAAAAATATATGGATCTAGACATAGGCAAGTTCTTGCAAACATACAGACTTTGACATCTTTTTAAGCTGTACCTTAAGTGTCTTCATGACATTTTAGTGCATCTCAAGGGTTACTTCTGAACCCTGGAGTCTTTTCAGACCAACTCATTTTAGGAAGACCAATAGCTAAGCCACATACACACAGGTTACTCAGTGGCAAAGTTCTGCACATCAGTTCTTCTCTTTTTACCTGCTGTGCTTTACACCAGGCTTTTTGGTGATGCTGAAAGTCTGTCTATATATAAAAAATGTGGCCTCTTTACTCTGTGTTTAGTCATTTTCCACCCTCTTCCTGCAGCTGGACAAAGTATATTCATTTTTGGTCAAAGCACAGTTATTAAATTTTAAGTATTGTCCTGAGGCTGAACAGTATGTGTTGGAAGCCTTGTCAGTAAATGTAGATAAATATTTACCAAGAAGTATTCAAAATACAGCAAATTTCATAACTACAGAATAATTCTGTAATATTGATTGGAATCCATGTATCATATGCAAGTTCCCCTAATCATCACATGTACCTGCTGATGTCTCTTTAAGCTGCTGCAAGGACAGGCAGCCTCTGCAGTTGTTGCAAAATGTGCATTTATATAACAATATACATGTATCTACACTAATTTTAGCTTCTGCCATCAGGGTAAAATGTTTGCAGCTAAAAATAAAGTTTGAAATTTTTCTAAACAATCTATTCATACTTACTGTACCACCAACCATACTCACACATGAATAAAACCCAAAGGATTTTCCTGTTAATTTGTTCAGCATATATTTAGAATTTCAAATATGTTCAATTACAGCTTAGTCAATTTTCTACCTTTCTTCTGATTGTTCTGCATCTGCCCTTTAAATGATGAGACATCACTCTGCTGTGACTGCAGTATAGACTATTTCCTTTCACTATTAATAATCCCACTGAGAAATATGAAGCAGCCTGGCAAGATTAGTATAAATTTATTATTTCCCTAATTTTCCAAAACTGAATATTTCCCTAGTCACTACATGGATAAATTATATTTACCACTGCTCTCGTCAGTCCAAAAATATTTTCACATTCAGAAGTATGTGCATGCTCTCTGATTTACTACCCAGTAGCAGAATAAAGTGGCAGAAGAGAATAGAATACCGTTAAAGATGGGCAGTAAGCTCATTCCTTCAATTTATATTAGGTTTGGGTGGGGTTTTTTTGTTTTAACTGGTTGCCATGTGAACTGGCAATACAGCATACAGCCTTCTACACCTGTTAATGCCTTCCCACTTTGAGAAAAGATAGGCAGTTTTCAATGTATCTCTCTCTGAGAACAGATTGCCTTGCAGACTAGACCTCATGCAAAAGAAGAATTCCAAGTATCTTAAGCAAAGCAGCAAAACTGCAACTTCCCCCAGGCAGATCTGCCAATATCCTTTAATTTGGGAACAAAACTACTGACTTTATTACTCCAAATACAAAATCATCATTAACAGGACTAACAGCAAGTGCTAACGATGGAATAGCTCTTGAATATTAGGATTTGGTTATTCATCTATTTTCAGAAATTGAGCATTTTTGAATGAAAAACTTTCATAATTGGTGTCCAAACTCTGCACACCATATTATCTTGTAATTCAAGAATAAATTAAAATGCATAGGAGTATGAAAGTGTTTGTGACAGAGGCAGAGGAAGGAAAAAAAGAAAATATTCCTTACAAGAAAACAACACTTTGATTTAATGCCAAAAAAATATCAAGATTGCAAAATACGATGCGAAGCAACTCTTACATTCCAGCCATATGCTGAGACTAATCTTTTCTAGAAAAACTGTATTCAATACAAGTGTATCTGGAGAAGAGCACTTAGCTGGGTACAAGACAGAGACACTTGTACTTGATTTGTAAGGGGAGGAAATGGAAGAACAAGAGGGAGAGGAAAAGCTATATTAAGAAGTCAAATTGCAGGAGCCCTTTGACTGCTATTACAAACTGAAGATCTTCAGTACTGGAAACCTGCCATTAATCTCTTATTTACACGGAAAGCACATGTTTCTTTTTATCTGAAATACTTACAGTAATGACAGGAGCTGGGACTAGACAGATAAACACAATATGTCTGGTTATCAAGAAATTTAGATTTCTTATCTAAATTTGGGGTTGAAGCTGATATTTGCCTACTGTGAGCAGATAGTGCATCTGCTCAGTGAAACTTATGTTCCCATCATTTTTACTGCTAATAGAAGTGGTGAAATAACACTTTGCATGGGGCCCAATTTTTCAGGAAGCAGTCATTCCTAATGGGGAGGTAGTCCAATTACTGACTTCTCCCCACAATCACAGATGATGAAGCCTTAAAGTTTACAATGGTGAAGGCCAAGAGGCTAGGCACAAACCCATAAAATTCATTAAAAAGTTTTTAAGCCCAAATTGCTCTGAGTGAAACATTTGAGCTAAACAAACAAGCATTCTGTGATGCAACTCTTCTCAGAAAATTTCCAGGAAGGAGTGCCTTTTGGTGCATTTTTAACCAGATTCGATAAATACAGCAGCTGTATACACCTGCTTCTTTCTATACTTCTGACCTAAAAGTGGGTGACTGGGAGTGGCCATGTTTATTTATCAGCTTTGTTTAATTTTTTAACAGTTCTGGAAGCATGTGTGTTTTTTAACAGGAAACTGTGTCGTCCTTTGAACAGCTGTGCTGTGTAATGCAAAACAGCAAAGTTTCTGTCTTGCTTAACCAGCTAAGTCGAAGCCAGGGGAAATAGGAGGCCATGACAATACTTATGCAAGGAAGATATAAAGTCATGTCTAGTTCTGTTTTCAGGGTATTCTGTCATGTAGTTTATTGGCCTCATTATAGGTAACATACCCAACACACACCTCTACTTTGATCACAATATTAATTCTGGTGGTTGGATTGAAGTCCCCATATGGATACTCAAGCCATCCGATGAAGGAATTTTGAAAGCAAATGCTGAAGGAATGCAAACATAACAACTCAAGCTTAATCCCATCATTCATTAAAAAAACTACATTTTTTTTCTCAGTGTGCTATGTGTCCATCTCACTCTCGCTTTTATTTACATAAAAATTCTACTGATTACACAGAAGATGGCAATTAAAACTGAATCACTCTATGGGAGTGCTGCCAAAGACACAAACCCCGGTCCTGCTGTACATGTGTCATATAATGGGGATATCAATTAAAGTGCCCAATACTGAGCACAGAGATTATCTTATTTCAACATATGCACATACTCTTACATTTCTGAATCATAAAGCCACAGTTCATCTACTGATCTATAAGCAGATTCTTTGCTGTGGGATAACATTAAGACTGTTAGAAAAGCATCTATAGATATCTCAAGCTTTTTCTCATTTGTTCTTTTTAACACCATTGAGTTATACATAAAAAAAACCCGTAGGCAATGTCAACACCATATTTGTCATTGCTTAAAAGTCATCACATCTCTATTCCAAATCCATGAACAAAACATACCAATTCTTGAAATAATTAGGTTTACTCCTTAGAGGATGCACTCTTCATAAACATTCAGTGATACAGTGCTTGTGAAGGTGCAAGCTGGGATTGACAGGAAGACTGAGTGACTACTTACCCCTCACGCTCTGAATGCAAAACAATTCTGCCAGCTGCTCATGTCATGAAGGTAACATTGCACCTCTGAAACTAGCTGGTTTATATTTTAATGGTACCCTACTGCTTGGCTTCCTGTCCCACGTTTGCTGAATCAACACTATCACAAAACAGCAAAAGCCTGCCTGACACAGCAATGTTTCAATACATGATGATTCATCATGACAGGACACTGAAAGCCCTGTGGCATGTGCAGAAAAGCTTTAAATAGTACTCAGTTGTTAACTTATTTTAATTAAAGAGGCAAACACACAAGAGAGAAGAAAACAATCTTATTGTATCACATCATTTTTATTTGCTCCACTTACCAGCACAGGACTGTTTTGATTCCATTAAGAAATTCTATTTTAAAAGAATGTTTTCTTCCCCACTTTCGTATTTTCCTTTCTTTTCCGTATAGCATATCTAAAGGCACACAGCTACTGGCTGCAAATACTACAGAGAATCACTAAATATAGGACAGCATGAAAATATGTTGAATACATTTGTCAGCACTATATTAAAACAGAGCTGTGTAGCAGAAAGATTCCCACATTGCTAATAGATACTGGCTTTATCACCTTTCCCAAGGTGAGAGTGCCAGCACAGGTATCATAATCTGTGACATTTTTGCAAATTGGCTCAGGATATTTTATTTATTTTTTCCTCCATAAAAAACATGCTGAAAATGTGCTAATGAAGGTTACCGAACTTTTTAGTATTATATTATTAGCAGAAATTCATTATTTTACTTGAAACTACAGAGGTCTGAATAGCTCGTTTGAAGTGTTGCCAGCACAGCTGCAGAGTGCATCTCAGATTAATAGGAGCCATGACAAACAGAGTAAGTTACCCCCATGTAAACTTTCCATCAGATATACACAGCAGGTAAACACTTGCAAACTTCCATATTTTCTCTGTACTGTGAAGTCATCACAGATGACATTATGTTGTTTATGTAGCAAGGGACATCAAAGCAGTATGTCACATCAGCAGAAAATCCAGAAATAGCACAAGAAATATTTCCACAAACTATTTTCAGCCTTTCTCAGGAAAACTACTGTGAAGCTGCATGGTAGAGCTGAAAAAATACAGCAGTTTGCAGGTTTACTAATCCACGATATAGAAACAGACCAGTGTTCCTTAATGAACAGCTTTTCAGCTTCACAACAGCTCTGCAGAACAGAAGGGCTGTAGAATTCCCTATCAAAAAGAGGAGTTTCACTCATAATACAACTCCATCATTGATCTTCTCTTTTCAAATACATTGTGAGATTCATGGTCCTACCTGAAAATCTCACATCCAGAGCAAAAGTAGCAGAAACCACCACTTCCCCAGACTTTAAAATCAACTAGTTACTTTTATTCCTTACAGGTAACAGAAGGTCCACTGTGTGTGCCAAGACACTGGCAGGGTTAAACAGCTGCCTCCAGCATGTTCTACAGCCTCTGAACAACTGAGGAGCAGTGCAGGGAAATCGTTATTGATACTTTTCAAATCACTACAAAGTACATCACCAGTGCCAAAAATCTCAGCTATGCTCACTTCAGAAATGACAGATTTTGTGTTGGTTTTGATAAAAATACTTCTGTTGTTGGGAAAGTATAATGAGAGAGAGATCAGTACAAGTGGTAGCAGAACAGTTTATCATTTGAACAACATCCCAACAATAACCAAGTATAGGTATATTAATTTTTTAGCAAATATGAAGATCATGACTGTTTTCTTTTCTTAACATTGGTTACTTATTGGAGCCACATATTTAGCTGTTGTAATAACCACAAAACAAAAAAAAAACAAGTCCAAATTCTCTTTCCCTTGATGACTACACATTTGTACTGATTCTCCCATTTCCAGCAAATTACTTGGGTCAAGTGCAAGATACTCTTAATAGCGTTTGTTATCATGCAGGCTTCTGGCAGACAGCAGTATCTTACATTTCCACTACCATTTCTTATCATTAAACGTCCATGTAAGTCTCCTGGTTTTAGCCGATATCTTGTCTACTGTTCTTTTCTTTTCACATTTAAGTCAATAATCCTCCAGTCAAATTAGTCATACTTAAAAAGCTTACACCTATCTGCTAATTTGCAATAATAAGTAACATAGGGAATGCAATGTTATATGAAATATCCTACACAAAAGACAGGGATATGTACTCTACATCCATGGTATAAATGGCACAAAGTAATGAGATTAAATTGCAGCAGGAAAAATTCAGGTCAGGAACAGGAAAAGCATCCATAGAAGCAGGGCAGCTAAAACACTCAAGCAGAGTACTCAGGGTGCTGTCATGCCTGTCATTGCAGGTATCCAAGAGCATAGGCAAAAATCTACCTTGAAGTGTTACAGGTCTTGTCAGTCTTACTGTGGGTGAGATGGTTGAAATAACTTCTTGTAGTCCCTTCCAACTCAATCTTTCTAGAACGTGCAGGAGACATGGAAAATACAAAGTTCAAAAACTGGACTAAAAAAGTTTATATGTTACCTTTTAAATTAGTATCTGAACTCATCTCTAGAGCCCACTTCATCCTTTCAACACCTATTAACAGGAAGCACACCCCTGGGGAACTGATGCTTCTAAAGTAGAAAGTGGGAGAAGGAAGGGGGTGGCAAAAATCATTAGATTTAACCAACAATATAACTGATAAGAAATTCACCTTCTGCTCTTTTTTCCCAGTTGGGATTTAGAAACTCATAAAAGTGGCATGGCTCAGGTGAAAAGTATAAAGTCCCACTAGAAATGCTAAATAACACAACATTCCTTGATATTATTGTCATTCATAATAGCAATGTCTCATTAAAATATTAATGAAAATGACACTGAGTTATACCAAAATAACTTAGACAGATCTCTTTTACCCATGGCTTCAGTTTCTCCGGTGATTCTCTTCATAGCACTAACTATACATTTTGATGTCTTACTACATTTCAAACATTTCTGACAAGAAGAACCTTGAAAGCATGTACCTATCCAGGAAAAGGCAGGTAGCCCAAAGAAACCTGAATCCACGTTCCAAGGAGCCAGAAGCACCATGGCACTATGGCAGGAGCCACACAGCCTACTCTGCTCCAGCGGAGGGGATCACCATCTGCAGTCACCCCCATGGGCACCCCTTGCCCGTACACTGCCTTTTCTGATCTGTCAGCGCAGCTGTTCCTACAGTGGCACAGTAATAATAACCCAATCCAAACGCGTGATCCAAGCTACAAAAGCCTCTGTAGTTGTGACTCGGGTAGTAGTAAACTACTGTTTACACTACTTCCACTAGCCCAGCTCAATCTGAGTTCACTATTATCAGGACACAATACCATGAGCAGAGGAGTTGGTCACATAAGAGGATGAAGAACGTCCCATGTAGCTGGTCTCATAACCCTCCTAGATGGCCCAGCAACAGCTGAAAGAGGATCTCTGCTCAGGCCTCCAAGGAGCAGGAAAAGGTGATTGCGCCCTTTTCCCCACTAGTGGAATGCAACTTGGAGCAACACTCCTGTGTTTAACAGCACCCTGGTCTTGCAACACTTTTCTCTGAGCAGACAATAAATATCCACAAATAAAATTGAATCCTTTCCCACGCTCCTTTTCCTTTATTCTTTTATGACTTTAAAATAATTTACTGAGAATTCTCTGGTAAAGAATAAATTTTTCTAGAGACTCCTAACCTGTGTCATTTAAAAATTTGTCAGTATTGAATTCTAGCTCTATTTACAGGCTACAAAGTAGTCCATAAGATTAAAAGGTTAAGGAAAGGCAGCTAATTTTTGTGCATAAAGAAAGTTTATGGGCAGATTGCCTGCTTTATAGAGACAAGGAAGCTCACAAAAGTTCTCTGATGACAGTTACAAAAGAAGCAAGATTTCCATTCTTCAAAGCCACATAGAAAAGATCAGTAGAACTCTCTAGTATTTGATACTTTAATGTAAGCCTCTGTAATTAAATAATAGATTTTTCTATTAGAGAAATGATTGGATTAAAGATGGGTTGATCGAAGATTTAAATTTAATATGGCTGCTTTAGATACTCTAATAAAAATGTTCCGTTGATTCTCAAACCAGTAGCACTTAAATTAAGAGCATTTAAGGGAACACCTCATCACATTGTGAACTACGGTATGTTCTTCTGTACTGAGCATAAAATTTCATCCTTTTAGGGAAAAAAAGAGCAGCACATGGGATTTTCTGCTGATCTTTGCAAGCAATAAGGTCATCAAATTTATACGTGACCCTACCCTTTGAATTTTCTTAGCCTAATTGCTCGCTACACCCACAGACTCACGTTTCTAGAAAATAATATTTTAATAGACTTTAACACATACCTTTTCAACTGCATTTTTTATTCATTTTCATGTAGAATGTAGCTCTCAGCAGAGGACCAAACCTGTATCAACGCCGCAAACTTCACCCTGTTTCCCACCACATGTAGTATATGATGCATAAGTCTATCAGGACAATGAGGAAATTCCCTTTTTACGCCAGCTGAAAGGAACTCTTTGGACACCATAATCACCTTTCTTTATCTTACTCTCTGAAAGAGTAAACTAAAAGTGATAACTAAAATGCAATAGCTTTCTTGCCTTGTTTCAGTAAAACAACGGTACAATAGGCCACATTCAAGACACCTATGAAAGAGGAAAGGTATCAACAGCATGAAAATTTCAGTTCATAAAAAAAGCTGAATGTATATAGGTCAAGTAATTGACAGGAATGAAATTCCACAGTAAGTGAACAGAATGAGCAATTACTGTATCTATCAGCATTTCAAATACCACATAAACATTCTTAGCTCAACTGCATAACTAACATAACTCTGAAAAACTATTTTCTGTTACATCTATGGCATATTTCACCAAATGATGGGCAATTTGTTCACTCATGTTCTCAAGCCAATAAAACATGTAAATCTGCCCATCAGATATCCTTTTACTTCAGTCTTGATTTCTTCACTTATCATTTACTCCTTTGAAATGATGCAGACTAAATGCTCATTTGTTTTCACAGTGCCAAAGGCCATCCAGTCTAACTTTTAAGTATATAACGAAGTAGATACTGACACCAAGACCCTCATCATTCTTCTCTTCATTGTCCATATAAAAATGACAGACTTCTTCCACAGGCATCTCAACCCACCCAAAATCTCAACAATTTTCTCTCTGAAAATCTGAATCTTACACTGGATTCTACATCTGAATCTGTCTTTAAGAAAACACCATATCTAATTCTCAATTGACCCTGAATTCTCAGTTTGGGTTCCGAATGATTTCCTTTAAAAAAAAAAACTATTTTCTAAATGTTAAGGTTAAAGTAAATTACTATAAATTCTCCAGTGGCTCTACTGGTGTTCACAATGGATGTGGTTTTTTTCAGCAGGCTGGAATTACACTGGGAGGAACTGTAGGCATTGTGTTGAATGGTCCAACACATAATTCTAAAAGTAGTGGAATAAGTTGAATGTCAGGAAATATTACATGAAAAGAATATAATAAAGTGTGAAATAGTTTCATAAGAATAAACACAGAAGCAGCAAGACATAGCTACCTGATGTTAGACACACAAAGGCACCTCATATAGTATACAGAATATACACATATACGTAATACTTCCATAAGACCACTTTTTCTTCATTACAGTAATGTACATACAATTACTTGCTCTCACATATATGTGACAAGAAAGGTGAAAAATGCCGCATGTTTTCCTTTAGAGCCATGCTTGCAGGTATGAGGGCCAACTTTGACAATTCTCTTGCTTAGAATATTGCTACTTCTTAATCTCCCTTACCACCTGTATAACAGGAGGAGAGAACATGGAAGATTTTTAAAACTCTTAAATTCTGTGGGGTTTTTTGTTTGTTTGATCAGCAAGATGAGAATTCTAAGTTATTGATGCTTCTTGAGTTCGTGAAAGGATAGCATTTGAATTCTCAGGGGCAGAATGTTTGATATCAATATTACAAGGGATGATTCCTGAAAAAAAGACCCATAAATCCAGACTAAAGAGAAGGAAAGCACATGCAGGATGACAAAATGGTAAAATTTTAAAATGTTTCTATATAACTGTTGACATTGCATACTGTGCACAAAACATTCTTCCCCTCTCGATCATTACATCTCAGTTTTTCTTTCACAACTGGTTATTAAATATATTATTATCTGGGAACTTTCTTTTTATTGTATGTCCTAAGTAATGCTGAAACCCTGTTTCTGTAGCCATTAAAGAGGTTTATTTACAACAGAAAAGAAGATTTGAAATATTTAGGTATGCAACTTAAAACCTGAAAATTAGTACTTAGGGAAAATATACTCAAAGTAGAATAATTTCATAGTTTTCTGAATAAGCAGGGGATATCAGAAGCACAAGTAGCATGAAAAAGAATAGAGGTCTCTGGAACCCTAAAAAAAGATGTAGCCAAGCTGAGTAAGGAAACTGCTGTTTCTCCAGCTTCTGCAAATGGCAAGCAGCTGTAGCACAAGGCAGGTGGTTTCATTTGCAAACATGCACTTTGCAGTTAAGAGTCCATTTTTCTTAATTTTTAATGATCACAAGATCTATGCTTTATGTTGGGACTTTTTTTTTCCCATCTACTGCTCATCATTCACTTTTGTTGTGCTTTGGGATTTTTTTAACTTCAAAACACTTTACATGTCAATATTATTTTTTATTATTATTATTTCCATTACCACTCTCTTTTTGAAATGTTTTTACAACTTCTGCCTTCCCTCTTTCCTCTTGTTTCCACTTGCTTGTTTTCCAGACAACTGGGAATTTGAACTGAGCTCTGGGAATTGGAAGAGGCATCCCCCCTTCCTACATCACAAGGTAGAGCCTTGCATGGATCTATCAAGAATTTCTCCATATAACAGGCTCATAAAACAAAGACTGTAAGTCTCAGACTCAAAAAGGCCAGGATCATTAGAATTTAATCTATGGCAACTTTTTATATAGAGACAATTCAAAGCAATCAGGTAAAGCAGTATAGAAAGAAAGACCATATTTAAACAACTCTCCTCCACAAACGTCTTTGACGTCAGATTTGACTTCATCCTACTCAGCAGCATATGAAGGGATGGGGAACTCTGTACAATCCCCACCGGCCCCTTAGAAAGTCTCCCCAGCGCACAGGAGCTGGTGTTGCTCCTGGCTGCTCTCAGCCTCCTGGTAGCTCTGGATCATCCTCTCCCTCACTGCTTAGGAGCTGGCAGTAACAAACAGTTGTAATATCCAGTGAAAGTTGCAGAATATAGACATTTCCTTATATCTTGCTCTGAATGTCCAGTACTTTTTCCTTCAAGAAATGTTACTTTTAACACCTGCGACACGTCACCTATTCATCATTTCCCAATATGCAGTACCAGTAAAAGCAATCCTTTTCTGCCCACCTGTTGACAACTATGTATATTATTGTTGATTCACCAATTTCTGTCAATTTGCTTGGCTAAAATTGCTATTAATAACTTATGACATAATCACAGATTTGGAAGCTTCTCTCTCTTTTTAGAAAGTTCTGTGAATGCGTAAAACCCAATAAAGTAATTGAAATATTTTCTGAGAAATTCAGAATTAATTATATAGGGTGATTTTTTTACTTTTTTTTTTTCCTGTGCCCAGCGGTTCATAATAAATGAATGAACCAGGTTTCAAAATTCCTGCTTAGCAGGAATATCCTGTCACCCAGCCAGTGACCTGTTGCAACATCTATTATTAGATGCACTATTTAATTAGGATACATACTCAGGAGATCTGCTTAATCAGGATGTCTCCCAGTGAACACATTTAAGTCCAGCAACACTCATTGGCGATGACTTCCACAATGGGGACAGTAGCTTTCCTTAATTGGGATGCCTTAGGGTGAGTTAGTGTGTTCACCTGAGTCTTGCAGTACTTCTGTTTTCTCTGACAACAGCTTTCAGATTTTCTCAAACTATGACAGAAAACACATGAAATATGTATCCATTGCCTCCTCCTAGCTCCAGCTGTGCAATAATGTCAGAAATAACACGGCTAAGGAATGTGGGTTTGAACCCCCTTCAAGCCAAGCTAAAAAATGAATTGTCAGTGAAAGGTATAAATTCCAAAGAGTAACATCAGGGGGAAAACCACATTTAAAATTAATAACTCAACTTCATGGAAAAGCTTTCCTATAGACCTCAAAATTAATTTTCTGCAAGGGAAAAAATCTCCCTACTTACACTGTGAAGATTTTATCAAAAACAGCATGTGTTGTCTCATTCGTACTATAATTCGAGGTACCTACTACAGGCTTGTGGAACCAACAACAACATTCTTTTAAAAAGGGGGATAAATATGAAAGAACATAAATAAATAAAATCCTGGAAACATCCTCTTTGAATACGTTTCTGGAGAGAAAAAAAGTCTAGGAAAAAGATTATCCACGTTGCTCAATTGTACAAGGGGAAAAAAAAACCATACCTAGTAAAAATACAGCTGTATGATTCACACATCATTTGCAGGGCACAAATGGCAAGCAGATGCCAACCTCTTCAACACTCTTTTAAAAAAGTCCCAGTAGACACATGGTCAGTGTCCGCATACAAACTAAACTTTAATAGGTATATTGGGCCCTACACTTCAATAAATTACTCGTGCCTGGCTGAACCTTTTGTCCAGTAATACCAATCCAAAAAGTGTTTCAAAAAGACCAGCATGAAAAGTAGTTGAGCTCACAGGGCTTCTGCATCTGAAAATTGGGCTAATTGGGCTAATTTGAATTGCAACCCCGACAGGGTTCTTATCCAAAACATTACTGATCACTCTGACCTAACAAAGAATATAAAGGTACTGAGAAACTGCCAAACACCAACCCTCGAAATCTGGCCCATCTTCAGAAAAGAAAGCTTATTTCCTTTATAGTATAAGTCACGCATCATAAATGTCAATTATATCCTTTAATTTGTATTTCTTAAAGGATTTGCAATTTGGGGAACATTATTGTAAAATAACAAGGTAATTTGAATAGAATTCCTTACAAAGGTTTGCTGCAGATACTTCACAACTTTTCTTTTGACTAGATTAATTATTTCTTATATATTATTTATAAATCCTTTAACAGCAGAATTAATTGATCACTATTGCAAAGGTGAGGCTAAAAGACTGTCATTTTTCAATTTACTTTATTAGCTCTGTCTTAAATGCAGCGTAATTCAAACCAGAAAATATGAACTCAGAGCACACTTACTTTCGTCACTCAGAGATGATTTTCTTGTGAAGTCTGAAATACTAATTTGAAATTAGTAGTGACCTTTCTTTCAAGTTTTGCATCTGCTGCTTGTAGCTCCATCATTACTCAAAATCCTTCAACACCTGGAAATACACACTTTTTAGATTTCTAGAAGAATCCCATAATATTTTGGTATATTCACTAGCCTAAAAATCATTTTTGTGAGTTTAAAAAATGCACTGTCAATAGCTTTATATCGGGGAGGAAGGGAGGAAAAAAAAACCTGAAAAAAAATCTAGGTCTTGCATTGGTATATTTCACACAAAAATAAATACAGTATGTATTTAATATCGGCAATACAATGCAGCAGGTCTCTGACTATTAGGGCACTCACACTAATCATGATCACATATGGCAGGGGGGCTTCTGAGTCCCTCTGTAGTTTTATTGACCCTTCTTGCCTCTGGAATGAAATCTTTACTCCAGTTTACACTGGAAAATTATGAAATTCCAAGGCCATACTGTGTGTATCTCCATTTAACTACAGAGAGAGAGAAAGAGAAGAAAAAGCACTGCCTCATTAGATATTCTACCAACACCTTGGAACATGCATTCCATTTTACAAGAAAGGAAAATACTGAGCGCGACCAATCATCTGATTTTATTAGAGATATTTCTTTTCTGCATAACCATCATAAATTGGAAAGCTTTGCCCTGCCACCCAGTTTTGCTTAACTATTCCAGAACTAATCTTAGGTGCCTTTTCTGTAGTTCTTCACAGATCCATTCAATTTCCATTGAAATCCTAATAAAATTATTTCACTAAATTTTCTCATTGAAATGAATTATACTCATTAGATATTTCATTCAAAGACAAACTTTTTTCAATATTTATGGTAAATTTCTACAAAACAATTTCACTGAATGTCCACTAGTTCTTTTATTATAAACTTAGACCAACTATGATCTCACTCTTCACCGTTCTCTAAATTAAATTACCTAAATCCCTTTAATCCATCTTCATTTATAAGCCTGACCAACCCTTTCACCATCCTACTCACCCTTCCCTGGTCATCTCAAATTCATTACCATCTATTTTGAAATAATTCTACTTTGCTTACTGTAAGGCATGAGCGCATTTTGTATTTAGCTTAGTGTTGAGGGAACTTGTTCTGTTTCTGAAAGAGCTATCAAGAATTAGCTGATCAGCTAACCAACAGCCTCATCGCTTGCTCTTTGCCTTGCTGCCTGCAAGCTCCATGTTTTTAAAATGTTCTGCTTCTAACAGAAACCCCCACTGGCAGCCATTAGCGTGCTTTGTGGTATATCAAGCGCAGGTTGATGTTGACCAGTACAGGCTGCATCTAGACAAATAAATAATATATGCTGCATAAATACTGTACTGAAAACAAGTCTTGAGGAAAACGTGTTAAATAATTTGCTTAAGAAATATGGCATTCACTAAAATTTAAATACCCAATCTCACAAATGTTATTTGCTGGCCGCTATACTATCAAGCTCTTCAAGTTTACCAACCACCTTTAGCTAACTCTGGATTAAATTCCTTAAACTACTTACTGTGTCCCACAGATTTCTTCCTTGGTGAGAACTAAGTAAATACACACATTCCAGCCTGTTTCCACCATACTTGAGCTCCATCCTGCTGCAAGGCTTAGAGGGACAGCTCTGTCCCAGGGTTAGGCATCAGACTGCAGCTCATGCATTGATCCACAGTGCCTCTGGCTTCTTGAGCTGATGCTGGGGAATCTGGTCTAGCAAAACATCTGGTGCAGCTTGCTTCTAACTCAGCACTGGTTCAGCCCCCAGACAAATGTCACGACCCCTCTACAACACGGCACTGCATCATCCCACAGCTCTAGCCCACTTCCTCCTTCTGTTTGGGACAAAAGGTCAAGCAATAAACACCCAGAAGGTTTTCTTCTACCTTGCCGCTCCTGGGATGACTCTGTTTACCTTCATGGATGGACATGTAGAGTAGATTGCAAGCCAGCTCACATACTGTACTGTTAGCTGTTGCCTGCTTATTTTTGCTATATCTTCTACTCCTTTTAAAAACCCTCTTTTTCCATGCTGAGAACCCCTTTAAGGTCATCAGCAAGGTCCAGTCGTGAAAGCTCCTGCTGATCAGAAGAGACTGAAGGCTGAAAGCCATCTCTCACAGAAGGTCAGAGTTTAGAGCTGGTTGAAAAAAACTACTCTGTATCCACACATTAGAGAAGAAGAAAGCAAGCAGCTGTGTTATGTGCCTTGATTAAACTGCCTCTTTCATCACCAATTCTATCAGCCTCAGTTGAAGAAACCTTACCACCAGGCAATTTTTTAAAAGAAAAAAGAAACAAAATCTGCACTCTTTATGTGCACATATTCAAGTGCCATCTCCGAAAAGAACATCTATTGAAATAATTTGAGCTAGAAATATGCTGCTCATTGACAATCCAAGATAACCAAGGGCTTATTGATCTCTCTCTCCTCCTCCTCCTTCACTAAGAGAAAGAAATAATGATAAAGAGCTGCTGTTGAGATAAAATGCACCATACTTAACATCAAGTACAATGCATAAAAATAAAAAGTTTAGGATAAGCTGAGTTACTGTCAGCACAGTATCAGTGAATGTCTTGAGGGGTGGGGGGTAATGGGTGTTGATTTTTGGGTTTGGGTTTGGTTTTGGTTGGGGGTTTTTGGGTGGGTTTTTTTTGTTTGGTTGGTTTTTTGCAGCCCTACCTTTGCCCTCTAAATTCTACAGCAAATGGAAAGAAAGCAAAGGTAATATCAAATATGTACATCCTGGGAATGCAAAGCCGCACAAAATCCTGTGTGATTGTACAATCATATCCACATAGAGTAGATGCCATTACTTGTACACTTGAGGTCTGAGCTGGATGGATATAAGCCAGCTCCAGTCCAAATCCTACAGAACCATGTTACCTGGTTTATTATTTTAGGATTAACACTATGATAACACATACTTGCACCCAGCTGTCAGAGCACAGATGGAACAGGAGCACAACTGTCCAAACCTGTACATGTAAGCATGGTCTGTGTGTTACTGCAGATCTGTTTGAGGAGCTATGACAGGAATTCCATGGGCTGTACACAGCGGGTATGATTCTCCCTGACCTATCATTCACATAGGAAGTAATGTCACAAAAGACAATTAACTGAGCCCATGAGCACAGATATTAGGTGCAATAAGAACCTGGCTTAGCAGCATCTTCAAAGTATATTAATTCTCCCCACTGATCTTGTGCTCAATTGTTTCCTTTTGCAGCTTCTGGGGTTTTTTCCTTGCATTTTAGTATGGCCAGGACAGATTCTGATGACAAAATATATAGCCAAATGCTGTGCTTTCATGACTGGACAGCTAATACCTGGCAGCATATTAAAGCAGCGGTTCATGGTTCCAATTTTCCTGAATAGAAATTAAAACACTAGAAAGCAATCACTAGTCTCTTGTCAAGTCACATCGGTATTTTGTGCAGAGGTTCTCCATGTTATGGCCCCATCCAGCAGGGTACTGAGGATGTTCTGATGGAAACAGCATTCTGAGTTCTTACTGGTAACTGGGCTGTGGGTGGCAGTTAATCAGCATTTTCCAGGAAGAAATCGGCACCTCTGGACATCAACTAATGCACTGTCCTCCTTAACTGACTGTGTTTACTTCCACAGACATTTAATCAATAAAGCCCACACAAGTAACAGAATGGGTAAGACTGGATGCTTTTGATAATATTCAGTGTCATGCTGGGTGAAACTAAAGAGAAGCAGTGGAGTTTTAAAATCACAACATTTTTTCCACATGACTTAGGCACTGGTTTTGTGAATGACTAGACATATGCAATTCTATCACACTGAAAAAGTCAAATACACACTCCTTATTCTTAGCTAAGCACCGTATCGGTTAAAATATGCCTCTTCCCAGGACTTCTTGGAGATTCTTCCATGGATTTCCTAATTCCTATTAAATTTTGTCCATTCAGAGAGAAAAATAAAAAATGTCTACTTGACCATCTGATGCATCTTATTCCCACTGTGTTCTTACCTTCTATTGTTTTACCTACTCTAACCATAACGGCAGGATATATTCTTCATTTTGATGTCTCAAGTGGAATTTATTTTAAAATCTAAAACAGGAAGCATGAAGAAAATATGTATTTCCTTCTTACCTCTGCAGTCACTTCAACCCTATAGATGCCATTGTCAGTGGTATCACAGTCCCCCGCTGCCTAGAGCCCCACTTCCGCTTTTGCCTAAGACTGTTTCATCCCCGAGAGGCTTAAAAAGCTCAGCATCCATGTCAAACAAAACCCACATTAAAATCAAACCTGAGTTCTGATTCCCATTTAAGTCCCTCAGGGTGTTCAATTGTAAGAATATTTCCAGGATAACAGAACAGGACTTTCCATGAAATACAGTTGCAGCTGTCACTTTCAAAGATGACATGATTCAGTGAACAGCTGTGGTGGTTTGACCTTTAGCTGGACACCAGGTGCCCACCAAGCCGCTCTATCACTCCCCTTCTCAGCAAGCCAGCTAGGGGAGAAAATAAGATGGAAAAAAGCTCATGGGTCAAGATACAGGCAGTTTAATGAAGCAATAGCAAAGGTCACACGTGGAAGCAAAGGAAAAGAAAAGTTGTTATTCTCTACTTCCCATCAGCAGATGTTCGGCCACTTCCCGGGAAGCAGGGCTTTGGTACACATTGTGGCTACTCCAGAAGACAAATGTCAAAAAATAATGAATGCCCCCCCTTCCTCCTCCCTTCTCTTAGCTTTTATTGCTCAGCAGATGTCATATAGTATGGTATATCCCTTTGTTCAGTTTGGGTCAGCTGTCCTGGCTATGCCCCCTCCCAAGATCTTGCCCACCCGCAGCCTACGGGTGAGAGGTGGGGAATGTTGCAGAGACAGCCTGGGTGCTGTGCGAGCCCTGCTCAGCTGTAGCCAAAACCCTGGTGCATTATCACCACCTTTCTGTCTACCAATAGGAAAATTAACTCCATCTCAGCCAGACCCAATCCAATAGCCTACCACTTTTTCTAAGAAATATGCAGCAAGCGGGACACTGATATTCCATGGCTACTTCGACCTCCATCTCCTGTCAGGTAGACCAAGGACAGCCTTCCAACCACCAGCCGGTGGAGAGTGCCCACTCCTGCTAACCTTTTAAGAGAAGGAGCTCTATTCTGCTCTTGCTGAAAATCCTAAAAAAAAAAAAATCAGTGATGAGAACTTAAACAGAAATGAGCTCCAACAGAAGTTTTCAAAAACTGCTGCTTCACCACTTGTCAAGAAAAACAAAAATCTCACTAGTGATGAGGGACTCTCTTTTTAGATTTTTTGAAGCTACAGAAAGAAGCCATACACTTTTCTGTTACTAGCTGTATAACGAGCCCACTTTAAGAGATTATAGAAGAGCTCTGGAAGAGATGATCTACTTTTTATAACAGAGCTCTGCTTGCATTCAGTGAAGGAGGATTCAGTAAAGGAGTTCTAACAGTGTGTGCTTCACTTAGAGAGCCCGCACAATCAGAATGTTTTTCTTTCATGTCTGATCACTCTCCTTTTTCAGTAGTGTCAGTTGTTTTGTAAAATGAAAAGGTATACATTACTTTTTCCATTCAGTTCCTATACTGAGCTGTAATTCATTGATTTTAAAGAAATCTAGAACTTATTACTAACACCTGGTATTATCTCCTGCACAGTATACCTTACATCACCCAGAAGTTTCTAATTCAAACCCACACCTTTAGGTTGAACTGGTGAATTCTATTTTCTCTTGCTTTCTGCTTAGCTTCTGAATTCCACAATGCAGGGGTCATCTTTCTGTTCAACAGCCATCACATCACTAGTGCTCTAAAGCATTCAGCTAGAAAAATCTCCAGACTTGGCTGACAGTATTCAGCATTGAACTATCTTATATCATTTGCTGAATTTTTCATATCTTAGATAATACTACTGGTAAACAAATTATTTCTCCTTGAATTCGTCCAGCACCAGTTTTAGCTATTGAATATTGTAATACCTTTTGTTCTACAAAGGATAGCTTCTCTCGCTGAGAACAGACACACAGACTAGTTCAAACCACCTCTTGACAGCTCTTCAGTGAGCTCCTTATGTTTCCCCTCATAAGATATACTTTCCAGCTCTTAAATTCTTCTTCTCTGAACCATTTGTTTTAACTACAGGACCCAAAACTGAATACACTGTTTCAATATTACTCTCACTAACACATTTAGAGGTAATATCTCTGCTGTTCTAATTAATACTTCATTTATACACTTAATGATGCCTTTAGCCACCCAGCCAAAGCACCTTATTGGACACACTTTTCTTCATATATTGCTCTGCAGTTAAATGTTTCCAAATTCACGTGGCTTGAGTGCATCCATCTTTTCTGTTTGATCAACACTTTATAGCTATGACTTGTCATGTACGTTCTAACATTTATTTTATTTTACCACCTCATTATCCTTTCAATTACCTATAAACCTGAACCGCTTCCAACCCAACAAGCCCTGCCCACCCCAATCTCAATTTTTACTTTTGTACATGGGAAACACATCTCTTCTCTATTTCAGGCCAAATTATGTATGTGGCCATTTTAACAAGTTTTCACCAGTTTATTCACGGAATATGTTAAGCAGGCTACAGTCCTTCCAATTATACACCGTAGATTTTCTGTAACATCTGAGTTTACATACCAGTGCAAGGCTTATATCAAGGAGGCTAGACTCTCCACACCGAATCACCTTTGAGAAGACACCGTATCTTTCCCAGACTTCATAGGCCACCTGAATAGATTATCCTTTCACCTTGACTAAGTGAGGTCATGCAAATTAGACCACAGGATTCTCTTTTCCTGATCCTACCTTCACACACAATATTTTTCATATGACAAAACATCTGTAGAGTAGTATCACAGTTCTGTTTGCTTTTGTTTCTGAAGAGCTAGCTGACAGAGCAGTTAGGATTCATCTGCAAAAGACTCATATTGAGATACAAAAGACAACAGCGAGCATATAAACAACTAGAACTCTAAATTGCCTCACAGCTTTAATGTCTCACCAGAACCCTTACTCATTTTTGCACAATTTATAAACCAGACTGATTTTATCAGTACTTTGTCTGACTTCAGAAAATCTTTAAAGTCATCATACTGGAATGAAAAGTCTCCCAGTTTAAGACCTAGTTAGTATTTTTAAAGAATGGTCTTGCAATATCCACACACTCACAATATCTGCAAATGCCTGTACGATGTGTATATGCTTATATGCACAAACACAGACAGAGAAAGGTAAATTTCTGTTGAATTTCACTGTTAAGCTTAGACAATCACATCTGGGGGTCTGAGCTCACGTACTATGAATCTTTTATGTCCCAAATTATTAACCTGATCAAAATAATGTCAGCACTACAGAAAACAGCTCTGATCATTTCATCAAGTGAAAACCATTAAATCAGATTTAGGAAGAGAGATCCAATATCAGCCTGCCTGACAAGTTCTCCCCCATCCAGATTCCTGTTTTAAGTCATTAACACTGTTCTACCCATTCTGCAGATCAACAAGTGCTGCTTAAGTGCTCTTCAAGAGCCACAGGTATGCACATGTATTCGTATTGGTCATAAAAATGTATTCGTTCAACCACAAAAAGTATGAAAGACAAAGAAATGGAGAATTTATTAAACAAACACACTTTTGTTTCTCTGTCTGTTTGGGAGATGATTGAAAGAGAGGTTAAAACTCCCAAAAACACCTGCTGAACATCTTCCTAGACTTGCTTATCACCATGATGCTGACTGGAAACATATAGTATTTTCCAGTTCTTCTTGAAACTGAGAAGATGTCAGTGGGTGTTGACGATGCTGAGTGATCTACCAGCACCTAAAATAATTGTATGCTGCACTGCAGATCTCTGAAGTCTGGTGTAGTTACATAAAGTAATATGAACAGACTGTGAATAAACACAAGTAAAAATCATCCTAAATAATATTCATCCTTTGATATCATTGTGCTGTTTTTTTCTGGGGTAGAGTTAATTTTCTTCATAGTAGCTAGGTTGGGGCTGTGCTTTGGATTTGCGCTGGAAGCAGTGTCGATAACGCAGGGATGTTTTCGTTACCGCCGAGCAGCGCTTGCACAGAGCCAAGGCCCTTTCTGCCTCTCACCCCACCCCACCAGCAGCTGGCAGGGGACACAGCTGGCACAGCTGGCCCCAGCTGACCAAAGGGATATGCCAGACCATGGGGCATCATGCTCATATATATCATATATAATCATGTAATCAAATAAAGCTGGGGAAAAAAGGAGGAAGGTGGGGGACATTCAGTGTGATGGCATTTGTCTTCCCAAGTAACTGCTATGTGCATGATGGAGCCCGGCTGTCCCGGGGATGGCTGAACACCTGCCTGCTGATGGGAAGGGGTGAATGAATTCCTTGTTTTGCTTTGTATGCATGTATGGTTTTCGCTTTACTTATTAAATTGTCCTTATCTGAACCCACGAGTTTTCTCACTTTACTCTTCTGATTCTCTCCCCCATCCCACTGTGGGGGGAGTGAGCGAGTGGCTGTGTGGGGCTTAGTTGCCAGCTGGGATTAAACCACGAGAATTGCATAGTCTGATATAATACTAATTATATTAAAAGCTCATGCTGTATGTTACAAAACATAAAAACATAACAAAACAGGTGATTTTCCAGATGTCGCAGACATTAAAACATATTTAATAGAGTAACAGTATGTTTTGGTACAATACCTGTCGCATTTTTACATTTCACTTGTGCAACTTGTCACAATTTATCATACGTCTTGATGCTTTGTTTATTGTTCTAAATCAATTTAAATATTGCTTCATTGCATTAATAGCATTTCATTTAGTAAAATCCCTAAAGACATTTCAGTTTTGATCACCTTTTGTCCCTTTTCCACAGTCTCCACCCATGGAAAGATTTGATGGGCTGGAGGAATATTGTTCCGTTAAAGATATTTAACGGATATCATTCCTTTGGTCTGAAGTGCACAGTTCACGTTGCTATTTAGTCCAAATAATTTCTATTAGTACTTTGCCTCAAGAATTTAAAGAAAACAAGTTTATAGACTGCTAATGTTCATTTACCATCTTTACTTCAGTCACTAAAAAAACCCCAACCCATATCAACCTTAATTCACTCTAAAGAGAAAAGGACCAAACATTCAAGATACACTCACATAGAGAACTTAAGTGTACATAAGATGCACACGACAGAGAAAGAACAATTTGTTTCTCGGTGATTCATTCCTTTCTCAGAACACTTTCCCCCTCATTGACTCTATCCTGCTTTTTTTGGAGGGCTTTTTCCATAAAATTGACGATCTTACCTGGTAGGTGGGGTGGGAGAAAGGAGGGAAAGGAAAGAAGTATCTAAATATGACAAGTGTGCTGTATAACAATACGTCTGAATGGCTGTGTCTCAAACAAGCGTGTCACCTGGTCTCTGTGCACATAACATCCTTTTCTTGATTCCTGTCTTTACCAATAAGGTCGTGGTAAGTTATAATCTCCTCCCCTCTAACACATTAGGCTATTACAGCTCCTAATACCACTAGGTGACCACCTCCAGTCATCCAGAAATGCTGGTTGAAGAATCAGTGAACAATATTCCAGATTTATCACAGATGAAAAGGCAAGGGCAACTGAAAATGAGGTGGCCAGCCTCATCTTTTCTGTCACTTAAAGCAAGATCCAGACTATCTTGTATCATCTTAGTTTGAAATATGAAGATTTTAGGCACTTAGACTCAAGAAAAACAACGAGTTCTCCTGAACTTATATACCAAGTTCTGTAAGTGCACAGTTCTCAAAACTACTTCCATATCTAAAATTATAACCCTGTGCATGCCCAGCAATGGGAGATTCCTGACCCAGGTCTACTTAAGGATCCCCTGGTCACCTTAAAGCAGTAGTAAATCCACCTTTGAAGTCTGCTTTGGCTGGCATGCTCTGAGTTTATCATAAGAGCATCAAGTGAAACACAAAACAGTCATTTAATTCCAGTATTTCTTCCATGTGACAGCTGAACAGCTAACATGCAGGTTGATACTCTAAAAGGTAAGCAGTCTCAAAAGCTGTCCTAGCAGTCACCGACATCCTCAATTCTTAGACACCCTAGCTAATCTCCTTTGATTCTATATTACATTCTTTCCCTTTCTTACGTTTTGTATCTTTATGAGATTTTGCTGGATTTCTATCAGAAATAGAGACAACTTCTGCTCTTTAGCAAGGATTTTTCCCATCTTCTTTAAGAACAGGAATTGAGAAAGAAAACAATATGGGGAAATTCAAATTATATTATTTAAGCACTTTATGTAGAATTCCATCACACAAAATGGGCATCCAGAGGCGTTTTAGATGCTGCAAGTGCCTACTCTCGTGTTGGCCCAGCAGCACCTAAGGTACTGACTCTGTGCTGACAGGTGTGGCATGGGAGCAGCAGGAGACACATACCTTTTGGGAGCCATAGCTGGAGGCAGAATGACCTCCCCAAAAGTACCTAAACATCACTAAGTGCCTTTCCTTCTGTCACTGAATTCTGAACCTTGATAACATAAACCCCCTGCGCAAAATATAAAATGGTAACATTACAAATAAAAATACCACATACCAAATTAATTTCTGTTAATGTTGTACTCTGTTTCTAAACAAAATTAAAGTATAAAGAAGCAATAAATGGAAGAAAAAGTCAATTTTGATAAAAATAAAAATTTTTGTTATATCCACAATTTTTTCCAGTATCTATAGAGATATATTTTCCAGGGTGCGGAACAACAACACCAAACACCATCATCATGACCACAAATAAAATAAATTCCCATTTTTCAAATTGTATTAATAAAAAAAAAAATAATCAGTCTTTACTGTTTCTTTACGAGGTAATAGTTTCGGGTTCTTTACCACAGCAGTTGCTACCCATGGTGCTTTCCTGAATTTTTTTAGCCTCTTTCTAGTTCTGAAGTGCCCAGCACTGTAGCATTGTTTCCAGCTGTAGTGTTGACATCTCTCAGAAAGCAGCATTATCACCTTCTGTCCTAGCTGTGATGCCTCTAAATATGCTGCAGCTCTAAACTGGTTTGACTTTTTGCTGCCATATTTCAAAACAAACTTATATCTAATTGTCTATTATTGCTCATAGGTCTGTTTTTCAACATTATTGATTTCCATCCATCTTCTTCCTGTTGAAGGTGTTTTGGATTATTTTTCCCCAGATATAATAAATCTTCCTTCCTGCCCATTTGTTCAGTCTTCTCTAGGAACTTGCTAGTACAGTTCTGTGAAATGCTATCTCAGTGGTTTTACATGAAAAAGTCCGTATTGTAAATGCATAATTACCATTTTTTTCATTCTTTCCTGAGAAAATGAAGATAATTTTCTCTAGCAAGCAACAGAAGATCATTATTCAAAGGGGTAGAGCAGGATTAAAAAGTCACTTGCAGCCAATGATACCTTTTTGAATTGCAACAAAAACAGTGGGATTGCTCCAGTAATTTACTCACCAAAGCAAGTTCAGGCTCAGTGTGAACGGAGGAGTTCAGCCCACACTGACCATGCAATACAACATTGTCCTTCTCACCATGTCACATCAGGCACAGCGCCAAGTTAGTAAGAAGTTAAGAAAGCCACACCAGAAACCCACAGATTTCTGAAGTAACAACAGGGAATTAGGGGACTGGCTGCTGAGGACTAACAGTCCCTTCATTTCTGGTACACTCCTACTTACAAATTCAGAAGTTATACAGATGCTATTTAACATCAGTAAATACAGAACATTTTAGCCTTTCCATACTCATTTCCATGAAGATCAAATGTAATTGCAATGTATAATCAGTCACTTTTTTGTTGTTGCAAAACAGGTTTTGAACATTCATCTACTTTTGGGCTATGAAAACCCTATATTTTGGGGGCATGTATTATTAAAAAATAAGAAAAAAGCTACAAAATCAACAGATTTTCTACTGATTTATTTTAGAGCTCTTTCTTGATGTGGTGATAGTTTTAACCAATGTAATACCTTGACAAATCTCTAAGGCACAACAGTTTTATTTCGTATCTTTTGTAACTTTTCTGCTAATGCAACTTGAACAAACAGGATACTTCCTTCTCCTTTATTTACTTGTGATTTCCTTACTGAATCTGATGACAATATATTATTTTTTAGTAATAAAACTTTAGAATTTGCTGTAGAAAACCTTATGCCACATGCAAAATTTTGTCTTATAAGGCAGCACAAAATCTATCTTGGAGTTTCTCTTACAGTTTTCACTGCAAGGCCCATGTTCTGATTCAGGTCACCCTGAAGCTTCAGTAATGAGTGCAGAATATGCTACTATTTTCACCAGTCAGGTTCTAGTCAAAATAAGATAGTGAAAGTCTGTATGTTATGAAAAAATGGCATTGAATATTTTTTAGTAAAAGTGTCTCAACTCCAGCAAGACATTCAAATCCTGCTGTTAATTTTTAAAAGCTCCCTCTATGAAGAATTGTTTCAGTCAACATAATTTTTCCTTCTTCATAAGGCAAGATAGCATCTCTGGACAATCCATCAGACTTGCTCCGTCTTCCTCTTGGAGGACCTTCTCAATATATATTTTTGTTACAAACCCTGTGAAATATTCTATTATAAATGCCAATCTGCACAGTAAAAGTTATTGTCTAGATGCTCATTAACTAAAATTATTATCATTTACTTTCCTCTAGTCCAGCCATCATTTGTAATGATTCACATCCAGTTTCCATGTACTATGAAGTCTTGGGGCAGGGACAATCTCTGTTTATCAATACAATGAGTAATATGTGAGGATCCCAAATTTGATTGAAACCTTTGGGCATTGTTAAGAGTAAAAAAGAACTAAAACTATCTCATGGTGTTAAGATAATAAAAGACAAGATTTCAGTCTTCCGAAGCAACCCAAGAAAAAAAAAAGCGCAGTTTGACTCATGAAGGTTGTAAGAACATAAACACAAAGTTCTTTCTTAGTTGTGGATGATTTGGAAGTAGCTCAGAACAGACTGGGAGAACAAAACTGACAAGTGAAGATGCATTTCCTTTCCGAGATGATATTAACCCTATCTTCTCTTTCTTTATAAAAGCAGTACACTTCATATCCAGATTACCCTTGTTAACATAAAATGTGAGATCCCTGAGCATGCTTGAAAACTGAAGCCATAAACACTTCAATCAAGTGTGCATCCTAAATACCGTCCAACAGAACTCAGAAATGCAGCAATAGCATTTGCTACCTCTTATTTTAATGTGTATTTTATGCATTTTTAAGATCCTTCCACCTCACAGCCTGTGCTCCCCATATTTTTGATGTTATCTATGCTACAGTTCCTCATACCTATGCTATCAGTGCTCTCTAGTACAGAATCAGGACCATGACTGTTTCCCACTTCAAGATGACAGCTGTGCCAGGCAAACATTGGAATGTAAACCAAGCCATCCTGCACTAAAACCAAAGAAGTTACAGCAGTGTGAAAAAACAGTCTCATAGAAAAACTTAAGACTTAGACTGTACATACCATCGGGTTATCTATGGAATTCGGACACAGACAAATTACAATCAGATAAGCTGGTACATTAATGTAAAAAAATATTTGCCACTGCTTTGCAACAGATACTCAAATACATGCTCCAGAGACAAGTTACATCACATTTAGGGCAGAAGTATGTGTCCAGGCTGTTACTGTAGCATTATAAATTATGCACTAAATTTACGTCCCCTCATAATTTGTTAATGTGCCTTTACCTAAAGTAACATCTTCTAAATGATGAAATTATGAAAATTGAGATACTTGCTGAAGAGCTTGCAACTCTCCCAGAGGAATATCATCATTCAAGTCTTGAAAAGCACGATTAAGAAATTCAGACAGATCTGAAGGCAGAGCTAGGAGATTTTTCAGCAGCAACGTTAGGAAAGGTTAGCAGATGTTTTCAGTTTTGAAGTATAACCCAAGAATAATGTCCATCATCCTGGAAAAATGGCTACTGGTTCACATCAACACCGTGCACCTTTAAACAGTTGATTATTGATGAAACAGGGTCATTGCTCTGCATCAGAAAAACAGTCCTGTTATAACTAGTCTTCAAAAAAGAAACTTCAAGGACAAAACAAAGTAATGGTTGACACATAAAGGACCTTTGGGAACTGATTTTCAGACACGCTTAGCTCTACCACTCCCATAGGCTTAATTTGAAAATTCAGGTGCTCAGAAGAACTGAAAGGCAGTCCTGCAAACCACATTCAAAGATCCCAAACTGTTCTAAAAATGTTATGACTAGACTGGGAAAATGGTATGAAGGTACCATCTCCCTTGTTACTAAAAGTGCAGTCACTTCCTACACTAGAAGAGAGGAAATCTATGTAACATGGTCTTGACAGTTATTCCAGTAGGAAGCTGGGACTGATGGGCTCTGCTGCTGGCTAAGCAGGACAGTTCCTCCTACATAGGCAGACGCACAAATAGTTCAGTGTCAATTTACTACACCTTACACCACCAGTGTGCTGTTCCTATTCTTTCTCCAAGATGCTTCACTACCTGTCTTGACATCTTCCAAAACTTGATCAGAACTGCACACAACACTTCTATGGGCCTTTGCTAGACTTTTTAATTCCCGTATGACCATATCTAGTCCTAAAACTTGAAACTACAGATTTATGACAGCTCATAATCTGGTAAAAAAAATGGTGAATACAGCTGGAAACCACAAAGTATTATAGGTATGTGGGTTTGCTTCATTAAGAGGATGAAATCCACTGGCAAAACACACACTTGGATCCAAGCCTGACTGCCTGTCTGAAATGACGGAGGCATAGGTAACCTCCCAGTCAATATTGTCTGTCCCACAGGCAACCCTGCCAATAAGATTGACTTGTTACTTTTAAAACTTCATAACAGGGGCTTCTGTTTCTTCAGGATTCATGCTTTCTAAATATATTTTAAAACCTCTGCTTTAACGTGTCTACCTTCTACTCTTTCTAGACTCCACTTGAGGCCATATTGTGTTTTCCACTAAATGGTGACAGGTCTGTTGCCTTGAGAATACATTGTTCAGGGTAGCGTTTACCTCAAATAAACAGAAGCAAATTTCCACATCAGATAACATCAACAGAGCAAAAGCCTTTGGTTTCACGAAACCATTAAAAACACAGTGAAGGGCTCTGACATCCTCTAGAAAATCTCGTTGTCAAAGTTTAAGTATTATCATATCCACTAGACCAGTGGTCTCCAAGTTTTTTGATCATGCACCCCTATCAGTAAAAAATTGTCAAACAAAGACCTCAATATATATATTTATAAACTCCATACATGTACTACTGTGTTATTAAAAATAGTATACTGTTGCCATTGTTATTAATAATTGTGTATCCATAATAATATTACTATAAATATACCCAGAAAAAAAGTTTTTAGAAGGATAACTGTTAAATTCATTTTTTATTTTATTTTGTTAACACTAGAAAAATGCACCTCAATTGATCGTCTGGTACATCTGCTGGGGTGTGCAAACCCCACTTTGGAGACCACTGCACTAGACCACCCTGCTTCTCTGCCAGATAACATGTGCTCGTGCTATGGTTACACCAATACAGAGATAAAACACAAGTACGATGCATATTTGTCACAAGTTTATCAATATGGCATGATTGTGCCCTAGAGGTGACCCAGAAATGCAATCCTTTCTGTCACTCTATTATATAGCAGTGGGGTTGGGCAGACAGCTGTAGAAAGCAGGGAAGTGCATCCTAAGCAAATCAAAATCAGAATCACTACTGAACATCTGTTAGCGCCGAAAGGCACTCAGTTGATTGTTCCATGTAGACCTCATTGCCCTTATTTTCATTGTGCTGTGAAGCAGTTTGTGTGGAGCGAGACTGTATAGGGAGAAGAAACAAACTGTCACAATGTTCCACTAGCCCTAGGCCTGAATATTTTGTCTGTTCTCCAAAAAATGCATATAAATCAGGTAACCACAGATGACAGCAGTTATCACCTAAATTTCAGTGTCTAAAAGTTAGATAACAGAATACAAGGTAGCCACCCAGTCTCTGTTTATCATCACTGGGGAGAAACTAGCCCTACCAGCATGTTGTTCATGTCATCCTATTGTCAATATTTATGTCAAATAAATTGGCTTCTGAAGCTGCCTTCATTATTCCAGGCTGTCTGTGAGACAGCTTATGATAACTAACACCATCCCACATAGCTTGAACCCTTAAAGTAGGGCAGGTGAATACCACCCCGTACACCTACCCGTTCCACTGCACATGCCACAGACATGGACTTATACTTGGAAATGCTTGAGATAAAGTTTCCCTTACCATATATGTAAGCATCTTCATTTCCTGACCTACATTTTTCCGATACGAACACCAATGAGACAACAAAGGCTACCACAACAACCGCATTACGTTCAACCTGTTTTCATACGGTTTCTTATTAAAGCTCTTATTTAATTTGTGACTCTGGCATTTAGAATACATTGTACACCAATAATATCATTATCAAGACAGTTTTCTTGTGCATTCACAATGAATCACAGCTTTCTGACCTTTAGATAACAAGAAATGGAGGAATAATTATTCAAGTGATTATTTACATTTTGGTAACATCTACAGGGCCTTTCCATTTTACTGTCTACTTTGGGCACACTATTTGCCCTGTCAACCCTTGATTCAAAAAAAGATAAAACCAAAAAGCGTGGAGAGCATATACAGCATACGAAAGAGCTACTGCCATATCAACAGCCAGTATGTTAGTCAGGAGGAACAAGAAAAGTTAGGAGAGCATTAAAGCATAAGAAAGGAGGACAACAAGGGAAGGGAAAGAGCAGGGAGAAGGAAGGGATAGGCAGTGAGAGTAACAGGACAAAACAACCATGGGAGTAGGTACACGGTTTGCCAAATGAAAATGGTAGTTTTTACCATTCAGCACATCAGGAGCAGCCTGTTACCAGCAGTGAACTGAGTGGGAGAGGTGGCAACTTTCTCTCTACCACACAACAAGGATTTTTAGCTATGGGCAATTAAAATTCTGACACCTCCAGGTATCAGGTCAGCTTCAGGAAGACGTGCAACAGACCTTTCCTTTAATACCTCCCAGTTGTGAAGATACAGAAAAGGGATATGAACACAGCCAGATCTTTGTCTACTGCTCCTGTTACTCCCAAGTGCTATCTAAACATCAGGATGCCCATAGGCATGGCAAACACCCCTGTGACAAACCAGGTATGTAGTGACAAAGTATGTCCCTTGGGAAACAGACCTGTTTATGCATGTTATGCAAGTCATGTTTTCCTGTTACTGTGGTGGGAAAAAAGCCTTTTAACTGACACAGACATCCCAATACCCACAGCAATGCATTTATTTCAGTGGTGCAGTTTTTGGTTTTTGGGTTTTTTTCCAACAAAAAAGGTTTGTAGTATTATTAACACGGTGAAAAATGAAATAAAATCTGTGCCATAAACAAAGTACTCAAATATATAAAGAATACAAAAAAATTTTGTTCTTCTTTCCTTTCTCAGCTTTTGATGCATCTATAACTCTGCTGCCAGTTCACTGGCATGAAAATTGTATTAATTGCAATAGTCATGTACCTAAAAGGTCAGGGTGCTTGGTTACCTTAGACTTTTAACAAGCAAAGTTTCCTCTTATGTTCTGTTTTTATTAAAAATCTCCCTAAACCTCAGAAATATCCTCTTTCAACAGGTAGCTCTTACTTTATACATCACCTTTAACATATGTTATAAAGCTATGCTATTAGGTGCTCTATTTAACAAGTAATTTGGCCAAAATTTGCTACAGCTTCTCTCCCATTGCTTCAGAAACTTTCTTTTCCATCCCAAGAAAATGTGTTACATTCTCTTCCCAAGTCCTTGTTTTAGCTGATGTGAATTATGAAAATGTGACAAGTTCCGTTCCTGAAGTGTCTACATTCTAGCAAGGTAGAAATTACTTCTCTCACAGGCAAATTTCAACTAATGTAAAATAGTATTACAACTTTTTAGAAGGGATGCATCCTGACATATTTTCATGAAACAGATAATAAATTGCAATGTTTCAGAAAATATTTAAAGGTACCTTCCTGAAGGGAGGATAATCTTAAAACAGATTATCAGTTGTTCTTTCTTCAGGGAATTTAGAAGCACTGTCTGTGTTTAATTTTCTAGTGTCACTCAACGCATTTATGACATACAGCCAGATGTAGCAGAAGGCACCCTGAATGGTAAAACATCCACTTGAACTGGACGGGTAACCTCATGCTTAGAGAGACTCAAATTTGTCATTTGCTGAAACCATTTATAATTAACTTTTCCTGTTCTTCAAAATTCACATCTCTGTAGTTTCTTGTAACATACTACAATAAATACTAAAAACTGAAATAACAAATCCCAAATAAATATATATTTTTATGTCAGACCCAATCTCTGTAGCCTTTATTCACTGTCCAGCTGCCTGCTTTAGTAGCTCTCTTGTTTAAAATAGTCCTGGCCATAATAAAAAGAATATATTTTTATTCATATATCATGAAAATACATTCTGGGAATTATGAGGTTTGTATTCTCAAACGTATTTTAAGAAGTCAAGCAAATAAAAAAAGACTACTGGATTTATAAAATGACAAAAGTTATTCTGGGCTTTCACAAAGACCACTGTATGAAGATACTGTATTGAGTGAAGCCTTCAGTTCATAATTAACCTCTTCAATTCTCAGGACATTTGAGTCTGCATCTTCAAGCAATTTGGTTTTGGAAAGGCTATTTTCAAAAGAACAGTCACCCCACCAACAGGTGATACAGTGTAGGAACACACATATAGTCTGTTCTTCAGAGAATTTGAGGTATTTTTTTTGCAAACGTGAGGGCTTTCACCAGTATTTAAATTTTACCACTTAGAAGTTCTCACTTTCAGCAACTGTAAGATTGCTTTGTTTTGAACCATAGTCTTATTTGATACCTCAAAGAAAGAGCATCTGTTCAGTATTCTTAAAACTTTACATTATTTAAAGTACAGGCTGAAACCCTTGTTTTTGCTTTGCATCTTGGGAAAACACCAAGCAACTTCAACAGAGACAATTTATCTGTTATTATTTGCAGTTTCTAAAAGCCTCATACCACCACAGAAATCAGAAAGACCACTGTTTCCTACACACGGGGGATTTGCATCTTTTTGCCTTTTATTCCCAAGTGTAACCAGTAAGAATATAAATATTCTTAACAGGCCCAAGGGCTGACAGCTTCATTTTGTTATAAGCCAAGAAAAGAGATGCAAAGTCAAGATGGTCAGGTGTCTTCTCCTGGTCCTACTCAGAAGGCTCCAGATCGACTGCCTCCATAGTTTTAATATTATCAGACCAACCAGGTGCCCAGTAATCCAGAAGTAAAGGGGGAGGGAAGGTCCATTTAATACCCTGATACAGACCAGTAATCATCAATAGAAGATTTTTCTGGGTTCAGAAAGAAAGTACAAAGTTACATACTATTACCCTTCTAACTCTTCTGATTTATGCCAGAGGTGAATGGGATCTCCCAGTCATTCAAGACAGAAGACAAGAATATGCTTTACATACTGATTCCTTCTTCTTAAAAGGCATTCTTCAGATTTAGTAGATGGAGTTTGGCTTAGTCACCAACAAACTAAGAAGGGGAACTTAAAGATCGCTCTGCATAGGACTTACTGTTGTGACGTGACACTCCCTAAACACATCAGTTACTGGTGCTTCAGAATTTCAGATACATTTATAGGCAACTGTAATGGTTTAAATATTGTCAGTGTTTAAAAATCAGTATCTTAATATTAACTATCTCAAATTCCCATGTGTTCAGATTCCAGAGCAAGGTTTCCCTCCACATATAAGATCAAAACATATGTGACTTAACTGAGGCTCAGATAAGCCTTAGGGCTATTGCTGTGCTATGCGGTGATCCCAGTGGGACAGACAGATGGGCACCTTGACTGATTTCTGCAGTCACAGATATGACCTCAGTTTTATACAGTCCAACAGTCTTTCATACCTCTTAAAATTCACTCCCATGAAGATTTGTAGTTCTTTAATCACATTATCTTCTCACATGGTATTTTTTGAAGTTCAGTTTAGCTGCCTCAACAAAGATTTTATACACTGCCTTCATTTGTTCTTTATATCTAAATTCTATAATTAAACTCAGAGATTTAGATTTGAAATGTAGAAAAAAATAACTATTCTCACCATAGCCCATAACACAAGCAGTTCTACTTTACTGAAATATTATAGGAACTTCCATAACAGATTAAAAAGTTGAAAATCATCTGTATATAGCACGTCCAGGAAGCAATTTCAGTTTGAATTAAAATTTGTGCATTTCTATCACCAGATATCAACATGTGCACTACTCCTTTGACTGCCAGAAAGGTTTGAAATTCATCATTTTGTATTTTCCCAGAATCTCAGCTCTACATTTTCTTTAGTTGTAGTTCATGTTCTATAGTCAAAGAAAAATTTGTTCCTAATGATACTGTGTGACAGCTGCTACACATGGCATCAGCGCGTGCACTGACTGTTGTAATCACCACCACCCAAACTAAATGCCACAGAATGGTACAAATCTGTAGTGCATGTAATTGTTCATTTTGTTTAAATGATAGTACCATTAAAGCTATTGAAATATTGGAATCTGTCATGTCAACCTTGCACGTCCTATCATGGAAGGGCCTTGAACACACTTTAGAGGTATGCAGACATCTCAAGAGCAGATGCTTTATTAACAGCATGAATATTTCAATCAATCAAAAAACTGTAAATAGATTAATCCCTACAAAGCCACAAATAATGTTTCAATAATGTTATTAAAAACACTATATGAATATTGTATAAAGTTGGATGCACAACCCTAGTATCCCATACTTCTGCAAAACCTGTTTGTTCTGCCACATCCACTAAACCAGTACCGTGTTCAGCTACGTTGCATTGGTTCTGAAGGCACGAACTGCTTATAGAATTGCAGAAAAGTCTCAAGATGGAAGTTGGAAGAACAAGTGGGTACATTAGAAGAAACTAAGTTAGGCTGGGTGAGGCAAAAGAGATGATTAACTTCACAACAGTCAGAGAATCAGAGAACAGTCAGAGTTGGAAGGCACCCCTGGAGATCTAGTCCAACCCCAAACTTCAGACAGTTACTGAGTGATTTAGCTTGAAAAAAACAGTCTTCTCACAAAAAAAGATATTTCTATATTGTTGCCAATGATGATTGTACCTAATATTAATGCAATCATCAAGAACACATTCTTTTTTATTATATGATCTTTGGGCAAGTTTTGCATGTGCTTATCGTACACTGTGTGTGAAATGACAGTAATTAATGGTGAATCATTTATTCATTGAATTTTGGCTCTTATGCTTGAATACTGACACAGTTAGTCTGCAGTTCTTAGACTCATGTTTCAAAACTGGTGTATCCAATTATTTTCCATGAATATTTCTTGATAGAAATATTGCACACGAGCTGTTCTTACTGAAAATATCAGAGCATCAGAGTTTTAACAGGCAGATGGAACAGATTATTTTCGACAAGCTTTGAGGGAAAAATGCTTGTGGTCTGGCCCTTTTCACTGTCAGGTATCTTAAACTCTTACACTGAGTTAGGTCATTCTTGCTATCATCAAGAGGTCACGTTCCCCAAGAAATCAATAGGGGATTCTGCACATTGTCTTATGTGCCTCAGCAGGAAGGAAAATGAATGTCATACACCTGCTCTTCTGCAGTTATGAAGTTCAGGGATGTCATTACTAACATTTGCCGCACTGCTTCTGAGAGGTAGTTACAGGATGTGTCTTTTACCTCAATGCCATGCTTGGAACCCATCCTGACAACCTGAGAAAGCACTTTAAGTATCTATTTTCTCCTTTAATTTCACTAAGGCTCAGAAGGCCTTTTTCCTCACACACATTGCTTTTCTACAGAGTAACTATTGGAGGTGCTTGTATCTAGTTTGGAGCAGCACAAGAGTGTATCGTGTTTCTTGTTCTTTACACAACCAGAATCATCAACCTGTGAAGATCACGCCACAGCTGAGCATCAAAAACTATTCTTAATTAAACTACAAAACATAGTACCTACATTTATACTGCAGCTCTGATTTCTGCTAACTTCTAAGAAGCAGGATATACTTGGTGGTCTGCAAAGAGTTGAGACTGACATATGCAAGCTATCTGGTTAATTTGTTCAGTGCTGTCAGGCCCTGGGATCCTAATGCCATCAACAGCAAGAAGTAGTTGCAATCCAATTCAAATACATATAGTAGACAGTCTGTCTATGACCCAGAATCCAATTGTAACCCACAGAATACCTTAATATTACTTCTGAATTGTTTATTTTACCTCCATCTGTCACCTTACAGTGATCATCAACCTGTTTTCCTCATAACTTCTATGCATTTTAATAAAAAGAGCTTCTTCCTAAAGCATCATTTCCATAATTGAACATGAGCACCTAACACAAAGCAATGTGCTGAAAGTCACTGTGGCAGAATTATAATGCATATAAATAGCATCCAGCATTTCCCCTTCTCCTATGGTGTAAAGAATTAAGGATGTTCTCTTCTTTCTAGAACAAAATATTATGGTATGAGAGTAACCCAAGTGTTTATTTCATCCATTTCCAGATTTCAGCACATTTCTTCCATGCAGTCAGGTGATGTATAATGCAATTAGGTGTTCTGGAAAAGGAGTAATAATATCATTTAAATGTTATGAAAAATCTCTTAAAATGCTAACTTGAGAATATGACCAACATAATATTTCTCTAGTCACTTGTAACAGACTTAATTCTCCTGAGAAATCCTAACAAAGCTGGAAAATCTCTGCTTGCCTAGAAAAGAACAGCTTTGCTGTATCCTTCTGTCATTTAGGGGACGCTACGCTCGGGTGCACAGGAACATGGGATTAGATGGAACCAGATTAGTCCATTCCCAGTGACAGCAAACAGTCTGGCAATAGTTCCACTGAACATCACTTCAGGCCCCCAAAAGTTTAAGGCTTATCTTCAAACACTTTCCAAAAAACAGCAAGACAAAGTAATAACAGCAAAGCATTACTGCAATTTGCATAATGCAATAGAAGACAGTGAAAGGCCTGCAGTGCAATCTTGCCCCTGAGATGAACACCTAAAACCCACTGACAGGGGTTGAGATCTTACAGAGAAATTTTTTTCAGCAGTTGAATTGCAAATTTGCATCCTAGGGCATCTTTCTGCTAGGATTCAGGTCTGGCTTTTTTATGTCCAGTGCTATCCTGCATCTCTCTATTCATAGAACTGGAAGGTAGCAGCAGGGAGAGAAATGCCCTTGAGGGAGAAGACCCAGCTCTTTCTCCCTGTGTTGTGTTACAGCAAGGAATAAACACCACATAAAAACACTCATGGACCACAGCCCAATACTTCAGTTTCTATCTTGCTTTGGAGAAGCTGAGGCAAAGGACACACACTTGTGAGCTGCTAATGCAAGAACACCAGGCAGCACATCTCAGGCTGATGTGAAGGAGAAGACTGTTAAACCATCTTTGGCCCCTTGGTAAATCTTTGCATAAAACAAGATTGGTCCAGAGAAAAACCATTTCTCTCCCTGGTGCTGGACAATTAAGGAAAGGTAAGAAAGGGGTGCTGCAAAAAGAACGCAGGGAGAAGAGTATTTTCTCTTTAAATGTGTGGTATCAGAGGAACAAGATAGCACTGAACCTGCAGAAACCTCAGCTCAAGCCCACCTCCACAATGGATGCACCTTGGTCATTAATAACTACTGTGGCAGAACTGCCGTGGAAGTTTGTGCTTAGCACATCACTGAGACCTTTTGCCTCTCCTAGTAGAAACTGGCCTGTTCCTCAGGCAGACCTTGGACTACCTGAATCTTTGTAAAAAATGTCCACACGTGCCAGAACTGTGAGGAACCAAGTTGGACCTGCATAGAAAGAACTAAATTCTGTTCACAGTTGAAGAAAACACTCTTAAACCAGCTGAGAATAGTGAAAGGAGTTAAAATTCCTTTAGTATTTTGTTTCCAGCTGCAGTCTTTGACAATGGCCTCTTTATTTACACCCTGTAAAGGTTAGGCAGTATCTAGGTAAAAAAGTACATTATGGCACTGACAATTTATTTAACTGTGGTGATATTAAATTTCTGTGTATGCAGGAGGGACGCTATTGCAGAACACATTTCTCTCTTTTTCTCAGGTTCTTTTTTTTTTTTTTTACATCCAAAAGCTACTTACTAACAACTTAATTCATAGAGCAGCATCAGGTAAACTATGTTGATGAATCCCTTCATCACATAATTTCCTGGGGAGATGCTCATTACATGCTTCTTCCAAACAAGCAGTAAGAAGCCTATGGCTTAGTAGGGGCAATTAAAATCTTGACATTTACCACATACAGTACTTACAGTTACTGTGATATTTACAGTATGCCACACTGAATTCTGAATGCCACAAATACTATAGGGAAGGTAAATATTGCCATGCATGAAAGATGTAGGTGCTGATAGTTTTAAGCATCTTATAAACGATGTATAAGTAATTGATAAATAAAATCTTCCATTTGATTCCTTTAATTTTTTCTTTGGGGAGGGGAAGAATTTTGCAAAGAGATTTTTTTCCCCCCCTTTTTATCTCCAATAATTACTTTCTAAGAGGGGGAAAAACCCCAGTATTTACTACAACAGCTTTAATTTCAGGGGGGTAAATAAAAGGCCATTCAATTAACACTCCAAATCAAGTTTTGACCACATTATTGGCATGCTGTGCACATTCCAGAGATTTTTATTTTTTGTTTCTTAAATTTATGTAATCATAGTATCATATTCTGTGTGGATGGATGTAGCCCTTTTCTAGCATATTGCATGAGGTCTACCAGTTTTTGCAGTTTTGCAAAATTTGACAGAGAGATAGAAGTCCAAAAGTTTATTAAGTACATTCACCTTTTGTGAAAGCACAAGGCTGATTAGAGACAAGAGGTGCAGTTAGTGATCTCACTGAGGGAAAGACTGATCTCAGCTTTTGCTAGACACCATAGCATCCACACAGGACGGAGTCATTTCAAATGCCCCAGCAACAGATAAAACTTTAATCAAAGTTCTCAACCAATTCAACCATGAAATACTAAGCCGTAGTTAACGAGACTACATCATGCCCCTACTCACAGAAGTTCTTGTTTCTTTAATTTTTAGAACCAGAGGTATCTGCAGTTTAGAAAATCCCAAAGCCTTTTATCCGCTTTCAGGCTTCTACAAAAATTGAATAAATTCAGGGAACACAGATTGATCAAATGGCTGTTAAATGAAATGGTCCAGCTACACTCCACGGTCTAGGAAATCCTGGTGAATCACTTTACGCATACACCCTGCTCCTTAGGGTTTTTTTCTGCAAAATATCTTTTCCAGACACAGAGACCTGAGTTATCCGAACCTTTGATTAGACCCCATTCAGCTGCATTAAGGCTCTGATGTTTTGCTAATTCTGGATAATTACATTAATCATAATTAAATTTCACTGACCTCTCTTCTAAGAAAAACTCAGGCATTTGCTGTCCCTTCCCTTAAATGAAATGGTGTCTGCATTTCATAGTATTAAATAAAAGATTGATCAAAACTCCATTATTTCTTTCCTACAAGAGTTCTTCTATTGGCACAGACTACACATGGGATGGAATACAATCCTGCTAATGAGATGATTAAGCTAGGTGCAGCCTGACTGAAATTTTAAATGTCTGAGCCCAAAAGGGGACTTCTCAGTCCACCAAAATTGACTCTCCAGAGAGTTTAGGCAGTCAACAGAAAAATGCAGAGGAAGTTCTTGTTCTCCTGTTACACCTCTCTCCTTCTGCAGCAGAGAACAGAAATCCTTTTTGTTAGCATATGTAAATATAAAAACACTGCATTAGGATTAGTGTCAGTTTTTCATATAGTACAAAGTTTGTTCATAGCAAAAGAGAGAAATGGAAGAAAAGGGGGGGAGAAAGGAAGGAAAGTAAACAGGTCCAAACCCAACACCAAGGACCTTGATTCCATTCACTATAAAAATTAAGGACAGGTGTAATTCGCCTTACTTTACACATTACAAGAAAGCAAAGTGCTCGCTCTCACACAGACCTCACACTCTTTCGCTTTTCCTGATGCTCTCACAGACTTCTATCTTTAGTTATTTGTCTCTGCCATAAGTTTCTTTTAATTGTAATTGGATGATCTTCCAGATTCTGAGGGACTCATTTGTCACAGGAACTCCTGGGAATATAACCCATATTCGATGAACCTAAGAGCTATTAAATTAACAAAGGACTACAGGTATGATCCTCTGTTCATAGTAGAAATCCTGGTTTAACAGCAACTATTTTTTAAAGAAATCTATAATAAGACAGGTAAGTTTGTACATTCATGTTCTTGTATTTTATTTTCTGCCAAATAAGTCTCTGAATTTACAAATACTGTTTTTCTCTGTGTCCGAGAATGGGGACCTCAAACTGTATACCTGATATTCTCAGCCCTAGAGATCCCAGATTTATAGGCACCACTTGAACTAATTTCCCCAAACAATTTTTATTTTTGCACTTTCTCCAAGAGTGCATGTGACTCAGTCACACCCAAAAGCCCTACAGGTGACAGTACCCTAGCAGCCAGGCAAGCTCTGGCTGCAGCCAGTCTGGGAGGGGCATTCCTAAATCTCCAAAAATCACCATCCACTGGTGTGAGAGTGACCCTGTACTCTAGTGCAAGAGTGAGATGGCCATGATGACCGTGGCATCAGATTAAGTAAACAAGCCTCATGATCACAGCCAGTGTTTCAGGCTTCTCGGAGGACTTCAGTAGACTTGAGGGAGTGGCATGCTTAGTGCCAGAAGCCTCCAGCAGGAGTATTCGAAGAAATGAATTCAGGTCTCTAACAGTTAAGTTGCCTGGGAAAAAATGACAGCTGGAAAACCATCTGGGGCTCTGACAGGATGGAGGGGATACAGCTCACGGCATCTTATACTACAGACTTATTTCTCTATTCTTCATCTTTAATTCCTCTTTATCATCAATAAACTGCAACTCTTGTTTTACTATTTTCTCACCATTCTTGCTCTGAAAGACTGTCATGGGCAAGTATACGAGAAATTAATGGGCTTTTTCCCACCACAAAGGGTTTGTGGTAGCATATAGCACAATGCTTTCATTTCACCCAGTACTTTCCCATCAGCTATGATCCCTGTCTCTGCTTTCATACAAGCACCATTCCACTCCTTACTGCCACCACAAATATGTATGCATACACATCTTAAGTTCAGCAACTCAACACAATTAATCAAAAACCCTAAAAAGCAGGAACGACTCAGGTTTTGGAGAAAGTAGCACAGAATGTTGCATCTAAAGTTATATGAAAAGTAACTAACATTGCAACAAACACCTCTGGCAACTAGCTTAAGCTATGAAAATAGTGCAAGTCCACAAAATGCCTTTACTTGCTTTCTCTTCATAAATCTGCCATGGAGGAACAAATACCAGCTTTGTTTCTGCCTTCCAAAACTTTCACTTGTCTTTTACTTTGATAACTGTGGTCCCCTTGTTAGATGCCAGCAATCAAAAATCAAGTAGTTAAACCTGTTATTTATTTTTATAATGAACTTAGATTAAATGCAAAATGTAGCTGAATATATGCCATTTTAGCATTTTTGTTGTTCTATGGGACTTCAGAGAAAGGTTCAGTAGTATTAGGATTATTTTAATACAGAAATTATAGGTTCTTATCCCCCATCCCCTCACGCAGGCTCTGCAATGGAATGATTGCTTTCTTTTCCATTTGGTGAGCAGTGAACAATAATTTCAGTAAGAATAAGAAGCTGCTCAAGCAAATTAATCAGGGAAAGGCTGAGGCTAATCTTGGTATCTCATCGTGCTGCTTGTTGGTGGCACCAATCTTTTTTGTATTCCTTCACTGTCTCAAATCTATTTATTCACATCCATGGAAAGGAATAAATTAAAACGATGGGAAATTCAGTGCCTGTAGAAGTGAAGAATTAATAATGTTGGGTAAGCAAAAGTAACAGGGCTGTGTAAACACTCTCACCGTGCTCTCAACAGTACATAGCATAGATTGCTAAAATGGTGAATTGTGAAGATCCTGTAATATTGGAACCCCTCCTGACAGGAAGTTTGGAGGCAAAAAAAGCTTTTTTGCACCAATAAATAAGATTTGAGCTCACTTGCAGAGGTGAATATTTGGTATTACATAAACCTATTTATTGTCTATGTTCTGATTCTTTAGTTAATTAACCAAAAGTCCACAAAAGCAGTCACCGAGATGAAATCAGATCTGCCCTATGGTCAACAAAACTACAATTGTTTCAATAGGAAACTTCTAATTGAAAAAGTGACTAAGTATAGAATACACTCTCCAAGCTAGGTCTGCATTCTTAGTTGTATTTGAAAATTATATCTCATAACCGGAATGAAAAAACAGTATTTGTGGATATATTTAATTTCTGTTAAGACAGAGTGAACTAGAGCATGAGGATTTTGTTCATCACCAAAAGGAACATTTACTAAAGACGTGCGATTTCATTTGAATAAATCTATTTAAGATAGAATAAAATCACAGAGTCATAAATGAGAATATCTGAAAGTTGAATACAGCTTGAGCAAGAAAAGGTGATCTGATGGGGCACATGGAAGCCAATCTCAGCTCTCAAGCTTGGAGCATGCACAACCATTGCGTCCCCAGACCCTGAGCAAAGCCTAAGAACAACACAACATGCAAAGACATCATCCGAGTTTCTCAGTCAGATCCCGTGCTGTCTCAAGCAAACACGCTGAACTGTCTCTTTTAGAAGCTGATCAAGGTTCGTTCTTGAAACTTCTTTTGTTTTCCTTTCCATGAATAAATTAAATCAAACTGAGAAAAATTCAGGGGCTTACTTCTCTGGTTCAGCAGAATATTGCACTGCCTTTCTCCCTAAGAAAAGATGACTATATTTTGTTAAGTACTTTATTAAGCGGAACATAATAATACAAACATAAAATCATATAGGCTGAAAAAGACCTTTAAGACTATCAAGTCCAACCATTAATCCAGCACTGCCAAATCGACCACTAAACCACACCCCCAAGCACCACATCTACATGTTTTTTAAACACTTCCAGGGATGGTGATTCCACCACCTCCCTGGGCAGCCTGTTCATGGGATTCACCACCCTTTCAGTGAAGAAATGTTTCCTAATATCCAATCTAGACCTCCCCTGGCACAACTTGAGGCTGTTTCCTCTTGTCCTGTCACTAATTATCTGGAACAGACCTACCCCCACCTGTCTACAACCTCCTTTCAGGTAGCAGTAAGGTTCCCCCGAGTCTCCCCCTCTCCAGACAAAACAACCCAAGTTCTTTCAGATGCTCTTTGTAAGACTCATGCTCCAGACCCTTCACAAGCTTCACTGCGTTTCTCTGGACACGCTGCAGCCCCTCTGTGTCCCTCTTGCAGTGAGGGGCCCAGAGCTGAACACAGGGTTTGAAGTGCAGCCTCACCAGTGCCCAGTACAGGGGGACAATCACTTCCCTGGTCCTGCTGGCCACACTATCTCTGAATACAAGCCAGGACGCTGTTGGCCTTCTGGGCCACCCGGGCACACTGCTGGCTCATGTTCAGCTGGCTGTTGATGGACACCCCCAGGTTCTTTTCTGCCAGGCAGCTTTCCAGCCACTCTTCCCCAAGCCTGTAGCGCTGTGTGGGGTTGCTGTGATCCAAGTGCAGGATCCAGCACTGAGCCTTGTCGAATCTCATACACTTGGCCTCCACCCATGGACGCAGCCTGCCCAGATCCCTCTGCAGAGCCTTCCTATCCTCAAGCAGATCAACACTCCTGCCCAACTTGGTGTCATCTGCAAACTCATTGAGGATGCACTTGATCCCCTCGCCCAAATCATTGATAAAGATGTTAAACAGGACTGGCCCCAACACTGAGCCCTGGGGAACAGCACTTGTGACCGGCCACCAACTGGATGTAACTCCATTCACCACCACTCTCTGGGACCAGCCATTTGGCCAGTTATTTACCCCATGAAGCCTACACTCATCCAAGCCATGAGCAGCCAGTTTCTCCAGGAGAATGCTGTGGGAAATAGTGTCAAAGGCTTTACCAAGGTCCAGGCAGACAACATCCACTGCCTTTCCCTCATCCACTAGACAGGTCATCTTGTCATAGAAGACCAGGTTCATGAATCAGGACCTGGCTTTCATAAACCTACAGTGGCTGTATTCAATGTAAACCAAAGTCTGATAGATAACAGAAGAAATCCACTTAGCATTTTTCCCCTTTATGTTCTTTCTTCCCTTTCTTTGATTTTTCATTTTCCGTGGGTTTTTTTTTCTGTGTACACTCTCTGTAATAGAACTAGGGGAAAAAAGTATTTAGAAACTACGTATTTCACCTTTTAAACCTGTAGATAATCTCTCTCTTGTACAAGTTTTTCAATGCCTGTATAACAACTGAAATAACAAATGGCCAAAAATAGTTATTTAGAAGAAAACAGAAGGCAGCTCTCTACCCACCACAGAAGTCTCTGAATGCCTTTCACAGCTCCGCCTGAGAGGGACCCGAGGTGCAGGTAGCCCAGAGGGGCTTGTCACAAGCTTGTGATGCCTGTGGCAAGTGCACGTATGGGAATTGATGCCATTCCACCACCAAGACATTTCCTGAACACATCCAAATGTCCTTCTTTCAGAAAACTGTCTCCTTTGTAATAGTTTATCACAGAAAGACAGACAGCTAAGACAACTCCAGTTAAACTGACCTTAGTTAATGAATCTTATCATCTCATGGGCATTACTGTAAAACCCTGACCATTACCATTACTTTCTAATTGGGAAGTCATTCTGCATCTGAATTGAACACTTGCCATCATCTGAAGTCTTCATACGCACACACATGCCCCACCACTGTGCTCAGACTCTACCAATGTCCACATTGGAAGAAAATAATCTTCAGAGTCCCATGATTTTAAAAGCCTCTGTACAGACATCACTGCTAACTCATGTACATCTGATAATATATCAAAAAAATGAAGGGATTTAATCACAAAATGCCCATTAACTTTAATAAGAGGTCCATAACTAAGTCTGTAAAAACTAGTGCCACCAATACCATTCTGTAGATTACTTTTTTTAGTTTTAAACCAAATTCTTGGCACTTGAAGGGAAGAAAAAATTTTAACAAAATTACATTTTATATGTGTTTTAGCAACAGGAAGAATATCTTCAGGTTGGCTTCAACATCTCGGGTTTGTGAAAGGGACATTACACGTTACAAACCAAATGATTCTGGAAAAAATCCCTAACATTAACCAATGAAAATAATTTAACTGAAATGAAATAATATTTCTACCTCCTGAATAAGCTCTGAAAGGATTTAATCCATAAAATACTACAATATAATGGAAGTAATTATGAGGTTTGACAATTCTTATAAATTGAGCAGTGCGATTATCTGCACTTCATTAAGTGCATTAACATGTTGGGTAAAATACTTATAATCGTATCACTCAATTTACTGGCCTTAGCAAATGTTGTAATGCATCTCACAGCAAATCCAATATGCTAGCAAAATACATTACAATACACCTGCTAGAGTGTACATAAAAGTACTGCCCTCTTCTGGGTAGTATCTGAACATAGTAGTAAATAAGGTCTCTCTTTTGCAGATTTGTCCTTTTTTCCTGTCATCCATGGGAAATTCTAAAAAGTTTTATATGCAGCAGGGACAGCACTGGAGACCTGGGCAGGGTCTGTTGAGTTATACAACCTCTCGTTCTACCATGAAAGCCTGCTTTCTTATGCCAAAACTTCAGCAAAAACTTTAAAAAAAATTGAGGTTATTTCTTCCCTGGGACTGCACAACAACATTTTCTCTCATCCTACTGAGGCCTTTCTAGGAAAGCTGCCTCTATGGGCAGCTGTATTCTTTCAAAGATTATAGACTCTCTTAGATGTCCTGGGATGTGCATGCTGTTTTACAGGGAGTAGGCCACACAGAAGATAAATACAAAGACACACACATCCCAAAAATAAAAGAAAACAAATAAAGAGGAAAATAAGAATGCCTACAAAAATAAACTTCACTGCAAATTTAATTCAGACATTTTTGACAGAAATGAGTTCTTGACTTAGTATTCCTGAAAACAGATGTGGTTGTTCTTAATTTGGAGAGCATTTACATTCGTGGGATAAATGACATCCTGCAAATGCTGCGGATCGTTTAATGGTAATTAAGTGTTACCAGCATAAAAGCTTGTAGGAATCATTGAGATGTTGGGATAGTTTTGTTTTTCTTAGCCTTTCCCTCTCAAAATGTTTACAAATTCCATAGGTGCGTGCGCTTCAATGGACTCCGTTTTCAATTTCAAAATCTACATCTGCCTTTTTCTTGTGTTTGCAGGGGTTTTGAAGTTTTGTTCCTCTATGGCAAATCACAGCATTTTGGCAAACAGCTAAAGGAGAAGCTGACTTATGAAGGCATATGAAGGCTACTCTGCATATCTGTATACTATTGTATAGTACGCTTAGTATGCACATAGCAGGAAGTTTTCTGGATGCATACAGCCACAGAAGCACACAGGGATTTATCTGCATGATGCATGACACCTCTGCTACTCTAGGGTATTAGTTTGTAACTCATTCTTAATTAATTGTCTAGTCAAAGTAGCTTGGTTTAATTAACAATGTTAAAGAGACTGACATTTTTGTTAGAATTTCAGCATTTAAAACAATGTATTCTAATTCAGTTTCTTCTAAAAAGTGATGAAAAAAACTTAATCATTCTGTATTGAAAAGTGCTAAAAAGTAGAGAAACAAGCAACACTTCCCATCATAGAAAGTCCTTGAGAGGACAGAGTTTTGACTTAAGAAACAGTTTGTTTTCTAGTAAAAGAAAAAAAAAAACAACTTTTTTTTAGAATCATAGAATGGTTTGAGCTAGAAGGAACCTTAAAGATCACCTAGTTCCAACCCCCCTGCCACAGACAGGGACACCTCCCACTAGACCAGGTTGCTCCAAGCCCCATCCAGCCTGGCCTTGAACACTTCCAGGGATGGGGCAGCCACAACTGCTCTAGCCAACCTATTCCAGTGATAATCTGTAAGGTTTCACAATATGCATATTTATGCCATCCCATTTTAAAGTGGTGGTATCACAGCTTTCAATTTGCATAAAAATCATGCATTTCTAACAGGAAAAAATTCAATGTAGGAGTCTTTCCAACTATTAGTGAAGCATACACATATGCCTGTTTTTTTCTGGAATGAGTAATAGTAAGTTTTTTTAATACTCTAGTCATTGAATAGAATTCTTTGGAGCTCTGTGGACAGTTCATTAGGTAGCGGAATTGAAGAAATTATTTCTAGGTGACTGCAAGGGTTATCCCACTCTGAACGTATGCAGACTCATGCAAGCATCCGAGAGCAAGCTGTAACTGCTAAGCTACCTACCTCACTGCAAGTTTAACAGTAAATGTGCGCTTACTGTAACTCAGAGCACAATATGGCCCCCTGCCCTTCAACAAAAGAAAGAAAATAAAAAAAACTAAGATAAGAATGTCACTTTGACATTTCCAATCAGACATTCTTAGCTTGCAACCTTGCAAGAACACTGTCAGCATTGTAATATTCAACTCATTCAGCTCTTCTACATGATGCAGCTGAGCAAAGCTCCTGCCTTGTATTAGCATAGCATATTAAAAATAGCAGTCAGTGACAACTGCAAGCTGTTGTTTCTCATGTAGGTCCTGGATACTTCTGTATTGGGGGCAGGAAGGAGGAAAGATTAGAACAAGTGGGGAAAGTCACAAATAAAATGAGAACATCTGCCATGATGCCTTAAGAGACTAAGACTTGACAATGTGTATATCCTATGAGGATATAGTCATATATGTCACAGCACAGTACATAATGTAATGTGCATAAAGTCACATATGTTACGTAAGCGTGCAAAATGATGAATAGTTATTTTCTTGCTTTGCTTCCTCTTCAGAGAATCAAAAATAAACCACCCTCTGCTTTAACAACTTTCTAGATCTGCCCAGAAAACTAGATCATGTATCACATACATAAGCTACTTATTAACAGAATTTGTCCTAAGTATGGAAATAAAGGTGATTCTTGGGTAGCATTAATCTTTATGATTATTTTTCCTGATATTACCATTTAGCAAAAAATTGATTAAAATCTTGAAAACAAAGTTTCAGGGTTGTTTTTTTTTTTCTTTTAAATTTAAATATCAGCAGACATAATTGCAAAGCCATCAGATGAAACACTCATTTTTGTTTCATTTTACAGATTTTAAAAAATGAAATTATACTGAAATCTGAATAAAACATGTTTCAGCTGAACTGTAATACATAAGTTTGTACAAAAATGTAATGCAATTTCCCTCTATCTCAATTCATAACATAACTGTCAGTTGTCAAAAGTTCTAAAGAAAGAGAAATTCCAAGTTTCACGTAGGGCTAACCTGGTACTTGAAAGACTTTAGTTCCCTGTTATATGGGCTTTCTATGTGACTGAGTAAGTGGCTTTAATGGATGATAACAAGAATTCAGCTTGGCGGATGTTGAAAGTTACTAACCTTCACCCTCAAACTACCAGCACTGCTGGCTCAGTAACACAGTATGATCCTGCGTAACAGGGAAATGCATGAATTTAAAGCACCCTGAAGAATAAATGCATTCAGGAGGGCCATACAGTTATACAAGATACATTGGTTTTGGTAGTAACTGTTACTTTCTGTATAAGTACTGATACTAACAGGATGCAGAAAGATTTGAACTTACCTTATAAATGTATCAGCCTTGCACATAGAATATTAAAGTTCATAACAGAGTTTGAAGGTTTTAGAGAAAGATTTTAGGAACTTGGGAGCAGTAGGCAGAAACTGGGGGTTGGGAAGAGGGAAGGGACTGCTAAGGATCAAAACCAATGAGTCGAAACACTAAAAATTCAGCACTGGAAAAGTCTAACAAACACTGCTCTAGCTGCCTGCTAAAACTTGGTTTATATAACACAATGCTCTTCAAAAAAAGGGAGCTAGAGAATATTGAGCAGAAAGATTGGAAAATTTGAAGACAGTATACAATTATTTGAAGTAAGCAAAGGGAGGAAGAGGAAAGAGTATTCACAAGACTAAATAAACAAGGCTATCATAGAAAAAATATTGACTATTGACAAATGCAAGGGAGCGCAGGAATACCTGGAATTGTTCAGACACATCAAGTTCTAAATCAACTGTAGCCATTTGTTAATATACCTTAATAGTCACAACCAATAGCTTTTGGAAATAATTTGCTTGATACCCAGCAGCCAACAGAAAAAGCTTACAATTTGCCAGGATCTATAAAGAATGGGACTGAGAATAAAAATGACATTACAATGACACCACATAGATCAACAGTAAGGCTTTACTTGGAGCATTCAGTCATGGCTACACAGCTTAACAGAGATATAAATGTAATAAGGGATACAGACATCGACAACAAAATCTATTAAACTGCAATTACTTCATATCTTCTAATCCAGAGTTAGGTAAGTAGGAAAGCACGTTATGAAGGAGCTTAACTGCATTCTCCTGCATCCCATTCACAGGATCACAGAACGGTTAGTGTTGGAAGGGAGCTCTGTAGATCATCTAGTCCAACCCCCTGCTAAAGCAGCTTCACCCAGAGACATGTCCAGGTGGGCTTTGAATGTCTCCAGGGAAGGAGACTCCACAGCCTCTCTGGGCAGCCTGTCCCAGTGCTCTGCCACCCTCAAGGTAAAGAAGTTTTTCCTCACATTCAGAAGGAAATTCTTGTGTGGCAGTTTGTGCCCGGTGCCCCTTGCCCTGTCACTGGGCAGCACTGAAAAGAGCCTGGCCCCATCCTCCTGACACTCTCCCTTAAGGATATTTGTAGGCATTGACAAGATCCCCTCTCAGCCGTCTCTTCCCCAGGCTACACAGGCCCAGCTCCCTCAGCCTTCCCTCACAGGGGAGATGCTCCAGTCCCCCCACCATCCCTGTAGCCTCCGCTGGGCCCTCTCCAGTAGTTCCCTGTCTCCCTTGAACTGGGGAGCCCAGCACTGGACACAGCGCTCCAGATGTGGCCTCACCAGGGCAGAGCAGAGGGGCAGGATCACCTCCCTCGACCTGCTGGCCACGATCCTCCTAATGCCCCCAGGATCCCACTGGCCTTCTTGGCCACCAGGGCACACCGCTGGCCCATGGGCAACTGGCTGCCCACCAGCACTCCCAGTCCCTTCCCGGCAGAGCTGCCCCCCAGCAGGTCACCCCTGGCCCGTGCTGGTGCTGGGGTTACAGGTGCAGGACCCCACACGGGCCTTTGTTGAACTCCATCAGGTCCCTCTCCACCCAGCTCTCCGGCCTGTCCAGGCCTGGCTGAATGGCAGCGCGGCCTCCTGGGGGATCAGCCGCTCCTCCCGGTTCTGTATCACCAGCAAACTGCTGAGGGTGCCTCTGTCCCCTCATCCAGGGCACCGAGGGAAAGGCTGGGCAGGACTGGACCCAGCACTGACCCCTGGGGAACACCATCTCCAGGCCTCCAGCTGGACTCTGGGCTGCTGATCACAACCTCTGAGCTCTGCCATTCAGCCAGTTCTCAGCCCACCGCACTGCCCACTCATCTAACCCACGCTGCCTGAGCTTACCTGTGAGGAGGTTATGGGAGACAGTGTGAAAAGCCTTGCTGAGGTCAAAGTAGACAACATCCACTGCTCTCCCCTTGCCTACCCAGCCAGTCATTCCATCATAAAAGGCTATCAGGTTGGTCAGGTGATGTACTCAGACTCCAACTCAGTCAGCCTCACACAGGGTACCAATTGTTGCAGCACAAACAAACTAGGAGGCTGCAACAAGGCTTTTACCATAGGTCAGATTCTACTGTCTGTGCTCTTCCTCCAGAGGTCAGACCACACTGCTCCTCCTCTATCCAACCCCCTCTCTTACAACCCTCAGGGCTATTTAACTACTTAGTGGGAACGAGCTACAGCTGGACATCATCCATGTCAATCAACCCACTGAGGTCAAGACAAGGCCACAGCTGCATGTTATCAATGCTAATCAATCCACTGCCTTCATTCATCTATAGTCAGGCATGATTTCCCTTTGGTGAATCCATGTTGACTACTCCTGATGACCTTCTTCTCCTCCTCCATATGCTTCAAGATGACCTCCAGGATGAGCTGTTCCATCACCTTTCCAGGGATGGGGGTGAAGCTGACTGGCCTGTAGTGTCCCAAGCGGTCTTTCTTGCCCTTTTTGAGGACTAGAATGTCCTAGGCCTTTCTCCAGCTCTCAGGCACCTCTCATGTTCTCCATGACCTTTCAAAGATGATGGAAAGTGGCTTAGCAATAACATCTGCCAGCTCTCTCAGCACTCAGGAGTGTATCCCATCAGGGCATATGGATTTGTGGGTGTCAGGTTTGCCTAAATGAACTCTAACCCAATATCCTCAATCAAGGGAAATTATTCCTTTCTCCAGACTTTCTCTCTTGCCTCCAGGGTCTAGAATTCCTGAGGGTGAGCCTTGGCAGTAAAGACTGAAGCAAAGGCATTCAGTAACTGTGCCTTCTCTGTATCCTTCGTCACCAGGGCATCCACCTCATTCAGCAGCGGGCCCATATTTTCCCTAGTTATCCTCTTCCTACTGCTGTACTTGAAGAAGCCCTTGTTGTTGTCTTTGAAATTAAATCTGACAAGATATGTCAAACAGACCTTAGCCTTCCCAAGCTGTCATAACACCAAAACAAGAGGACATTCAATGAGAGAGGTTAAAATGATAACAAGAAGAAATTATAGTGGATATACATTTTCATGCTTCGGGAAATCAAAGCATCCACCACTAAATACCTAGGGTTACAGAATGATTCTTGGATAGGCAATTCTACTAGTGACCGTTAAGTAAGATTTTGGTATGCTACTCTTCCATGTAGTTGAGGACGCTGCTGGAGATAAGATATTGACTGGCAGTGTCTGACTCAGTCTGACAGTTCCAGTGCTTCCTTGTTTAAACTGCAGCCACAGATCATGAAAGAGCTGATACTGACAGCATATTGCTAATATTCTATCATAAGGCATTTCTCACACATGATTTTTAAGAGGACAGTTCTCCAGGTAGAAAGCAAAGCCGCAAAAATGCTAAGTGTTTAAAACTACTAGAAACCATTTCAAAACAAAACAACATACAGACAGAAAAATGCAATTTTCTCAGCAAACTGACGAGCCAGGAACTTCTCTTTACCAAGTGCAACTTCTTAATGTGAATGAGACTACTGAGTCTAGATCAGTGAAGAACAACCAAGATTACAATTCAAAAACTGTGAACCCTTTAACCTGTTAACAAAAATACAGCCGAAACCCATGTCACCATGCTCCTTGCTGTCACTTTTGCTCAGATAGTGTCCTTAAATATAGGCTTTCCTTACAAAAGTCTGTGCATGATGGTAAAGCAAAACCATTAAATGTTATGTTGGAAAAGTTCACCCACACAGACTCTGATCAAAGCTATGCTGTGGTCTACATATTCAATCCCTGATTCAAGTTGGACTCACACATAAAGTGCAGTACAAAAGGTGCTGTACTGAATCTTTCATGAAAACAAGCTTTCTGCAAAAGTGGCAATAAGAGAAGTTTATCAAAAAAAGATAAAGGATAAAGGAGCTTTTAGTCAGCTCTTGATAAAGGAGGAAAAAAATCTCAATCATTGCAGAAGCTGTGAAGTTTGGGGTGTTATTATTGACAGATTTATATATTATTATTATTTTTAAAGACTTTAAGCACAACCAACATGGAAAATAAGCTGTCAAAGTAGTTCCCATCATTCTCCTCTGTCTTGCACCACAGTAAAATCATAATGCAGAACCCAGACATGGGCAGCTTTATTCAGACTGCAAATCGTATTGCATGCCCTTGATGTTTTTCCCTTCTAGTATCCCCTTTACAAATACTTTCACTTACAAAAATAATATCCACTGGGATTAATTCTGTTAAAATCCACTTCCTGTTAATGGGATTGTGTGAAATTTGGTCATAAGCTACTAGAATGGCTACATTTTGATTCAGACATTTCCTAAGTTTGCTTCACAGAAGGTTTTTTGTTATGTGTGAATTAATTGTTCTGGGACACCTACTAGCAGAAGAGAGTCACAGAATCTAAGAGAAGCTACAGGCTCAATAGTACTACATACTAATACACAGAACAGCAGCACTTGAGAAATTTCACTTCTGTCATCACAATGATCTGCTGGTACATTAATACCTATATGTTTATCCTACCTTTTGTTTCAGAAATATGAATAACAGTTTACATGTCCATAAAGCACCTTTATAATCATTGAAGTCTCAAGCACAGCATAAACTACAGTTTAAGCAGTGATTTCTAAATTTGGCCCAACATTTTGTAGTGAACTTCCTTTTAAAAGTTTTCTTTTAATGATTTAAACCTCAAATAAATATACCAGTAACTCTCAGTATTCTTAAATGCTTATTTACATCTAATATTAAAAAGTACACCTTACATCTTATTTGAAGTTGTTTCCCTTAAACTACTGACTTCAGTTCATAGACACTGAAACTAATCCCCAACCACCACTGCAAAGAGCTCCACATTTAAAAAAACACTTCATGAAAATGCATATTCATTATGAACACCACACACTGTATTTCAACAAAAGTGTGCTTTTAATCTGATGATTGCTTTCTTAAAAGTAGCATCAACCCATTTATAATTTTATTTACATTTTTACATTTAAAATTTTTGAACTAGATATCATGACTAAGTTAAAAGGTTCTACAAAAAATCCATTGCACTAAGCACTGCCAAAATACATCCTTGTTTCCTGGCAATTTTTAATATTCTTTATATCTGTGCTCACAGCCAATATCTTGGTATTCACGTGAAGTAAAAAGAAAAAAAGATAGTCCAATAACTTCTTTAGTACCTGTAGGAATAAATTAAATATGCAAGTATACGCATAAAGGTGCAGAGGTCCTCCATATTATAATGAGCTTTTAACATTTATTTTTGAGAGTTTTCTAAATGTTCTAAATTCACCCCAGTAGATATTACTGAGGGAACATATTGGTCCTTGCTCTGAGCTTGTTTCAGCTCTCCAAGAACTGGCTATAAGCAAAATGAAATCAGATTCAGACTCTGAAGAGATTAATTATTGCAGCAATTTGGTAACTGTACCATATAAAAATAGCTAACAAACTCAATCCTCACCACAGTTCACACCCCAGCTGGCATGAGACAATAAATATTAGTGGGTAAAAGAAGGCAGCACAAGGTTTTCCTACTCCAAGCCTTGTTGGTAGCCTCAGAGATTTTCCTGTTCGCTTCATCCTTTGCTAAACCCCATGAGATTCAGGGAAGTATTCACTGACTACTATCAGTTTCAAGCACATGCAGAAGTCCCTATTTCTTGCCCAGGACTTCTTTCCAGAATCAAACTGCAAATTGCCTCCTGTGAAATAAAAATAATTTGTACAAATACGGGAACAAGTTGAAGTGTTTAGCATACAAGCATATCCCTTGTAGCAAAGTGATGATATCTATCCCTATGTCTAGACTAAAGCCTCCCTAGAACTCCCTTTGTCAACTCTCATAGCTACTTAGTTTTCTCCATAAGTATTAAATTATAATGATGGTTTCAAAGATGTGACAACATTGCTTAAAAAATCCATGAAAAAATTATATTGTTTGTAAATTACTTAGGCTTCTTTGTAACTGTTTCTGACATTTTTTGTCCTAGTACCTTAAAAATACCCCTATGGGGAATCTTATTGCTTCAATGAGCCACAAGAGTAAGTAATCTGAACAGAATGCAACTCTTTCAAGCTTGTCAGTGAATCTGCACTGGTTAAGGAGGCAAGGTTGGCTTTGTAACTTTTGTCAATGCAACCCATTGCAGGGTATATACTCTTTGGGGCAGGTACAAAACAGTTCTACAGAAGCTTTCTGCCTTTTTTTCCCTCCCTCCACTGTAGCTAGTGAGCTTTCTACAGGAGGTTTAAAAAGTGCATCAACGAACTGACTAAAGAAGAAACCCCTCAAGAGCTATTAGAGATAAAGTCCCTCTTTCAACAACCACTAAAGGGTCAGAGAGCATACCAGGAAAGTATGCTTAGTGCTCCGAGATAGCTCCCTAAAACTACAGAGAAAAAAACCACATAATTAAAGCTGAGGAATACTATATTGACTAGCTCCACTGAGAGAAATTAAAATGGCCCTTCATTATAAATCCCTAAAAATTACACTGTTCTTTATCAGGTATTAATTGGTACAAATTTTAAAAACTGCTGGTACAATTTTCAAGCTTTTGCAATATTAATACACCTACCATCTGATTTTGTAATTTTTCAAACATTACTTTGAAGCTCCTGTAGCCAATTATACAGTGTTATTATTAATTACAGCTTGCAGCTTGAAATACAGCGTTATCAATAAAGTTCAGCTGCATAAATATAAAAGAAAAACAAAATTTAATTAAACAGTTTCTCCTTTGTGAGGGCATGTTAGAATATTATTAGTTGTGAAAATTAATTTGTTAAGCTTGAAACCGGTCTTTAAAGTGGAAATATCTCTGGGAAAAAGGTTACATTTCATGTATTGCATTTCTTCAGTCTTCATGTTGCAAGGTTTTTTAATCTTCTATAAAATAACATTGTCAAGGGGGGGGCAAAAAAAGAAAGTATATCATCAGCTTACTTAATAAGATATAAAAAGCTTTAGTTTTATACCAAGGGTATACAAAGATTACTGCAGGAAACATGAATTGAATTAATCTTAACACCAATCTATTTTATTTATTTCTAAATTATAAATAAATGTTTTAAATGGAAAGGCTACAGACCCTTAAGTTTTATTTTACTGCTCAGCCCTTCCTCCCCACATCCTGCTAAACTTTCACTCTATCCATTGAAAGATTTAGATGTCCAAAAGATATGAAAGCTATGAAATAGTCCAATAATTTGGAGAAAAGCAGAGATAAAACACACAACTGTTGAAACACAAAAAAAACCTGACAAAAAAGATGACTTAAGAACTATGACAAAGAAATGCCACAAACCATTTGTATCTAAACAACATATACCTAGCTATGTTGAAGTCTGAAACAATTTAAATAAAGCTACTGTAGCTTTCATTCAGTATATGTCTTCATTATAATTAGATACATAGTTATCAATGTGACTATAATGGTAAAATATTATGAAGGAACTGCAGTCCCTTCTCAGAAAAATGCTATTAATGGCAACTCCCAGGATAAAGGGAGGAGGTGAAACTACAAAACTCTGTTGCTGAAAACAAGCATTCAACGGTGCACACTGATAGTAAGTACACTGTTCTCTTCTGAGGTAAAGCTGCTTCAAAGTTATGTCATTTTGGCTCAGTCAAAGATCTGGTCCTAAATCCTTTTTGCTGTCCTCTTAACACCTCTGGCAAGACATGCAAAACTGACTTACAAGCAAAAAGGGGCAAGCAGTGATGAAGTTCCTCACCTATTCTTAATGATCAGCTAAAATTCCCTGCCTTTACCATTTTTATCTCCTCTTCTGATATTTCATAAACATTTCACTGCCAGTACCCATCAGTGCTTGTGTCAATTTTTCATTTACCACTACTGGGGATAAAATCTGTTGTGTAGCATTTCATATATTATTTGCGGATTTGTTACACTTTCCAGTATAAACATTGCACTAATGAAACAAGTATTGTGACCTCAAAGATATTTTTCTGAACTAGATTTTTTTGTATTCTGTAAAAAAGTGAAAAGGGTCCCATGATTTTCTCTCTGATGGTAAATTCATTTGGTATCTAAAAGCAAGGGGAATGAACCATTAAAAGAAAGTGAGATTAGAGACTTTCCAACACTTATTTTGTCAAACATCATTGACAGTGAAGTAAATAAAAGGGCAATATTCAGCATGACAGTTCAATGAGAACTTGGTAAAATGTGCTTCCTTCTGTTCCTCTTTTTAGTTTCTCTCAGTAAGTCAAGTTTCTCTCAGTTTAATGCTTAAACTGTTATGCATAATCATTGTGTATACTCATTTATTTGGCCAATATACCAATAAGATTTGATCATGATGCCAAAATTATTATAGTTATATCATTGATTAATGTTGTAATGGGAGCAGAAAATTCTCTAAATTTAATCGTTGTCTTCAAACAATAATGCATGGAAGAATATGTTATTCCAAGTACTATTCCCTATTCTCCTTACAATCATTGTCATGTAAAACATTTAATTTCCAGCTATGCTTTGTCCCGGACAGGATCTTTGTCATTAAAATAAGAGCAGATTTTGATATGTAATATACTCCATGGCATGTCAGGGTGGCACATCTTTGACCTTTTCAGTATTCCACATTTCATTTGGGAGCCTGTTCCTTCCTTTCTGCTTCTCTTACTGATGAAGAAATAGAAGTTGAAGAGAGGACAAATGAAACCAGAAATCGGAGGTAAAGAGTCAAGTTCATGACAAATAAGTACCTGAAATTATAAGTACATTAACTTCATCTCTATTTTGAAAATATTTTAAACCCTACCCCTTTCTTAACTGACTGGAGGAAATTTTAAAGAAACAAACAAAAAATCCCCAGAACCAAGCTTTCCTATTTTTATTTTCAAAACTGCTCTCACACATCCTCTCACTCACTGAACATTTTTCAGAAATGAGTATATCAATTTCTTTCACATCCTTTCCTCAAATTTATTGCTTTCCATTGTGCTTATCTTAACATTTACTTTGGTTCCAGTTGTTGGTTACTTATCTTAAATAGGATGTAAAGTACTCAGAAAGGAGCTGAGCTGTCCTACGCATTTGTATGCCAGCAGCACAAGGGGAGCAATGTCCTGATCAGGTTCTCTTAACACACAGTATTTTAACATGGACCTGTTAAGTTTTGCTGGTTTGTGTGCAGTCTTTTACAATGTGAAGATTTTTATAAACCTACCTAGACTCTATAGTCTCAGACCTCATAATTAGATGCTATTCAGACTTTCCATTTTAGAAGTATTTCCAGCCCTATGATTCAGGCAAAAAGTCTGAGGACAGTGGATAATAGAATCAGGCTGGAAGGGACATTAAGAAATCATCTGATCCACATCCCAGCCCCAAGGAAGAACTAAGTACACTTATATAATTTCTGGGCAGGTGTTTGCCTAATGCATTCTCCTAGATCCTCAGGAATGGAGGCTCCAAAATGTCCCCAAGCAAGCTGGTCTAATGCTTTAACATCTTAACCACTGAGAGGAGCTTTCTCCAAATCTACACAGAATCATGCTAGAGATTAATTCCATTACTTCTGCTTGTATATGCATTTGGATGAACAAGTGGTCCTTGTTCAAAAAGCCATTTGTCTATTCAAAAACATCATTTTCCATCACCTTCCCTTCTTAGTCAACTTGTCTTCAGACTAACTAAGCACCTTGCTCAGTTGCTCCTCGCAGACCATGTTTTAAAGATTTGTGATTGTCTTTGTCCTTGAGTGTGGAGCCTCTCACCTTTGTGAAGCGAGGGTCAAAACCTGTACTGGGTCAAAATGAGGTTTCACAACTGCCAGGCACATTGGAGGATTACACAAATTATTTTACAGATGGTATGTTCATCTGCATGTTCCAGTAAAACATAAGGAACACAAGCAGGTTATAATTTACTGTCATGCTCAGATCATTTTTTGAAATAGTATTTTCTGACCAGTCTTTCTGTATTCACCATTGTACAGATCTTTCTTGCTGAAGCACAATGCCTTGCATTTGTCTTTTAAATTGCATGCCATGTTTTAAGACCATATCTTCAGTTTTGGGCTCTAAGAATCCCTTCCAGTACACTCTTAGTCCTTACACAAGTCCAGCTTAAAGTCACCTCCAAATTTTACAAACATATCCTTCATTCCAAGTCTATCTGGACTAAACTTCAAAACATTGGCTAGTACCTGATCCAACATAGATATCAGACAACACACTCTTCCTTTTAAACAGAAACTGTTGCTAATTACTCTCTGGGAAAAATTTTCTACATAGGTCTGCATCCAGACTATGATATTTTCACCTAGATCACAATTCCCAAATTTGCTCAGGAGAATACTGTATGCGACAGTTGAGATAACACTACAAAATTCAAAAGACATGACATCAAGTGCTTCTTCTCCAGCTATAAAGCTGTTATCCTGTCAAAGAAAATTATTAGATGGCTTTGATAGTATTCGTTCTTGACAATTCTGTACTGGCTATCAGTCATGTCCCTGTGGTTACATATGATTCACCTGATTATTTACTGCAACATTTTTCTAGGAACGAAAAATGAATTGTCTGTCCTGCCTCTCCTTTCCTTCTTCAGAATTATTTGAGTCCCTAGTACCTACAAGAGTTAGTAAGTTGCTATGAGCACAGAGGTTGACAAAACCAAGTGCCCTCGTAGAGAACATGTCATAACGGGGAGGGGAATAAAAATTTTAAAAAAAAAAAAATAAATCAAACCACAAATCACCACTTTAGATGCTCCTTGGTATTACACAGGTCTTGTAATGTTTAGGACACCAATTTGTGATTTTAACTGCTTTGGATTCACAATCCTATTAATAATATGTATTTAATTAATCATATTAAGATTAATTATTTATCAGATGACAGTGGTATTTCCTTATTCTAGAATCAGTCAAGATCCAACTGACACAAACTCAAGTCATTGCGATTATAATGAAATCCCTGTTGTTCTTGCACCCATCTGAAGAACTCTCATATTTCTGGAGACAGGAAATGGTAAAAAAGTCCTGAGCACTTCATTTTATTTGTTTGCTTTTAGAACTCAGCAGAACTAGCTGGGCTACAGGTGGCTTCAAGAAAAAGTAATTTTCAGCCAATGAACTACTCAGTGAATGTCTGGGGCAACCAGTCTATTTGCAGCTGTATTTGATACAATAGATAAAGCATCTCTTTTAGATACAAGCTGTGGAAGAATTACTCATGCCTTTGGTAAATCCAGATCAAACCATTATGTTGTAGTCAGCCTTGGCCTCCCATGAAGTCACCTAGGATCTGACAGCATTGAGTACAAGCTAGAAACAGAATATTTATTAGTTAACCCATCGAGAATATTACTTACACCGGTTCCTTAATGGCATGAATTCCTGTGGTTTTTGTTTAACTGCCAAATTGTTGCAAGTAATCAGTAACCTTTATGGTTCAAACATAAGTACCTGAAACACACATGCACTTTCCTGGATAGATGTCATCTCTATATTTGCATGCAGCTATTGAAAATGGAAGAAATTATCAAATTTTCTCACCCAGCTTACTTCAAAGAACTAGAGTTTGTATGTACATGCCCTGCACGTCAAATCCAGTAGATTAACCCAGGCTTTCTGAAGAAGGACAGGAAGGCTGTTTGCAATATTATATATAGTTTTAAGGCTATTATTTTGTGTCATTTAACACTGCATTTAGTGAAAGAACAATTCTGCCTTCTATCAAACAACCTGCTACTCATCATCTTATTCCTTGGTGTCCAAAACCTATCACTCCTGAGAAACAGCCTCTTTTTCAGGCCAGAAATAACTATGGTAGTGTGAAGGAAGAAAAAAAAAAAGATCAAAGAGACTTAAATATACTTCTCATAATAATGCCTGTATTTATATAGCACATTACATCCTGAAGGAAAAACAACAAGGGAATGTCTTTGTACTTCACAGATTTTTTGGTTGTTTTTCAAATTCATCAAAATTAAAATCCCTAGATTTATCAGTGCTGAAACACGGAAAATGAGGTCTCATCGGACCATGATTTTCCTAAGCTAAATCAATCGCACCTCCTCAAACCTGGCTGTAATTCATCTGGTGGTTGCTTTTTGCCCCTAACTCGTCAAGGAGCTCCCCCTTTCCAAAAGGGGCAAAAGACATACATTTTTTGCCTCTCAGGAACTCTCCTTAAATTACAGCCAGAACTGTCACCTTGGCAGATGCATGAGCTACAAAATCATCCATAAACCCCTCCAGCTGAGTCCATGCATAGACCTAGGCAGAGCTCAGCAATTGTCTGTAATCCGGCAGCTATAAATACAAAACCTGATAAACATACACTCACCGATTTCTCTGGAGATCTGGGTGAATGCCTCCACACCACTCTCTCCATAGTTCCCTTCAGAAGCCAACGTTGAGACATAGTTCCACCCGAGGGCCGTCACAATGTCAACCATGGCCTGTGCTTGGTAGGAGTCCGGTGGGACCACTCGAGAGAAATAGTCATATCTGGTGTTATCACTCAGTTCTGGAGCTGTAGATGCATAGCTGATTTGAGGTATCTGCAAATAGAATGACAAGCCAATCTAATACCCTTTTACATTATATACTTGTATGTTTGAAAGGCGTAAAATAGATCATGCACAGACATTGTACAGAAATAGATATCTTGTTTTAATTAAATCAGCTGATTGAATAGCATCTCAGATTTCATAAAATGTCAGTCAAATCTTATTGTATAACACTCTCACCAAGAAATAATGCATTCGGCTTTTCTCCAGATGTCATGATTCTTGACATGTAAGTGTAACAACTTCTTTTTTAATCCTGACTCTGATAGGAATGGGTGAAGAAAAAAAAAAAAAAAAAAAGGAGGGAAAAAAAAAAAAGGAGGATTTCTTACTATTACTGCAGATTAAAAGGTCAGTATTGATGACTGTGATTCTTAAAAATGCTACACTTACATTTGACAAGCAAAATGCAGATGCTTTCCCTTTAAGTCTTTGGTTTATTTACGTACATGCATGTGTGCTTTCCCATTTTATTGCTGTTTTTCAAGCTTTCTCTAACATAGATTTTTCAGTTTCCAGTTTTAATACAGTATCGTGCATGATTTAAGAATATGGAGACGATGTAGTTAATACCAAAAGCTTGGTAGTTAAAAAACAACTAAAAAAAAAATAGTTATCTGCATACAATTTACATACAGAGAAGCAGAAAGTTTTCAAGGATCATAAATTTTGTAGAAACCACCTCAGTATTCTTTGTAGAAACAAACAAAAAAAATCCCTACTAAATAACAGAAATATTTTTTTAAAAAATTACTATTTTTATGAGGAAAAAAAAATCTAGTGTGATTTTCTATTAACTCATCTTAAAAAAATCAGTTTGGCAATGTCTGTAAGCAATATTCAATTATCCTGAAGAGTGTCTTGGTGCAAAAAAGTTTAATTAACATTTATGCTAACTTTAAAGGGGAATTACTTTCTCATTTAAAATAGTAAAACTGTTGAAATAGTCACTAGTTTGAAATGAAAGATATTGCAAATATTGCATTGCATTTCTAATCTATATTAATAATAGGTGCTTAATTCACATCCTACAAAACACGGAATAGACTTCAAGAAAGCAATCTGAGCAGAGTTCCTAAACTGATTCTGTTGAGAGCTGAATGTAGCAGACACCAATAACAAGTGATCTGGTAAATGCTCACTGTCACATTAGATGCTATAGTAGAAGGTTTCAGTGCAACTCTTAGGTCCTGTACAGTGCTTTCATCAGCACAAACTAAAAAAGGGATTTGAGGCAAACATAAAGGATTCAAAAAGTCTGGTCATTAACCATACCTGCAAAAACAGTGTATACCCTTACAGCCTCAAAAAACAGTTTATAGCCTAAGGGATGGCAAAATCATTTCTCAGTCAGAAGCAAACTCTTATATGTCTTGGCTATATTCTTTTTTAAGAAATCCTCTACTCATGGAAATGCCTCAGATTATTTAATCTGAAATGTTGTAATAACCAAAGACAAAAGAAAAAAAGGAAAGGGAGGATGTCAGAAAATATAAACTAAAGGTTATATCTCACAGAAATCAGTATTCTAACACAGCAAAGACCCACCAAGTAAAACTAAAGAATAAATTGACCTTACAAAACTTGCTTTGTATAAATTCCCTTTCTTTCAGGAAATGTTTGAAACATCTTTATCTCTTTACAGGCAAGAGATTTTGGCCTCTAATAACACAATTGCGTGCATTTAGAGCACATACATACAATTCTCTTTCTAAATTTGCCATGTTAATGTCTAAACCAGTCATTTTCCAGATAGAAAAAAATAGACAACCTCTGTGATTTTTTTCTCATTTTACTTCTCAATGTGCCATTTCACAAACACTATGGCATTGTTGCTTTGCTGAAAGTTATTTCATCACATCAATAATGTTCACAAAAATCAACACCAGTAAGAGATCTTTCAGATGGATACTTTGTCATTGAAAATCTTGAAGCCTGGACCACAGTCATATCCATTAACTTTCTCCATTCCTGTTTCTCTTCAGGCATGAGATGAATAACAAATCCTCAGTATACGTTTGTAGGAGAGTTGCTGGTTCAACCACAGCAACGAGATGTTTCAGATCAATAGCCATATTTTATGTACTGTGAATATCACTTATTTGGGGCCTTGGAAAATGCAGAGAAGAGATGCAACTTTCCTACTTTTCAGCTCTTTGTAGTTCAGCTTCTTCCCTAAAGTTATTTCTAACAGTGTAAAAAAGCAGAAGGAAAACACAGACCGAACTCAATACCCTGAAATCATTGGGCACACTTAGTAGGCTTAAATCACTGCTGTTGTATAACTTATGCCAATTTTTCACTAGTATGAAAGAACAATATGACAAGTAAAAGTAGGAAGCAAGACACTCTCTAAATAATGGTGCATGCAATGGAATATGTAGTTACTTTCCTTATTTCTTTTTGTATACATCCCTCATGGTTATAGAGAGCACTTTACATTCAAGAATTTTCTCCCCAAAACCGCAGATCTCCCACCCAGAAATACCTCATGGATTTCTTTCTGTGAAAGCATTTTGTGCAACAATAAACAGAAACTTACTTACTTCCCTTCCTGCACTTAAACATACATTTGTATATAGGCAGGGGCTGAAAAATAGCTTTCAAATTTGAGGATTTGGGGTACGTTCCAACAGTCACTGAAAAGTCTCAGAACAAGACCCAAACAAATTGTTTGGCACAAGGACAAATTGTTAGGATTTAGTGGTTCAATAATCCATGAATGAAAAACATATACATTGAAATGTAACAACTCTGGATATGGACTGTAGGTTTAATAAACCATTTTACATGTCCCCAAGTACATTTTACAAAAGAAAGCATAATGCTGCCTAAGCAAGGGAACGGTTATGCTCTATCAATTCAGTAATATGTGTTTTTAAAACTCCCTAAATACAGACTGTATTTATACTTTGCTCCACTGGCCCCCTGAGACATAAATTTGCATTTTGAAAGAGACCTGTAAAGGGGTTTTATATTTCTTATTTTAGATTTCTCAATCAAAATTTTCAAAATTAAATGTAATATGTGTGACATTTACATTGTATTTAAGTGCTATATAGCACAGTTAATAGTGTATTTCCTTTTCTTTGGGGGAAAAAAGGGAAAAATACAATGGATTATACAACCACATTTGAATCAGTTGTCACACAACAGCTGTCACATTCACTGACAATGGCTAAAAGCATTCACATTTAAATGTTCATTGGTATATTTTTTCTATTCCTTCCTACCCTATGGTTTGGCCACTACTTCCCATTAATGTATAATCTGTTAATAAACTTTCAACTTCTAGTGGGTGACAGACATGAACTCTGAAATTATTATACACAGGAATTCTTAGAAACCTTCTTTTAATTCTTTTTTTAAGGTTGAACTACCAAATGTTTAAAACCAAAGCATTTATAGAGTGGCGCTTTGAAACATCCAGTTCTAGTTAGGTACTGGTCTTAATCCTGGTGCATGCTGAACTACTAGAAATCCTTCAGTCCTTTTATTTAAGTCAGTGGTGGCCTCATCTCGTTCTATTACCCAGTCACTGACATCACGAAATAATTCTGCAGGCTTAAAAAGGAACACACACACAAAAGAAAAAAAAAAAAAGGAAAAAAAAACAAAGAAAAAGAAAAGAATTGCTGATAATTTAGTAGAACAGCTAATCCTTCAAGACACATTCAAGCCAAAATCAGCAGTCAAGAATAGTTTATTTTTCCTGGATCTTTTTATATATATCTCCTAGCTGATTTACAATCTGTTTCTAAAGATCTCCCCTTCCCCAGGGATTACAGTAGAGCAGTTACTTCCAGAATTAACTCTCCACAAAGCATGACTGTGGCAGCACTTCAAAGAGGGAACAACATCTGTACAAGATACCCACCAAGCATCACTGCAGCACAGACTCCTACTCCCTGATGGAGAAGGTGTGGCCAATTTCCTAAGTGCCAAAGGCAGCTAATTTAACCTTTCATTTGTTTCAGCCAAGTGGTAAACAACCTCCAGTCCCTCATACACTGAAAATAAAAGCCATCCCCCACTCCCAAATCCAGGACTATTCTTGAGGAAGCATTACCCTGGATCTGTTTGGTGGGTCTAGTGCTGAGATCCAAGCCCAGAGGGAAAAATGTGACCCTAGGTTTGGCCTTCCAGCAAAGTGTCTTCACCAAAGCAGGCAGCCCTTTGTATGCCTTCTCTTCAATGACACGCTGTCCAAGTTTTTGGACCAAAGTTCACAGGAACCTTCTTTTATTGTGCTTTCAAAATCCATTCGCATGCTATGTTTATCTATGTAAAGTATCAGCTGGCCATTTCAAATGCCATCTTCCTTTGTACAGCATTTCAGCTGAAAGCATGATTGGGAGCAGAGTATCAGACAGTGAAATGAGTTAAGCTCATAAGAAAAAAGACCTGAGAAAGGAATCGCCAGTAATTTTGCACATTACGGATTGTGAGTTACACTCACAGCAGTAACTGCACTGTACAGCCACCCGGAGTAATGGCCTTAAATCACTCACATCCTCACTTTCACTACCCACTCAGTCCTATCACTACTAAATGTAACATATTAGCTAGCATTTTATTTCCCTTTTCCATTCTCTCATCACTGAGCCGTCTTTTTTTTTTTTTTTTTTTTTTGAGAAATATTAGCAGTAGCATATTAAAAATAGTAGTAATTGGAGCTAACAAATTCAAGTCAATAAACTTTGGGTTAATGATTGCTCAGTATCAACTGGAATATTACCACCAACTCATAATGCTTGCAAAGGAATAAAAGTGCTAGAAGTAAAATTTGACTGTGGAAACACGTTTTCAACTTGGTGATTTTTTTGAATTTTAAATGTCTATCATTAATCATTAATAGCCCTGTCTTTTCAAGATTTTTATTCCCTCTTCTGTACAGCAAGAAAGAGTTCTTTGTGAGTACGAAAAACTCACAGCAATGAAATGAATCCTGAGGGCCTAGACATTGAACAGTTGCTGGATGAGAGCTGAGGTCACTAAATTTTAGCTATTAGTCACATTTGTAAATTGCCACCAGCCAGAGGATCATCCTAGTCTGCTTTCACTTCTGAAAAACGTGTCAGCCTGCAATACAGTAATGTTAAAGTATTCAGGGCAGCCATTCAAGATTCAAAAGTTTGATGAGGCTTGATAACATCTTACTCTATACCAAATGAGAAAAAATGTTCTTTTTTGTTACTAACTGTGGTGTTGTGCTCCATCACTGTGACATCCCACCCACCCCCCCAGTCCTGACCTTTATTTCCATAGCAATGCTCAGGTGATAACCAGCAGTAGTGGTTTTAATGAATGTGTCTGATCATGGTGGATGCATCTCAAAGTGTGTTTGAGGGGGAGAAGTAACAGCACAGTAGCAGAGGGCTTATTTGAGCAACCTCCCACCTAACCACAGCTCTGGTCAAATCCAACTCAAGCCAAGTTCGAAAGAAAGTAACTTCTGCAGTCAGTATGCAAATATGACTATAAGTCAATTCTCTTCCTCCATAAACAGCCCATAGAGCTTTCCCACATGGTAGCGGGCTGCACGCCAGGATCTCCCCTTGAGCAGGGACACCTCTCAAGGTCACTTTGTGAGGCTGAGAGATTCCTTGCTGCAACAGATTCTTGGTAAGTGACTCATAGCATGCTAAACTTTGAAGTCCTAACTAAGTG